>NC_091474.1:219291655-220016655 GCF_036971445.1 Narcine bancroftii | reverse complement strand
AACAGAGCCAATCACCCTCTCCTCTAACCTGCCCCGGCAATAATCAATGATGCTCCCTCCCCAATAAAAAAAAGACCTTCCCGAGTTTTTTACCCAGCTAATTTGTCCGACATTTTTGATGAACGGGTCAGCTCGATACACTTAAAGCGACAGGATCTCTCCTCCCGTTGTTTTGCTGGCTGGAACAAGCATCAACCTTGGCAACATTATAGAACGAGCCACCCCTCAACCCCCGTGACAAGTCTGATTATGGTATGAATCAATAATGCGAGGTGTAAACTCATTCAGAAACACCAAGAGTTTGCAGTCATTCGATAAGAGTTTGGTGAATGCAATTATTCCAATGCTAAATTGGCAAGTTGAGGGATTCAAAGACCATTTTTGTTTAAACTGGCCGAAAGAGCTTCTCACCGTCAACCACGTCTTTCCTGTTTCAGAACAAGGGAATAATTTGGCGTGCAAAACTGAGGTTAGCGTTCCTTATCCACGAGCGATATCGGGGGATGACTGATGAGTCTCCCCTCAGCCAAGTGGGAGCATTTGGATTTAAGATGTCATTTGTAAACCACCTCCATCACGCAACCCAAACGTGATGCCTTGATTTTGATAAGGAGATGTCGCTGGCGGGAATATGAATGGAGAAAGCGGCGCGTATTCCAAGCATTGTTGAATTTTAGGGGAGAACTGAGGGCAACCGGTTCTAAAACAAAACTCGAAAGCTGATCAGTGCTCTCCCACATGCGACCTTCCATCGCTTTTTTTTTGTTTAAAAAAGGAAAATCGCCTCCAAAAAAGTGTTCAAAGGTCAAAACATTTGCTTCATTTGTTGTTTTGAAATACCTTTAGGAGCTTGGAGGAGAAAGGTAGTGGGGGTGGGGAGGGGGGTGGGGGAGAGAGAGAGAGAGATGATGGCCCCAAACGTAGGGAAAAGAGTCGCCGATTTTACATTGTTTCCACGCATTGTCGATTACCATGCGTTTTGCTTCAGAAAACCGGCCTGACGTGTCGGCGCCAACTAGTCTGACCAATTGCAAGGGGCAGTTGGCACTTAGGGGGCTTGCTTACAATTCGACTTCAACGTCTTAAACGTCGCCAAACATCTGCTTTCGTCCAACGTGCACCTTTGTACCGAAAGTGTGTTCGTCAAGCATCGCAGGCAGTGTGGGTCATTTTATTTAAAGAGTTGGGGGTGGGGCAGAGGGAGAGCGAGAATAGCTGCAACTCCGAACTAAAGGGGAAGCTCTCAGTCCTGAAATTCCTTTGAAGTCGTCAACCGTAAATTTCCTATAGGTTATTTCAACAGAGAGCGAGTTGAGGTCCAATCCCTAAACCGTCCAAAATGAACACCCGGATCACTTTCTTCTCCCCTGCCTCCAGTGTCATTTAGCGGCAATAAATACGTCGTTAATTTTTTTAAAAAGCTAAGGGACACTTAATTTTTCTGCTTTTTTTTCGGAAAAATACTTGCAAGCCGCACATTCATCTAAAAAGCCCCTTGTTTGCGATATTTGTATCTACCTGTTTTCTCAAGCAAAAAGAAAGCCTGAATGCATTTATTCAAATAAAGGAAATGAGATTCTGGTTTATTCGTGGGTGCCCAATAAATTTCGAGGCACTGATATGTCTTTTCACTTATATTTGTGCTCTAAATACGTGAGCAGCGTTGAAACGAAACGTGCGCTCCGAGATTCTTCAACTCCTCCTTAACACGGTAAAGTGGCATTCTCGGTGAGGAGAGTTGCAAGATTCCCGTTTTACGGGTCCGCTATTCCTGTCAAAACATGAACGATTCCCCCCCCCTCCCCCCATCAATCCCGATAGAAATCGACACTTTCCCCCTTCAGTATTTGAACCGCCCGGCCGAAAGGGTGTCAGATGCTAACGGGTCATTCACTTGCTGCAAGAGGACATCAGCCAATCCAGCATTTTAAGCCAAGGGAAGGTAGCTTTGGTCAGCTGGAAACTTCACTTCCCAGCATTGAGAAGAATGGGCCAGGCCAATCAAATGAAACCATCATCCTTTGATAACAACTGAAAAACAAGGAGTCAAACAAGGAGTCTGCAGACACCGTGGTTGAAGTAAAAAAAGCACAATGCTGGAGTAACAGGTCAAACAGTGTCCTTCCTATATCTTTGCTATAGCTGTTCTTCAGCGTTGTTTTTATTTTAACTAAAACAAGACTGCCTGTGGAAGATTATTGTTGCAGTCTTGTTTTCCCCAAAGCACTACAGTATCTAATCAAACAACTTTTTGGAGTGGCTGAAGTCCATTTCCACCCGCCCGCCTTACACTCTGGAAACTCACAACTGCTTCATACCTTTTATGCTTCCGCAGGAATGTGTCACATTTTCAAGGAATGTTTGAGAAAGTTCTCGGGATCATGAGGAAATGCTGTTTGTTTTAATTAAAAAAACGTTGATTATGTATCTTTGCTACTGTTTGACCGACTAAGCTGCTCCAGCCAGGTGGTTTTATTTGACCTTTTTAAAGTCATTTTTAATTTTGATGAGTTAAAACTCCAAATATCAAATTGAGATTCAGTCGTTCTAAAAGCGACTTTATTTGCACGAATGTGTGCTTTTTGTTTAATGGTAGAAATGTGGCCCTTGTGATGGAGGAAACGCACACGTCAGGTCTTCACAAATTGTAATGTGGTCAGGAGCGGATCATCGGTTTTAATGCAAGACTGGTCGGATCAGTCGGGCAAAACTTTCCTTGAAAATCATTCTACCGGAGGAGAGGGTTGTATTGGCTCTGCATCTCGGACGGCGTCGGTACTCAATCTCCGGACAGAGCTTTGAACCGTCGGCCTCTTCTTCACTCAATTATTGAGCCAAGGGTTTCAAAATACGCTCGTTATAAAGTTGCTTATTCGTGTAATCCTCTGCCCGCCAAAACGACTCTTCCGAAATTCTTGTGAATGAACCAAAGCTGGGAGACGGGTTTCCTGGCTGACCAATCAGAAACTGAGAAACATTCTTGTCTTAAAATATTCAAGATTCTTTTATTGTTATGAATGAAAACTGTAATATTACACGGAATTTGCGTTTCGTCCCGCTATTATATTGTTTAAGAAAACTCTTTCGTGCACGCAGATCAATAGGATGATTCTGGACTGTTCATCCGAAACTTCAAATTGGAATTGAAAGTGTTTTTAATTTTAAAATATTTTAAAAATAATTATTATGGATGAAACATAAATATCCGAGTCCTTTATTTTATGCCATGATTTAAGAAACGTGTTCGATTCGATTTGTTGTCAATCGAATTATTGTCGATTCTAAATGTATCAGCATGTTGACTGGCCAGAACAATTATATCAATCAGATGCTCCCTTCGTGTTGTTAATGAAGGTGTAACGGAGCCCTTTAAATCCGAGTTGCTGAATGGGTGACCATGACAAGCTGGTTTTGTGCCAGCATTAAACCCCACTTTGCATCCACTCCGCAAAGTGTATCCTTTTCCCTGCACCCCAACCTGCTGCACCGGAGGTGACGGGATGTCGAGCTTTTCCAGCCCTTTTTACGGGTGAATGATCTGAGAGGCCCATACCTTTCCACTCCCCAATGCAGAGGGCAGACTTTGCCTGGGGGTTCTTTCATGTGGGAAGGGGTGGCTGGAATTTCCTCTCAGCATTCGAACTGCCCACTGCTCTGCTCTTGGCGACTGCGCGGCTTTCAATAAAGCGAGCAATCATTTTTCACACTGCAGCGCGTCGGGGAAAGACGCTTATCAAGGACCATTCATTGTGCAAACATGAGAGATGTTGAAACTGCGAACTAAACCGAGATTCTTCATATGATGCACTGAAGACACCGAAGATTTCTTTGGGGGTTCCCGGAGAATGCCCGTGCCCCAATAAATATGAAGAGAGGGTGTCATTTGATCATGGATTGGCAATCTTGCCGCAACCTGCTCGCATGCGCGCACATTATGTCCTAAGGATCGGAAGATAATGTTACTTTTCAATCGCGTATCCACGAATTGTCCTTTTAAATATCTACATATTCTCAATGTACCTTTGAGAGAACTGACATCTTGCACCCGCCAGTCTTGTTGGCCAATTCAATTGCGGTCTTCTTAGCCAACGCTCATTTACATGTACAGAAGTTCCCTACTTAAGAGAGAACTCAGCCAGACAAGACAAGGCTCCAACTGGACTTTTGACCGCCGGTTGTTTTTGGAAATATTAACATTAAATTAAAACTAAGAGGCGATAGAATAATTACGAAGGTTTAAATTCAGATGTCTCCGACTTACTATTAAGTTATCGAATTGATAATATCACCCGATCCTCTTCAGTGCAAGTTACCCATCATTTCAATAGATTATACACCGTGCATTCTCTAAAAGTTGATTTGAAATAATCAATGAACCTTGCCAAATACAATATACACCAGCATTTTCAATGGCGGGAATTAGGAAAAGCCAATATTTGCATGTTCCATCCAAATAAATTTATACGGTCGGGCTTAAATGTGTTGCTTTTTGAAGAGCAGAAGGTGAATATTGAGCTGCAGGGAAATACGTGGCCCGTTAAAGGTTGTGAACTTGAACGGCGATCACTCCACGAAGAGTATCTTGGTACTTATTTATATAACGTCCATGCTATTGCCTACAAATAGTCCACTACGTTTTACACTCGGTCAAGTGACTTTATAATGTTCTAATGAAGGAAACGCAACAAAAAAAAAACACTGAAAATTATGGAGGAACTAAGCGGGCTAGGCAGTATCCATCCATGGAAGGTATAGGGTAGTCGACGTTTCGGGCCGAAATCTTCATGGGGGGGGGGGGGGGAATCCGCAGTCAAATTGCATTCAACAGGCTCCCCAAATAGGTTTGCAATCATATATTAGAATGATGGGATGGGAGGTCGGATCGATACTGAACAATATCGAAAATAACAAAGTGAACTTTACTTGGGAGGTGATGCAAATCCTGTAAAGTCAGTAGCCAACTCGGCGATGGTTTATCATTTTAGAAGGGTCTTCGATTTCCGTTGCATTGGCGGTTCTTTCTCCAGAGACGCTGACTGGCCCGCTAAGTATGTGGGGCATCTGCGGGTTCATGCCAAATTTCCAGCATCTGCCCTTTGTTCGAATCGCAATCCTTTGTGTGGGTAAATTCTCACTCCTGTTTCATTCAGCGCCTTTTTAGTTTTACTCCTAATGTACGTTTGATCTTCAATATTTTTTAAGTCGATTTCTTAATGTAATTCTCTCGGAACTCAAAATATATAGAATCAAACATGTAACCTTTGTTTTCCAGAAATAAAAGCTATAAAAGCTCTGGAAGCGCCTTCTGATTCGCCTTTAATACCGTCCCCCGCCAATTCCCACCCAGTGTGTGGCTGATGTGACCTGAGCCGTTCCTCTTTTCACGAACCGGTGGTCTGGGAGGAACACTGAATCCGTGAGTCTGGTTCTGGTGATAGAAATTGGTGTCAGAGGAGCTGCAGGCAAGACGTTTCGTTTCACCGCGATCCTCCGGTTGCACCTGACACCGTTCCCGACATCAGTGAACGCACGGTGTGTCCAAAGTGCACTGGACGCAATCGTACCCAAATTCCCACGGGCTTCAGCGTTGTTTCTCGCGGACTAAGAACGTTTCTGGTGTCTGTGTGTCTTGGTAATATTCCACTCTACATCTACCTATGTATATTTTGGCTACACATTGAAGTACTGCCTCAAGCAGGCAGCCAATATCATAAAGGACCCCTAACACCTTGGCCACGATCTGTTCCCGCTGCGACCTTCAAGCAGAAGGAATAGAAGAATATCTAGGATTCTTCCAGCAGCTATCCGACTCATGAACCTCCTGGAACTTTCCTGACCACAGACTTCTCTGGGACGATCCAAGATCTGTCTGCACTCTTGAAACCACACTTTTTTTTGTGCACAAGCTGCAATGTGAATATTTCTCTCTGTTTTCCATCTCCTGGCGCATTAGGGTAAATTTAATTCAGACGAGTTTTATTGTATGGCTGCAGCACGTAAGAATGACGGTGCAACTGTACATTGCACTTGTGTATATGACATGAACTCTATCATATCATACATCATATTATATCTAGCAAGAAGCTGTAGAGAGAAGTGTTGATGTTGACATTTTGGTCCGGGAACTGAGTCGAATCTTCGCTTGAAATGCTCCCCGGGCGATTAACGTGCGAGGACAAGATCTCAGGCTGACCAAAACACTCTCGCCCCATTGCAAGTGGCATTTCTCAGATCAGGGAAGGTTATCCACAAGAGGGTGGTGTTTCCTGTGCCTCGGAACCGGACCAGAAAGATTTGCCGCAATTTATTTTCTAATTGGGGAAGGGGGTGGTATAGCACGTGGATGGTAGAGTGCGAACGGGAAGGGGTGGAGGGGTAGAAGAGATGGTGATCGAAATGAAAGTCCAATTTTAAGATCGGCATCACTGTGTTTGTTCCACGGTCTACCAGTTTTCGAGATAAATAATAGATCATGTTTCGAAAATGATCCCCCGCGCGGGAGCCCGCAGGTTGTTGCTGGCCTCTCCGCATGGGACAACACAGCAGCCCCTGGGAGGTGGTTTTCATTAACCCAATGGATAACTTTTGTGCATTCTTTGTTCTGATCGTCTACTCCGCGGCGCCCTTTCAATTTACAGAAGGAGAAAGCAAAGTGAGGCGATTTTGAATGGGGAGCGTTCGTGGCGTTCTTGACGAAAAGGGACCCCCCCCCCCCCCCACCTCCTCTCAATTCCTGTTGTCCAATTAGGACCGAACAATTGGACTTCCCCAGGGTCGAGTTGCACTCAAGCCCCGTTGAAGGAGCAATCTGTTGCAGGAACACGGCACGTTGAGCAGCATCGGCCGGAGGGGACGGTTCGGGCCGGAGCCCTTCGTGGAGACGGAGATTTGGCCACTGATGCTGCTTGGCTGCTCTAGCTCCCAGCCTCTGCATTCTCCCGTGTCCCTGGTGGCCGGGTTTGGTTGAGCGGACTTGTCCAGAAGCAGGCTGATGGAAATTACCAGGAAAATTGTACGCTTTAAATGCGGTGGCCTTGAATTGTAATTGTATTTCCGCCAGTTCAGACGGGCTAGATTGGAAACCACCCCCGCGGTTGGTCTCCACCTGCAAGGGACACATGCTCATATTCCGTCCGCATCGTGTGGCACAGACCGAGAGCGGCTCAAATGCAGGAATTCCTCGCCGCCACACGTTCGTGCCAAGACCCGAGAGGATTTGGAGGGGACGGGGCATATGATTATTTATTAATGCACCCCTTTCCTTCTAAAACTAATGTATGTATTCAAAAAGAATTCCCAAGAGAGGGAGGCGACCTTGTGGCCTGAACTGGGGTCTCTGGGGAAAATAAGTGACTCGAAGCTCCAAGCGTCGGGAACTTCCTTTGCGCTGAGGATCTTGTCAAGAGATCACCTTCCTGAGAGGCTCCCAGCGCACATATCTGCAGCGATAACGTTATCTGGAGAGGGTTGATCCAACAGATTGGCCCGAAAGGGTTAACAAAATGAACATAAACACAACGCTGGAGAAACTCGGCAGTCAAACAATAACATTTATGGCAGAAAACACGAGGTTACGAGCCGAACTCCCAAAATTACAAAAAAAAAACCCCACAGAAGGACGGGAGGAACTCAGCAGGTCTGGCAGCGGATTGAAGAGGGGGCTCGGGCCCGAAACGTTGGCAATACATTTTGACCTCCCATGGTCGCTGCGAGACCTGCTGAGACCCTCCCGCACTTCAGCGATTTTACTCCAATCACAGCGTCCGCGGACTTTCATGTTTCACTCCCAAAATAAGGAATCCTCCCCCTGCGTCGCTTTTAAACAGTCATTAATGCCCCCAATATTGAGTGGACAGAATACCCCAAAAACGCCCGAGGTTCCATCGGGTCCTAATTCCAATTATTCGCAAAGTGTAATTTTATGAGAAGGGAAAAAAAAAACTTTTGTTAGTAGCAAAAGTTAGTTGGCGATGATTGTCTGTGCCGCCTGATGCTAACCACCCCCCCCAAACGGCGCCGTCGATTTCTTAACGTTTTCCCTTTCGTGGATTGGGAACTGGGAAGTGAGCAGGTGCCTGGAAGTAAAACTACACCTCGGCGACCACAAATCTGCTGATGACAAAAAGATGGGAGGCATTTTGGACAGTGAGCTTGCTGGAGGGATCTGGACCAGATGATAAAATGCGTTAAAATAGGATATGCAATTTAATGCACACAAGTGTGAAATGTTGCATTTTGGAATGACAAAGCAAAATGTACGTTATACAGGTCAACGTCTGGCTCTGAGGAGTGCCGTAGAACAGAGGGACCTGGGAATACAGATACTGGTAGAGAGCATTTGACATATTGGACTTCACAAATCAAAGTACTGAGTATAGGAGTTGGGATGTCATGGTAAAGTTGGATAAACATTGGTGAGGCCAAATTTGGAGTATTGTGTGTAGTTTTGGTGACCTAACTACAGGAAAGATATCAACAAGGTAGGAAGAGAGCCAAGATTTACTTGGATGTGGCGGGGACTGAGCGGTGACATGGATCCATTCCAGTTCACCTATTGCGGCAACAGGTCTACTGCAGATGCCATCTCATTGGCTCTACACAAAGTCCTGGGACAGCAAAGATGCATACATCCAGGATGCTCTTTATCGACTACAATTCAGCATTTAACACGATCATTCCCTCAAAACTGATCAAAACTCCAAGACCTGCGATTTAACACCCCACTGTGTAACTGGATCATAGATTTCCTCACCTCCAGACCACAATTAGTGAAGACTGGTAAGAACATCTCCTCCACAATTTCCATCTGTGCCAGAGCACCACGGTATGGTGTTCTTAGCCCCCTGCTCTACTCACGTTACACCTGTAATTGTGTCGCTTAGTATGACAATAACACCATCTACAAAGTTGCTGACAATACTAGAGAGTGGGTTGTATAAAAAAAAGTGATGAGTCAGCACACAGGATGGAGATTGAAAACTTGGGTTGAATGGTGCACCAACAACAACCTTACACTCAATGTCACAAAACTAAGGAGCTGATTGTTGACTTCAGGAAAGGAAGCCAGAGGTATACAATCCAGTGATCACTGGGGATCAGAGTGGAGAGGGTGTGCAAATTTTGGTTCTTGGAAGTCACTATCTTGAAGGATCTTTCCTGGACCCAACACACCAATGGCACCGCGAAGAAAACATGTCATCCCCTCTACTTCCTCAGGATTTTGCGGAGGGTTGGTATGACATTGGCAACCCTGGCAAACTTCTACAGATGTGAGGTTGAAAGTTGCATCACAGTCTGGTACCCCTGAGCATAAATCCCTCCAAAATATAGTGTACAGAGTCCAGGACATCACAGGCAAAACCCTTCTCACTATTGAGTACATCTTCATGGAACGCTGCCGTCGGAGAGCAGCATCAATCATCAAAGATCCACACCACCCAGCACATGCTGTGTTCCCACTGCTCCCATCAGGAAAGAGATGTAGGTGCCACAAGACTCACACCACCAGGTTTAGGAACAGCTGCTGCCCCTCCACCATCAGACTCCCCAATGACAAACTCAGAGGCTCATTTAAGGACTCTTACTTGTGCACTTTATTGAGTTTCTTTGTTCTCTCTGTATTGAACAGTTTGTTTACATTCATTATCTATTTGCAGTAATTTTATTTATTTATATGTTTACCCTGTGTACAGTTTATTTTTTTTCCACTACCAATTAGAGATAATTCTGCCTTACATGCAGGAAAAAGGAATTTCAGGGTTATATGAGATGTCATCTATGTTCTCTGACAATACATCTGAAATGTGATTTCAAGAACTGAGTTACAGGGAAAGATTTATTTAACAGGTTAGGACTTTATTCCCTGGAGCATAGAAGATTGAGGGGAGATTTGATAGAGGTATACAAAATTGAGAGGGTAGCAGATAGAATAAATGCAAGTAGACATTTCCCACGGAGTGTAGGAGAGATACAAAGGGTGAAAGGTTTAGGGGAATGCCCTCACATGGAGTGGTGGCAATCTGGAATGATTTGCCAGCTGAATTAGTGAATGAGGGCTCAATTTTCACATTTAAGAAAAAAATTGGACAGGCACATGGATGGAAGTGGTATGGAGGGCCTTGGACTGGGGTGGAGGTCACTGGGACTAGGCAGAATAATAGTTCTGTGCAGACTAGAAAGGACGAAGAGCTTGTTTCCTGTGCTGTAATGTTCCACGCTTCTAAGTCCTCTTTGCTCCCGACCCTGATGAGTTGCACAATTTCAGTGTATACATACGCCGTGCTTATTCATATGACGATAAACTCTCATTCATTCATTCATTCCTATTTTCCCCACACAGTCACCATCTGTCGACACTTGATGCAAAAGCCGGCCGTTTTCATATCATATACATATTGGAAATGTTGTAAATCAGATGCGAAAATAGATTTATATTTTTATTAATATTTATTTGCAAAAAAAGATATTTGCTGGTGACTTTTACTATTCTCCTATAAAATCCCAACAATATATTTGCCGTTTTAATGCCACGAGTACGTTAACTCTCATCCTGGGTCAATGTTCTTAAGAGCAACCGGGGGCTCATGAAGTCTGTCACCTCTGTTCGTAGGGAAGAGGTAACGGAGGCGTCGAAATAGTGCAGCATTGCAGAGTTCGGTATCGGAAAGCCTGAAAGTGTAGGGTCAGTCAGCCCAGAAGAAAGAGAAGAAGCTAGTCGGGTGATCTCGTAGCTTTTGCAGATGTACGAATGAATTTTAATTTTGTTGAGGGGCGACGGAGCAATAGAAAGCCACTGCATGCCAACGGAGACAAAACAGACTGTGCATGTGACTAATATCCAAACTTTGCCATTGTATTAATGGGGTATGGAGATCGCTGGCAACTCCAATAGTTACTGCCCATCTTTAACCCAACCTGGATTAGGTGGCAGTGCTTGGTTGATTTGAACGGCCCATGTGTTTTGGGGCAGGGAGCTCCTGGATTGGAGCCAGTAAGTGACGGATAGTAAAAAGGAGGCGGTGGTGTTCCCATGCCCTGGTGCCCTTGTCTTTCATGGTATTCTGTCAAAGAGCTGCATGTGAACCACGGTTTGGCCACTACTGTGATAGACGTAATGGGATTGGGTTATTTGGCGGCAACCTCCAAGGTTGCGACTTATTTTTCGGTTTCCCACTCTTGGTGTATTGGGCACCATGTGACTTGAAGCTAAGATGGGCCAGCTCATGTGATGGAGAGCTTAACGAGTTCATTAGGTTCAATACTTGGATGCTTGACTCCATCCAAATCCAAACATGGATGCCTCAGAAAACAGTTGCTTAAACCTCCGAATTCGATACATTGAGCGTTCAAAAGGTACTAGACTACACATGTAATTCCCATTGTAGTATCAAACAGATGATCATGTTTTAGATTTTTTTTAAATTCAATTGAAATCAGCGAAAATGGTTTTCAAAACTTGCAGAGGCATCAGGACCAGCTGGAAAAATGGGCTGAAAATAGCAGATGGAATTTAATGCAGACACGTGTGAAGTGTTGCGTTTTGGAAGGACATACACAGTAAATGGTAGGGCACTGTGGAGTGTGGTAGAACAGGGATCTGGGAACACAAAAACATAATTCCTTGAAAGTAGCGTCGCAGGTGGATTGAATTGTAAAGAGAGCTTTTGACACATTGACCTTTATAAACTAAAGAATTGAATATAGGAGTTGGGATGTTTTGGTAATGTATAAGACATTGGTGAGGCCAAATTTGAAGCATCATGTGCAGATTTGGGCACCTAGCTACAGGAAAGATATCGATAAAATAGAACGAGTGCAGAAAAGATTTACGAGAATGTTATCGGGACTTCAGGAACTGAATTACAGGCAAAGGTTAAACAGGTTAGGACTTCATTCCCTGAAGTGCAGATGATACCTCTATCAGAGGTATTTCAAATTATGAGGGGGATATACAGAGTAAATGTAGCTTGGCTTTTTCCACTGAGAATAGGTGAGATACAAACCAGAGGACAAGGGTTAAGGGTGAAAATGGAAAAGTTGAGGGGGAGTTTTTTCACACAGAGAGTGGTGGGGGTGTGGAATGAGCTGAAGTTGTGAATATGGGCTCAATTTTAACAAGTATGGACAGGGACATGGATGGGAGAGATAGGGAGGGCTATGGACTGGGTGCAGATTAATGGTTTGACATAGACTAGAAGGGCCGAAGGGGCCTGTTTCTGTGCTGTTATGTTCTACTGGATGCATGGGTGAACCAGTATAATTGATAGTCTTGCAATATAGAGCATTTGTCATTTTTTTGTTGTTGTCAGTATGGGTGGAGATGGTGAGCGTTCCGAACATCTCTTTTTGGCTCTTTGATACTTGTACAATTGAGACTAATGAGAATGTGGTCAGCGATAGATAATGATTCACGTGAATTGTTACAGGAGAGTTGGAGGAGAGGCTTGGGTGGCTAGATTGTTGTTACTTCACACTCATTAAGTTTAACGTGATATAAGCTTTTTAAACTGTTCTTTTGAAAATAAACCACAATTACCCACAGTAAAAGGCAGTGATTAATGAAATCTACTGCATGACTGGGAATGTGTTGAGCAGCAAATATAAAAGAGGGAAAGGGGCGGAAAACTCTGCCCTTATTGTAAATTATAATAACAAGCAGAGTCTTTAACTGTGACAGTTGTTTGGGTTTAACGAAGCATAATTGTGTAACATTGGACTCTAACAATTAACTCCAGGGTCTCAGAATAATAAAGCAGGTCATTTTCCCTTTCCTCAGAAACGATGCCACTTCGACGTTCATTTGCATATTTACAGATGATTAATTGTCTCTGTAGAAAAGGTTAATATTATCATGTGATTATTTGTTTTAAAATGAAGAATATTAGTTTTCCCTTCAAAATCAGGAAGGGATGCAAAAAATACTCACAGTTCTGGTACTATTTGGATTCATTGGTTACAAGTAAAAGGACAAGGAGTGGAAGCTAGAGCTGTGAGTGGAAAGGCCAAACCATCCTCCCATGGGCTGACATAGGGCGGGGGTTATACTTAGAAGTCTGGAGTCCTCCCATTACTGGGCATTGAGAGTCTGAGACTGAGGGGAAGTCTCTCAACAGTGTGGGGAGAAGCCCATAGGAATGGTAACGGTGTATAACAAATCTAACAATGTACATTGATGGGAAAATATAGATGTGTTTGACACAATGGATTTGAAAAGACTTTGAATGGTTTTCTTTTTTTATATACAATTTAAAGTCTGTTTTTTGAGGAGAAGTAGGATAAATACATTCATACAGAGCTCTGAAAGAAGAGAAAAGGAAAATGTCCCTCAACTCTACTCCTCTGACTACATTAACCTTTCTAAAAAAAAAACTGGGAGCAGAAGGGTGCACTAAAATCACCAACAAGACGAAAGTCACTCTTTGGTCAGCTGAAACATGTTGGCCTTGCAGCACAATGAGATCTCCCTGAGGGAATGCTACCGAGTGCACATCCCAGGTGACAAGAGTCTGTGCTGAGGGATGCACTGAGACTTAGTGCAGCCACCATGGGAGCTCCGTGGGGAAGGACCACACTCTAGAATACTTCCACTGAGCATTGAAGTGCTAAGATTGGTGGGGCAGCCCCTCAACACAATAGAGGGGAATTAACCATGGCGACATTGAGCTAGTCCAAGGCCTGTAGCATATGTTATAAAGGGGCTGTAAATTTAAAAAATACACATAAATATTAAAGCATCTAGTGATTTAAAGGAGAGAATGAAAGGGGCAAGTAGGACGCCAAATGTCAGTGGAAGCAAAGGTTAAATAACAGAATGTACTAATGAATAGGAGACTGTGAATTCAAAAGTCCTTGCACTTTATGTGTGAACACACACAAATGTTCACATATCTATCTACTGAATTAAATCTACTTTTTTACTTTGATCACTGAAGGTATCCAAAATAATTGCAGCATTGATTATTTATTATTTGTCTGATTAGATCTGTATTGAGTACACCATCTTCCCTATCCTGTTGGCTCAGCTGGTCCCAGATTCCAATCTTATTTATCGACTTGTATCTCAAGAATAAGGTCAGTGGTTTCCATTTGCACATCGCACTATCACCTGTTGTGTCCCCTCCCTATTTCTAGTTTATGTTTCCCTTTGCTGACATCCGGAGACACAGGGTGGGTTACCATGATAGACACCTAGCCTTATCACACCAACACCTCTCCAGACCTTGCATTATCCCCAATTTTTCTGACTGTTTTGCCTGAGATCCAGGACTGTATGAGCAAGATTTTAAAAGCTCAATTTTGGGAAGATCTTTAGCCCCTAGTCACCACCAACAGTTTTCTCAATGAATTGTCTGAAACGTAAACAAGTTGTCACAGTTGACCCACAGGTGAATTTCACCCTGTTTCTCAATGACCACTAAGACCATCTACTTTCACCTCCATTAACAGTGGCCAACTGTTAGTTCAGTCCTCTGTCGCTACCTCCTCAATTTCAAATTGCTTTGATCTTCCCTGCTCTACTTGACAATATATTTCGGACTGGTCCCATCATATTCTATTCCATGAGAACTTGAAATCCATGAAAACCTTGGTCACACCAAGTCTGATGCACCCATCACCACAGAGATTGCTGACCTTCACTGGTTCCAGATGAATCTATGAGTTGGTGGCCATGTCCCCCCTTATCTCTGGAACCACCAGTCTCACCCTTCAAATGAATTGCAACTTTTAACTCCCTGAGTACGATTTCACAATTCCCGTGAAGAAGTTAGAATCTTTATACTGCATTAAATGGACACTTTTGTTGATTGTCTAATTTTCTCTTCTTAAGGATTCTAATCTACAATCACTTTCAACCACACATATTAGATTAGGATATGGCAACAAAGGAGCAGATTTTCTCAATGTTTTCGTTGATTCATCTTCTCCTCCAAAAATATCACCCTAATCAATTGTCACCTACTAACTTCTCTGCTCCAATTGTTACTTTTTTTGGGAATTTGTATGTTGCTGGCAAGAATGATACACATTCTCTTTTCCTTAAGGCCCTTAAAAAAAGGAGATATTGAGCCACCTTCTACATGAAATTACTTTTGCAGTGCTGTTGGTTTAATGGTGATGTAGGATCATGGAGATATTTCTAAGTCAAGATGGAGTGTGTCTTGGAGGGGAACTTGCAGTTGCCATGCACCTACTATCCTTACCCTTCTTAGCTGAAGAAGTCATGGACTTGAAAGGTTTTGGATGGAAGTACTTGCAGTATTGATTGTAGATGGTGCAGACTGCAGCTACCACCATGCATCGATGTTAGGGAAATAAATCTCTATTTGCTGAGGTCTCAGTCGAGCAAGCTGCTTTGTCCTGCATGGTATCGCTCTTTCTGTATGTGTGTTGTTGGAGCTGTTCTTGTCAGGAAAATGGAACAGATTCCGTCATTCTCCTCACCTGTGCCGGGTAGATGGTCAAAAATCTTTGTGGACAGGAAATGAGAATGCAGAGAATAGATGGATAGCTGTATAGTCAGCGAGATTTGGTTCAATATGGCTGAAGGGTCCATTCCTGTTTTATGTTTGCTTGATACTGAACCTCTTCCCTGCTCTTGTTACCATAGTTATTTACACAGTATCCTTTTAAAATTGCTTTTTGAAGCAGAATCAGGATTCATTGTCATGAACAACTCATGAAATTCAGTGTTTAGCACCCGTATCATAGTGTAAACATTCATATTATAATCATCTTAATTTACTGTAAATTTAAAAAATATATACAGTAGTGCAAGAAAAGTAAGGCAGTTTCTTTGGTTCATTGATCATTCAGGAATCTGATGGCAGCGGGGAAGAAGGCGTCCTTGTGCTGCTGAGCACTCCTCTTTAGGCTCCTGGACCTTTCTCCCGACGGTAGCAGAGTGAAGAGACCGTGGCCTGGCTGGGGGGTCTTTGAGGATAGAGGCTGCTTTTTTTAAGACACCGCCTCATGTAGATGTCCTCGATGGAGTGAGTCTGGTGCCTGTGGTGTCGCAGGCTGAGTTATCAACCCTTAGAGTTTATTCTTGTCCAAGCTTCACCAACACTAATTATTCCTTCCATGTTTTTGCTGCATCTTTGTGCACTTTGTACACTGACATACTGAAGAATCAATGTTATTGGGTTGTGTGCCTACGGTTCCTCGATTTTTTTCCATAGTCTATTACAAAATAAACACAAGGTGGAATTTCAACAAAAACAGCAAGAAACCTAATGCAAAGATAAAAGTGACAGTTCTGATATCTCCTTCAAACCGATACATCTTCTAAGGTACATTGATACAGAATGGAGAGAGTTGCTTGAAAAAAAACACAAATACTGGAGAAACTCAGCAGGTCAAACAGTGCCTTTATGTGGCAAAGGTGAAGATACGTCGCCATCGTTTCAGGCTTGAGGCCTGGAGTTCACCTTGATGAAGGGCTCAAGCCCGAAACGTTGGTGATGTAACTTCACCTTTGCTACATAAAGGCACTGTTTGACCTGCTGAGTTTCTCCAGCATTTGCATGTTTTTTTTACTTAACCACAGTGTCAACAGAATCCTGGGTTTTCCCTCTGAGAGAGTTTGAACCCTTTGAACAGAAATGATGGCAGGTAACTGAATCGTGATATTAGAATTTCAGCGATTGTTTCTAGATTTAGCAGAATGTTAAAAGCACAAGACAGGCAACTTAACCCATTGAACCATTACTTTTCTTCCAATAAGCCTCTATACCCAATCTCACATTCTTGTTTGCTTCCTGAAGACTGTCTCTGTTTATCTAGTAACAATCTAATCCCCTTGACAAATACACTGTGACCTTGACATAAAGGGAAATTACAAATTCTACCTAACTGTACATACCTTTAATTCTTTAAATTTTCACCTTCTTGCTATGTCTTCAATACCATTCAATAGCCTTCAATCCCTTTATTCCCTCTGTGCTGGTGAAGAAGCTACAAACTCTAGGCCTCTGAACCTCCCTCTGCAACTGGATCCTTGACTTTCTCATCGGAAGACCACAGTCCGTACAAATTGGAAACAATGTCTCCTCCTCACTTAATATCAGCACAGGCGCACCCCAAGGATGCGTGCTTAGCCCACTCCTCCAGTCATTATACACCCATGACTGTGTGGCCAAGCACAATTCCAATGCTAGTGACACCAAATTTATCGGCAGAATCACAAACGGCAATGAGGAAGCGTACAGGAGGGAGATAGATCAGCTCTTTGTGTGGCGTCACACCAACAAACTTGCGCTCATCTTCAGCAAATCCAAGGAGATGATTATGGACTTCAGGAGGAAGTCAGGGGAACATGTGCCAGACCTCATTGAGGGCTCATTAGTGGAAAGGGTGTGGTTGTCAACATCTCCAAGGATCTGTCCTTGGAATGCTCACGAAGAATGCTCACCAGCGGCTATATTTTGTGAGGTGTTTGAGGAGATTCGATATGTCACTGAAGAATCTCGTAAACTTCTACAGGTGTTCTGTTGAGAGCATTCTGGATGGTTGCATCACTGCCTGGTATGGAGGCACCAACTCACAGGACAAGAAAAAGCTCCAGAGGGTTTCCAACTCGGCCTGTGAAAATCACAGGCACCAGACTTCACCCCATTGAGGACATCTACACGAGGCAGTGTCTTAAAAACAGCCTCCATCCTCAAAGACACCACCACCCAGGCCATGCCCTCTTCAATCTGCTACCGTCGGGACAAGTACATGAACCTAAAGACGCTTCTTCCCTGCAAAGACACGGCCTTACTTTTAGTGCACTATTATTTTTATTTTTTTTTATATTATTGTTATGTGATGGTTATAATGTGGATGTTTGCACTATTATCGCTGCTGCTTAACACTGAATGTCGTGACTTCTTCATGGCAATAAATTCTGAGTCTGATACTGATGTCTTTCTATGTGGCCACATTAATAGGTTTTAAAATATTTGTCAGCAAAATAATTGCTTCTCTCCTCTCCATTGCATTGTGTTTATGTAATTTCACAGCTAGAAATGAACCATTTATTGTCTCTCCTAAGATTGTGATTTTAACCCCTAAAACAATGATTATGTTACTTGAGCAAAAACTGGCATGACCGTTTAATATTAGTTTTTACAACCACATTGCCACATTGACCACCGCCAGTGGGCTGATATCGCCTCCAACCGTGCATCTTGGCACCTCACAGTTCGGCGGGCAGCAACCTCCTTTGAAGAAGACCACAGAGCCCACCTCACTGACAAAAGACAAAGGAGGAAACACCCAACCCCAACCAACCAATTTTCTCTTGCAACCGCTGCAACCGTGCCTGCCTGTCCTGCCTCGGACTTGTCAGTCACCAACGAGCCTGCAGCAGACGTGGACATACCCCTCCATAAATCTTTGTCCCCGAAGCCAAGCCAAAGAAAAGAAAAAAGAAAAGAAAGAAACAACCACAGATAACTCATCTCTTGAGTTAAAAGCCTCATGAGGGTTTTGAGTAATGAACCTAGGCTAACACCTTACAGTTCTGACAAACACTATATGAATAGTGCAATCTTTTTTAAACTGAGACCCTGTGTGGCAAAGCAGATGGTGGGAAAAGGTGCTAAATGTGAAATAATATTTTAATTCTTAATGACTTTACAATTTTATTCATAAACAGGAACATTCAGAACATTGGAGGAGGGAACAATTATGATTTTTTTTTTACACAGAAATTCTGTAAAAAATTTTCATACTTAACTCTGGAGTAGCTGTTTACACAGCACTTTTATACTGCCTTCCTGTGCTATGGAATTTGTTGGCGGCTGAACGTCATATTCATTAGCCCAGATTCTTACGGAATGCCTACAATCAATCGAGACTTCAGCCACTCTATAAAAATGTGTCGGGATCTTAGTGGAAAAATTATGGGATGGAATATTGCAAATAAATTCAGTCAGGGCATCTTTACACTGCCAGTGTAAAAAATTTGCGCAAATGTTTTGCTTCTCAGCGGATGTGTAAAGGTGCCAAAGGTTGACTTGTACTGCAGATTTAGGGATATTGTCACTTGATAACTGGCTACTGCACTTTTTTTGTCCACATTTCTGAAGTTCCGGTACTTTGTGAGCTGAGAAATGCAGTGGTATATCCTGAGGTTGTAAACTACATAAAAGAGGGCCTGTTTTTTATTCTCCCTACAGTTAATCACATACAGTATTTCCATTTTGTAAAATATTGAGAACCTTCATACAAAATGTGTTTATGCCAATTTATTAAAGCATACAGAAGGCTTGATGTTTATGGTGTATATTGAGTCACTGTGATATAGAATAACGGGCTTAATTTGCAAATTTGAATGGTTCTTGGGGTAGGAAAATTGGCCGTACCATCCTTAGAAAGGGAGGGAAACAAGGAATTCATCTGGGTTTCTATTTCCTTAATTTCCCCTTTTATTGGAAATGTGTCTAGTTGTTTCACTAGTCACCTTTGGAATAGATGGAAAGTGCAACTGGGAGGGCTTGTATAAATAAGTATAGAACGATTTAGCTGCTTTGGGATTAAGGGAAAGGAAAAAAAGAGAAATTGCAACAATTTTAAATGTATAAAATGAAAAAATGTTCCTAATTAGAAATGTCAAGAAACTCCACTTATATGAAGTTATATGGATGAACAATTATTTCTCGTAATGAAGACTATTAGTTTTATTGGACTGTATAACAAGGTCCAATAGAGAGGAATTGGCTGAAATGCCAGATATGGTTTTTAGGTAATATTTGTGAAGGGGAGACTGTTAAAGAGAACATTAGGAGGTCATTTTGCTCTACAAGACTCTTACACCATTCTCTGAGATCATAGATGTTCT
Organism: Narcine bancroftii; assembly: GCF_036971445.1. Taxonomy (NCBI): domain Eukaryota; kingdom Metazoa; phylum Chordata; class Chondrichthyes; order Torpediniformes; family Narcinidae; genus Narcine; species Narcine bancroftii. The sequence goes on along the minus strand of NC_091474.1, from coordinate 219,996,830 downwards.
CGATCTCAACTTCATGTGTCATCTTGTGCTTATTTATCAATAACAATACCCATCATATACAATGGAGGTTATGCTTCCAAATATAATGCCTTACCCAAAACAAAGAACTTGCTGGAGCAGAGATGAATTCAGGCAGGAGAGTTCTGACTTCTAATTGTTATACACTATATTCTACTAGGAATGTGCCATATAAATCAATGATTAACTGTAACATCCTAGTTGAACAGAATCTCCCTATTTGCTGATTAGGTTTACAATGGAGAGAAGCCAACTGGGTGTAATAGGGACTTACAGCAGCTGCAAAATGGTAATTTGGCAGGAAAGAATGAATATGTAGTTGGGTAGGGGTGGGGGAGGGGGGTGCAGGAATTTGAAAGGAATTAATACAATATAACTTTTGGAAAAGCGTTTATTCCTTAACATGCAGGGATGAATACTAGAAGTGTTCGTAGGTCTGCTAAGTCACCAAGAGTCAAATTAAGTGAATAAAAGCAAAGGAGTTAAAAGGAGAAAAAAAAACACAAATATTATTAAAAATGCAAACTGGGGATGTGCTCTGCTGTAGCAGGATGACCAAAAGGAGAACAGAGGCTGAGGGAACATATGGTCCTAATTAACTTTAAATCAACCCAAGGTATGTCCTGGAAAGAGAGAAACAAATCAGGTGGAGATTGGGGGGGGGGGGGGGGAAACCCCGCCTGCAGTACGAAATGAAGTTGTAGATTGATAAATAGGAATATATTTCTTAATTCCTGGTTCATAGTGCTTTCTTTAAAACTATCCTGATCTTTCGTGTTATCACTTCTGTACGGATCAAGCCAATGGTAGTCCACATGGTAGTTGAAAGAATGTTCTGATTAATTTATTTTAAATTGCAGCCTCAAGGTGAATGGTGCTAAGGGGCAATATTACTGGTGTTGGATCCCAAATGTGGACATCTGTCAAAGACTTATTAAATTTGAAGTGCTAAGGTTTTTATCTTGCGTGTAGTTGCCAAAGAGCTTTTGGTAATTTTGGCACTAGTCCTGAGAGTGTGTCTAAGCTGCACAAGTGAAGCTCTCGTGCTGAGATCTGCCACACTAACTTATCTTTCCCTTTGCTAAATGTGCTATTACCGTAGCTAACTTTTCTTTTCCTTTTTAAAATATCTTTATTGATTAAAGAAACCCTTTATACATGATTTCTAACTGATTACATAATTCAATTCAAAGTATATAGATAATATATAAATTGTAATACGCAGCTAATTTGAGAAGATGCGTTTATACATTGTATAATGTATATATGCACCTAAATTCTTATTTGCTGCAGTTGAACAGGTATTTTGTAAAACTAAATAAAAACAACCACAATGGTTTGCTTAATTTGAATATCAAAGACACTAACTCCAAAAAAATTTACAAAAACATTCTTGTTAACATGTAGCAGAATCTTCTCTTCTGTGTCAGTTTTTAAAAATCAAACCACTTGGAAATTAAAATAAAGTATCAGATGTTAAATTACATTGCATGCAAGTTGCATCAGTTAAATTCACGACATTGTGAAACAAAACCAATAATAAAGATTATATAAAATACCAGGCTAATCAAAATCCCAGCAAACTTGGCATCACTCACATTGTTATCCAATATATAGATTAATTGGGCAAATACAGAAGAAAATCAGAGAGCCTAGATTGATTATTAGTTACCAACAATGGCTAAGACAAAGGATACTCCACCACACTTTAGCCAAGTCATCAATGGGAAATGCGGAAAAGATGCCACTGGAGTTTCTTTCCCCACGAGATGGTCATGTACTTAAATAAAGTGAATCGCTCCAAGCTGCTCTTGGGATTTCCCTTTGCCCAGGTTAATTGCAACACTTGAAGAGAGTTATGAGTGAGATGCTTAATAGTGACCATCAGTGAAGCAGTCATATGGCATTGACAGATACTACAGGTAGTCCTCAACTTCCGACTTACGCAAGTTACGTCCACTTGCACATATGACCAAATTTTTTGTTTAAAAAAACCTTGATTAAAACTACTTTACAAGTACACATTTTGAATTAAAAGTACTGTGTACAGTGGTCCCACTCCTGGCGGCAGCCTGAGCTCCCTGAGTTGCGGCCAATCTCAGTTACAAGCAACCCGTCGGTCCCAATTATGGTGGTAAGTTGGAGACTACCTGGATTATATTTCAAAGAAAATGAATAGATTTCAGTGAAAAATGGTTTATCATAGGTTGAGACAGCCTATGATGCCTGCAGAGAATGGCAGGTACTATAAGAAAAAGCAAATGTTTTCTTCAACCTCTGTGCTTCTCCTTCCTGTTTCACTAGCAACATCTATTCTGTCACAAGATCAACACCTTTGAATATTTTCCATTACTCAGTTGTGCAAGGCATTCATAACTTAAAGATGCCTTGCTCATAAAAATTACTTCTCATGCTTCATTTAGGATGTATTACCACATTTATCTCAACTCCCATCCTAAACAAGGACTTCAAGATACCATTCCTGACCCATCTCCTGATAATCTACTAACACCACCTGCTCAGTGATCTGTGGTCATGATAGTGTGTTTTATAATGTATATAAAAATGTGTATATTTGTAGACATATCACACGTAAATACAATGTTAACATCCTGGTGAAATCAACACTGATATAAAACTCTTCAGTTTTCAGTGACTTTTCCTTTAAATGGTTAGTCTGGGCCCTGCAATATGGCAGTGAATTAACTGCCAACATGGCCTGTCCCCTGTCCCATCAAGGTAATGGTATAATGACTCCCAGTGTGTTTTGAGATAATTATAGGTGCTTGAAAAATTCCTCTGGTCAAATGGAGGTCAGTAAAGCTTGTAATTTTCAGGGTCCATGTTTCTTTCCTTTGGAAACATTGTTTTTCATGATGTTATTTTTTAAGTATAAAGGATGTCCATTAAATTTAAGGCAAAGTAAAATACTGCACAAAAAAAACCATCCAATCACAAACTTATCCATCAAGGACATGGCTATTTTATATTTATGGAATTGTATCAACTGGTAAAACACAAAAATCTGTAGACATCGTGATTGAAGTAAAAACACAAAGCTGAAGAAACTCAGCAAGTCAACCAATGTTCTTTATGTAGCTAAGGTAAAGAATACATAACTGAAGTTTCAGGCTTGAGTCCCTCATCAAGGGAGAGAAAGATATGAGCAGGCATCCGAACAAAAGAGTAAGGCTTGGAAATGTGGTCACGAAGGCAGGAGGTGATAGTTGGAGAAGGGAGGGAGGGGACAGCAGCGATCAAGGGGAGGGAGAATAGGAAAAGGGAAGTTGGGGGGGGTGGTGTGGGAAAGAGAGGAGAGCAGGTTAGCAGAGACCAGAAAAGTCCATCTGGCTGGAGAGTGCCCAGATGGAAAAAAACAATTGTTGTTCCTCCAATTTGTGGGTGGTCTTGATGGGCTGAAAGGTAAAGATTCCCTTATTGTCATGTAATATTACATTTAGATTGTAACATACATGAATTTTTTTAAACTTTTGTCTACCGTAAGGCAGCCAGATAGATGCCACTTTGTCCTGCACCCGGCACAGAAACCTACAGCACCTCCCATTCCAGGGTGGTCTCCCCTCCAAATACTGACCAGTCCTGATCCTGCTTAGATTCTGAGATCAGACAATCACGGGCAAATTCAGGCTAATAGGTGCTAGTACATAAGGCTATGGACAGACATTCTAGGTACCCATGCAGGTACTTGTCCTCACCTTAAACAAATTCTCCTTCAACTCAGAGGTGAAACACAGGATTCTGTTGACAATGTGATTAAGTGAAAAAAACACATAAATGCTGGAGAACCTCAGCAGGTTAAACAGTGCCTTTATGTAGCAAAGGTGAAGATACATCACCAACATTTCAGGCTCTAGCTACATAAAGGCACTGTTTGACCTGCTGAGGTTCTCCAGTATTTGTGTGTTTTTTCTTCTTCAACTCATCTCACTTCCTCCAAATCAGAGGGAGTCGCCATGGGTACCTGCATGTGTCATAGCTACACCTGTCTGTTTGTTGGCTTTGTGGAGCAATCCATGCTACAAGCCTACACCGGCAAGACCCCTCAACTCTTTTATTGATGATTACATCAGGACTGCCTCATGTACCCGAGATGAGCTTGTCAACTTCATCCACGCTGCAGCCAATTTCCACTCCGATCTCAAACTTACCTGGTCAAGTAGCGACAAGGCTCTCCCCTTCCTGGATCTGTCTCCATCTTGGGAGACAAGCTTTCTGCTGATATATATTACAAACCCACTAAGTCCCACAACTACCTTGATTACACTTCCTAACACCCTGTCCCCTGCAAGGGTTCCAACCTCTTCTTTCAATTTCACCGTCTCTCCTGCATCTGTTCCCAAGATGAGGTCTTCCAGTCCACATCTTACAAAATGTCTGCCTTCTTCCACAAGCACCATTTCCCCTCCACCACCATCAACTCAACCCTCACCTGCATCTCCTCCATTTCCGGTCGTCTGCCCTGGCCCCCTCTGCCCCAGAAGAAACAAACACAGAACCCTCTTCATCCTCACCTACCACCCCACCAGCCTCCGCAACCAACACATTATCCTCCAAAATTTCTGACACAACAGGATTCCACCACCAGACATATCTCCTCTCCTCCTCTCTCTGCCTTCCATAGGGATTGCTCGCTCTATGACTCCCTCGTGCACACATCCCTCTCCACCAATATCTCCCATTCCCCCCCTCCACCACCCTGCCCACCCTGCCCTGTGGCCACAGGAGGTGCAACGCTTGCGCCCACACCTCCCCCCCTCCCCATGGTCTGGTACCCCAAACAGGCCTTTCAAGTGGAGCAATTCTTCACTTATGTATCCACAGGACCAATTTACTGCACCTGATGCTCACTGTGTGGCCTTCTCTATCGGAATGACTGGGCGCTGTCTGGGAGATCATTTCACTGAGCAACCGCTCCGTCTACACTAGTGACAGAGACCTCCCAGTAGCTAACCATTTCAATTCTGTGTCACACTCCCATGTCTGTCCATGGCCTTATGTACTGTCCCACCAAAGCACCCGCAAATTGGAGGAACAACACCTGATTTTCCGTCTGGACACTCTCCAGCCAGATGGCATTAACATCGACTTTTCCTGTTTCTGCTAACCTGCTCTCCCCTCTCTTCCCCCACTTCACTCCCCCTTTCCAGTTCTCCTCCCTCCTTTCCCCCTCCCTTCACCCAGCCATCCCTCCTCCCCCTGCTCACTGCTGTCCTCTCCCTCCCTTCTCCATCTATCACCTCCAACCTTTGCAACCACACCTCCCTGCCTTTCTCTTTTGCTCGGACACCTGCGAACATTTTTCCATACCTTGATGAAGGGCTCAAGCCTGAGACACCAGTTATGTATTTTTACCTTTTGCTATATAAAGGACACTGCATGACCTGCCAAGTTTCTCCAGTTTGGTGTTTATACTTGTATCCACTGGTGATTGGTAAATTCTACCTTGTATTGCATTCTACTGTTCGTAACAAGTCCTTTGGAGTTCAAATTCTGCATTTTCCATGTGTTGTGGTTAAAATGTAATAACACAGAACTAAGACAGTAGTTTTAGTGATAGATAAGTACACTTCTGAGCTATGACAGCAATGAGATTGATTTTGTATCTTAATTAACACCAGGGATTGTTTTTGTGGTTTAACAGACCTGGACAGTTTGCCAGTATTGTGATGGAGGTGAAGTTTAGTCATTGATTCTTGAAATAGTTGAAGACATAAATGATCTGGAGATTCTAAACTAGGAAATCAAGTTGGGGATTTGCCTCACCAGTGTTTCAAGAGGTTAATTGTTTTTGTCATACACAGTCTACATTTATTGCTATACCCAAGAATTGTTAGAAAGGTAGTGATAAATGATTTCTGGAAGCACTTAAATTTGGGTGGTGAAGATAATCTAAAGGCATTACTTTTGATATAGCAACATCTTGATGAGACATGACCTGCTTGACCAGCACCTCAGTCAGACCCAGAGACACTTTATTGTCAGTTACATACTGAAAGCATAAAAACAAAACAGTATTTCTCTGACACAGTGCCCATAAAGGCCCAACCAAAAAGGATCGAACAAGACTAATCAAGTCAGCCCATGCACCCACTCAGCCGCTGTGAATCTACACGCCACCATCACAAGCAAGCAAAACATGAACCTGCTGAAGATGTTAGGAGTGATATATTTACCATGTTTAAAGCAGAAACCTTACAACATTGAAAGTAGGACTTTTGGATCAGGAAACACTGATTTGGAGATAGTTCTGGTCAAGTGAGAAAAACAAACTTTATTCTTATAAACTTTATTCTCTACAGATAAAGAATTGGATGCTTTGGTGTTTTCTGATTTGTTTCTGGACATGCTCCGTTCAGGTAGACAATCCCTTTAAGTATTCATATTGATTATTCTATATTAGGCATTACTAACCAGGATCTCCAATGATCATTGAACATTTGACTGATCATAATTAGATTGTGTTTGAGAAGATTTTAAATTTAATTTAGAAATTTTGAGCAAGCAAAATAAATCGCTCAGCAGGTGATGAAGCATCCATGGGTAGAAATGCTTAATCAATGATAAATGATAAATGATCGTGACCTGAAATGTTCACTAACCAGTTCTACCCATAGATGCTGTCTGACCTGCAGAATTCCTCCACCAATTCCTTTATTGCTCAGAATTTCAGCATCTGCAGCTTGTGCAATTCTCTTAGTTCAAAAATTGAGTTGCAGTCAATTTAAAGTTTGTAAATTACGGAATGTGTCAAGGAAGCAGTATTAGGTATAGAAATGTATCTCTTGGTCAAAGGCAAGCATTAAAAGAAGTGGTGAGCGGTTGGAAGCGAGTACTTTGGAGAGAAATTTCTAGCATTTCTGTGTCATGGAAACTGCATTCAATTCCTTTTCAAAGCTGAGGGGGTATAATTTTGTTGGAAGTAGATGGGGCAAACAGAGGCATTTCTCATTGAGCTATTTAATGTCTGCAAGGATAGTTGCCATTGGAAAGGTGGGTGGGGGGGAGGGGAAGATTACAGTCATAATAGAGAGAGTCTGTTTTGTTAAAAAGTGGAGAGAAGGAAGGCTACACAAGATAAAAAGCTGAACATTCAAAAGATTTAAGTCAGAGAAGGATACATTGAAAGTTGTTTGGTTGGGCCGTTTGAGTTAATATTGAGCAGTTACATAAAAAGATGATGGGCTTGGGATAGTACATGATAGAATATGGATGAACTGATATAAGTCCAATCAGTAGAACATGGAAATTGTTTAATCTGGAAGTGGCAAAGGGTAGATGAAAGTTAAGGCTGGGTGAAAATACACTAAATACTTAAAGAGAAAATGATGGAAATACTCAGCAGGTCTGGCAGCATCTGTGGAGAGAGAAACAGAGTTAACATTTTAGGTTGATGATCTTTCATCATAACAGAGAAATTGGTTTTAACATGTATTATAAGATGGAAGGAGATCACAAAAGGGAAGCTTTGTGATGGGGGTTACATAGGAGAGACTGTACAACAAATTGGTGATGTTGGTTGAAAGGGAGTGAGTTATAGAATAAAGATAACATAACCATCAGAAAGTAGAAAAAGAATGGCTCTGAATTTTGGAAATGTTAGATACCAAGTTTGGAATTGACAATTATCTGAAATTGTTGAAAACACTGTTTGATCCAGAAACCTGCAATGTGATGTTGTAAGGTGTTTCTTCAACTAGTATTGGTCTTTGTTGAAAAACCATAATAGGTCAAAGACTGAGGTATTAGAGTGGGCCAGAAAGAAGCTTGGAATCATGCCTTCAATACTCCTTAATGGAGTAGAAGCAAACCATTTAGGCCATTGTTTTGATGACAGATCAGAGCTATCCCAGCCATCCACTTATTGCCCAATAAACTATTATCTCATAGATACCATCAACTCCATCTTAATTCTCTGACCGCTCACCTATCCTGGGGAGATTTTACAGTTGCCAGTCCACCTACTCACCCATGTGTCTTTGAAATGTGGGATGAAACCAGAGTAACCAGAAAAAACAACCCCACATGATCAAGAGGAGAATATGCAATTCTGCAGACATCACCAGAAGTCAGGATTGAACCCAGGTCACGGGCATAACATAGAAGCACATCCTGTTGCGCTGTTGTGTTCCAAATCACTCTGCAAAGTAGTTGTTCAATCTGCATGAGGAAATATTTGTGAAAGGGGATGCCAGGTTTGAAAATGTAGCTCGATCATGTAGAATGCCAAAATTCTGAGCATTCCTATTCAGTTCAATACTGTGAACCAGCTGGCAGAAAAATCAGAGGTAAATGTACAATACCACAACAGAACTTTTGATCTGCAAACACAGAGGTAATTTCTGGAAAACAGACATGAAATTAAAATTAATTAGACAAACAACCAATATCATATATAATATGATATTGAATAAACATCTACTCAGCCACCTTTCCTCAAAGTCAGATTACTAACATATGACGACCATTAAGTATTCATTTATAGTATTCACATTTTCCAGCAGTAGGTCAATAGCTTCCTATGCCTTGGCAATTCAAGTGTTCTTTTAAATACTTTTAAAGTTATGAAAGCCCCTGACTCCATCTCCACTGGCAATGCATTTCAGATTGCAATCACCAACTGGATGAACAAATTCTTCCTCAGATCCCCTCTTAAACTCTTACCCTTTACATGCAGTTTTAAACAATTCTGCTAAGGGGAATAAAAGTTTCGGTTTCCATTACCTACTCTATGTCAAAATTTAATCTGATCCCTTAGCCTTCTTTGCTCCCAGTAAACAACCCATATAGTCTTGTAACTGAAATGCTCCATCCCAGTAAGATCTGAGTTAATCTCATTGATAGCCTCTTCAATGCAATCAGGTCCTTCTTATAGTGTGGCGGTCACATTCTTCCAGGTGCGGCCCAAAGTTGGATCACGTCCTCCTGCCTCCGATCCCTGTGGTACATCACTGGTCAGAGACTTCCAACTACACAAAAATAGTCTTCCACATTACCTTTTTTCTACTGTTACCAAACCACTTTTGGATCCAGTTTTTTAACCTGCCCTGAATCCCATGAGCATCTGGAGCAGTGACCCATCTGGGACATCAAAGGATTTAATGAAGTCTATGTAGACTACATCAACTGCACTGCCCTCATCAATACAATTAATTCCAACAATTCAATCAAATTAGACAAAATCTCCTCCTCACAAACCTTCACTGATAATTTTGCAGAATTCCTGCCTTTTCATTGTAGATAAAGGTTTGGTAGCACCCAAACCTAAAAAAATATATATTATGTCAATATTTTACTTATTATGCAAATAGTTTTCCAGTTTCTCATCCTGTTCCATTTGCATTCACTCAAATTCAATTTTTTTTTCCCATGTTGGTCTGGTCCTTTACTCCTGTCCCTTACATTATTTGGCAATACCCTTCTACCACGGTTGTTTGTCTGACTTGTCTGTTTTGTTATCGCATAACTTGTTGAACTTAAGTATGAGATGACTTGCCTGGATAACACACTAAATAAAACTCTCTACTGTGTCTCAGCACACATGACATAAACAATTCAATTCATTCATTAGCAACATCTCATTAGACCCTATGGATTTTTCCACCTTTAAGCCTACTCAGGGTTCTATCACCTTCTCCTTTTTAATGGTAACTTGCTCTGGAAGTTCACTATTCCCCCTTTCGAAATCTTCCAACTACAATGTTCTCGTTAGTGAATACAGATGGGAAGTATTCATTTAAAATCTCTTCATCGATCACACCAGGGGATTACTTAAATGCATCTAAGAATGGTGGTCAAACAAATGAGTAGCCCCTAATCAGCTTAAGTTTCGAGATACTGTGTAGCAGAACAGTGGTTGAATTATAGGACTGAAAATGCTAAGGTTTGGACTGTCAGTTCAGGAACACGAGTTAGAATTCCACCATAGAAAGTTGAGTCTACATCCAAGACATTAGGTATGTCTGGAATAAAACTGGCGGATGATACTAAATTGAGTGGAAAAGCAAAATGCGCAGAGGATACAGAAAGTCTGCTGAGAGATATAGATAAGGTGGGTGATAAGCGAGTGGGCAAGGGTCTGAAAGATATTGGTAAATGTGAGGTTATCCACATTGGAAGGAAAAATGGAAGATCAGATTATTATTTAAATGGCAAGCGATTGTAGCCTGCACGTGCTTGTGCGTGAATTGCAAAAGGTTGTTTTGCAGGTGCTGCAGGCTATCAAGAAAGCAAATGGAATGTTGGCCTTCATTGCTGAGGGATGGAAATTAAGAGCAGGGAGGTTCTGCTGTAACCGTACAAGATACCGGTGAGACCCCATCTGGAATACTGCATGCAGTTCTGGTCTCCTTACTTGAGGAAGGATGTACTGGCTTTGGAGGCAGTGCAGAGGACGTTCACCAGGTTGATTCCAGGGATGAAGGGCTTAGCCGACGAGGAGAGATTGAGTCATCTGGGACTGTACTCACTGGAATTTAGAAGAATGAAAGGGGATCTTATAGAAACATAAAATTATGAAAGGCATCAATAAGATCAAGGTAGGGAAGTTGTTTACATTGGTAGGTGAGACCAGAACTCAAGGACTTGACTTCAGGATTCAGGGTAGTATTGTAACCCCACTGATTTATAACAGCTTGCAAACATATAAAGAATACACTCAGTCGTTTCTTCCAGCACATCAAGAAGTCGAATTTCTTTATTAACCACTAGACACAACAATGCACTCCTTTCTTCCTAAACACTGCCCAGTCAAACCCCTCTGACCTTCTCATTGGATCACCACCACACTGCTCCTCTTAGGATGGAGATGAGGAGGAACTGCTTTTCTCAGAGGGTGGTGAATCTGTGAAATTTGCTGCCCATTGAAGCAATGGAGGTGACCTCAGTTAATATATTTAAGACAAGGTTGGATAGATTTTTACATAGTAAGGCAATAAAGGAATATAGGGAAAAAGGCTTTTATCTGACATCTACCAATCCCTGTAGGAGTTGGATACCAGGGGTTTTAATGTATATATAATTTTGGATTTTAACATTGGTAGAAGCATCTTGTGTTTAAACATAATTTTAAAACCTTGCCACTTGGTCAATGGAGTCGAGAGAAAAATGGTCAAGTCTTTTCAGATTTTTCTATTATTTATAAACTTTTTAATTCCAGGATCTGACAAATCTTTTTTTTAAAAAAAAACCTCTTCAGTCCCTCTAGATCCAGTTAATAATATGGAAATGGTATATATTATAATAATATATTCTAATGTAAGCCTCAAAATGTTGACTGACCATTTTTACCCATGGATACTGCCTGACCTGTTGATTTCCTCCAGATTCTCTGTTTGCTTCAGATTTCAGCATCTGCATGTTTTGGCTCTAATCAAGACAGTGTACACATTTATTAATTTTAACTTCTACTCCACTAGAAATTAACTCCAGTTCTTGAAGTACAGGTTTAATATACTTATTAACTTAGATAGGTACTTTTAATGATATGCAGGTCTCCATTCAAAATCCCTTTAGTCTTCTATTAGCTTGTATACCATAAAGAGCTTGATGAAGGAGTCAAAAGCTAACATTTTTTTAAATCTTAGCTACATAATATATACCGTTTCACCTGCTGAGTCTCTCCAGCATTGTGTTTTTTTTAAATTATCATAGTTTTTCTTTACCTTCTACAGAAAAGTGCCACTTCTAAAATCTCTGAGAAAGTGCATTTGACATTTGAACAACTTTTCTAAAATTCTATTAAGATGGAGCGGGTTTTCTTTTTTTCCTCACAAATAACAATATTCACAGAATTTAGGACGTCCCTGCTCAAATCTGGATGAAATCCCACGTCTCTTCTTGTCCCAATCTGAGTAAATATACAATTTACCCATTGGTATTTCGATCATGTGCTTTAGCTAATACATATTGCCAATATCAAGTTTGGTAGCACCCAAACCTAAAAAAAAAATATTATGTCAATATTTTACTTATTATGCAAATAGTTTTCCAGTTTCTCATCCTGTTCCATTTGCATTCACTCAAATTCAATTTTTTTTCCCCATGTTGGACTGGTCCTTTGAAAAATTGGTGTATATTACATCTACGGTTCCTGTCACAGGGTGGAGAAGCATGATCTTCCTTTTGAAGTCTGTAATGAGTTTCAATTCTATGCCACTAATAGGAAGAATGTTCCATCAGTGCCTCAACTTATTTATCATCATTTTTTTTTAAATCTTAGCTGCCTCAAGCACTCTAGCACAATGCTTTTTTGTTACATACTTTGTTGACTTGAATAATAATAATATCAATTCCCGGTGTTATTTTAACATGCCAAATATAATTAGTCTGCAATTTTACTTTTGCTGAGTTTGATTTGTTTGTTTTCCCCACCTTTTTTAAATTTTTCCACATGTTTATTAATCTCATGGCCATCCTGTAGGCATTTATAAATACAGAGGTATTGTATTACTTTACCATTTCTTTTATTGCCTTTTGATACATCTGCATTCCTGAATGACCCTTTTATCTTGATTTTTTTTCTTTGATCTTCACATGTCTATCAATGTTTCAAAGTTCAGATGTATTGTCAGAGTACATAAATGACATCACATACAACCCTAAGATTCTTTCTCCTGCAGGCAAAAAATTGCAGGAGCTCTGGCAGAAATATTTAAAATGGTGTGGTGCTGGGGAATTGGAACATAGCTCATGATGTTATGTTGTTTAAAAATGGTTCCAGAAGTTACTCTGGAAATTATAGGCCAGTGAGCCCAGTGCCAATAGTAGGTAAATTACTGGAAGGTGTTCTGAGAGATGCAAATATACAAGTATTTGGATAGCCAGGGAGTGATTAGGTATAGTCAACAATTCTTTGTGTGTGGCTGGTTGTGTTTAACCAATCTTATTGTTTTATGAAGCAGTTACCAGGAAAGGTGATGAAGAAATGGTTGTGGATGTTGTCTACATGGACTTTAGTAAGGCCTTTGACAAGGTCACACATGGAAGGTCAGTCAGGAAGGTTCAGATGTTCAGTAGTGAACTGGATTTGACAACTGCTGCTCGGGAGAAGCCAGAGAGTTGTGGTGGATGATTGCTTCTCAGACTGGAGGCCTGTGACTTGTGGTGTGCCTCAGGGATTGGTGCTGGGACCATTATTGTTTGTCATCTATATCAATGATCTGGATGATAATGTGGTAAATTGAATCAGCAAGTTTGCAGATGACATTAAGACTGGAGGCACTGTGGGCAGCGAAGCTTTTCAAAGCTTGCAGAGAGATTTGGACCAGCTGGAAAAATGGGCTGAAAAATGGCAGATGGAATTTAATGCAGACAAGTGTGAGGTGTTGCATTTTGGAAAGAACAAACCAAGAATGGACATACATGGTAAATGTTAGAGCACTGAGAAGTGTGGTGGAACAGATTGATCTAGAAATATTATTTCTATAACCTGTCATTCAATACAAGAAATAGTATGGAAGATGTTCTATACAGCAAACCAATATATAGCTTGATTCAATGCAAACAACAATTCAGAAAGAAAAATCTCTCACCAAAAATATTTTCAAAGAAGAAAACAAAAAATTCTAACAAGGGTTACCCATCTGAAACATCATATCTGGTCATCTTCCCATTTCACCAGAATTGGTTGTTAGGCAGCACATTCTTTGGCTTGGCTTCATGGATGAAGATTTATGGAGGGGTATGTCCATGTCTGCTACAGGCTCGTTAGTGACTGACAAGTCCGATGCGGGACAGGCAGGCACGGTTGCAGCGGTTGCAAGGGAAAATTGGTTGGTTGGGGTTGGGTTTTTCCTCCTTTGTCTTTTGTCAGTGAGGTGGGCTCTGCGGTCTTCTTCAAAGGAGGTTGCTGCCCACCGAACTGTGTGGCACCAAGATGCACAGTTGGAGGCGATATCAGCCCACTGGCGGTGGTCAATGAGGCAGGCACCAAGAGATTTCTTTAAGCAGTCCTTGTACCTCTTCTTTGGTGCACCTCTGTCTTGGTGGCCAGTGGAGAGCTCGCCATATAACACGATCTTGGGAAGGCGATGGTCCTCCATTCTGGAGACGTGACCCACCCAGTGCAGTTGGGTCTTCAGCAGTGTGGATTCGATGCTTGCAGATTCTGCCAGCTCGAGTACTTCGATGTTGGTGATGAAGTCATTCCAATAAATGTTGAGGATGGAGCAGAGACAGTGCTGATGGAAGCGTTCTAGGAGCCATAGGTGATGCCGGTAGAGGACCCATGATTCAGAGCTGAACAGGAGCGTGGGTATGATAATGGCTCTGTACACGCTGATCTTTGTGTGTTTCTTCAGGTGATTGTTTTTCCAGACTCTTTTGTGTAGTCTTCCAAAGGCGCTATTTGCCTTGGCGAGTCTGTTGTCTATCTCTTTGTCGATCCTTGCATCGATGAAATGGTGCAGCCGAGGTAGGTAAACTGGTTGACCGTTTTGAGTTCTGTGTGCTCGATGGAGATGTGGGGGGGTTGGTAGTCATGGTGGGGAGCTGGCTGATGGAGGACCTCAGTTTTCTTCAGGCAGCACATTACTGACTTATAAAATGATCAACTTTTCAAATTCTTACAATCAATGGATCATGACACAGGTGTGAGGGGAGGACTCTGCAGCTCCCAACAGCATTCTGCAGTATGCACTCTCCACTTCTGGGCACCAATACTTGCAGTGTTGTAAATGAACAGATGTTGACCCTAAGCAGGGATCAGTAGGTTATTACTTTATTGGGCAGTTTCTCATTCCATTCCACGTCCATAGGTTGAAAGGTCCGTCCAGCATCTACCCTGAAGAGCATTTAATTGGTCACCAGCTGCATCAAGATCCTTCACTGACTTAAAACCCCCAAAGAAATGCACCTCAAAATCACTTAACTGCCTCTTTTTGCTGTATTATCTGTAGTCTGTCTTCAATGGACCAATCTTTTTCGATTTAATGAATTTATTATTTGTATTTACCGGTTTCTGAATGTATGCAAACAAATGTATTCATAATAACCATGAACTCCGAGCAATAATCAAGATTCTATGCATAGAAACAAAGCTACTTTGTACTATCAGCCTATTACAGATCAAATTTATGCTACCAAAATAACAAGAAATATCTTCACTGATTTTCTGAGGAGAAGCTGTCTCCACTCTTGCACTTCAACCGCGGGTAATGATTATTACCATGGAAAGGTAGTTTTATTTCAGTACAGGAATGTTGAGTATTTCAATTTATTCCGTGAAACTGGGGAAAATGAAACAAAATAGTAGCCCTTTGGTATTTCATCTTATTACATTTATGAAGCTACATTTAAACATCTTTCAAAAGATGATTTTCATTCACGACTTACACAATATATATCTTGCCAATTATGTTGCTGTGGTGGTGGTGGTGGTGGTGGGGGGGGGTGGGGAGGTGGGGTGGTCCTTCGTCTTGAAGAGTGTTGCATGGGTCGGATGACGTTCCTGGAGGAAATCCCTCCGGCTGCTGGCTATCTCAGCGGCTCGCACTGCACGGGCTTGGTGTTCCAGCTGGAGCAGCCAGCCAGCCGGTCGGGGAATGTCAGTGGAGGGGGAGTCCACAACCGTCCGCCGCCCAGCAAGTCAGAAGGGCATTCGTCTCCTCCGCGGCGCCTTTCTCATCGGGCTGGGAATGATCTTTGTCCGTGCACTTTGGAAGCACAGTCTTCATGCAGCGGCTCGCCGGAGGGGCGCATCGGCTTCGTGCGATGGAGTTAGAGAATGGCAAGAAAAATTCAGCTGGTCCGTAAGGACTACACTGTACAACCAACCTTTCGCCCAGACCCGAAATGTAGGTTCTATATCTGCACCTCGTTCCTCCTGCACCCTCTGTGTCTTTGCAACAACCACGGCGTTTGCAGACTTGCTCCCTATCCGCCGAGCTTCGCGCCGTTGGCCAAACTGGTGGGGAGACCGAGTGATTTGCCTGTGTGTCCAGCGTGTCCGAGACGAGGGCCGACTTCATCCGGCACTTTCCCACACGAGCTCGCCCCCTCCCCGTGTCCGAAACCACAGCGAGATCTCTATCCAGAGTCTCTCCATCTATTGCATTCCGGTTGGAAGGGTTGGCTTGCCGCGCTCAGCCCGATCTCCTCGCCACCTGCACGGTTGACCGACTCTTCAAACCATCGGCAGGAACGCTGACAAACACGGGAACCGAGTCCTCCTAAATAACTAACTCTCCCATCAGAAGGCAGTGAAGATTGATCCACGATTCCTTTTTCCCGATGGGGAGTTCTGAGTTGGTGCAATTTAACGACTTGTGGGCGCCACGAGAATCTGGGACTCCAATTGATGACCAAAGTCTGCTCTCACCGACTTTCATTCTTTCTTAACAAAGTTTTTGTGTTAAAAAAAAAACACGATGGGTACAATCAGATGGTCCGTAAGGGCTACACTGTACAACCAACCTTTCGCCCAGACCCGAAATGTAGGTTCTATATCTGCACCTCGTTTGTAAATGAATAGAATTTGTGTCCCTTAGAGGCATATCATCCTGTTTAGAAAAGCTATCAAGCATTCCCCAATCTGGACACCCCAGCTGTGGGGTCGTGCCCACAAATGGCCATCTTCAGTTCCTTCTCCAAACCCTTTCATTCCTCCACCGGCTCTCCCTTATCGATCTAGCTTTGAACCATCTGACCGAAACGGGTTTTGTTTTTGGATGTCACATTCTGTCGGATATCGACGAGGTGCACTTTATTAAATGTCGAGCCGCATGTTCCTGGCACAAGTCACTGGGAATTCGCAATGGGAGTTCGCCACAGACTGATTTTTGTCACCCTGACCAGCCGACGATTCATGCCCTGGAATAGGGGCGAACTTCGTGGCTGCTTCATGAGATTGAACTGCCAGATCCACCCCCCCCCCCCCCCCCACTTTCTCGGTGTGTCCCACACGACGTCGTTTGAGACAATGTATCTTTTTTAAAAAAAGTTTTACGCGTTCCATTTAACCAAGGAGAAAGGAAATGAATGAAAGGATTTGTAAGGAAACGGGGCGATCGAGATACTTTCGCGATCAGATGCATTTTCAAACCAGAATGAGACAATCAGAAATGCTACAGGACGTTCAAACACGATACATCTTGCGTTATTTTTTTTTAAAAGATGACCAACCTGAATATGGACAGGAAACCATCTTGAAAGAGCTCATCCTCTTCTCTGTCACCTGGAAATCAACACGTTTGCTCAGTTTGACAAGAAAGATTACTGTCCGAGCACACCAGTCGCAACTTTTAAACTTTTGTTTCGAGAGCTCCCGGGACCAAATCTGAACGTTACTATGAGCGTAGACACACACACATCAGACATGGGCACGAAATTGTACAAATGATGCCAGTTCAGGTGAACACAGGAGCGTTCAGGCGTTCCCAATCTCGAGAGCGAGTTTGTTCTGAACTCTACTGCTGTCGGTTGTGCCCCGTTGGCAGCAAACATTCCAGCCACATTTTTTGAAAGGAAGGCATACGGATTTGTTTCCCTAATGCAGAAGCGAGGAGTATATTCTTTCACCCTGTTAATAATGGATCATATTTAACCAGCAGCGTGTAACATTAGAACTCCCTGCGTTCCGACACTTACTCCACGACTGGAACCCATTTATTTGTGCAGTAATGTCGTGGACTCGATCCTTGTTTCTTCGCCCCAACTGCATTGCCACAAAAGCAGGGCACATTTTAAACATGACACAAGTGTGGAGAGGGCGGGGAAAAGCCACGCTGAGTGGGGTCACTTTTCATAGCATTTCACCTCGCTCCACTTGCCTCCCTACGTGTCCATCTGCTTAGTAATCGCTTTATTTACATCTAGGTTTCCCTTGTGTGAAGTTAGCAATCCCACCACCCTCCCCAATGGTCAATCATGAAGGCATTAAATATCCAAAAAGTTGATCTGTGTCAGCCTCAAATGAGAGGCGATTAGCACCGAATGACAAGACGAGGCCAGCTCTGAAAATAGGAGGCGTGATAAGTGTGTGTGTGTGTGTGTGGGGGGTCGATTAAAAAGATGCTGGGGCGATCAGAACAGGGAAGATTGCCACGGCATGGCTGTTTGGAACCAACAGCTCTGTTCTATAATGTACTTTCAAAGTGCGACCCTCTGTATCGCCGGCAGACAGCACCGTGACCGGTCTGTGGGCTCGGGTTTCCACGGGGCTATTTTCAGAATGATTGGCTCATCGCGTCATGTGTAGGACACTCACCTAGTAACAGGCGACGTCCTCTTGTACATAAGCATTGGGCCAGGGGGAAGTTGGAAGGTGTGCTCGAGGAGAGCGTTCTTTCCCATTTTTCTCGCGTGTAAATTGAGTGTTCCACGTTCTCTGAATGGCGACAGTGGTGGTGAAGGTCGTGTGTGTGTTTGCCCCCCCCCCCCTCCACAGGACAACACACAATCACCTTAGAGTTTCAGAGCAAGGAGAGAGAGAGAGATGATACTGCAGCTCTGGCCGAACAACATCGCCCTGTGTTGCTGGGGCGACACAATCCCATTTCCTAACAAGTGAGAAATCTAACCTTGTCTCAACGAATTACTTGGGACAACAGTGACACTGGAGGCGCTGCCCACAACCAACCCTCCCGTGCAGGTACTTGCAACTTGGCTGGACTTCAAAGGTCATGCTTTTTTTTATATAATAAGTTCATCAACCTGTTAGATTGTCTTGGAGTGAGTGCCTCTTGTCCAAAAGGCCCGGTTTGCACGCTGACAACCCAATTGCTCCTAGTCTACTGTCCCGCCAACAGATTAGGTCGCTTTTCAAAACCTAGAACTTGCAGGCAAGATTTGCAATCTGCAAAGTGAACTTTGATAGTTGGATCGAGAGTAGATGATCTATAGTTTCAAAGGAAACAAACAAAAAAATTCTAGATTCATGATTTTTTTTAGATTTTAATTTTTTTTTAAACTAAACCTAAGAGGAGAATTCCTGAACCTCTCGTCATGTCAGAATAACCTGCTTCACAACTGGTTCTAGATTTCACCCTTCTTGTCGCCACGGATACACAGCAATAGTTAAGGGTTTTTTGCACCTTTGGCTCCCAGACAAACAACGATAATGTTGTTCGTGGAAAATATTCCAGGTACATTATTTTCTTGGATCACACCAGCAGATGCTTTCGAGACTGCAGCCGAAGATTCGTTTAATCATTGAGAATCATTGCCCTTTTAAAATGCTTTCCATCCTTGCGCTCCAGTTTCTATGGCGACGGGCACCCGTTTTATAAAAGGAGATAAATACACGTCCGGATGATTTCCCTGTATTTGTCCGTTTCCCCATAATAAGGGTCACTGGCGTTAAAATGCACCAAGTAGGCATAATATCGACATATTGTGGCCACATTGCAATAATTACTCAATGAATCATTCAGCTAATAAATTAATATTTCGTTGCAGATTATTCTTTTACTCTTTCCCGGTCTGGTAGAAAGATTCCCTGTCAGATCAGATGATTCTAAATGTTTACATTAGTTAGGAAAACCATGTTGGAAAAATTGCAAACAGAAGCCTCCGTTTTCCACAACCACAGGATCAGCCAGAACCTCGGGTAAAATATCTCGAGGACCTTCATTCCATGAGATTTAACCGATTAGTAAATACCGCCACATGGCTTAATTTATATTGCAACATTAGAAATTTGCCAAGTGTTTTTAAACGATATCAATAAAATATAACAACTTACCTAAATCTAAACTTAACCCCAATTATGCGCAAATGTGAATGTGAGTGGATTACCCAAACCGTTACAGCTTAGGGACAATTCTGAAAAGTCAATTCAAAGTTCAGTCTAAGAAACCCTGTGTTGAAACTCAGAACTTTTAAACCGATGTTCAGAAGTAATTATCAAATAGTTGAGACATTGAGTCATCAGATTTCTCAAAACTTATGAATCCTTGTCGAGTTGCTTCCAGAGAAATATTCTTTCGTATGAATGATTGTCACAACTCTTGCGACTTCCATGATACTTCCACAAACCCAGGCAAGGATTATACAAAATGACCATCAGAACTAATACAATCCAAATACAGGAATGACTCAGTTTCCTTTACCCAGTTATGGGTAAATCAAAACTGACCATTACAATGGTCACAATCAGTGATTGTTTTGCTCTGACAAAGAGAAACAACAGAAGTGTCCATCTCACACCAAGTTGCTTCATTTCTGTCTTATAAATCTCTGGTTACCTATTAAATTAACCTTGCTTCTTCGCATGCCTCCATCACATGACTTGCTTGATCAATAGTGAAATCTGTTTTCTGTTTCAATTTCCCAAAAACATGAGCCATGACCATATGACCTGTAAATATCCCATCTGGTCTTCCTCACCACTCTTTTCAAGTGTCCTGAAATAACAGCCATTGTATTTTTATTCTCCCAAAACATTAACATTGTTGATAATTTGGACCTGATGGTGCCATGTTATCTGAGAGCACAAGCTGTGGATGGTTTTGCTGTGAAAAGGTTTTGTCATAAAAGGTTTTCAGCCAGTGTTAAAGTGCAGTTAAAATGTGAGCTTATAACAATATGAAAGTTATATTAAAATAAGCATTGTAGACTCAATTCGAATTCTGATATTCCAATATGTAAAAAGTCAAATTTAACAGAGCGTGTGATGAGAAACAAATATTTTTACCACATCAACCACTTTTCCCTCCAACCCCTCTCCACAATTAAAAAGGATAGAATTGAAAACTGACTTTCTATCCCAAAATATTGGCTAAGAGGAACAAATTGATTGGAGGAAGAGTACTACAGTATTTAGCATCATCTCTAAAGCAAGGTTTATACTGTTGATTAGTTACATTTTCTGTCTTTGTTGTTAAATATTTATGCATTTGAAAATATGGAGCCCTTTCCCTTTTCTTGCAATGAGTAATTCACATTGAATTTATAACTGGAATTTGAAATTATAACTTCCTTGCATTGCTTGCATTACTGCCCACCTTTTAGAAGTCCCAACCTTTACAAGACTCTCAAAAAATTGGCAATAAGGTTATTATTTATTTACTGGCATCGGCCAAATTTTGGGTTCAGGAGTTGATGCTTTTGACTGCAAAGGCTGAGTTCCAAGTTCACCCATTTCATATCACAGGAGCATGTCACGATTTTAAACGTGCATTGTTGATTTTTTTTCCCAACTCAGTAAGATTACACTTACTGGAGTGCATCCGCTGTATTCAATAGTGTTTCAGAAAAGCTTTCCTAACCTTCTCTCAATGCTCAAAGTTCTGCTCTCCTGATGGGAGTTTGTTTCAGTAGGACAGGGTTCATCTGGGACTAGTCATTCTTCTGTGTCACACTCAACTGGAGTAAGTGAATGTAGGTAGATGTTGAATTGCTGTGTATTTATAGTGACAGATATGTAACTGAAATAATGTACATAATTTAAAGTCATTGAACTATAGCATCCCAAATATACATTGAAAATAGAGCAAGTTTTAGATTAGACATACTGTTTCAACTTTCAATTTTGATTACAGATATTTAGCATTGAATCGACTGAATAACTCTCAAACGAGTTAACTGTTGACAAATAGTATAAACAATTTCTCTGGTTTCTGAAGTGATATAAGGTGATAAAGGCATTTTGAAACGTGGTTAAAAAAGCAAAACAAGGAATTGAACATAGAAAAATTACATTAATTTGAAACAATTAGCAATAATGATTTTGCACTGTGCAGTGGCAGATGCATAATTTATCATTATTGTGCCCTGTCAGAAGTCAGCTCCTGCCTTTCATGAACTAAAGTGTTTGCATGCCAACAAATCATTCAGATTTTTCTCCACTTCCTCTCTGTTCTAATCTACGGGGATGGTTCTATCTATTCAGCAGTAAAATGAAAGTTGATACCTCTCAGTCGAAGCCTAGGAATTCAAAGTTCAAAACTGTAAAAATAATCTTCACATTGTACCTATTTAACACTAAAGATTAAATTACCATTTCAGTTGCTATGTGCCTAGGAGATTTGAAAACTGGCAAGTATATCAGGGAAGCTTATCATGCCTACAAAAAAATTTTTACCAATACATTTTTAAAATTAGAATTCCATTGCAGTTTTGTTTTTAGTGCTGCCAGGATTCATGGTCATTTTACAAATGTAATTAATGTATGTTACCAACACACTGGAGTCGATACACGATCACAAGATGGTAACATTATTAATGGCCTTTTAGTAAGTACAACTGATATTCTGCAAGTGATGTTGGACTTTATTTGACTTGAATGTAGACTTAGTACAATTAGTTCCTGTGACTGCTGTAAACTTGGAAATAATTAGGCATAGCATTTTAAAATCAAGACAAACATAGATAGACATATTTGTATTGCTTTAAATTTGACTTTTTACATTAACTTTGAATTAGAACAAGTTAATTCAAGTATCCTGATCATTCATTTCTAAATAATGTAAATTGGGAAGGCAAGCTGTAATATGCTATAATTAAACTTTTAGATAAAAATATATTTTCTACAAAGTGGAAACAGACGTTAAAGGGGAGTTAAAACCGTCAGAAGAAAAGACAGGACATTTCTTTAAACTTTCAAGAATTACAAATTGAATGCTGCAAAGGTGGAATTTGGTCTTCTGTCAAAAGCTCAGCTTCAAACTATATTGTAACAATACTATAAAAATGACAATTATAGAAATGTTTTAGCTGGGTAACTGCATTTTGAAACAATATAATTAAGAAAATTTGCATCAACTCTTTACAGGTCATCTTAAAAAAATCTGAAATGGGATCATTAGTGTTTGGGTAAAGTATATTTTTTCCCGACAATATGCTTAAATAAAACAAGACCATTCACAAATTAGTTCGACTTAGAAATAAAAGTAAACTTCAATTCTTAACTTCTTACTCCATTCCAAACAAAATTAAATTGTCAATTTTTGTTTGCATCCACCTACTTATTTGGTGCACAACTACAGTATTTAGCATCATCTCTAAAGTTACATTTTCTGTCTTTGTTGTTGAATATTTATGCATTTGAAAATATGGAGCCCTTTCCCTTTTCTTGCTCTGAGTAATTCACATTGAATTTATAACTGGAATTTGAAATTATAACTTCCTTGCATTGCTGCATTACTGCCCACCTTTTAGAAGTCCCAACCTTTACAAGACTCTCAAATTATGTTGGCCTATTCTGCAGTTCTGCTATAGTAATGAAAATATTCCTCATTCATAATTTATTAAACAGTATCAAAATCTGTTATCTTGTGATGATTGGCTTTATTTTGGAAACAAGCTATTATTTAAAAATATCACATTTTTTCTTGTGTAAAACACGACACGTCACACTTTATATCACACAAAACAGGTTTGTGTGACAGGGGAAGTAAATGGCATTTTATGTCACACAACTAATATGACTTAATTAAATCTTGAATCTAGTGTGTATATTTGCAGATATACATTTATGAAAGTATTTCATCCTGCTAATGAGATGAAATTCAATTGTGCAGTGAGTTTTTAAATTGCAAAATGACCGATTTAATAAAATAATTAACTTCTGATTTTTAATTATCCATGATTAATTTAATATTATTTTATACAGGTATAACTGCATTCAAAACCTGAATGCCAACATTGTGCCTTTAGTATTTGAAATTAAATGATTTTGAAATTGAATTTTAAAATTGTTCATGTTTTATCAACTAATTTTTAAATGCATGATTTTAATGTATTGAACTATAGAAAAGACTAGAATGAATATCAATGATCTTTATAACAAAATTAAGACTTTTTTTCTTTTATATTGATAGCAAAAATGCTGTGAAACATACTAGAGTGAAATTTATTCTATTATAGGTGTAGATAATTTAGCAGAATGGATTTAACATATTATCTATATGCACTACCTCTAATAAAACACATCTAATTCATCCTGTGATAATTGTCTCTTAACAGCAAGAAAAGAGACCTCATAAGATTATTTAGTCAGAAGTCTGTGCATATTTATGTCGATAAACCATTATAATGCTCTCAGGCACAATTCCGTTGCGATTAAAATGTTATTGTATTTTGTATTTGATTTACAGTTTTTGAACACTCATGCTCCAAACACTTTATAATAGTTAAGGTTGGAGAAATCCTTTGACAATGAATATATATACTTTCATTTTAAACACTTAAGATAACAGTCTTGCAATTAAATAGGTCTCAAAACCAAAGACATTCCATTCTTTTCTGTATTTTAGGTGATCATATATTTGCCTCAAAACCTTTGAAAAAGTGTTAGTGCTTGGCTGAGAGAATTATAATTTTTTTTGTTGATGATTTTGTTTTGCAAAACCCTTAGATTGGAATGGGCCAATAGATAATGGCCTTGTTTTACACCACCAAATTGATTTTTAATTGCACGGCATAGAAAGTATTAATTAATTCACAATTCAGCTAAAGTTGACATTATTGACATCACTCTTTTGTAAGCATAAAAAGTTGACAGGGTAATACTGCATTTTGTTGTGTCTATTTTTGATTCAAACAAGATCTGTGTTACCAATCATTTGGTTTAATTTCTACCTGCACAAATATCTTAATTTCTTAAAAAAGAAATAAAAATTATTTGTTGCGTCTGCCAAAAAGTGGAGAAACTATTTGTTTCATTTAAATTATGTTGTCACCCATCCCTACCTTGTGTCTAAACATTACAAATCTAGCACCAGAAAGGAAATCTTGTTTGTTATTAAGTAATAAACCCAGAAAAAGTTTATGATGCAAATTACACTCATTTTCTAGTAACATCTTTCACATAATCTATTGATTTGGTCATAATGTCCTGGACTTGAAGGGCATTCTTCATGTTCTTTTTGTGTTTGAAAATGGAAGCATAAATAAAGACATCAATTAGTTTGTTCCCAGCAGAAATTTATCCTGCCAGTTCAATCTGCATTGACCACAGTGACTGGTCATCATAGACTTCGAAGCAGGATAATTAAGCCTTTGTTCAGCAAAAGAAAAACTGGTACCAGCCTGTTCAAAATGAGCTCAGTGACCTTCCACCTGGTTTGTCACCTATGCCCTTTAATTTGCTGATTCCGCATATCCTTAGACTCTATTTTTAGAGGTAGAATGTCAATAATCAGCTTGGCTTGATTTTCAGTGACAATTGACATCAACATACATGTAAAAATACTAACCCATTATAAGCCAATGTCTTGGAAAGTATGTTGTTTGTATCTGGGAGAAAAGATACCCCCCCCCCCCCCCCCACCACTCTAGTTCCAATTAACTGTTGAAGATTACTTGAAACACAGCTTTCTTCCACAATTTAGGTGTACAATCGACGTTAATGGCATTTGAACAAACAAGCATTTTCTCAGTTGGACAAAGCCAGGAGAATTTAAATAGCAAAACAAAACTAACATTAATTTGTAATCGCTTCAAAAAAATAAAACAGTTCTAAGGACAAATTGTTGCCTCATTTCTCCTGTGTGATCATATTCAATGTCATAAACTGATTCTGGTCTTTTAAGGCAAACCTTCATTTCTTTGAAGATGAGGAGATATTAAAAATGTACTTCAGTCACTAAATTTTAATCAACAAAATGGTTGGTGGGATTTCTACAGATGAACATACTTCTCCAGATAATAGATATAAACTGGAATTTTGATCTACAGTCCTACAATTTCACCGGTTATAGCATGACATTTTTACTATCTTGCAACATTCTTCCTTGAATATCATATTGTAAAGAATTTTATTTGTGCTCGCCCAATCCTCCACCTCCTTTAGCTCAATGAAATAACAGCACTGTTTAGATCAATAACAAAAGATGCTGATTGAAATCACATTAGCAGTACAATCTACAAAACATGGTAAAAGTGTTCATGGGCTCTCATGACTTTAACATGCTTGACACAAGTATATAATTTTATATAAATCATATGCATCTTATTGGACGCTGTAGGTTGCTCGGAAAGAGTAAAGCATTCAAATATGGATTAATAAGTAAAATTCAGTCATGATCAATATAGCTGCTTTGATTCAGCACTCTGGTCAGCGACAACGTACCAAATCATTATGTCATAGAAACACCACCACCAAAATATTGCCTTGCTTCTGCCAGTTAACTCAGGCTCAAGGCCAATTCTTCATGCAATGGTATAATCTTAAACTAAATGTGTAGAACACCTCATCTGATGCCTTATTTATTTGTTAAAATGTGTATAAAGATCCTGAATGAAAGGGCAGAGATACAAACCTTTGGGCCTTTAATCACTCCAGGACAGCTTACTATGTTTTACTAAGGTTTGTCTGTCAGAATAAATAAGCTGTTAGCTTCAAAACAAGTTACATATTTTTATTTGTTAATAGCAAAGTTTAAATATTTTAATTCTTATGCAATTCTACTTACTCCCCCCCCCCACCCTCCCCAGAGGGGATGGCTTTTCAAAAAGAAACAAATTGCTCAAATGATATATGTCTATATAAAGCATCACATTTAGAAGCCGAACGGTTTCCTTTCCAAGTTAGGAAAATATGGCCTAGAGGCACTGAACTATATATAACATCAAATACTGCTTCCACTTGCAGTGAAGTAACAGTAAAACTAGATGTAATACACCGTTGTTTATATTGTGAGGAATTCTTGCTAAGATGAGGTTAATCAGTTTATACAATTAAGAAACTATATTATTTTCTGTAAATCGGCTCAAGATTTCTTAACAATAACATTTTTGAAAATCTGGAGATAGCCTTTCCATAATTTGATTCAATGTAAGTAACTCTGTTGTATGGAATCACTTTATGGTCTTCAAAATATGGTACGTAAAATTACTTTGAGACTCCTGATACCCAATGAAACATTAGATTCCTATTATAATTTATTAATCCCATTAGGAACAGTAAGAATGAATGAATGTTTTGAAACTATTAATAATAAACTATGAATAAGAATCTGTGGTAATAATGCAAATGATTTTTTTAAGAAAACAAGCTCTCTCTCATGGGCAGTTACCAGCACAATTTGTTAATTATTATCAACTTTGTAGAAATATATTAGAACCCAAACATAATACTATTACTTCATCTTAAATGACCTCTTAAATGAGCCAGAACAAATTTACATAATTGCAGTTGGATTTTGATATTTTAAAAATTTACCATAATACATGTAATCAAATCAGAATGTTTTATCTGTCATTCTCACTTAAATCTGCTAAATAGAATAGGTTTTCCAATTTAAGAACCAAACAATTGTTTTGGTAAATTAGGGATTTTTTAGAAACATTTTTAAAATCTTTATCAAACTGCTTATTTCAACTTAATCAAGTTCATTTCTGTAAATAAACCAAACACAACTCAAAAATCTTCAAATTTGCTTTCACCAAGGACTGAAACTTTCATCGGAAGACAACTTCTATATTAGAAGTTTTGAAGTTTGCTAAAATCGGAAAAACAATATTTAAGTTTAAAATTTTTTACAAGAAATACTCGTCAGATTTAATTATATAAAATTGGCTGGTTTGAAAAAAATGGATTGCAATATTGACAGGTCACCATATTGTAAGAGTTTGTCAATTGAATCAGTACCAAAATCTGCCTCTTATTTTTTACTTAATCAGCTAAATTTAAGTTATGCAAACACATTAATGCAATTATATATATCTGAAAACACTTAATTTGTTCAGACATTATTTGACAATAATTAATGTCTAAATTTAAATTCAGAAACAGGCAATTAATTCAATAACATTTTAAACAGATTCCCAGTGAACAAGATAAATGATCTCCAATTCACCACAAATAACCCAATGGATGAGGGTATTAATTTAAAAGATGCTTTATCCTGTGTCACTTTACTAAGATTAATTATATTAATAATTCTCAAACATTGAAGCAACAATTTTGAACATTAATATTTCTGAATTGGTGCAATAAAGAAATTAGAAATATAGAAACATAAAAACATAGAAGATGTCATTTGACCCTTCGAGCCTGCTCCGCCATTCAACGAGATCATGGCGGATAATGGCAAACTTAAAACTATCCAAAAATATTAATTAGATGCCTGCATTTCAAATAATAAACATAAATAAAACCTTGCCTATTGAACATTTACTGAAATTTGAACACCATATAAAATTTAACTTGACAACAATGTTTGTTACACACCTTCCAAATAGTTAGAGATCCAACTTTTTGAAATACCATGTAGCTGTTTATATACATACATTTAATTACATTGAACTCTGTAAAATGAGTAATCCTTCCCAATTTCAGGTGTGCGATGTGTTAGAACACGATTAGAAAAATAATAGTAATACTTAATTTCCTGTACCATCTTTTCCCAACTCCAAATGCAGAACTGCACAAAATATTTTACGAGTTGCTTTTTTGGAAATTACTTCAATATGAAATAAATTCATAACTTGGGGGAGGAAGCATTTCAACAGATGATTCCAAAACCTCCTCTCAACAGTTCCTTGGTAAAAAAAAAAATCACAGAACTAAAAACTATCCACTACAATGTTGAAAGCATAGTCGAGGCAAGTCAATTACCAAAAAGGACAAAACAGAAAACCAACACAACTGTACACAATTACAAATGCAAGGATCAGCCCCGAACACAACAAATGTATGAACGTGCAACTCACGTTGAAACAAACCAAAAAAATATTGACACAGGAATTGATGTGAAATAGGACCACCAAAAGTCACTGAAATCACAATTTACACTAACTGACACAGGATCAAGAACCAAATTAATAAAAAGTGTTCAGAAATAAAAACTAGTTTGAAGGAGGTTTAATAAATAAACCAATGTAATTAAGCACTAATGGACAAATCAAGATTCCTTGCGACAAACCATTAATGCCCCTCAAAAGCACTACTACACCTTGGAGTCACAAAATGACTTAATTCACAGTACAGATGAATTTATATCTCATACACTCCCGGGTCAGTTTAAACTTCTTTAAATGTGTTTATTTCACTGTAATACTTCTAATAAAACTCAGAGAGCATCATTTGTCATTTAAGGTTATGATTGATGTCGAGAAGTACCTCTCCTGCCTAGTTCTCAAGAAAGTATTCGAAATCACACTTTTAAAAGTCACTGTGGCCATGTGGACAGAAATTAATTTGCGGTATTTAACAGGTCAGGATATTATTGTGTTGGTTGGGCAGAAAGGTCTTCGCTTGTTAAAGTGCTTCAGGGGCCACAGTGCACATTTTAAATTGCAAAGAGATTCGAGGACAACGTTTGCATAGAAGGGTCATGCATCGTGTTAGATGGGCTTGAACCACACCGCTGGAGAGGAGCAGGACAAAGCAGCCGAGGGTGGCAGGAAACACTGTCGCAACTGCCTTCCGACATCCCCGGACACTCAGCGGCCAATGACGCCCAAGGTCCACGGCGACTTTTTATTCCTTGACCCCAGCAACGCTGGGCGGAAGGAAACCATTTACTCTCTCGAATCACAATTGCAGCTGCGGAGTTGGCCGCCGATTTGAAATACACACAATATGCCTGGTTACACGAGGCCAGCACGTCGGAAACAAACGGTCTCATCTACCCCACTCCCAGGGCTTACCCCCTTCACTGTCGGGGGAGAGAGAGGGGCGGTGGGGGGGAGAGAGAGGGGCGGTGGGGGGGAGAGAGAGGGGCGGTGGGGGGGAGAGAGAGGGGCGGTGGGGGGGAGAGAGAGGGGCGGTGGGGGGGAGAGAGAGGGGCGGTGGGGGGGGGAGAGAGAGGGGCGGTGGGGGGGGGAGAGAGGGGCGGTGGGGGGGGGAGAGAGGGGCGGTGGGGGGGGGGAGAGAGGGGCGGTGGGGGGGGGAGAGAGGGGCGGTGGGGGGGGGGAGAGAGGGGCGGTGGGGGGGGGGAGAGAGGGGCGGTGGGGGGGGGGAGAGAGGGGCGGTGGGGGGGGGGGAGAGAGGGGCGGTGGGGGGGGGGGAGAGAGGGGCGGTGGGGGGGGGGAGAGAGGGGCGGTGGGGGGGGGAGAGAGGGGCGGTGGGGGGGGGGAGAGAGGGGCGGTGGGGGGGGGGAGAGAGGGGCGGTGGGGGGGGGGGAGAGAGGGGCGGTGGGGGGGGGGAGAGAGGGGCGGTGGGGGGGGGAGAGAGGGGCGGTGGGGGGGGGAGAGAGGGGCGGTGGGGGGGGGGAGAGAGGGGCGGTGGGGGGGGGAGAGAGGGGCGGTGGGGGGGGGAGAGAGGGGCGGTGGGGGGGAGAGAGAGGGGCGGGGGGGAGGGGGAGAGAGGGGCGGGGGGGAGGGGAGAGAGGGGCGGTGGGGGGGGGGGAGAGAGGGGCGGTGGGGGGGGGAGAGAGGGGGGAAGAGAGAGGGGGAAGAGAGAGGGGGAAGAGAGAGGGGGAAGAGAGAGGGGGAAGAGAGAGGGGGAAGAGAGAGGGGGAAGAGAGAGGGGGAAGAGAGAGGGGGAAGAGAGAGGGGGAAGAGAGAGGGGGAAGAGAGAAGAGAGGGGGGGGAAGAGAGGGGGGGGAAGAGAGGGGGGGGAAGAGAGGGGGGGAAGAGAGGGGGGGAGAGAGGGGGGGGAGAGAGGGGGGGGAGAGAGGGGGGGGAGAGAGGGGGGGAGGGAGAGGGGGGGGGAGGGAGAGAGGGGGGTGGGGCGGGGGGAGAGAGAGGGGGTGAGGGTGGGAGTGGGGTGCGAGGCTTGGAGGAGGCCGGAGTGAGTTAAGACTGGGTCCGATTGGGGAAGTTGCAATGAGGGAATGGCCTTGTGGGCTGGCCTGTTATTGGTTGGGAGAGGGTGCAGATTGGAGGGGAGGTCTGAAATAGTGTGAACGTTAGGGGAGAGCGTGAAGGACCTGTGGTGGGTGTGGTTGGGGGGGGGCGCAAATACACAAAAAAGAAAAGCCTTGTGGCTCTAATGAATGTCAGAGCTGTGTGCAGTGCATGTCTCCCCTCCCCCATGTCAGCGTCCCGGGAACGGGACGAGCCCCTGCAGTGGCTGCGCCCCCTGGTGTTTGCCGCGCGCGGTGCCGGACAGGCCGGCTGCCAGATGACAGCGAGCAGCGGCCGCAACCCCCAACCACCACCTTCACCAGCACCGCTGGCAAAAGCCGCAGCAACAACAGAACCATCTCCCCCGCAACTTCCACCTTCCCACAAGCCCCATTTCCACCCGGCCGCCAACTTTCACGGGCCAACTTCCATTATTGCACCAAGTCCTCCGGGTTAGGGTCGAATCCAGTTTACCTGAAAGGGAAAGTCCCAGAGGCGTTCACTTTTCCTTCATTTGAATGAAAATTATTGCTGTGGCCTCATGTAATGCAAGGAGAGAGAAATATATTCACACAGCGAATAGGGTGAACCCGGAAGAACATTCATCTCCAATTCTGGACAGGCCGACGTGGCGACATTTGTCCAGGGAAATGCATTTTCACCGTCTCGCTGTCAACGGGGTGGGCGACATATAAATTCAACGCTGCAAGGAAACGGGGAGGGGCAACTCTTCCTTTCCCTCTTACCTTGCGTACGTCATTTTGATCCTCATTTCACTTCCTGCCTGAATGTTCTCCTGGGCGAAACGGCAGCAAGAGGTTTCAGGGCTGAAAGCCACAGAGTCGCTTCGACCCACACGCCCAAGAGGGAATCCCATACTCGCTACACCCTGGCCTCCCACGTCATCCATGGGCTTCCCCCGACGCCGGCCCATGCGAGGCGGACACTCCTTGCTGCTCGCGCGTGAATTTTCAGCACCATTAAATGTTATCTTTGGCCATCTGCATTTCCATGCATTCTTGGAAATTGTGGCTCATAACACCTGAGCAATGGAAATAAGTTCAACGCTCAAAATGACTTGGGTCACTCCTTCTGCGGCCACTTCTGCCAACGAACACATTGGTCTGAAAGTTTTGCTTTGCTTCGTGTGGTTCATGACAGCAATTGCAACCCAACAAATGAAAAAAAGTGATCCATCAACGTAAATACTGTCATTTTCGACATGAAGCATCGAGGAACGAGTCCCTATTCAAAAGGACAAAAGGATCAGTAGCCCCTTTCATACTTGCAAGTGACCCCAGGACTCAAACGCCAATCGACCTTTCACGTGCCAAGTCTGAAAGCAAAACCAGCTCAACGCTGGGGATTGACTGCCTCAACCACCTGCGTTTGCAGATGGTGGCGTTGCAAGGGGGCAAATCTGAAACGGTTAATTTCACCAGTCGAGAGTAGAACAGTCCTAACCCCCGGGGATGGCTCCTTGCAAGTTGAAAGGGGCCAGTGTCCCAGTTTAGGAGTGGTCAAGTATGTCAAGCCCCATTCCTATTCCTGGGACACTGAATGGCCAATTTACTGGGATGCAAGTGTCAAAGGGGCGAGTGGAATGCACTCTGGCGAGCGAGGCACACAGAAGATGAGGTGGCATGGAATCCAAGGAAGGGAGTAGTACTGCAGATCAATTCTGGCAGAGGTTATCAGCCAAAGTAAACGTTTTCTGTTCATATAAAGTTGGAGTAATATTGCCCCTCCCCGTTTCCTTGCAGCCGTGAATTTATATGTCGCCCACCCCGTTGAGATAGAGCAAAAGCTATAGAATTTGTGCCGGTCGAAAGTAACACACAGACACGCTACAACAATAACACTGAGCATAGTTTTGGAGATATCATTATTTTAGAAAACAATACTTGAGAAGAAAACAAAGGAAAAAAATTGGATGAAATACAAGGCTTTTTCTCTCATTAATTTTAAAATGTAAGTTAATTGATTCTGGGAGTCTGTTGACGAAGCAACAACTCCTTACAAAATTTGAGTCGTTTTACTTGTATGAATAATTCACTTTCTTATAAATCTTGGGGGAAGGCACTTTCTCGTTTTGGCAATTACACCAGGAGAGAAACAAAGGTAAACTGAGTGCAGATGGATATTTTTTTTCCTTTTGCAACAATTATAAATAGTTTTTCTTCTGAAAAAAACTTTTTAATGAAGCAACAGGTTTAAGTTAAAATTGAACTTTGCAATCATGTTTCCAACTTTTAAAAAACAACTTTATTCACAAAACTAAGCGAAGTAGAGGAAAGTGCAAGGAAAACTATGACTTGAAGTGACTTGACATACCTACAGTCTCTGGTTTTAAATCTTGCATTGAGAGGAACCCTGGCTTAGCAGTGTGTATTCAATGGATTTTTGTTTAATTTCTCATATAATAAAGCGAAAATAATCATGCAATTCATTTGTTTCCTCATGAAAAGATTTAGAAATTTTCAGTTGTCGTGCTTCAATAAGTTAAGTATAATCTTAATTTTTTTGAAGTTGTGCAACAGATACATACTACCAAAATCTCAAGTTCAAATCATTAAAATGTACAGCAATTGTAAATGCCTTTCTCCCAGCTCTGACTCCCTTTTCCCTCTGTCTCCCTTCACAGAGCCAAAATCAATTCTCATCTTTCCTCTTTTCATTTCCAATTAATACCTTTTGTTGGTCTCGATTCCTCCCCCGCCAGCCTTCAGTCTCTTTATTCCTATGCCTTCCTGTTATTTGCTTAATCCTTGAAGAAGGAGTCAGGTTTGAAATATTGGTAATATATATAGAACCAGTGAACACAGTAACAGGCTCCTTCAGCCCTTCTAGTCTGTATCAAACTATTTTTTTTGCTGTCCCACTGACCTACACCCCGTCCATAGCCCTGCATACCCCTCCCATCCATGTACCTGTCCAAATTCTTCTTAAATGTTAAAATTAAGCCCACATTCACCACCTCAGCTGGCAGCCCACTCCACAGTCCCACCACCTCTGTGTGAATACGTTCCCCTTCATGTTCCCACTAAACCTTCCCACTTTCACTTTTAACCCATGTCCTCTGGTTTGTATCTCACCTAGACTCAATGGAAAAAAAGCTGATCTACATTTACTCTGTCTATCCCACTCATAATTCTAAATAACTCTGTCAAA
This sequence comes from Narcine bancroftii, assembly GCF_036971445.1. NCBI lineage: Eukaryota > Metazoa > Chordata > Chondrichthyes > Torpediniformes > Narcinidae > Narcine > Narcine bancroftii. Next base: position 219,962,948 of record NC_091474.1, on the reverse strand, counting down.
TCTTTCTTCGCTCCAGTGTATAAGGTCCTAACCGGTTTAACCTTTCCTGTAACTCAGTTTCTGAAGTCTGGGCAACATTCTTGTAAATCTTCTCTGCACTCTTTCTATCGTATTAATATCTTTCCCGTAGTTGGGTGACCAAACTGAACACAATACTCCAAATTTGGCCTCACCAATGGCTTATACAACTTTCCCATAACATCCCGACTCCTGTACTTAATACTTTGATTTATGAAGGCCAATATGCCAAAAGCTCTCTTTACAACCCTATCCATCTGTGACATTACTTTCAGGGAATTATGTATCTGTATTCCCAGATCCCTCTGCTCCACTGTAGTCCTCAGTGCCCTACCATTTACCATGTATGTCCATTATTGGTTTGTTCTTTCCAAAAGGCAACACCTCACTTGTCTGTGCATTAAATTCCATCTGCTATTTTTCAGCCCATTTTTCCAGCTGGTCCAAATCTCTCTACAAGCTTCGAAAACCTTCTTCACTGTCCACAATGCCTCCAATTTTAGTGTCATCTGGAAATTTGCTGATCCAATTTACCACTTTATTATCCAGATCATTGATATAGATGATGGACAACCGATCCCTGAGGCACACCATTAGTCATAGGCCTCCAGTCTGAGAAGCAATCATCCACCACTACTCTTATTCTGTCCAGCCATCGTTAAACCCAGTTCACTACTTCACCATGGAAACCTAGCGTCTGAAACTTCCTAACAAACCTCCCACGTGGGACCTTGTCCACGTAGACAACATTCATAGCCTTTCCTTCATCAACTTTCCTGGTAACCTCCTCGAAAAACTTTGAGATTGGTTAAACATGATCTACCATGTACAAAGCCATATTGACTATCCCTAATCAGTTTCTGGCTATCCAAATAGTTGTATATCGGAATTACCTCCTATGGAGGAAACTGGCTGAGGTCCTCCAGCATTTCTGTTTGGTTTTTACTATAATCACAGCGTCTGTAGTTTTTTGTGTTTCACAATGCAATTTGTAACTTGTTTTCTGAAAAAGATCCTTATCTATTCATAGTGTTGATTGAAGCAAGAGGAATTGATGAGTTTTACCATGGCAAAGTCTGATTCTTTTTTAAACATTGGTCAGCACCTCTAGTTGACCAGTCACGAACCCGTGACTATTAACTGACAATAGACAATTGTTTCAAACTGAGCTAAAGCTGACGCCTAAAGTCTGATACTTTTGAAAGCCTAAAAATTAAGAATTTTATGTTATTTTAATTAAATCTTCAAATTATACACCCTAGAAGTATTGATACCTATTGTCCCCTCAGGACTTCGCCTGAATGACCCTCCAGGCAGTGGACTGGACTATTGTTTGTTGGCAAGATCAGGTTACAATGGTGGCAGAGGTATGTGTGTTCAGACTAAATTGCAGTTGGAATTGGTCTTGTTCTATGTCCAGTTTCCAGTAAGGATTACTGTGTAGATGGTTGATGTATCTCCCCTCCCCCACCCTTTCTCTCTCCCCCCTCCCCTCCCCCTCCCCCTCCCCTTCCCCTCCCCCTCCCCAACAGATGGATGCTTATCAATCTATGCAATATTCTTACCATAAGTATTCATTATTTCCTGAATTTGATGTTAATTTTGAGTCAGTTTTGGTTATTGTCTGAGAGTAAAGTTTAGCTGAATTAACAGTGTGGTCAGTTCTCAAAATGAGGGAACATTTCCAGCAGGGAAATAAGGTGAGTCTTTGAAACGTATAAATTTTCTGCCAGAATGAAACTCGATTAATATTAAATTTGAAGCGGGAAAATTATTTTCTGTGGTAATTAATTGAACCTAATTTGTTGGAGAAGCTGGTATGATTTTAAATATTATACAGATTTGATTGAATTAGATTTGTTTTCATTGCAAACAGTTAAATATCACTGTCCACATGTGGCAAGAGTTCGAGAAATTAAATTACATTTGAAATAATAATTTGGAAAATAGTTTAATTTCTATTTAAAATGAGGGTGAAAAATCAAATTTATTTGGCTGTTATGCAGTGATAATTTTGGAATGTGTATTCAGTTTGCTAAATTAGAGAGAGGTATTTCAAAATCTTTTAAAAATATATGGTGGAAATTGTTTGAATGTAGCCTGAGGTTAGTAGTTAGACTTTCTATGTTGGAAGTGGTAATGTGTTCAGCCTGTCTTCATTTCACATCTGCTCAAGCACATTTTGAGAAGGGGTCATTGGATAGCTGTCTGGAGAGGCAAGCCTGGACGATTTGTTTTTAACCCACTAAACAAAGAATCCTAATATCTCCTTAGCTGAGATCAACCTTCAGAAAAGGCTGCTGATCAAATCTGATACCTTCCCATCCTATAGTGATTTGTCTTTGACTTGGTATGCCACAATTGGAGCATGAGAGGCATGTTTGAAGAACAATTTGTAATAGACCATCAATAATGTATGGTGGCTAAATTAAAGATGTGATTTCAACATCTGATATGAACCAGATTCTCAGTCTGCACACAGGTTCTGAATTCACTCTATAAAGTGAATCCTTTGCTTTGATTGAAATACTTTGGACTGCATTTCCATAACGTTTAGTCATAATGGCCGTCACTTACTGCAATGCATTATTTCAGATACACTTCAGAATAAAGAAATACTTCAACCAGCTTTCATAGAAGTATAGTAACAATGTTAAAAAGCAATGTTTAAACATTGGACCTAAATATTTATTGTAAATATTCAATTACAGTGATGGATGGCTCTTTGATTTTTATTGATTTTGCCTTTGTCAGTGTGTTACTTTATTAATTATTTTATCTTTTTCTTATTGACTTCGTTTTCCAGTAACTCATCCTGTGATGAAAGTCAAAATAATTTAAAAAAAACCTGCTGACAAGGAGCAAAGCAGAAAGGATACAGAAATCTACTTTGGGTTTTGATTTGTTTGTTCGAGAGGGAATAGAGCTGCTGTGACCTTTGCCCCGTGGGGGAAGGGTTGAATTTTAGAGGGAAATCACAGATTGTCTTTTTTGTTGAATCTGACTGTTCCCTTAATACAGAGAAAGAACAAAACCTGACATCGGATATAGGTTTTGATACATATATGAACCAGGGGCCACTGTAAAAATCAATGCTTGATGAAGTGACTAAGAATGAGAACAAAAAATTGTATAAAAGGAACTCTAACATATATTAAATTATTCAAAGATATGTTTTCAATGAAAGGAAAATGGTAAGATTTTTGAGGAGGGTTGCCAATATAGAAACAAAGCTAATGAAGTCCTGTGTGGTTTACATTAGTGTGTGATTGTAAACAGTTTACTCAAAAAAAATGTAGAATTTTATGTCATCCTTCAATGCATGAAAGCTCTTGAACCACTTCACACTTGGAGATCAAACTGGAGATGTCTAAAAACAGGTGTGGTGGATTTAGAAAAGAAATTTTTAAAGGTTGGACACCAACTCTGAATGATTACAACAGGGCTGTCACAGATTTTATCAAAACAGCCGCGGATCCCATATTCAGGGTTTACCCCAACCAGACTCCCTGGATGAACAATGAAATCCAGAACCTACTGAGAAACATACCACAGCCGTTTAAGACCAGAGTTGCAGAACGCTAAAGAAGGAGCAGGAATGACCTGCAGAAAGCCATCTCCCAGGCAAAGTGGAGTTTCTGGATGAAAATGGAAATCACAAGGGATACCTGACAGCTGGGGCAGGGCCTAAATGACATAACCTGCCACAAAACAAAATCTGGTGCAATAGGAGATGGCAAAGTTTCACTCCCTGATGAACTCAATACCTTCTCCACCTGATTCGACCACAAGAACAAGAAAGAACCACCATGGTTCACCCCTATGTTCCCTGATGATTCTCTCCTGTCTCTATCAGAGGATGACTTGCAGGCTACCTTCAGGAAAGTGAATCCAAGGAAAGCATCCAGTCTGGATAGAGTACTCGGCCAGTATTAAAACTCTGTGATGACCAACTGGCCAATATATTCACAGATATCTTCAACATATCACTCCAGCAGGGCATTATACCCACCTATTTCAAACTGGCATCAATTGTAACAGTGCCCTAGAAGATTTTGGTAACCTGCTGTGAGTGCTGCTACATGAATAATTCTGACGCCAAGTCCACAGACTTTACAACAGGCTTTAATTAGCTTAAACTTGTGCACACCAGGTCTCAGTATACTGCTGGCTCCATGTGTCTAACTGTCCCCAAAGGAACCATCTCGAGTCTGGTGATTGACAGCCAGTAGGTGGGGCCAGACTCCCAGGTTGCCAACCTGCAGATATAGTGGTTGCCCCCTGCAGTGGGCTGGTAGAGGTGTGGCCAATGTAATGGTTGTATTACCACATTCACCCCCTTCTTAAAATGAGTCTGGAGGGGGTTGGGCGGTGTTCTCAGTACTGAGTAGTATCTACAAGTTCAGACGTCCAGCAGTCATCTGTGCCTCTGGGACAGGACAGGCTCCTGGTCAATAGTTGGTAGGGGCAGGGCTGCCTGAGGATCAGCTGGGACTGGGGTGGCCAGTGATGCAGGCAGGATAGTATCTGGCAGAGCAGAGGTGTAGGTGTGGGGTAGGTCTGTGGGGAGTTGGGTCCTCTGAAGAGGTGGAGAGAGGGTGTTAGCCCCTGGGGGATCCTGGATGGGCCAGGGGTGCCAGGGTTGGGGGGGGGTTGTGGGCCCTTGCTGGTGTCAGGTTCCTAGTTGAGATGGTGTCCTCACGTCCATTGGGGTACCTGACATAGGTGTAATTTGGGTTTGAATGGAGAACATGCACCTACTCGATCAAGGGGTCGGATTTGTGGGTCCTCATGTTTGCAGAGGAGAACTGGTCTCGGAGATATCAGCCACACTGGCAGGGAGATGCCAGTTGCCGATTTCCTAGGAAAGGAGAAGAGGCATTCATAAGGGGTCTGATTGGTAGCCGTGCACAAGCGTGACCATATGGAGTGGAGTGCCTCAGTGAGGGCCTCTTGCTAATAGTTGATGGACCAGCCTTTTGACCTAAGGGCCAGGAGGGCCGCCTTCCAGATGACCCCATTCTCTCATTCCACCAGCCCATTGTTGCTAGGGTCGTAGCTAGTTGTGCGACTAGACACAATGCCTTGCACTGCCAGGTACTGGTGCAACTTCTCACTCATGAAGCTGGACCCCTGGTTGCTGTGGATGAATGCTGGGTATCCGAACATGGTGAAGATTTGTGCCAGTGCCTTGATAAGAGAGACTGTGGAGGTGTCAGGGCAAGGGATGGTGAAGAGAAAAAGGGAGTATTCGTCTATGACTGGTCCTGCTGGCCATGGCTCCAGATGGTGACATTGTCCAGGTACAGGAAATTCACTCTTAGATTGTGCTGGTCTACCATGCGATCCATCTCCTGCTGAAACACTGAGACATGATAGTGGAATTAGGGGATATGGGGAGAAGGCAGGTAGGTGGAGTTAGGTCATAAATTAGATCAGCCATGATCGTATTGAATGGGGGAGCAGGCTCGATGGGCCATTTTTGGCCTACTCCTGTTCCTACTTCCTATGTTCCTACTCCATTTATGACCCCAATTGGGACCCGACGAATTGGTCAAGGCACTTGTCTGCCTCAAAGGCAGTATAAGGTTTATCCTGGGCATGGATGGGGAGCTGGTGGAAGGCCGACTTCAGGTCAATTTTGGAGAAAAACCTGTACAGGGCTATCTCATTGACAAGGTCGGCGATGCAGGGCAGTGGGTAGGCGTCCAGCTGGGTGTACCGGTTGATGGTCTGACTATAGTCGATGACCATCCTAGATTTGCTGCTCCCTTTTACGACAAGGACCTGGGCTCTCCAGGGGCTGGTGCTGGGCTCTATAACTCCTTCCACCAGAAGCCACCTCACCTCGGCCGTGATAAAGGCACTGTTGGCTGCACAGTAGTGCCTGCCCTTGGCCGCTATAGACCTGCAGTCTGGCATGAATACCTTTCAGTTGGCATCATGTAGTAATAGATCTAGGCAGATGTCATCTCACTGTCTCTACATAAAGCCTTGGTACACCTGAACACTAAAGATAGATTTATCAGGATGCTCTTCATCGATTACAGTTCGGCATTTAACACCGTCATTCTCTCAAAACTGATCAGCAACTTGGTACAGCAACAACACCACCTACAGGTTCACTGACGATACCACGAAAATGGGTTCTCTAAAAATGGTGAATGAGTCAGCGTACAGGAGGGAGATTGAAAACTTGGTTGAATAGTACACCATAAAACAACCTCACACTCAATGTCACCAAAACCAAGGAACTGATTGTTGACTTCAGGAAGGGAAAACCAGATGTGCATGATCCATTGATCATTGGGGGATCAGAAGTGGAGATGGTGAGCAAATTTACGTTTTTGGGAGTCACTATATTGGAGTATCTTCCCTGGAATCAACATATTAATGACATTGTGAAGAAGGCATTGTACTGACAATAACCACACCAGCAGTGCGAGTATAAGACAGTTTTAATAAACTAATATGTACACTAAGAGGTCTTGTCTCTCTGCAAGACAAACCTGGAAGGCTAGACTGTAGCTCTGGACTGCTTTATATACAAGGTCACCGGGATGACCCCTGGTGACCTAAAGATGTAATTACATATCACCACATTCACACCCCCTTAAAAAATTGTTATCCCCTCCCCACACCACCACCCCCTGTCCTCCATCCCTTGTTTGTAAGTTCATATGTCCAAAATTTTTTGTGGCTTCCGTTGCCTTCTGGACCTCCTCGGTAGTGGTATAGGGGTGGGGAGTGCGGTCTGCCTTTCGGCCGTTCTTGATGGAGGTGTGGGAGTGGGAAATACTGGTTGGTCATGTGGCCGTGTGGGCTGGTGATCCTCTTGTATGGGATTAGGTCCTGCCATTATCTAGGGTGGTGATATTTTGTGGGGCGGGCGTACCCAGGGTCCTGATTTCCGGGGTGGGCGGTCTAGTCCTCTGGGGTGACTCGATGGACGACTGTTCTAGTGACTGCCTCTGTGCTCCTTGTTGATCCGTAGACATCTGTGTTTCCTCCGTGTTGTTCACACATACGGCCGGCGCGAGATCCCTGGTGGCCACCGAGTCTTCTCTTCCATCTGGGAATGTGACGAAGGCGTACTGAGGGTTCGTGTTCCTCAACTCCACTTGATCCACCAGCGGGTCCGCTTTGTGGGGTCTGCAGTGCTTCTGGAGGAGAACAGGTCCCGGTGTCATCATCCATTTAGGCAGCACTGTGCCCGTCGTGGCTTTCCTTGTGAAAGAAAAGATACATTAATGTGGGGTCATGTTAGTGGCAGTACACAACAAAGAACATATAGAGTGTAGGGCTTCTGGCAACACTTCTTGCCATCTAGTAACAGGCAGGTCTTTTGCTTTTAAGGTCAAGAGGACCGTTTTCCAGATAGTGGCATTTTCCCTTTCGACTTGTCCATTCCCCCTGGGATTGTAACTTGTAGTGGAGCTGGTAGCAATCCCTCTCTTGTGCAGGTACTGCTGTACTTCTGCGCACATGAATGCAGCTCCCCTGTCTGTGTGTATATAGTTCGGGAACCCAAATATACTGAAGATGGGTTGGAGGCATTTTATAACAGTGGTTTCTGATCCATCAGAACACGGGATTGCGAAGGGGAAACGGGAATATTCATCTATTACGTTTAGGAAATAGATATTTCTATTATTGGACGGGAGCGGGCCTTTAAAATCGAGGCTGAAGCTTTCAAAAGGTTTGGTAGCTTTTATCAGGGTGGCTTTGTTTGGCTGGTAAAATTGCGGTTTGCATTCCGCACAGATGGGGCAGCTCTTGTTCACTGACCTCACTTCCTCTACTGAAAATGGGAGGTTTTGGGTTTTAATGAAGTGAAACAGTCTAGCGACCCCTGGGTGGCCGAGCTCATTGTGCAAGTTCTGTAGACAATTCTATCCGCCAGCGCAGGATTTTGTTGTTTTTAATTCTCCCCCTGTTCTGGTTATCGAACATAAAAGCCACACACCGTTGGTCCATGACGAGGGTGAAGAGTTTGCACGCCAGATAATGTCGCCAGTGCCTTATTGCTTCCACAATGGCTAGGGCCTCCTTCTCTACTGCTGAGTGTCTTACCTCTGACCCCTGTAGGGTTCGCGAGACAAAGGCCACCGGTCGTCCGTCTTGGTTTAGGGTGGCTGCCAGAGCCACATTGGATGCATCCGTTTCTACTTGAAATGGGATCGATTCATCTATTGACTGCATGGTAGTTTTAGCAATATGGTCCCTAATGTCCCTGAATGCTCTGGTGGCTGCTGGGCACAGTGGGAAAACTGAGGCTTTTATAAATGGGCGGGCCCTGTTGGCGTAGTTGGGGACCCATTGGGTGTAGTAAGCGAACAGCCCCAAACACCTTTTTAGTGCTTTCAGCATGTGTGGCACTGGGAGGTCTAGGAGAGGATGCATACAAGGTGGGTCTGGGCTGATTTCCCTGTTCTGCACTATGTAGCCCAGGATTGGCAACTTCCTGGCGCTAAAGATGCATTTGTCTCTGTTGTACGTTAGGTTCCTTTCCTCGGCTGCCTGGAAGAAGCATTTTAAATTAGTGTCATGATCCTCCTGAGTCTGGCCACAGGTTGTCACATTGTCAAAGTAGGGGAACACCGTTTTCAGTTGGAACTCATCTACTATTTGGTCCATCTCTCTCTGAAACAGGGACACTCCATTGGTGACACCGAAGGGAAGTCGCAGAAATTGATAACAGCCTGCCGTCTGCCTCAAATGCTGTGTAAATGCGATCGCTGTTTCTAATGGGCAGTTGGTGGTATGCTGCCTTCAGGTCTATGGTGGAGAACACCTTATACTGCGCAATGTTGTTGACCATGTCTGCTATGCGTGGCAGGGGGTAGTTGTGTAAATTTGTTGATTGTCTGGCTGTAATCCACTACCATGCACAGTTTTTCTCCTGACTTTACTACAACAACCTGGGCTCTTCAGGGGCTGGTGCCCTTCTGTAGTAGCCTGCGGACCTCTGTCCTAATGAAGGCTCTATCCCTCGGGCTGTACCTCCTGCTCTTTGTGGCTATTAGTGTGCATTCTGGGGTCAGGTGTGTGAACAGCGGAGGGGGTTCTATGTTCAGGACGGACAGGCTGCAGTGTTGTTTCTTCGTAAGGCGTAGTGGGGGGTGAGGCCCGTTGTGCACTATTGTAATGCTTTCTAACTGGCACCGAAAATCTAACCCCAATAGTACCGGGGCACAGAGGTGAGGGAGTACTAGTAATTTGAACCCTTCCTATTTTGTGCCCTAGATTTCTAGAGTAACCCTGCAAAACTGTTTTACCTCAGCCGCAAGGCTGCTGGCTGCTAACAGGATCTGGTGCTCACTCGGGCATGTGGGGAGGGCAAGGCGGTTGACTAACCCCTGGTCAATAAAACTTTCAGTGCTTCCACTATCTATTAAGCAATTTACCCTCACATCATTAATTTTGATGCACACAGTGGCGTCAGATAAATTTTGTGGACTCGCCTGATTCATGCGTAGGGAAGGAAGTCTGGAGTGTCCTTCGTGTCCTTTCATCCGATAGTACTCGGCATCATATTCATCTCCTGAAGACTGTGTCCTCTGCTCTATATCATTTGTCCAAGATGGCCGGCATTCTTCTTCTTCTTCTGTTTGTCTGTGGAGAAAGAAGAGCTTTCCCGCCTCTCATTAGCATGAGAATGGCCCTTGGCTGTGACCTTGGGGCTTCTGCAGACTTTTGCATAATACACACGTTTTCCACAGTTGGAACAGACATTTTCTCTGGCAGGGCAGAGGGCTCTGGGGTGCTTTCTTTGTCCACAGAAAAAGCACTTGGGACCCTCAAGGTGTACTACTGCTGCTGTGAATTCCTGTGAGGCAGCATATTTTTCTTTGCATGGGGCTAGAGAGTCCAGCAGTGTGACGTTTGTCCCAGCCCCAGGGTCCTGTGAGTACTCCTCCAATTCTTTCCTGGTGCTTTCTAAAGCTTCTGCATTAGTCTCTGCCTCATCTAGCCCCACCATTCCATTCTCCAGCAATCGAAGTCTTGTCTCAGTGGACCGTATGCCCGCAACAATTCTGCCCCTAATAAGGTCCTCTGCATATTCCTGAGCTGATACTGCTTTAAAGTTTCAGCCTCTCACCAGGTCTTTCAGAGAGAGTATAAAGTCTCTGGCAGACTCCCCTACTTGTTGTGACCTGGTCAAGAGTTTGTACTGGGAGCATATCAGCACCTCTACCTCCTCAGGAGTTTATGGAGGTTTGGTAGGACATCAGAATCACGGGCAAATTTCAGCAGATGTGTGGTGGAAAGTGTGTTGACTTGGCTACATCACGGTCTGATATGGAGCACCAATAGCCCCAAGCATAAAGCCCTGTAAAAGATAGTGGACACAGCCCAGGATATCACAGGCAAATCCTTCCCACCATTGAGAACATGTACGTGGAACGGTGCCCTCAGAGAGCAGCAGCAATCATCAAGGATCCACATCATCCAGCACATGCTCTGTTCTCACTGCTGCCATCAGGAAAGAGGTATAGGTGCTACAAGACTCGCACCATCAGGTTCAGGAATAGCTGGTCCCCCTCCACCATCAGACTCCTCAACGACAAACTCAATCAGGGACTTATTTAAGGGCTATTACTTTTGTACTTTGTTTTTTTTTTCTCCTCAGTAATGCACAATCAGTTGTTTGCATTTGGTTTATTTGTTCGCACATGTACCATGTTTACTGCTTTTTTAAAAAACTACCAATAAGCGGTAATTCTGCCTGGTCCACGGGGAAAAGAATCTGAGGGTTGGATGTGTAAGTACTCTGACAATAAATCTGAAATGTGAAATCTGAATCTGGGTCTAGCAGTTGGGATGGTGGGAATTGTTCACTGCCATATGACATGGTAGCAGGAATAGGGTTGGGAGTGTGAGAGGTAGGGCTGAAGCAAAAATCACAAAGAGAATCATAAAGATCAACCAATATTAAAAGACAGGAGGATGTGGGAAAGAACAGATGTAGGGAAGTTTGTGGTGGGAGGCTACAGAGGGACATGAAGATGAAGATTTTAATAGGGTATGAGAGTCTCTGGAGTAATAATGATCGGTTTAGTGAAGGACAGGATGTGAGTTCTAGTTTTTATTGGGTGGAACTCATGAGCCTGAAAGTGATAGAGCCTTGATAAGGGTTGAGCAGTAGAAGTGAAGAAGTAAAAAATTGCAAAACTGCTGGAGGAACTCACAGATTACATAGCGTCCATAGGAGGTAAAGAACTATGACCAGTTTCGGGCCTGAGCCCTTCTTCAAGGTAATAACCATTGAGCAGACAGTCACTTGAATAAAAATGATGGGGGAGAAGAGACAAAAGGGCAGGGGGGAAGTGCACAGGCCAACAGACCAAAGGTGGCAATTGGAAATGGATTGGGGGACAAGAGAGAAGATCAGTAACAATTGATTGGGACAGGGAATGGCTCTGTGAATGCAGAGCTGGAGAAAAGGGGACAGAGTGAGAGAGAGAGAGAGAGAGAGAGAGAGAGAGAGAGAGAGAGAGACAGACAGACAGACAGACAGACAGACAGACAGACAGACAGACAGACAGACAGACAGACAGACAGACAGACAGACAGACCTAGAGGAAAGAAGGAATAGGGATTGGGGAAGGGGAAAGACAGGGTTGGGGGAGGAGACCAAAGAAGTCAATGCCCTGTGGACTGAATATGAGGTGGTGTTCTTCCAATTTGTGGATGGTCTCAGACTGCAGTCCATGAGACATTGGCAGATAGGTCAGCATGGGAATGGGAAGGGAATTGAATTGGGTTGGCACTGGGACATCCCTGCTATTGCACCGGTCAATTGCAGACTGAGACCACCTGCAAATTGCAAGGAATAAGCTCCTCATCTTCTGTCTGGGCACTCTCCAACCAGATGGCATTAATATTGGCTTCTCTGGTTTCCATTAGCCCTCACCCTCCTACCCTCACCTCTCCCCTTCCCCATTCCTATTTCTTCTTTCCTCTAGGTCTGTCTCTCTTTCGCTTCAGCTCTGCAATCACAGAGCCACCCCTCTCCCGATCAATTGTCACCTTTCCTCTCCTGTCCTCCTAATAATATCTAATGTTGTTTGGCCTGTCCTCCTCCCCTTGCCCTTTCTTCTCTTCTTCCCCAGCCTTTTCATTCAGATACTCCCCCTACTTATTTGCTCATACCTTGTAGAAGGGTTCAGACCGAAACATTGCTTTTTCCACTCTTAGTTGTATGCTTGCAGAAACCATCAGGAAGGACAAGGGCCTGAGGAATGACATTGCCAGGCAGTGGCGGCACTAAGGACAAGGTCTCCCTGTGCCGTGGCCATCTTCTGTTTGGAGACATGATCGGTCCACAGACGTATCAGCATCTGCAGCCATTTCGAGTCTGCATCGGGCGACAGAATAAACCAGAAGAAGAATGAGGCAGTGTTCTCTGGGAACTGATCTGACCAGTCTATGATGCCCTTTACAGGCAGATCTGACTGCCTGGAACCATTGAGGATCTAGTTTGGAGGGACCAAGCCATGGAACAAAATTTGTTTGGAGTGAGTCACAAAGGTCCACCAGAAATTGGGTCTGTGGGTGCATCACTCCTTCTCAATAACAAGGAAGAATTTGGTCATCAGATGCAAGGTGCTCTCAGAATGGCACTACATGGTGCAGGTGTAGCCCATCCACTACACCTCTGCACTGGTAGTCACCAGAGCAGTCTTCCCGTTCATATGGGGATTCAAGATAGAAAGGGTCTGAAGGATCGCCACGTAAAAGTCACCAGTCTTAGGGGCTAAGGGTAAACCCAATGTGGACCTCATCTTTATGACCACCTTTGTGTGTGGCTGCATCAGGCTGTGCATGGAACAAAAGTACATGGGGACCAAGTGCTGCTATGTGCTGAGGCGTATCCTTGGTGTTGTGAAGAATAGGCCTGACTCCATTGCCGTGCAGTGTTCTAGTCTGCTGGACTTTGGCACACCACCTATCCTTCATGGAAAGGTTTTTCCAAACAAACACCTTTGATTACAAGGTCAGCCGGCAATGGTCAACACAGAATGTCCTGCAGACAATGAGAAATGATTCAGTGGACACAGTTTGGGTGGTTCCCAGTGCAGACCATCCAGATCATTTGGCAGAAGGCCTCATAGTCAGTGCTTTCAAATAAGTGCCAGGATTTGGCCTGGCAGGCAGTGAAAGGAGCCCTCCTAGTCAGATCCCTCCTTTACAACTGGAACATCACCCTCAATGCAAGTTATCCCTGAGATAACTGTGGTGGAGAGGAGACAGTCACCCATTTCTTTGCAGAATGCAGATTCATTTGGAATGTGTGGAGAAGGATGCAGGGATCCTACCCCAGTTCATCCCCAGCAGCAGAGTGACAAAGGACTCTCTAATTTACAGGCTGTTGTGACAGTTTATAGATATGTTTTTCGGAAATAAATTAGGGCAGGTGTTTTAGTGTAGGTCACATACAAACACTTTAAAACAGATCTTATTTAAAATACTGGAGCTCTGCTCATGCTAGACAGGCCAGCTCCAAGAGCATTTGGAAAATATTTGGAGAGTGCCCAAGAGACGTCACTAATGGATTGTTGTTTTCAAAAAGGCAACAGATGAAATAACTCGTTGGAGCCACAGGCTGTCTGTAGTGGAACTTGGTGTTCTAAGAGGGTCATGTGGTTTTGCAAGCAGAGAGAGTCAAACAGGCTTTTTCTCTGAGAAAGTGAGAGAATTCAGTTCTGAGGTGCTACCGTCAGTAGCAGCAGCTGTGACTGGAACAGGACCAGTTGGAAAGCTTGTGGAAAACCCTATTTTGAAGAAGGATTGTGAGTGCTTTGTTCAGCCTGGTCAAAGCCCTTGTGGTTCATGCAAGAGGAGAGGACTGGATGCCTAATGTTTCACTTGAAATAAGAGAAACAAAAAGGAACTCTGTTGTGACCTGAAAGAAAGAGGTTATCATCTGGAAAACCCTGAGGGGGAAAATTTCTTTGGCAAGACACTGAAGTGGCTGGTTACAAGGAATCAGTAGTGGGTGTCCAGCAAACAACAAATCTCTCTCTGAAAACCAACAAGAATCTTCCTGAGCGGAAACCAGTTACCTTTCAAGCACCAATACCTGGTGAAATTCATAAATGTTAAATTCTGTGCACAGTATGAGAATTGCCTGCAACCAGTAAGCTTGGAGGAATGAGACGTGAGATTGGACTGTGAATCAAAGAACTTTTCTGAACTTACATATACATTACATACACATGCGCTTAGAATTAGAAGGGTGTTGATAGGTTCATTAAGTTAATAGTAATAAGTTAAAGTTTGATCCTGTTTTCTTGCTTAAAGATAATTAAAAACAACTCTTGTTTAAGTAACCATTTTTCTTGGTGAATGTCTATTGCTGCTGGGTTTTGGGGTCCTCTGGGCTCGTAACACTGTTCCCTGAGACATGCACAGAATTAGACAGCCAGAACTGCTGAAAGTCCATCAACTCGAGAAAAATGCACTTTGGTCTCCCTGAATCCTGTTGGTCTTTCTGCAAACAGAGACGTTGGTGTGGAATGCTGCCAACTGGCGCACTCCAGGCTGCAAGAGTGCAGGCTGAGGGACGCACAGCTAAGGGCAGTGTGAGGAAGGACTGGAGTCTAGTGTCCTTCCAGAAGTGGGAATTGAAAGTCTGAGGATGAGGAGAAATGCCTTAAACAACAGAGTGGGGAGTAACAACAAGTGTAAAACGTAAACAAACAATGAAAACAATTAAGTGGATAATGAATGTAAACAAACAATACAGAGAGAACAAAAAGAAAATCAATAAATTGCACAAGCAAGAGTCCTTAAATGAGTCTCTGATTGAGTTTGTCGTTGAGGAGTCTGATGGTGGAGGGGCAGCAGCTGTTCCTGAACCTGGTGGTGCGAGTCTTGTGGGACCTAGACCTCTCTCCTGATGGCAGCAGCGAGAACAGAGTGTGTACTGGGTGCTGTGGGTCTTTGATGGTTGTTGCTGCTCTCCGATGGAAGTGTTCCATGTAGATGTACTCAATAGTGGGGATGGGTTTTGCCTGTGATCTGATGGGCTGTGTCCACTATCTTTTTGGAGAGTTTTACACTCAGGTGTTTCCATACCGGTCAGCACACTTTACACCACACCTCTGTAAAAATTTTCCAGTGTTTCCGATGTCATATCCACCCTCTGCAAACTCTTGAGGAAGTAGAGGGGCTGATGTGCTTTCTTCACGGTGCCATTGGTTCCAGGAAAGATCCTCCGAGATAGTGACTCCCAAGAAATTAAATTTGCTCACCCTCTCCACCTCTAATTGCCCAATGACATCTGGATTGTCGACCTCCGGCTTTCCTTTCCTGAAGTCAACAATCAGCTCCTTAGTTTTGGTGATATTGAGTGCAAGGTTGATGTTGGTGCATCATTCAGCCAAGTTTTCAACCTCCATCCTGTATGCTGAATCATCCCCTTCCTTTAAACAACCCACTATTGTGGTATCATGGGCAAATTTGTAGATGGTGTTATTGTGTACCAAGCCACACAGTTCCTCCAGCAATTTTGCATTGTTACCACAATCACAGCGCCTACAGATTTTGTGTTTCACTTTAGTGAGGTGAATGAGACAGGGAGAGAGTTCTCAATGTTTCAAGGATAAAAGTACATTGTGTTGCTGAGTGGTTGAATGGGGAGTTAATATTTGAGCAAGATATCAAAGGTGAGTACAATTGTGTGGTGTTTAAGTAAGGATTTAGTTAAAAAAAATTGGATCAGGGTCAAGGGCATCCATTTTTCTCAGTAAGATCAAAATAGAACTGCTTCAGTCATGGTATTCCTTAACTGCAAGCAATTCTGACATGTTGAATGTATCATACAGGCAACAAGGCAAATGGGTTTTACTGAGAGATTTTTCTTGTTATTGTTCAAAGTTCAAAATTCAGAATTATTGCCAGATTGTTTTCATGACATCACATACAACCCTGAGATTCTTTTTTCCTGCGGGCAAGACAGAATTACCACTTATTGGTAGTGCACAAAACTACTCAAGAGGATACCTCTATGTGTAAACAAATAAAGAAATGTAAACAAACTGACTGTGAAATGTTGAAAGGGAAAAAAAAGGGCAAAAGAAAGAGTCCTAAACTGAGTCCCTGATTGAGTTTGTCATTGAGGAGTGTGATGGTGGAGGGGCAGCAGCTGTTCCTGAACCTGGTGGTGAGAGTCTTGTGGCACCTAGACCTCTCTCCTGATGTCAGCACTGAGTACAGGGTGTGTGCTGGGTGATATAGATCTTTGACGATTGGTGCTGCTCTCTGACGGCAGCGTTCCCTGTACATGCTCTCGATAGTAGAGAGGGTTTTGCCTGTGATGTCCTGGGATGAGTCCATTAACTTTTACAGGGCTTTCCACTCAGGGATATTGGTATCGCCATACCAGACCATGATGCAAACCAAGTCAAGTCAACTATATTTATTGTTCATACCATCGCTCACATGATAGCATGAGCTAGCGTTTCTCCAGGACCACAGAGCACATTTACATAGATATAAGTTAGGAAAGCAGTTAACACATTATAATATTAAGGTATTAAGACACATACACTGAACGTCCACAGAACACGAAGCACATCAGTACTGGGAGCTCAGGAGCCTGATGGCTTGGGGGGAAAATGCTCTTTCCCACTCTGGACATAAGGGCCCGAATGCTTCAGTACGTCCTGCCAGATGACAGAAGGGAGAACAGTTTACATATGGGATGTGTGGAGTCTTTCACAATATTTATTCTTTCCACCTACATCGAGTGTAGTAGATGCCCTTCATGCTAGGAAGAGGTTACCCAATGATCTTTTCTGCTGATTTCACTATCTTTTGTAGGGTCTTGCGGTCCGAGGTGGTACAGCTTCCAAACCAGGCAGTGATACAGTTGCAGAGGATGCTCTCGAAACATCCCCTGCAGAATGTATCGAGGATGGAGAGTTGGAGATGGACTTTCCTCAGTCTTCGCAGGAAGCAAATGCGCTGCTGGTTTTTCTTGGCCATGGAGCTGGTGTTAAGGGACGAGGTGAGGTTCTCTGCCAGGTGCACACTGAGGAACTTGATACTCTTGACAACCTCAATGGAAGAGCTGTCAATGGTCAGGGCAGCGTGATCTCCCTGGGCCCTCGTGAAGTCGATAATCATCTCTTTTGGTTTTTTTTTAAAGTTCACATTGTTTGGTCTGCACCAATTCATTGGTGTCAGCATTTTGTCCCTGTATGCTTCCTCCTTGTTCTTACTGATCAGGCCCACCACTGTCGTGTCGTCGGCAAACTTGATGATGTCGTTCGAGCTGTGTTTGGCTGCACCATCATGGATCAGCTGAGTGTGATATTCTTGGAGGTGCTGTTTCCAATCCAGACTGATTGATGTCTCCCCGCCAATAAGTTGAGTATCCAATTGCAGAGGGAGGTGTTTAGTCCCAGTAGGACCAACCTCCTTATCAGGTACTGAGATATGATTGTGTTGAATGCTGAATTGAAGTCAGCACACTTCAGTTGAAATTTGCCAGGGTTTCTGATGTCATACCAAACCTCCTTAAACTCCTGAGAAAGTAGATGCGCTGATGTGCTTTCTTCATGATGCTATTAATGTGCTGGATCCAGTGAAAATCCTCCGAGATAATGACTCAGAAGAACTTAAATTTGGTCACCCTCTTCATCTCTAATCCCCCAATGAATATTGGATCATACATCTCTGGTTTTCCATTTTTTTGGTAATATTTTATTTATCATTTTAAACAATCCACAATCATAACAAATACATAACATCAAGAGAATCCCTCCCTCCATCCCACCATATGTTCAATTAAACAGAGAAAGAATGAAAAAGAAACACAAAAAAATCCCTTTGTCAGCGTGTACAGTAAAACATATGGAGACACGATAATACCAGTGTTAAAATCAGTAGTGATCCTAACCCTACACAAACACCAATGTTATATCTCCTCCTGAGATTGTATGTGACCTGTTCAAGTGGGGTGCAGATATTCATCTCCAAAGATTAAGACTTTGGTTGGACTTCCATGTTACTGCTCTGCACTTCCTGGCCACACATAAGGAAATTTCTGTGAATTTAATTTGAGAATTAGTTCATGATCTACCAACCATGGTAAAGTTCCCCAAAAGACAAAGCTCTGGGTCTACTGGGAAGGTGACTCCCATGATCTTGTAGGGTGTCACAGAGGTCATACCAGAAGGGCCTCACCTTCATACAAAGCCAGGTAGAATGTAAAAAGGAACCAACCTCTGTACCACACCTAAAACACTCTTTGATAATTCAGTTTTATATTGCTGTAATTTCTGTGGAGTGAGGTACAGTTGATGGAGAACATTTTAATGGACCAATCTATACTTGGCATTTGGTTTTCCCTTCTTGAAGTCAACAATCAGCTCCCTGGTTTTGGTGGCATTGAATGCAAGGTTGTTTGGTGCACCATTCTCCCTGCATGCAGACTCATCAACCCTTTTTATTCAACCCACTACCGTGGTATTGTCAGCGAATTTGTAAATAGTGGTGTTGTCTTACCGAACCACATAGTTATTGGTGTATATTGAGCAGAGCACGGTGCTAAGAACGTGGTGCTCCACTACTGATGGAGATTGTGGAGGAGATGTTCTTCCCAATCCTCACTGATTGTGGTCTGGAGATGAGGAAATTACATAGTGGGGTGTTGAGTCCCAGGATTGGAGTTTGCTGATTAGTTTTGAGGGGATGATGGTGTTGAATACTGAACAGTCATCAATAAAGAATATCTTGATGTATACATCTTTGCTTCCAGGTTTACCATGACTTTGAGTAGAGCCAGTGAGATGGCATCCATCATAGATGGATTGTCAGCATGCTTTTGAAAGCTGAACTTTGGGGCATGCATAAGTGGGAGTGAATATATAGAAGGGGAAATGTTTGAATGAAAGACTATGCTGGGTACAGTGGCAAAATTAAGTCTGGACTTTAGAGAGGAGTTGCAGAATTGAAGAAGAGAGGGTGCTGCAGAAACATTCAAGGAACTGAGGAGAGTAAAGAAAGGTGTTTGTAATCTCCTTGTGCTGATGTATCTTCTTATTAATTGGATGTATTTCCATAATGAATTAGTCAATTTGTCAATGGGGCAGTTTCAGCCTTGCATCAGGTCTTAAGTAACGGCCTGAATCTGGACTGCAGCTGACGTGGACATTACCCCTCCATAAATCTTCGTCCGTGAAGCCAAGCCAAAGAAAAAGAAAGAATCTGGACAGAGAATTAAGATGATTCTGAAGCAAAATGAGGTGAGATTTCAATCAGAATTTATTGTCATGAACATGTGTCGTGAAATCCGTTGCTTTGCGGCAATGTTATTGTGGATTACAGGTGCAAAATTTGCTATAAATTGCATTTCACAAATACCCAGTGAAACGGATCGAAGGCCAATTCACATAACTAAAAGAGTGGTAGAGAGGATCACTAGAGTCTCCTTCCCCCCTCCCCCCTCCCAACCCTCGACATGATCCACCGGGATCATTGCATGAAGAGGGCATTCAAAATCATCAAGGACTTATCTTCCACCCTGCGCACTGCATCTTTCAGCCACCAGGAAAAAGATGCAGGAGATTCAGAGCCAGCCCCACCAGGCTGGGGAACAACTTCTTCTCATGGGCAGTGAGAAGGCTGAACAACCAAAGGAACTGCTCACACTAACCACCCGAGACTCTCATATTGATGAAGCAAAATCTATTTATTTACATGTATTTATGAATACTTGTCCCTGCTCATCAAGTTGTACTTTTGCAGTTAGATGACAATGAACTTGACATCGACTGTCTGTGGAATCTGGCATCTTTCTTGATGCCACTGTCTACTACACCCCTGTAACCTCTGGAGCCACATGACTTCCTGTGATGAACCGAGCCCTTTCACTCCAGCTATCTATATCTTTTTGCATTAGTTCTAATTGTCCATTGTCTCACATAACTTGTTCTCCCATTTATATTTGGATAATCAGCAAACTGGAATGTAATACTCCTTGTCCCTTCATCTCAATCAGTAGTTCTCAACCTTATTTCCCCCCACTCACATACTGCTAACCACAGAGCACCTCTGCCATTGGATATTAAATCAGTAGTTCTCAACCTTTTTATTTCCACTTACATACTACTTTAAGTAATCCCTATGCCATCAGTGCTCTCTGATTAGTAGGGGATTGGTTAAGGTGGTATGTGGGTGGAAAGAAAAAGTTTGAGAATCACTGCTCCAGACCCAATTGTTACTGAAATATTTTGCTTGAGAAAAATGGTCATTGCCCCACTTCCTTTGGAGTTATGAAACTGTGCACATAAGGAGTCAATTAGGGACGATTAAAACAGTGGTTTTCAAACTTTTTCTTTCCACCCACATACCACCTTAAACAATCCCTTACTAATCACAGAGCACCTACGGCATAGGAATTACTTAAAGTGGTATGTGAGTGAACGAAAAAGGTCAATAACCACTGCTATAGGTGTTCTGTGTTAGTAAGGGACTACTTAAGGTGATATGTGAGTGGAACAAAAAAAAGGTTGCGAACCGTTGATCTAAGTAATTAATATAGAGTGCAATTGGATTAAGATACAGCATTGATCTTTGGAACTGATTACTCAAATGCATCTTGTCAACTTAAAAGTGGTTAATTTATCCTTCTTGTCATTTTTGGCCTTTACCCAATCCTCCTCTTCCAGTAACAGGTTTCATCACCCCAATTAATCCTTATAGAGCACAGCATTGAATGCATTTTGAAACTCTAAAAACTTTACATCCTTTTGCCCATCCTGCAAATACATCATCAACAAACTCTAAAAATGTAAATAGAATTGTCCTTTTATTAAATAATAGTATACTGCTGAAACATATTTGGATCTTCTTAGTGCCCCATAACTGTGTCCTTTGTGGTTGATCCCAGAATTTTGCTGAAAACACCTGTTAAGTTACATAGTATATCATTCTGTATTTTTCTATTTTTTTTTCTTTTTAAGTAACAGTGTTACATTTATCTCTTCATAGTCTGCTGATGCTGTTACAGTTGTGAGAGATTTGGAAGATCATTACAAATGCACCTGCAATCTCTGTAGCCATTTATCTTAGAGCTCTTGGGTGTAGGATCACGTTCAAGAGATTAGCAACCGTAATTTCAGAATCAGAATTTATTATCATGAACATTGTCACAAAATTTGTTGTTTTGCGGTAGTATCACAGTGTAAATACCTTAAATAAATAAAAAAAATAGTGCAAGAAAAAGTCAAAGTGAGGTCGTATCTGTGGTTCATTGATTATTCAGGAGTCTGAAGGCAGCAGGAAAGAAGCTGTCCTTGTGTCATTGAGTGCTCTTCGTTTAGGCTCTGTAGAGTGCGTTGAAAGAATCAAAAGCTTGATCCAAACCAAGGCTTTTATTAACTAGAAGACTGGAGCGTATCACATGTAGGTCGACCAGTCCAGGATGACCTGGTCTGGCTAGGAGCAACCCTTTAAGACCTGCCAGTAAGTGTGGCTACATTCTCTGCCAATCACAGTCATCCTACACGACCATCTGTACATATACACATTGGTGATAGAATCTGTACTATCACAGGTTCCTGAACCTTTTCCTGATTGTAGCATGGCCTGGGTGGTGGGGTTAGTATGTGAGGATAGAGGCTGCTTTTTAAGACCCCACCTCATGTAGATGTCCTCAATAGAATGAAGTTGGGTGCCTCTGATGTCACAGGCTGGAGTTTATTCTTGTCCTGAGAGTTGGCGCCTCCATGCCAGGCAGTGATGCGACCAGCCAGAATGCTCTCCACAGTACACCTGTAGAAGTTTTCAAGAGTC
Organism: Narcine bancroftii; assembly: GCF_036971445.1. Lineage (NCBI taxonomy): Eukaryota > Metazoa > Chordata > Chondrichthyes > Torpediniformes > Narcinidae > Narcine > Narcine bancroftii. The sequence goes on along the minus strand of NC_091474.1, from coordinate 219,941,120 downwards.
TTTTGTGACATACCGAATCTCCACAAACACCTCACAAAGTTTAGCCGCTGGCGAACCTTCTTCATGATTGCGTCGGCATGGAGGCTGCAGGGCAGATCCTCTGAGATGTTGACACCCAGGAATTTGAAGTTCTTGATCCTTTCCACTCCTGAGCCCTCGATGAGGACTGGTTCATGTCACTCCTGAAGTCCACAATCATCTTCTTGGTTTGACTAATGTTGAACGCAAGGTTATTAGTATGAAACCACTCAATGAGCTGATCTATCTCCCCCCCCCCTGTACACTTCCGCACACTGTTTATGATTCTGGCATATTATGTCATCAGCAAATTTGTAGATAGCATTGGAATTGTGCATGGTCACACGGTCATGGGTGTAGAGTGAGTAGAGCAGTCAACTAAGCATGCATCCTTAAGGTGTGCCTGTGTTGTCAGTGAGGAGGAGACACTTTCCAATTTGCTCTGACAGTGGTCTTCTGATGAGGAAGTCAAACATCCAGTTGCAGAGAAGGGTGGTGGGGGTGGGGGAGTGGGGGGGGGGGTGGTGGAGTGGGCAGAGACCCAGCGTTTGGAGCTTGTTGACTAGCACTGAGGGAATAATAGTGTTGAAGGCTGAGCTGTAGTCAATGAGGAGCAGCCGTATGTGTGAGTTGCTGTTTTTCTAAGTGATCCAGAGTTGGGTGGAGAGCCAAAGATATTGCATCTGGTGTGGAGCGACATTCCCATTACTTCCTCAAGTAACATTCATGACTTTTGATCCTTACTAATATTACACACTGGTTGTATCTCCATTTGGGAATGCATGTGCAAATTTCTGATTCCCCATTATAATTTTTCCTACAATTTTCTCCATTGGATTCACTTTTCTTTCTTATTTACTTCCTTTCTCTTCCCAATTGCAGGGCTCCCCCCCCCCCCCCCCCCCCACCATTACTCAATCTGGAAGATCATCTGCATGTTGGTCACTTTTTTTTAAACTTTCCTACTGTCATCCATAACATTTCCATTTATTAATAATGAATAAATTAAATTATTTAATTTAAATTTATAATAAGAGGCTCCTTTTCACCAAATCATTTACAAATGTGTATCGGTCAGTACGATTACCTTTTTTGGTCACATTCTAAACTGGAACTGTTTGACAACACAATGAAGAAAGAAAGGTGAGACTTGTGTTGTAGTTTTACCCAGATTAAACAAGTGCTGAGCTGAAACGCAATGTCAGTACCTTCAGGGTTAATCTGTTACTAATTGCATCAAAGAGACAATCAATTATTTCAATTGAAATGGATGTTGAAGTGAAATGTGGGCTCTTTTGATTTTATTATTCCACTGTACTGTGTTCTGATATTACTTCCTTAATAATTGTAGCCTTTTTCCCGAATGACTGTTTTCTAAAATCAGCTGAGTCCCTTCAGCATTTTTGTGCGTTTTTCCTCATAGCTGTTGGCCAGCTGACAGATGGTGGTTCTTGTCTTTTCATTGCTTCTTCCTTTTTGGAATGGCAATATTAAGAGATGCCATTTTACAACCTGCTGCACACTTTCCAAAATCTGAAGACTTTTGCAAGACAACTGCCATAAAGCAGCAGAAGGGGTAGCTACAGAATGTACCACAGTGAAGGAATTTATCAGTCCTCTACCTCATTTGTTTGTCTCGTACTTCCTAACCTGTGATTGTAACTTTTTTTTGCCCCTTACTTTCTTTTCCTCTTGGTCACCTGCTACCTTTACTATGCATTTCAAGGCATATTCAAAAAGTTTGTTCAAAGTTTCTGACTTTTCATTCGTCATATTAATTCTGTGACAAATTCTAATAAATGTAATGATTTACTTTTGCATTTACAATTTGTTTTTATTTTGTCCAGTTTACATTCATTTTAGAACAGCTATTCTCAGTCATTTTTAAAAATCAGGACAGTTTATGGGCTCCCTTCCCTGCGAAGCAGTCATTTAATTGGGTTCTTTCTTACTTCTCTCTTACTCACAACATAAAAAACAGAAAAAAAATATGTTATGATTTCGGTCCATGTTTTGTGGCCCCCATTGAGAATAGCTGTTTTAGACATTAACCATGGAAATCTACAGCACAGTACTGTGCCAGCATAATAATCTACTCGACCAACTGCCTAGTTTTTCCTGACTGCATCACCTTCCATTTTTCTCAAAGATATTTTCTTTCTCTATTAATTTTAAGTACTCAAAACAAGGTATGTAAGTTGGTGGTCATTCTCACCGCCTCGGTTCACCCAAGATCACAATATGGTCATGCTTTAGTTGGGAAGTATGGCTCATCTTCTACTTCACGAGCATGCCTTTAGATATGAGGAAGACATAAGAAATGGGACAACTGAGACAATATTTGAAAATTATTGCAATTACACATTTTATCCATTTAACGTATTTTATATCGGTGAAACCAAAGCTGGCTTTTCATTACGTGGGAGATATGACTTTAATGGTTCTTAATAGAGTACATGCAGACTTGTGACAAAGAGTATAGATGTTATGGAAAATATAAATAATCAATAAAAAAACAGCAAGAAAATCTGCATCACAGCCCTGGAATTCTGTTTGCCAGTCCTGCTATCACTATTCAGAATAAATCAATAGCTGCATGCCAGCCAATGGAGGAATGCAAAAGATTCACATCTTTTACAAATATGAATCTACTCTTGAATAATCTAAGGATGAATAAAAGAAGGTATTTTCTCTCGCATTGCTAACAAACAGAAAAAAAATTCTAATTAATTTGGTTCCTCAATCGTAAAGTGCCCACATTTTAATGACATAACAGTATTATTTTCAGACTCAAGAGCATTTAAAGATTTATTTGCTGATATAAACATGAACACATATTGCAAGTTTTTAATTTAAGTTAATTTTAAGTCTTAAAAATCTTGATCTGAATATGGGTTTCAGGAAGTGCTTTTTAACAGTCTGGGCCTAACGGTGTTGCACTGATGTGCTGGTGGATGCATCTGATAATAAGTCCACAGTTCTCTCTTTAAAAAAAACAAACAGTGGCCACGTTTGGAGTGATTCGGATGCTTAGGTCTACTTTGGTAAATTCAGAGTTTCTTCCAGTTCAGAAACAGAAAACATTTCCCATTTCATTGGTGTCACTGTGGACTGCAGCGGGTGACACCAGAATGACTATCTATAAAATTTTTGTGCAGTGTTTCAGCAGAAATTTCTTATTTTTCATTAAAAAAAATCCCTGTAGTCAGTTATAACAACAAAAACATTTTTTCATAAGCCCAGTTTACAGGTACCAATATACCCACAAGGTTAAAACTCGATGCTAATTTACTTTTTAAACCTCGAGTGCGCTCTGGTCAGAACTGTCATTATTATCCAATTACAATGACACTCTGAATCATGTGGTTTCTTCTGCACAAGCATGCGCTGTTGTTTTTGTTGCTGCTGGTGTTTTTATAGTCACTGCTTTTTGTCAAATTTTCTGGTGTTTTAGCTACAATATTGTGGTAATTAGTATTTGTGAACCTATAATTAATCACTTTTTTGAGAATGAATTCATAATTAAAGGAAAAGAAGGAGAACAATCAAAAAGGCTTCCAACTCAGTGACTAATAATGTTGTAATTCAATGCTGAAAGATTTTACAAAACAATTTTGTTGTTAGTATTTATATAATCTAAGAAATATTACATTTAAGCAATTTACAACTATATTTATCACATATTATTCTATATTTTAACCACGATATATACTTTTTCAAATATGGTTAATTTGTCTTTTTTTTAAATTGTGCTGGGAGGGGGGGTGGTGTTGATGACACCATGAGTCATGACTCCAACCCTAGTGATGCCACTGTCCCATTTATGCAAATAGTGATCACCATGAAGCTTCTCTCTGCAGGAGACGGCAACAACATAAAAAGTTGAGTCGTTGCGAGATTCCATTCACAGAGATTTATAATAATGCCTTTTAAAAATGCATCCACCATCTTCAGAATGCAGGAGTATTTATTACTTGTCTGATATCAGCAGAATGTTCAGTCGTGCTTGAAACAAACCTGAGGCAAAAATAGGCGAGCACTGCTAATTCCAAACCACCGATGAAGCAGCTGACTGCGGTTCTGTCCAATTGAAGCAACACCATCTGATACACCTGTTGCTATGATTTTGCTGGAGAGCCAAAATCTCTGGAGGTACTGCTCTCTGATGCACTGAAGTAACTGAGGAATGATCAGTAGATACTTTCACAGGGATAAGGTTCAGTCTCAGGTCTTCTCCTTCAACATTGTCATAATGTCCATTCGACTTGCTTCTTCAGCAGGAAAATGACATCTTTTTTCTCTCTCAGCTAGACTAATGGGATTTGACCTGGAATGTTCTTAAAAATAAAGGTGGATTCAAGCATGCTTGTTACAATGTCAGCGTTCCGAAAGCTGTGCAATGTCAAAAAGGAATCTTGCCCAGCAATAGTCTCAATTAAGTTGACATATCTTTGGCTTGGCTTCGCGGACGAAGATTTATGGAGGGGGTAAAAGTCCACGTCAGCTGCAGGCTCGTTTGTGGCTGACAAGTCCGATGCGGGACAGGCAGACACGGTTGCAGTGGCTGCAGGGGAAAATTGGTTGGTTGGGGTTGGGTGTTGGGTTTTTCCTCCTTTGCCTTTTGTCAGTGAGGTGGGCTCTGCGGTCTTCTTCAAAGGAGGTTGCTGCCCGCCAAACTGTGAGGCGCCAAGATGCACGGTTTGAGGCGATATCAGCCCACTGGCGGTGGTCAATGTGGCAGGCACCAAGAGATTTCTTTAGGCAGTCCTTGTACCTTTTCTTTGGTGCACCTCTGTCACGGTGGCCAGTGGAGAGCTCGCCATATAACACGATCTTGGGAAGGCGATGGTCCTCCATTCTGGAGACGTGACCCATCCAGCGCAGCTGGATCTTCAGCAGCATGGACTTGATGCTGTTGACCTCTGCCATCTCGAGTACTTCGACGTTAGGGATGAAAGCGCTCCAATGGATGTTGAGGATGGAGCGGAGACAACGCTGTTGGAAGCGTTCTAGGAGCCGTAGGTGATGCCGGTAGAGGACCCATGATTCGGAGCCGAATAGGAGTGTGGGTATGACAACGGCTCTGTATACGCTTATCTTTGTGAGGTTTTTCAGTTGGTTGTTTTTCCAGACTCTTTTGTGTAGTCTTCCAAAGGCACTATTTGCCTTGGCGAGTCTGTTGTCCTGCTTTGCGGAAACTGCCAAAATGTTTGGCCTGGAAGTCAGCCTGAAGAAAACTGAGGTCCTCCATCAGCCAGCTCCCCACCATGACTACCAGCCCCCCCACATCTCCATCGGGCACACAAAACTCAAAACGGTCAACCAGTTTACCTATCTCGGCTGCACCATTTCAAGTTGACATATACTGTATTACAAAATATTAATATCACATTACGGCACATCAATCCAGACTTGTTTTTTAAAAAAAAATATTTTTATTGAGTTTAACATATGAATCCTACATACAAAGTCAACTAATAAAACAACTAACAAGTAACATATCACAAATTGAAAACCTATCCATATTTCTTTATTTAACAATATTTCTTAAAAATAATTCTGGATAGAAAATAAGTAAACTACTTCAGTCAATACCATGATCTAAACAAAGGGTAAGTTCTGCCCAATTTAATGATATGATCTATGACAACCATAATTGAACCCATATTTAAGAAGTTAATCTAAAACAACAGCAACACTTGTCCTACATGTCCGAATTTACCACAGACATTCAGCATATCGCAGGGAATGACTTGGTAGCCGATGGTCTATCACGCCCTGCGATTGAGTTGGATCATGTCCTGACTCAAGCGGTCAAATACGTGGCCCTCACCAAAGTGCAGCAGCAGGACCCTGAGATTCACACATATAGGTCAGCTGTTTCCAGACTCAGTGTGGAGGACATCCCAGTTGGACCTGACATTGCTGTGTGACGTCTCTACCGGCAGTCTCCGCCCTATTGTTCCGGCTACATGGGGGTGCCAGGTTTTCGATGCCATCCACACCTGGCGCATCTGCAATCCATGCCATGGTCAAAATGCTGGCCAGCAGATTTGTCTGGCATGGCCTCAGTAAGCAGGTCAGCCAGAGGGTCAAGACCTGCATGAACTGTTGATCCTCCAAAGTGCTGGTTCATACGAGAGTGCCCACCCAGACTTTTAAGCTGGTGTGGTGCAGGTTCAGCCATGTACACATTGACATAGTGGGGCCATTGCCAGTTTCGTGTTTGGTGAGATACTTCTTGACCATGGTTGACCACTCCATGAGGTGGTCAGAGGCAATCCCACTGGCTGATACCACCACAGAAACCTGCGCCAGGACACATGGGTGTCCTGATTCGGGGTCGCAGAACACTTAACTTCAGACAAGGGGGGCACGATTCAACTCTGAACTCTGGGCAGTGCTAGCTAACTTTCTGGGGACACAGCTCCATGGCTTATCACCTGAAGGCCAACGGATTGGTGGAGCGCTTTCACAGGCACCTCAAGACAGCCTTAATGGCCCAGCTCAAGGATCCTAATTGGATGGACGAATTGCCTTGGGTCCCGTTGAGCATTTGTATTACTCCAAAGGAGGACTTCAATGACTCGGCAGTGGTGATGGTCTACAGTGCACTCTTGATCACCCCCAGGGAGTTCTTGGCCCTCGATTAATGCCCAGAAGACCCTACGGTGACCTTCAAGAACTTGCGTTGAAAACTGGTGTCCTTGGTCCCGTGGCAATCCCCACTACATAGCCAGCCCAAACACAATGACCCCAGGGTCAGTATGTATTCATGAGAAGGGGCACACACCAGCTGCTCTTACTATGGCTCTACAAGGGCCCATACCAGATTGTTAGGGATAATAGTTCCACCTCATCAGTGACCGCCTGAAACCAGCACATCAGGACTGTGATGAGCCAGCTTTCACTCCTCCCCCACAAAGCAGAGGCAGGCCGCCCAAGGCTATGGACAATGGCCTGGTCACCAGTTATTTTAGGGTGGGGGGTGGGCCTGTTTGCCCAGACACAAACAGGCCCACAAAATGGCCGATGAATGTGGCTACCGTGCAGACCTGGAGGTGACATTGGCCTTCTTCCCAGGTGACCTCCACACGGTGGGAAAATGGGGAACTCTAACGGGAATACCAGCAAATCCAGGCTGGCGAGCCCCTGACAACAGCCCCTGGGGCCCATATAATCACGATGGCCACAGCAATAAACCAGCCTTGTTTTCCAATGCTTTTGTGTGCATGTCATTCTTCTCTAAGCTCGCATAGCGTGAACACTACAGAATCATTAAACAAACTAAGAGTGAATACCTGTCTTCATCTGAAAATGTTATATTCAAATCACGTTTTCAATCATTCTTAATCCCAGCCATTGAGGCTATCCTTAAATCCAATAAATCATTCTAATCAGATGATATTAATCCACTGTGATTGAACTATAAAAAAAAGAATCATGAATATTTGATTTTGAAATTCAAGGAAAATCAGTAAGTTTGGATCTTAAGCCATGATCGTATTGAATGGCGGAGCAGGCTCGATGGGCCATCTTTGGCCTACTCCTGTTCCTACTTCCTATGTTCCTATTTGTTCCTATGACTGAACAAAATTTCTAACTTGTAAATATCTAAAAGAAGTCCGTTAGAAAGATTAAATTTAGCTGACAATTGTTAAAAAGAGGCAACATTATCTTGAACAAAACGATCTTTATAATTTTTGAAACAAAATCAATACCATTCCTTAAAGCCTGCGCCTAACACAGACGGCTGAAAAAGATGGTTGCCTATAATGGGACAAGCAAGAGAAAAACTGTTATAAGCCCATATTCTCAACCTATTTCTCATTATTAGATTATGTGTCCATTTAGAAAAGGAAAAGGGTAAAAAGAAACCTAAAATTGCCAACGTAGATGATTTTTTTGAGAAAACTTCAGTTCCATTTCTACCCAAGAAGGGCAACTTACTAATTTATCAAAATGTGATAATAAAAGTAGATTACATATATTAATCACCCAATAATAAAATCAAAATTTGTAAGTGATGATTCCCCCATTCCTTTTAGTCTTTTGAAGATGGGCTTTATTTATATGAGGTTATTTTCCCTGCTATATGTATGAAGGAACAACTGAATCTAATGAGTTAAAGAAAGATTTAGGAATGAAAATTGGTAAGGCTTGAAAAAAAGTACACAAATTTAGATAAAATGTTCATTTTAATCGAACTGATACATCCAATCATTGTAATGAATAATGGCGACCATCCCAATAATAGTATTTTAATCTGATTAAGTTATACCAAAAATTTCTTTCAATAAATTTTTATAATTTTTCACATTGTAATTCCTAAATATTGAAATTGGTATTCAGCGCAATAGAAATGGCAGCCATCAAGACTGTAAGTAGTAAAATCTTCCTTTGGGAGCAGAAATACTAGATGCTGCCATCAGAATGTTTCTCTGTTGGGTGGTATCAGGGAGCTTGTTTTCGCAATGTAAACGAGGGAGTCAGGCGGCTGATGCCTCTTTCTCGTGCAACAATTCCTGTTTTGAAGTACCTTATCATTGGGCAGTTTCTCCCCATTGAACGATCATTGTGTCGATGATCTGGTGAAACAAAAGACAGAGAGGAACCGGAAGTCTTTCCGCCCACCCCAATCCACCGCACATCAGCAGATTGCAACCGGAGACAGAACTAGCTCAAAGGCAAAAAGGGAGACAGGGACGGTGGGTTGGGGCTGAACTGGAAAATCGTCACTTGCCCCTCTTACAGAGCACGAAAGCTGGGTTTTATCTGCCTTTCGAGCACCGCGTGAAAGAATGGCAATGTGGATTGGGGCAGGTGGGCGTCTAGATTTATCCGTCTTCGATACATCTGTTCAGGAATGGGAAAAAGGTATGTTGCCTGCTTTCCAAAGAGAAGCAGAAACTTCATCAGAGTGTCTGAAATGGAGACATCTGCAGTCATTGTGTATAATTGGACCAGATATGGTGGCAACTGAATCACTTACCTCGAACAGCAAATTTTACTGTGCTGGCTTTAATTAGATGTATCGACGTAAGGATGCTGAACAATTAGAAGAGGGATCTAAATTACTTTCCGCTCAGGATGAGTATACGAGATCGAACGATATTAATTATTTACACCATTGAAAAGCTGTCCGGTCTTTACTGCCTGATTATAGTGCACACTTTCAAAATATCCTTGCCATGGCGCATTACTTTTTTACTAGTATCCAAGTGTGCCTACACTATTTTAATGCTACAAGTAGCAAATCAGAAAAATAAGAGTTTGAATTGGATGAGAAATATTACACAGAATGCCATAGATGCGATCGTAAGGAAATCCGTATTAATTGGTTTATAATGAGAAATATACATTTAAAAGAGCTCGATATATTTTGTATCTATATCTGCAAAAATAAATTAAAGCACTTTCTTCACGCTGTCATCGTCTCATGCAATTTATGTGCACAATTCCTCGCCAGGTATCAACTACATTCTAAGGAGTGGCCATTAATTAGCTGATATAAGCTCTTATTTTGCTGCAGGATTTGTTTTTTTTACATTCTTTATTCTTAGGTTGTGAATATAATTTGTCCTTTGAATGTGATGATCTATGGAGTCAGCTTAATGAGTGTTGATATCAGTCACTCTTCTTTCTGGAGTGGTTGAGACATTGTTTTGCCATCCCGTTTTAGCACCGTTTATTCTGATCCCACTGTCATCCAGGATTCCATTCACACACACTTCGTGGCAGAAACTTGAGCTGATTTTCCCCATGATCTCCATGGGTATCGAGGCCAACTGTTCATCTAAAACATATTCTAACATAAGCCACTATTTTACTTAAATGAACAGCCACACAAAAGCAAATTTTCTTCGGACAATTTAAAATTAAGTGAATTGCTCTTGGTCAAAAAAAAATGTTAATACAGTGAGCTGCTCTCATTAGAAAATGCCTCACGAAAATCCCATTGTATGTGTTTGAACTGAAAATAAAATTAGCTCTAAAAATAAATTTTCTATTATAAATGACTTTACTTCATTAATGGATTTATTTATGATAAGCAAATATTTCTCATGGGAAGTAGTCTGTGATATCAATAACTAATAACTTCCTTAATCTTTCCAAAATTGGGCATAAATCATTAATTATTTTAAAAATTAAAATAGCGAATCTGATAACACGTCAAACAGGTTAAAGGTATAAACAGAGTAAAGCCCAGACGACATGATAAACCTGCTATTGGATGGCTGAAGAACACCACCTGTGCAGGGCTGGAACAAAATGTCTCAGAGAGAAATCTTATGTGAAGGAGGAATAACATAATGACAATGTCAGCGATAATGTTCAGAAGTCTCAATGGAGGAGAAATTATAGTGTTGCTTCAAATCAATGAACTCTCCATTCAATATTGGTAATTATAAGGTGGGTAATCTTTGAAGATCAGAATCCATGTGGGTTCAGTAGCTGATTCCCACATTAAGATTTTTGTTTCATAAGAAATTATAAAGGACTTGCATATCTCTATAAGACATTCCTTTTATCTTCTAAAGATAGAACTAATCAATTGGCAGGCAATGAAACACATTTGTAATCAGAGCTGTGATGCAGAAAATGTGGCAAGGGGCTTCCACCAACAGTAATTGAATGATGACCAGATAACTTGCCTCTGGGTCCTGGTTGAATGATGAATGTTATATAGTTAGATGCATACACACATAAAGAAGAAATTGGTCATCCCTTTCTCTCTGCAAAAAGAGATTGGCCTGCAGTATATTGTTGGCTGTTAATATCCCATTTTCAGTTTTGACACACTTTTACTGCAATGTTTCATCTGTTCCTTTTCTTCCAACAGTTTATCTCATTTAATTTCGTATACAGTAAGGTTCCAAAAGCCAGTTTGAATCTGCAAGTATTTAAAGAAAAGGTCAACACAAATTTCTACCCATCTTTAAAAGTGATATTACATTCGTTAATGATAATAAATATTGTTTGCAACAATAAATTATGCATTATGTTATGTAAGATGTTTTACAAAGTAAACATGATATGCTAAAATATTTATTGGGATAATAAATAAATCACTATATTGGGTGAACTATATTTTTTTGAATTTGGAATTAAGGGCAGTTGTTTTCAGCATGTTGCAGGTTAAAAGCAAATCTCTATGTTAATGGATTCAGTTGATTAACAAATGTAAATAAGGTATGACTGGTTTTCAAAAGGGAAAGGGTTTTATCCATTTTTTTGTGTAAAATGCAGGGATTTAGGAAAGAAAGATTAGCATGTGCTGAGGGGGATGGGAGTGTTGTTACCCTTCCCCACTGACCATTGACTAGTTCATTTAAGTCACCCCAAGTCATCGCAAGGACCTAATTTCTACATTTCAAAGGTTAATGTGAAGGTTATCCTTTCACACCGTAAATGAAACTCCAAATTTAGGAAAAAGATAAATAAAGACTTTCTACTGTTTTTCAGGGCTCAAATGATCAATTTTCTCATTGAGTAAAATTAGAAGGACTTCAGTTTAAGTGCTTTCAGTTTTGGTCTCCACCACAAATATATGGGAGAGAATCAAACTAAACAAAAGTCTCAATAAATTTTGGAAAGATTAAGAAAGTTATTAGTTATTAAGACCACAAACTACTTCCCGTGAGAAATATTTGCTTATGGATCAAATTAAAATCCATTAATGGAGTCGTTTATAATAGAAAACTTATTTTAAGGGAAATTTTATTTTTCATTCAGTAATGAGAGCAGTTCACTTTGTAAACATTTCTTGCCAAGAGCAATTTATTAATTTTAAATGGACTGAAGAAAGTTTGCTTTTGCTTGGCTGTTCATTGAAGTAAAATAGTGGCATGCAATGTTTTTATTCATTTAGTTGATATTTCAAATAAAAATATTGTGGAGCATGTTATGATTTTCTTTGTTATTGTTTCATTGCTCACTTTAGAGAGAACTAGAAAGGGGGCAATTCACAATCCTGTGTGCTCTCTCAACTCATCATTTCTGTTATTTATGTGGAATTCATCATTTCTGTTATTTATGTGGTTGTCCCCTGAACTATTTATTTATTATTTATTTTTCCATGTAACAATTTGAAGAAAAAAGAACTGATTTATTGATCGAACTCAATTGTTAGCAAATGCGATTAATAATTCATGAAGAGGGGCATAGATGCAAGATAAACGGTTATGTTGCACTCAGGTTTCAATCCATTATTCCTTCAGAACTAATTTATACAGTGCGGCCTGGGTATCAGGTGCTTTGCAACAAAGATGAAACAAGAAGAGAACGAATGGTGAAGTCACCAATGGTTTCTCTATTAATGGCCGATTGGTTTGGTGTGGGTGGTTGTTTTCACCTAAAAGCCCAGTGGAGCATTGAAATAATGAATGCACTAAAATTAGACGGACCTGACAAGTTAATTGCTTAATATTTAATGCATTACAGCTTCATTCAGCCACAAAAGTAATAAGCAGATCAAACAAATGTGAAGACCAGTTTTATTTTGTACTTGTGAATGGTAATGAGATCTACACTACTTATCCATTTAAGCATTGTTTGCAAAAAATGGTAAATTGCATCAGAAATAATTTAATGCATGATTGATAATGAATTTATTGTCATTTAGTTAACTTTATTGTCATCTGATTGCAGAAGTACAAATGTATTGTTCAATGTATATATTTACCGAAATTCTTGCTCGGTGCAGCTGAATAGGTATTTTGTTAAAAACTACAATAATATACATTTTAAAATAAATTAAAAAGGGATAATGAATAAAAAAATTGAATAATAAATATTCAGTTATGGTAGAGCAAGAAAAAAAGTTGCAGGCACTTTTTGTGGTGTTTACTATGACAAGGTAAGGTTTGAGAGCCCGAAAGCCATTGGAAATAAAATGTTCTAGAACCTAAAGGCACGAGGTTCAGTTGAACAGCACATATAAATAAACAGCAATCCCTGCAAACTTCTGGATTCCAATCATTTCTCTGGTTGCAAAGTGCCTGGAGGAAAATATTCTGAAGACACGAGAGGCCTTCACAAGGTGGGTATGGTACTGGGGATAGGGAGACAACAGGTGATGTTGACTAGGACTCAGCACATGGGCCCTCCTAAAAATCATGTAATAAAGATGGGGAAAGGGTTGGATGAGAACATAATCATTGCATAATATTAACGATGCATTCCCTATTCCTCCAAAACCCAGATCATTTAAATTCCCATTCAAGTCAATGGTTACAGACAAACAAGAGCAGTTCACAACATCGTCTCCTTCGCACCAAAGAGAATTTGCATATTGTTAATACAATGAAATAAAACGATGTATTTGCTGGATATATTAAATAAAAGCAGAAACTTCTGTTAATACCAACTGTGACAAAAGCGTCGTAAAAAATAAAAAGAACTTTGATGAAAGATCATTGATCTGAAGTGTTATTTCATTTTTCTGTTTTGATTAACGATCATTTTGTGATGGTAAGATGGAAGTCACATGCACTAATGGATGTATTTTAGTGTACATTCCTCTTAAGCAAGAAATCACAGGGTTCAGTTGTCACCATGTCATTTACACCACAGTTAACATCTTGAATTTACAAGGTTGCACTGATGCCAATGCATTATTGGGGAAAAAAATGGCAATCTCCAGTATTCTGGACAACATATATCTTTGAAACACTTTTGTCAGAAATTGATGCACCAACTGCATTGCAATACCCCAGACTTTGCTGTGTCTAGAGGACTAAAGTGTGTACTTCAAAATGACATTGCCTGTGCTGTGATTGCAAACTGTTGTCTGGTGAATGCACAGGGGCCCTCTCACTGGGATCCATGTTTGCCACCAGGGACAAGGGCTCTGCTGACTTGCTAGTACCCCAGATATTATAAGACTGGCCAAAGTAGGGCCAGTCCACCCACTCCCCTCTTTAGGATCCTTAACTTGCAGAAACTTCCTCCAAAGTGTCTTCAACTTATTTATCACCTCGGTCTTGTCCCTGGAGAACCCCATCCCCTGAATCTGCTAAGGAGTGAAAGGCGCTTACTTAAATGGAAGTAGTTTTCCTTTATTCAGCTTTCATTTGTAGGTTCCCCATTTCTACACTGTTGTTAACTTTCTATCTTTCCCATTTTGCAGTATGGCTTATTTATCTTGTTCTTGAAAAATGCATTTACTTAAACAATTGTGCTTCTATAGAACACAATAGGGCACACATTTGAGAAAGATCCATCTGATCAATCCAAAATAGTATAAAAAATTCTGTTCAATGCTCAATGGTAAAACTTAATAAACATTCTGTAGGAGTCTTCACATGAGGTACAGGGTGGGTCTGATTTGATTGGTTTTATTTAAGTAATAAAATAAAATAAAAATAATGGTCTCAAAGTGAGGGGATAGGGAGGTGCAGGTGCTGCTCTCACTGAGGCTGGAGGAGGCTGAGACATTCAATCTAAAGGGATCCATTAAGAAAGGCCCATTTTATGAGAGAATTGCAGTCAGACTCCGGGGGATGGGGTTCTCCAGGGACAAGTTCCAGGTGATAAATAAGCTTAAGACACATTGGAGGAAGTTTCTGCAGGTTAAGGATCACAATGGGATGAGTGGGAGGGAGTGGGTGGACTGGCCCTACTATGACCAGGATTTCTGGCTTCAAGTTCTGCTCCATTATCAAAAAAATCCTGTTGTGAATAAAATTGATGTGCCATAAATAACTTCAAAGACTAGAAATTGTAGAGAAACTGATAGGCTTTTATTCACAACAGAATGGAAGCGTGTCCATGCTGGTCGACTTTTCTAGATTAAGGAAGGGGCTGATGCCTTTATTCAGGGGTCAGTTGGAGGAACCTCAGGCACAGTCAGAAATGGGAGAGTCCTAACACATCCAAACATATATAGTGTGGTTTACCACACAGGTATTTCCATACTGTCAAAACAATACAGAGGTAAAGGTTTCTCATATAAACAATTAGCACAAACAGCCAATGCTCTCATTCCTCCATGGATTTTAGATGACCAGACCTCCGCGGTTTGCGGCTAGGTGTCTATACCTACATGTACAAAAAACACATATATGGCTAAACATTAATACATTTGATGTTATATGTCAACCTACACAGACCTACATACTTCTATACACATTTCAAAAACAACTGAAGGCCTTTGCCTCATGCTTGAGATCTCCTAAGCATAAGTTTCAGACATCACCATTGCGTGCGTCATATTCACTTACTTCATGGGGGAATAGATAACCACCTGCATCCTCGGCCTTTCTGCATAATTAGGGATCCACTGGGCCAATTCACATACACATCTGTGAAGCTGGGAAAACACAAACACACAAGACACTGATTGACATATGGAAAGCCATAACAAGTTAATACAAATACTTGTAACTCAGGCACGTTCCTTATCAGTAATTGTGGTCAACAATAGCTTGAAGAATAATGGAGTGCCACCCTTTTCAATTGAAATAGGCTGATGGATCATCGTGTGGGGCAAAGGTGGGAATATGTGTGCTATCGATGGCACCGTCACACATTGGATAGCCACTCCATTTTGCAAACACATTGATTGTCTCCTGAAGATGATCTCCACTTGTCCCTCAACACAACAATTACTTGGCACACCACCATACACATAGTGGAAACACCTACACCAAAGAGAACTCTGATTGATCGATACTCACAAGGAGCGGCATACCACCACAGAGCCATTGAAAGCCTGTTTCAATGCTCCACAGGCAGTTGGTGCTCTTATGCCTCATTGCAGACTCGAGCATCCATGCTATAAATTCAAAAGCACTCCAAGTCATTCTAAGATTCTCATGCCACTGTCGATCATCATATTTCTTGAGTACTTGAATCCAGAACATGGGCCCCTGTGGTCTCTCCCTTCTCCATATTCTTCTGTTATTATATATCCATTCAAAATACCACAATAAACGCAGATGACTTCTCTAGCAGCTAATCAGCTCAGCTCTGCACTCCTCCTCAATTCCCTCAAGGTTATTCGCAATATATCAATTAAATCATACAACCTACAAGCAGTTGAATGGTCTCTAGTAGGCTTCGTTATTATCTGAACAAGCTTGCATATGAGGGTGTTGATAAGATCTGTCTGGTGACAGAATCACACATTTTCAAGACGGACAAAGCAATTAAGTCCACAACTACCAATGATGCCACTTCTACTTAGTGCCTGTCCCATCACTTGGGACGTCTCTGGAGGAGGATAGAATCACCTATCCCTGGGGATGCTTGTGGTGAATATGAAAGGACACTAGTAACAGATTAACAGTGGTCCAGAGTGAAAAGCTAAAACGACATCCTTAACTGGTTCCCTGAACAGCCATTCTACTGGTTACCCAGTGTAAAAAGGGCTGATGAATCCAAGCCTCCTTCAAGCAACATTGTTTAAACTGGTTATTGGGTTGTTATCACATTGTGAGCTTGCTGTACTCAAATCATTTGTTGTACTTCCTACAATGCAGTAGTAATTGACTATAAAACACTGGGATTTCCTGAGGTCATAAATGATGATTATATTTTTTTCTTTTCCTTTATTACCTTTCATTGAATAAACTCTGTCTGATCCTTGAACAATATGGCTTTTATAGAAACATATTATGATGGTAAATCAGTGTTGCACAATTTAACTATCTCAAATTTGGTTAGGACCTCTCTATGCTCAACCATGAATTTTGGGGATGTGATAACTGGCTGATAACATAACAGAGCCAGCTACATAAAATAGTGTGGCTATAAGCACAGGTGGGTATCATGAGGTAAGCAATTCATCTCCTTGCTCCTAATTTTTTTTAACCATTTGGAATATAGAAATTGGGTGTGTGACAGAAGAGACACAGCTTACTTGGGTAAGTGCAGGTCCACAACAATCAGAAACGTTGACACCATCCAGAACAAAGCATCCCACTTGATTGGTATTCCATCCATCAACTTATTATGTCCATCACTATTATGCCAAAGCTACCGAGAAGACCATCTATAAAATACACTGGAGTGATCTATTTAGTTTTAACAACATCATTTTTTTCTGCTTCTGATTGATCCACTTGAGGCTAGTTCTGTTCGATTACAGCTAATCAAATTTTCAATTCCATTACTTGTCTTACACAATACCTTCAGATTTACTTATCTCACAATCGGATGTCCATCTGAGCCTTGCCAGCTCCACTTGGCCTATTATGTGTACCTTCTCAGACACTGCCATATTTCCATCTGCTTCCTTTGCTCTGTTCCAAGATTTTAAGAGAAAACGCTCTTAAATTCCCCAAGTGGTTTGCATTTTTCTATTTTCTAAAGGGAAGGCAGGAATAGATTGATGTGGAGTAGTTTTACATCGGTCAGTGCAACATCATAGGCCAAAGGGCTCATACTGCACTATTCATATTTGAACAAACAAATCATTTGAATATGTTATGCAAATGAAGCTTGAGAACAGAAATTATCTCAGGTCCTGCTTACAAAATTTGTCAGCTTGCATTAAATCAGCATTGCTGTCTGTACTCTAATTTGCACCTAATTCCATTGCCAAAGGACATTTTTACTTCATTTAGTCATTTAGCAGAATCTGGATGTTGCCAGCAAAGCCAACAGTTATTTACTGCTCTTGAGAAGAAGTTGGTGAGCCATGTTTCTGAACTGGTGAGTTCTTACTGGTGAAGGTTCTTCCACACAGCGAAACCAGGCAATGATGAAATCACACAAAGTAAGGTCAAGATGGTGTTAGCTTGGAGGGGAAATCTCAAATGGCAGCTTTCCTGTGAAATCTTGTCCACCTTGATGGTAAAGGTCATGGGTTTGGGAGGCGATGGCAGAGTAGCAAAGGAAAGTGAATGCAATGAACTTTCAAAATTGTTTTCTGCACCAATGGCCATGTGTGATATTACAGATCTATCACCAATGTATATAGTGTATATAGTTACAGTATCTAGACTGTGCTTACAGCGATTGGCTGAGAGCTGAGCCACGCCTACTGTCTGGGCCTTAAAGGGTTGTGTCCCTAGCCAGGTCGGATCATTCTGGACTGGTCGGCCACCTGTGAAGAGCTCCTGTCTTTTGCTAATAAAAGCCTTGGTTTGGATCAACAAGTCTTTGATTCTTTCGATGAGCTCTGCACCATGGAACGTTCATTTAGTATGATGGATGAAATAATAATCAAGCAGGCAGCTTTATCCTGGATGGCATCAAACTTTTTGTCTCTCGTTGGAGTTGGTTTCATCCAGGCAGGTGGAGAGTATTCCATTGCATTTGTTATGAGCCCAGAGGACCCCAACACCCAGCAGCAATAGATATTCACCAAGACAAATGGATACTTAAACAAAAGTTGCTTTTACTGATATTTAAACATGAAAACAGAATCACACTCTAACTTATCACTATTAACTTAACTAACCTAACTTAACCCCCTTCTAATTCTAAGTGCATGTGTATGTAATGTGGGTGTAAGTTTAGAAATGTTCTTTGATTCACAGTCCAATCTCACTTTTCATTCCTCCAAGATCACTGGTTGCAGGCAATTCTTATACTGTGCACAGAATTTAACATTTATAAAGTTCACCAGGCTTTGGTGCTTGAAAAGTAAATGGTTACTACTCAGGAAGATTCTTGTCGATTTTGAGACAGAGATTTGTTGTTTGCTGAACACCCACCCACTTCAGTGTCTTGCCGAAGAAACCTGCCCCCTCAGGGTTCTCCAGGTGATAACTGTGGTGGTACACCACCAGCCTACTGCAAGGGGCAACCTCTGTACCTGCAGGAGTGTAGGGGGACAGGACAACACCTGGCTGGCTGCCAATCAATCGGCCTGAATGGATCAAGCCCCACCTGGTTAGGTGTCAATCACCCTCCGGGATATAAGTCTGCGCCGGCCTCTCAAGGCCTCACACTGAGTTGCTGCAGCCACAGCCACCCTGGCTCTGTGGAAGTCTTTGTGGATTAAAGCCTGTTGTTCAGTCTTTACCTTTGTGTGTGTCTGATTCTGTCTAACAGCATACCACAATAACCTCTTTCTTTCAGGTCACCACAGAGTTCCTTTTCGTTTCCCTTATTCCAAATGATACATTAGACAGCCAGTCCTCTCCTCTTGCATGGACCACAAGGGCTTTGACTAGGCAAAACTGAGCACTTACAAACCCGTCTTCCAAATGGGGTTTTCCACAAGCTTGCCTGCTTGTCCTGTTCCAGTCCCAGCTGCTGTTGCTGGCTGTCACACTGTAGAACTGATCTCTCTCTCTCTCTCTCTCTCTCTCTCTCTCTCTCTCTCTCTCTCTCTCTCTCTCTCTCTCTCTCTGACATGGAATGAAAGCCTGTTTGACTCTCTGCCTGCAAAACCACATGACGCTCTTAGAACAGCAAGCTCCACCAGACAGAAGGCAACACCCACAAATTTTTTTCATCTGTTGCCTTTTTGTAAACAACAATCCATTAGTGAAGTCTCTTGGGCACTCTCCAAAGCTTTTGCAAAAGCTCTTGGCGCCGGAGCTCCAGTATTTCAAATAAGATCTGTTTTAAAATGTTTATATGTGACCTACACTAACAAACCCTGCCCCAATTTATCTCCCAAAAACAAATCTATATTCTGACACACATTACTGATTGCTAAATGGTGGAATGGGTTTGGGATGTCAGCGGTCAATCAGGATAGGACATCCCACCCAGGAAAACTGCTTCATGGTTTCGACTTGAAGCGTCAAGAATTCCTTTTCCACCATGGATGGCACTCAGTCCTCCAGCTATTCGATCTTTGGCTTCAGATTCCAGCATTTTCAGACTTGTGTACACAGCCACTGATCTGCTATTGCAGTTACCAGATTTACGTGGTTGGTCCATTACCCATCTGGGCAGTTAGTGATAATTGGTTGTGACCATTGTGAATTCAATGTTATTGAAACTGGAAAATTGGTGTTTAAGATATAGAATCTTTTACTAGAACTAGTCATCATTTGCCACTTATGTAATGTGAATGTACTTGTCACATAAAAGTCCCTGCCATTGACTCCATTGTTGCTAGGGTTCTTTGATGCCTCCCTGGGATAAATAGTGCTGTGATGATGAATCACTCTTATCTTGGAATTTTGCTCTTTTGCAAATGTTCGGGTCAAGGCAGTGCTGAGATCTGGACCTAAGAGATCTTGGTGCAACCTAAATTGGGCATCGCTGAGCCTAGGGAACCATAATTGGGTAGATGCCCATAATGACTCACAAGCCCCCACAGCACTCAGCAACTCTTGTGCTCCCGGACATTGAGGGTGAAGTAGAAGAAATTTCCAAAAAGGTGAAAGCCTTGGAAAGTATCTGCGAAAGAAATTGATCACACTGAAGTCATGCAACTTAAACGAATGAAAACTTACTTAGTGATCATTTGAAATGTTGGACACATTGGATATTTAAACTCTGAAAAAGTCATATTAGCATCGGTTTCTTTTCTTCACAATATGCAAGAATGTGAGTGATTTTGATTTTCTTCATTGGGGTGGCAATGGGTGGGAGGGGGGTAGTTTGGAGCAACATTGATCAATTATGGTCCACAGAATGCTTTCACGAAGAGTTTTAAGACCTTTCCTTTTGAAATTAGTCTTGAAATAAATAATGAAAAATAATTGAGAAAAATACTTTGGTTTAAACTTTAAGCAGCTCAAGTTAAGCCCAAAACAAAACAATTTATTTAAGACAGTTATTTAAATGCATCTGGATTCCGAATGTTATCAAGTGGCTGAATTGGTAACTCCCAGGCCAGAAAATTGAACCTTTCTCCAGCATTTACATCAGAAGTAGGAGCAGGAGTTGGTCAACTGGCCCACTGAGCCTATTCTGCCTTTCAACAACACGGCTGAGTTGCTGTGGACTCAGCTCCATCTGCCTGCCTTTTCCCCATCACCTTTAATTCACCTACTATACAAAAATCTAGCTGTGTGTCTGAGGTACATTTAATGAGGTAGAATTTACTGCATACTTGGGCAGAGAACTCAATGAAGGAGACAAGAACTGTACACAGTTTACAATTTATAAGTAGTCTGTTGAAATAGAAACATTAAAATTTATGCGGTAAAATAATCAATACAGGTCTGAAATAGGTTCTGATTATTTTTTCTTTTGGAATGACATTTGTTTGATTAACTTTACACGATGCTGAAGATCCAGCTGCGCTGGATGGGTCACGTCTCCAGAATGGAGGACCATCGCCTTCCCAAGATCGTATTATATGGCGAGCTCTCCACTGGCCACCGTGACAGAGGTGCACCAAAGAAAAGGTACAAGGACTGCCTAAAGAAATCTCTTGGTGCCTGCCACATTGACCACCGCCAGTGGGCTGATAACGCCTCAAACCGTGCATCTTGGCGCCTCACAGTTTGGCGGGCAGCAGCCTCCTTTGAAGAAGACCGCAGAGCCCACCTCACTGACAAAAGGCAAAGGAGGAAAAACCCAACACCCAACCCCAACCAACCAATTTTCCCTTGCAACCGCTGCAATCGTGTCTGCCTGTCCCGCGTCGGACTGGTCAGCCACAAACGAGCCTGCAGCTGACGTGGACTTTTTTACCCCCTCCATAAATCTTCGTCCGCGAAGCCAAGCCAAAGAAGAGACATCTTAACAATTTGAAAATAATACTTCAGAGGGTCATATCATAAAGGCTACAATATAAATGTTTTCAAATACAAGAACTTAAATAAATAAAGTATTCACTAACTCACAAGGTTAAATTTTTGACCTCACATCATTAAGATGAAAAACATAACCATATGGACAGCCAATAAATCTATTGTCGGGATCAAAAAGGCAGATCATGAAACAGGTTAAGTTGTCTTGTGGGCGAGCACGGGTGTAACCCAAGTCCCAAGTGTGCTCAGAAATATGCTTGTTGTTTCATCTTCCTTGACCTGGGTTATGACTAGTTAGATAAATAGTAACCCCCATAAATCAAATGTTGAGCAAAACCTCATCAAACCTATCACATGATTTGATTGAAAGATTCAAGTGGCAGCAGTTCCAATAATTTCTGAAAGGATTTTTTTTTAAAGATTCTTCTTCAGCAAGGATTTTTAATACTAAATGTAAAATTCTAGTTATTAGCAGTGGTATCACTGTTCATGGGAAGTTGGTAGATAATTCACTCCCCATTGTTTATGTCTTCTGATTTTGAATAGGATGCATAATTGATGGTTGATCTACCAGTGTCTGCAATGTAAGGAATTCCCTCTGACACATTTCCATCCTTCGTTCCTCTTTTAAGGTGTTTTAAAATTACAGAAACACTGGAGGAACTCAGCAGGTCTTGCAGTGTCCATAGGAGGTCAAGATAAATAACTGTGGTTTCGGGCCTGAGATCTTCTTCAAAATATGAGTAAAATGTGGGCAGGCACCTCAATTAAAAGGCTGGGGAGAAGGGAAGAAAGGGTAGAGGAAGGAGTACAGACCAACAGAAAGAAGGTGTTAGTTGGATATGAATAGGAGGATGGGAGAGAGGAAAGCCGATAAATGGTTGGGGAAGTGGAGGGGGTTGGCTCTGTGAATGCAGAGCTGGGGCAAAGTAGACAGAGGGAAAAAGAGAAGAGCGAGAGAAAAAGAGAGTTAGAGGGAAGAAGACATAGGGATAGATGGGTGGGGGCGGGGGGGTTCCTAGCAGAAACCGGAGAAGTTGATGTTAATGCCACCTGTTGGAAGGTGCCCAGATGGAATATGAAGTGGTGTTCCTCCAATTTTCAGCTGGTCTCAGTCTGGCCATACATGCAACCATGGATAGACATGTCAGCAAGAGAATGGGGCAGGGAATAGAAATGGGTGGCTACTGGGAGATCCCAGGTATTGTGGTGGACAGAGCCAAGGTACTCAACTTTCATTTTTCACTTCAATTTCTTTGAGCAAGCTTCTGGTCATCTGTTTTAATATCCTTTTTATCAAATTTTGTTTGATAACATTCCTTCAGTGTTCTTTGGTACCTTATTATATACTGTCTGTAAAGTCAAAGGAGTTTCTATTGTTATTTTGTGGGAAGTCCAAGGATTCATTTTATCATCCCTTCTCTACTGTTTTTTTTTAGTTTCAACACCTTTTTGGTTTTCTCTTTTCATGTTGGAGATTGTGATTGGTGTGGCATTATATAGGTTGTAGATGTTAAGGTTCACCTGAAAGGTGGAGGAAGAAGCTGAGAGTGTAGTTGATCCCTGGAGAATTAGGATATGCAAGAAACCAGAATGGATAGAACACAGCTATTTCACAGGTTGTAAGCTTGGAGGAGGTTTTAGGGCTTGATGTGTGGAATGTGTTAGTTAATTGGTCAAATGGGTTTATATGGGTGGTGTGGGCTAGTCGGCTGGAAGGGCCTGTTCGTGTTTTAACAGCAGGACCTGAACTGACACAACTGTGGTGTCATCGGCAAACTTGTAGATAACATTGATATTGTGTCTGGCCACATGGGTCATGGGTGTTTGAGCTCCCATGAATAGAGCAGTGGGCTAAGCATGTACCCTTGGGGTGCACCTGTGAGGTGGAGATGTTGTTTCCAACTCGTACTGACTGTGGTCTTCTAATGAGAAAGTCAAGGATCCAGTTGCAGAGGGGAGTGCAGAGGCCTAGAGTTTGTAGCTTATTATTTGGAAAAAATTATTTTTCATTTGCATCAATACATACATATAATTCTTCATCATATAGGAATAAAATGTAATAAAAATGATATATAATTTTTTTCATTTTATCTCCCTCCCTCCCTCCTCTCTCCAAAAGAAAAGGAAAAAAAAGAGAAAAAAAGAAAAACATCTGAATTTATTTATCATTCACTATTCACATCTTTATAACATATTATTTTATCCTGTACATATTAATTGGGAGGAGCGGGTGTTATGGACGATCTGGATGGACTCTTACTGATGAAATCCATATATGGTTTTCAAATCATATAAAAATTATCAGTAATTATAAATTATAAGTAATCTTTTCCAATGGTATACAATTATGAATTTCCGTATGCCATCTATCTAACCTTATAAAATTATCTGACTTCCATACATTTCCATGGCACTGCTAT
This sequence comes from Narcine bancroftii, assembly GCF_036971445.1. Lineage (NCBI taxonomy): Eukaryota > Metazoa > Chordata > Chondrichthyes > Torpediniformes > Narcinidae > Narcine > Narcine bancroftii. The sequence goes on along the minus strand of NC_091474.1, from coordinate 219,917,065 downwards.
TGCTACACTCAAAAATTTTTGTTGTTATTTGCCTAACTTCAATTTAGTACCAGTATCATATAAATCACCTTCATAATTTGTCCCAGTAATATATTGAAGTCTCCATAAAATTTTCCCACTTTTTCACAAGACCAAACTGCATGTAATAAGGTTCCTGTTTCTTTGTTACATCTGAAATATTTGTCAGAACAATTTGAATTAAGTCCATGTAATTTATTTGGCATGTAGTATAATTGGTGTAAAGAATTATTAATGTACCATTTGATATCTGACATTAATTGTATTGGTTACACTCTCCTGGCACAATCTCTCCTGACAATTTAAGATGATAGTATGAAAGAATAGCATTATTTGGTATATTGTATTTCTCTTTCATTTGTTCCAAAGTCAAGAAAAAAAACCTAAGAAACAATATTTTATCTTTATCCTGTTATTGTGCCTGGTATTAAAGAAAGGATTATTTAAAGTAAAAGGAATAAGTGGATTCTGATTTAACATCATCTTAGCTATTTGGCAGTTCTTAATTCCTCTTTCCATATGAATTCCATTCCATATCTTGAATAAATGTTTGAAAATTGGCTCTCCTTTCAAAAGTTCCTCATTCCATTTATACAAAAAAAATGCTCTGGATTAGTTTCTCTTATATTATTCATTTCACTTTGCACCCCCGCTGTCTTCTCGCCAATTTGATAACAGGAGGATAGAAATCTTAATTGAGCTGCTTTATAATAATTTTTAAAATTCGGCAACCGTAATCCTCCCTGATCAAGTTAAATTTTCCAAAGCTATCCTTGGCATTTTATCACACCAAATAAATTTTCTTATACTTTTATTTAATCCTTGAAAAAAACTTCACTGGTATAGGAATGGGTAATGACTGAAATAAATATTGCAACTTCAGAAAAATATTCATCTTTATACAATTTACCCTTCCTATTAAAGTTATTGGTAAATCTTTCCATCTCTTCAAATCTTAATTAATTTTTTTTGTAATGGTAGGTAATTCAATTTAAATAAATTATTTAAATTTATATCACTATTAATTCCTAAATATTTAATTGCTTCCTTTTGTCACTTAGACTTCATCACCTGCCTACTTATAGGCATCACTTCATTCTTTCCTACATTAACTTTATAACCTGATATCAAACCATATTCTGCCAATCATACATTTATTTTCTTCAATGATATTTCTGGTTCAGTAAGAAATAATATTACATCATCCTCAGAGTTTGTAGCTTCTTGACCAGCACTGAGGGAATAATGATATTGAAGGCTGATGAAGAGCAGCCATATGTATGAATTGCTGCTTTTGAGGTGATCCAGAGCTCTTTAATATTAGAGTTCAACATTTGTGAGAGTTTTAGTGGAGAAATTGTTTCCACTGGTAGAAAGATTGGTAACCAAAGGGTCCACTGAACTGAATTTTTTAGTGATTGGTCACTTATCCTGCGATGATTTTGGAAGATTTTGTGAAGACAATATTGAGGTCTCTATTGCTTTGAGATGCTAGTTGCTGAGGGTTCATATTGCTGAAGCATGGAACAGGGAGGGATTCTTTGCTTTCCAGCACCCTTGTGCCAAGTTTATAGGCAGTATCTTCAAATATTGTTTCCCCTGTTGCCTGAAAGCTGTATTGATGCACTGAAGGCAGAAGTGAATTTGGCATGGATACCTGTCGCCATTAAAAAGTGCCTTCCCAGATAGGGTGAATGGTTCAAGTTCCCCAGGGTCTTGCGGGAGGCACTGCTGTGTAATGGGGTAAGATCAGGAGAGAACCTTTGACTTCTGGAGTGTACGCTTCGAGAACTCAATAATACTTTGGAGCGCAGCCTCCAAATGTGCACATAGTGTATGCAAGTGCTGTCTGTATACAGGAGCTCAATGACGGAGGTTATGGTCAACAGACCATTCTAGTGCCTCTTACTAATTAAGACTACATAAAAATAATTCATCAGTGGTTTATTTCAAAGCCCGAGTGCTTAAGCGATAGATGAAGATATAAGTACAGGAAATGAAAAATATTTGAATATATTTATGCAAATTGCAGCAACTTCAATCTGAATTTTATTTCAAATATCCATTAGTAAGTTTTAAAGTGCATTTGCATATGACCTTGTGGTTATCTTTCCGGTTTGTATAATTGAATCCATAATTTGTACAGAGAAATTAATGGATTGTAGCTGTTTCTTTAAAATACAACTTTCAGAATTATTTGTTCAAACAACTGGATCAGGTAATGTAAATTTTGAAATATTATTTTGGCTTAATTTTAAGATGCATTTTTCAATTGGTGAATCTGGACATTGTTTATGAATGAATTCAGTTTGTCCTGTTAAATCCTGTTAAAACAGCATAACAAACTAGTGTAAGAATAAAACACTGCAGTGGCCTTAGTCTAAAGTATATCTTCCATTATGATTCTAAATCCTTTTTCTGCAACAAATGGTTCCTTAGTTTTGCATTAGAGGATTTCTCTCTTCCATTCTTTCAAGCAAAGTCAATCCTGTTTTTCTGTTCTTTCTTGAGCACACTGACATGTGCACAACTTGAGAAGGGCACATAATAGTTTTCCAGCTGCTCACTTCTCCTGTTCCATACATAAATCTTACCTGACCACAGCACTGAGCTTTCTTACTTTCTGTTGAGAGTTAATGACAGCAGTAATGAGGAGAGTTTTTCAAAATGTAATGTAATCAAGTCTTAAAATTTTGTATGTTTGTGTATGATATATTGGGCATTAACACGATCTTGGGAAGGCGATGGTCCTCCACTGGCCACCGAGACAGAGGTGCACCAAAGAAGAGGTACAAGGACTGCTTAAAGAAATCTCTTGGTGCCTGCCACATTGACCACCGCCAGTGGGCTGATATTGCCTCCAACCGTGCATCTTGGCACCTCACAGTTCGGCAGGCAGCAACCTCCCTTGAAGAAGACCGCAGAGCCCACCTCACTGACAAAAGACAAAGGAGGAAAAACCCAACACCCAATCCCAACCCACCAATTTTCCCTTGCAACCGCTGCAACCGTGCCTGCCTGTCCTGCATCGGACTTGTCAGTCACCAACGAGCCTGCAGCAGACGTGGACATACCCCTCCATAAATCTTCGTCCACGAAGCCAAGCCAAAGAAAGAAAGAAAGAAAGAATTGGGCATTAACCAACCAAGGGAATGAATTACAATCAAATTTGCTTGTGATAACCATATTATTGCAATAATTGCATCTTATGTATTTCCCAGCTTTTTAAATGGCGGATTACTGGAAGAAACCAAGAGAAAGAGAAAATGCAACAGTTAAAGTCTGGAGTCAGTCATGAATTCTTCTTGCGCTAGGTTTCAGGACCATTTGTTCTACGGTAAGAGCAACTGAATATCCTTCAATTGTCCTGTTATAGGAAGTGAATCGTTTCCAGCTTGTTTCTCTTCTGTTGGTGTTGACTCATCCTGGATTCAGTTGCAAAGCTGTCAGACACTATCAATAGCAATAATCTCTTGTCCGAGAAGCCTCTTAATTTATGAGTGTTTCTCATGGACCTTATGGTGAGTTTCGGTAAGCTGTGTGACTCAACTCAACCAAACTCAGTTATTCCCTTACACAAGGCCTGTTCATGTCTATCTTCCACCAGGGCGGCAGGGATGAGTGAATATTAATTAGAAGCAAGGGTGTGATTTATTCCCCTCTTTCACTGTCAACTGTAGGACCCTGATCAACATCAGCTAATTTATTGCGGATCAGGGATCGAACAAGGAAATAAACCAGGTGACTGCTTGGTTTCCATCATTCATGATTAACCGTAAAGGACACTATCTGTATTTATGTACAGTGGGTCACCACCATCTACGCTTTTCACTAATATTTGTATGGTTCATAACAATTATACTTTCTGCTGTTAACCAATAAGTATTGAAGAACCTGTCATGAGTTTAAATTTTTTACATGATAGAGGAATTAGGGGATATGGGGAGAAGGCAGGTAGGTGGAGTTAGGTCATCAATTAGATCAGCCATGATCGTATTGAATGGCGGAGCAGGCTCGAGGGGCCATTTTTGGCCTACTCCTGTTCCTACTTCCTCTGTTCCTATGGAGAACTGAATTAATAGTGACTGAAATTCACAGAACTATAGATGCTGGAAATATGAGATGTTTTTTCAATGTTTCTGATGTCATGGCAAACCTCCGCAAACTCCTGAGGAAGTAGAGGTGCTGACGTGCTTTCTTCACGACGCCATCGGTGCGTTGGGGGCATCTTTCCATTGTAAGACATATTTTCATCAATAAATTTCTCACCATGTTTGATGAGCATCTTTTAGTTCCAGCCCCTATTAAAATATTGTTCCAGATGTTCATGTAAAGGCTGAATGTATTCATTCAGAAATTATAGAGTTGCAGAGCAATGCAGCAGAGAAGTCATTTGGACCACAAAGTCGCATTTTCTCTATTCTAATTCTGTTTTGTTTTCACCATATTCCCATTGTCTCCTCCCAGATTCTTGCCCTCACTAGGGGCAATTCACAGTGGCCAATTGATAAGCAACCACACATCTTTGCTGGTGAACAGAGCATCTACAGGAAACTTGTGTCCTCACAGGGAGATTATACTAACTACACAGAGAGCACGAGGTCAGGATTGAATTTGGTTTCTGGAGATGTGGGACAAGAGCTCCACCAACTGCTCCTTTGTGCCACCCCAAAAAAGTTACAGAAGATGTTACCAAAAAAATGTCTAATTGCCTGTTAAGTTCTCTGTCTTGGAGTTGCTGATTCCCACGTTCCCCCTCTGTCCCCTTCTGCTGTTCATCAGAGCTCGTTGTTCTGGGGGTGTGGTGCTACTCTCCTCATCACTAGCTGAGCTTGTGGACGTGCCCATCTGCACCCCTCTCGTAGGGTCGAGTCTTCCGCACCTCCCGCACCTCTCCTTGCTGTCCCCTTACTCGTTCCCAGGCTCTGAGGTTGCACTCTTGCATCTCTCTGTTCTCTTCAAGGCAGCCGACTCTGTCTCAGCCCATCCGCCAGCCCGACGCCTCACAGTAACTGGACCCTGACTACGCCACCATTTTTCTTGCTGTCGCCGATTTCTCCCGCTGCCACTCTGTTGGGTGAGCACTAGGGGCTCACCGTACATCAGATCTCTGTTGCTGCCATCAGCGCTCTGAGCCCACCACCTTCAGCGCTTCCCACGCCATCTTGCTGTGGTCAAGGTGGGCTGTTTTTACCCCCACAGCTCGACCCTGTTCTAAAAGCTGCTTTCTGTTGATTGGAGTTCTTTCTTCCCATCTTCTTCTGGTAGGGGATTTATTCTTTCGTTTTATTCTTTTAGTATCTTCTAAATGTAATTTTTAGGTGTTTTTCTTTCGTCCTCATTCAGGAGTTCTTGGGGACACATCCTCAGCAAATAGAGACTTTGAACAACTTGCAGGTTATTTTCATTTTGATAGAACTTTGTGTATGGACCTCATCCAGAACTTTCATTGAAATATTAGCATCTGAGTTGCTAAAACATCACAAATAATTTGAACAACAAGTTTGCCCTGGCCTACAATTTTCCTGCACCTTTTCACTGGTTACCAGCAAAGACATCTCTCCAGGAAAGAAGGCAGGAAGATTAGGAATATGGTAGCATGTACCTTGACAATGTTATTGGATCAGTTTACCCTGGATTCAAAGATAAATGATATTCTATGAAAAGAAGTTAATCACAGAATTATTAGTTATTTCAAGATATAGGAGCAGAAGTAGGCCCATTGGCCCATCGAATCTAATCCATCATTCCATCATGAGCTGATCCAACCTCCTCCCACTCAGCCCCTCTTACCAGTCTTCTCCCTGTAACCCTTGATGACCCGACTGATCAAATACCTGTCAAACTCTGACTTAAAAATACCCAATGACCTCGCTTCCACAGTTGTCTGTGGCAACAAGTTCCACAGACTCACAACCCTTGGGCTAAAGTTTGCTGCATCTCTGTTTTAAATTGACCCTCTTTTATCCTGAAGTGAAACACGATAGGCTGCAGATGCTGTGATTGTAGTAAAAACATTGAAATGCTGGAGGAACTCAGCTGGTCTTTTCAGCATCTTTAGGAGACAAAGATATATTGACGACATTTCGGGCCTGAGGCCTTCTTTAAGGAAAAATTAGAAAAAAGGAGAAACAGGATATATTCAAAAGTCTCAGAATTCAAACAATGGAGGAAGAATCCTGTGATGGGCCCAAAGGACCCCAAAACCCAGCAGCAATAGAAATTCACCAAGACAAATGGTTACTTAAACAAAAGTTGTTTTTAATTATCTTTAAACATGAAAACAGGATCAAACTTCAACTTATTACTATTAACTTAACTTAACCTAACCCCCTTCTAATTCTATGTGCATGTGTATGTGTATGTATAAGTTCAGAAAAGTTATTTGATTCACAGTCCAATCTCACTTCTCACTCCTCCAAGTTGATCGGTATCAGGCAATTCCTATACTGTGCACAGAATTTAACATTTATGAATCTTCACCAGACTTTGGTGCTTGAAAGGTAAATGGTTACTGCTCAGGAAGGTTCTTGTCGGTTTTCAGAGAGAGATTTGTTGCTCGTTGGAAACAAACTGATTCCTTCTGATCAGCCAATCCAGTGTCTTGCCGAAGAATCTTGCCCCATCAGGGTTTCCAGATGATAACCTCTTTCAATCAGTTCACCACAGAGTTTCTTTTCTGTTTTCCTTATCTCAGGCTAAGTATTATACAGCCAGCCATCTCCTCTTGTGTAGACCACAAGGGCTTTGAGCAGGTTGAACTAAGAACTCACAACCCATCTTCAAAATGGTGTTTTTCCACAAGCTTGCCAGCTTGTCCTGTTCCAGTCCCAGCTGCTGATGCTGAACTGCAGAACTATAGAACTGAATTCATACACACACTCTCTCTTTCATAGAAGATGTCTGTCGAGAGTTTGTCGACTGAGATGGAGGCAGAGAGATCAAGGAAAGGGAAAGTGTTGCTAGATATGGACTAAGTGAATTTGAGGTTAGGGTGGATGTTTGTAGTAAAGTGGATGAAGTCAACGAGCTCATCATGGGTACATGAGGAAGCACCAAAGTAGTCGTCGATGTAGTGAAGGAAGAGTTGAGGGGCCTTGCCTGTGTAGGTTTGTAGAATGAATTGCTCCACGTAGCCAACAAAAAGGCAGGCATAGCTGGGGCCCATGTAGGTACCCATGGCTGCACCTTAAACCTGGAGAAAGTGCAATGAGTCAAAGGAGAATTTGTTGAGGGTGAGAACAAGTTGTGACAGCTGGAAGAGAGTGGTGGTGGAGGGGGACTGGTTTGTTTGAATGTCCAGAAATAAATGAAGGGCTTTGAGGCATTCAGTATGGGGAATGGAGGAGGATAGGGTTTGGATATTCATGGTAAATGAGGTGATCGAGTTCAGGGAACTGGAAGTTGTTGAAGTGATGGAGGGCATGTGAAGTAACCCGGATGTAGGTGGGGAGGGACATGACCTGGGGGGAGGGGGAATAAAACAGAGTCAAGGTAAGTGGAGACCAATTCAGTGGGGCAGGAGCAGATATGATGGGTCTGTTAAGACAATTATGTTTGTGGATTTTGGGTAGGAGGTAGAAACAGGTGGTACGGAGTTAGGAAACAATATATTTAGACGTCATGCCAGGAGGTGACTAGAATTGGTGAGTTTAGAGATGGTGCATGATACATTGATTTGATGAGTTTTGGTGGGGTCCTGTTGGAGGGGTCAGTAAGAGGAAGTGTCTGAGAGACACCACACACCCACTTCTTCCCCCATCGTCTCTCCATTCCCTGACTCCTTTCACACAGACATGATAAATTCTGACTAACCCCTTATCATGTCCAATTAACACTTTTTGTTGGTCTGGATTCCTCCCCCTTTTTTTTTGATTTCTGATACTTTCTGTCTTTTCTAAATTTTCCTTGAAGAAGGGCTCAGGCTTGAAACATTGGCAATATACCTTTGTCTGCTAGAGATGCTAAAATGACCACCTGAGTTCCTCCAAAATTTTGGTGTGTTAACCTTTAGGGTATCCTGCACGAGGACTCCCAAGTCCCATTGCACCTCCAAATTTTGAATTTTTCCCCATCTAAACGATAGTCTGTAACAAAAACAGATAACCATAAACTGTATTTTCACTCATATAACTCGTGTATGCATATAATGTGCACATGCAGAAAATCACAAATTGAATAAAAATGGTTTCGTATAACGCGCACATGCATATACTGCGTGGGGGTAGTATTCTACATTCCGACTCAGAAGAGCAATTTGCATTTACTTGGGACATGAGGAAAAACACATTCCACACTCCCACTATCTGCCATAGTTAATCTCCAATGATTTACAACCCATTCAACTCCCCCCAGAGGTGTATTTCACCCATTATATACATGATATTCACCTACATCTCATTAACAGGCTTTGGAGAGGAATCAATTAAATAGACTGAAGATAGGCTTCAGAGTTAAGTAGGGTTTTAATTCTGTCATGATTTAAAAAGCCTTTCTTTAAAAGAAACCTTATTTTGTTAATCTCCTCCCTCAGGGTATGGATCTGGGCATTTAACATAGATATCCAGGATATCCTGTTTCTCGGAATACAATACCAAAATTTCAGGCCAAAGAGATATTTCCAAGATCAATATTTTGAATTTTGCCATTTTCCATGTACCTCGTTCCCATGCTCTTCAGATCTTGATGTCCTGTTTTGCGGAAACTGCCAAAATGTTTGGCCTGGAAGTCAGCCTGAAGAAAACTGAGGTCCTCCATCAGCCAGCTCCCCACCATGACTACCAGCCCCCCCACATCTCCATCGGGCACACAAAACTCAAAACGGTCAACCAGTTTACCTATCTCGGCTGCACCATTTCATCGGATGCAAGGATCGACAATGAGATAGACAACAGACTCGCCAAGGCAAATAGCGCCTTTGGAAGACTACACAAAAAATTCTGGAAAAACAACCAACTGAAAAACCTCACAAAGATTAGCGTATACAGAGCCGTTGTCATACCCACACTCCTGTTCGGCTCCGAATCATGGGTCCTCTACCGGCATCACCTACGGCTCCTAGAACGCTTCCATCAGCGTTGTCTCCGCTCCATCCTCAACATTCATTGGAGCGACTTCATCTCCAACATCGAAGTACTCGAGATGGCAGAGGCCGACAGCATCGAATCCATGCTGCTGAAGATCCAACTGCACTGGGTAGGTCACGTCTCCAGAATGGAAGACCATCGCCTTCCCAAGATCATGTTATATGGCGAGCTCTCCACTGGCCACCATGACAGAGGTGCACCAAAGAAGAGGTACAAGGACTGCCTAAAGAAATCTCTTGGTGCCTGCCACATTGACCACCGCCAGTGGGCTGATATCGCCTCAAACCGTGCATCTTGGCATCTCACAGTTCAGTGGGTAGCAACCTCCTTTGAAGAAGACCGCAGAGCCCACTTCACTGACAAAAGACAAAGGAGGAAAAACCCAACACCCAACCCCAACCAACCAATTTTCCCTTGGAACCGCTGCAACCCTGTCTGCCTGTCCCGCATCGGACTTGTCAGCCACAAACGAGCCTGCAGCAGACGTGGACATTACCCCTCCATAAATCTTCGTCCGTGAAGCCAAGCCAAAGAGAAAGAAAGAAAGAAGTTCCCATGCTCAAGAACGTAAGGTGCCAGAGAGGAGCCCTGTGAATGTAACCCTCAGCAATAAGTACGCCTCTTTGAGCACTGTTGAGGGGGACATCAAGGTTGGGGGGAGCGACAGTGGCTGTGCCTCTGGCACGAGGTCAGCCCCTGTAGCTCAGAAAGGGAGGGAAAGGAAGAGGAGGGCAATTGTGGTAGGAGACTCCATAGTTAAGAGGACGGATAGGGGCTTCTGCGGACGCAGCAATGAGAACCGGATGGTGGTTTGCCTCCCTGGTGCCAGGGTCCGAGATGTTGCTGCTCGTGTCCCGGATATCCTAAAGTGGGAGGGACAGGAGCCAGAGGTCGTGGTACATGTAGGTACCAATGACATAGGGAGAAATAGAGAGGAGGTCCTAAAAAGTGAGTACAGGCAGTTAGGTAGGGAGTTAAAAAGAAGGATCGCAAAGGGGGTAATCTCTGGATTACTCCCTGTGCCACATGACAGTGTGAATAGAAATAGGATGAGGTGGAGGATTAACACGTGGCTGAAGGGGTGGAGTAAGGGGCAGGGTTTTAAGTTTCTGGATAACTGGGACCTTTTTTGGGGGAGATGTGACCTGTACAGTAAGGACAGGTTACACTTAAATCCCAGGGGGACCAGAATCCTGGCAGAGGTATTTGCTAGGGCTACTCAGGATCCTTTAAGCTAGAATGGTTGGGGGGAGGGAACAAAATAGTACAGAGCAGTAAGGAGAAGGTTAGAATGCAAACAAAGAAAGTTTGTAGTTAGTATTTGAATATGGATGGGCAGGTGATAGAGAAGGGAAATGCTCTGGAAGAAGATGAAGGGCAATTGGCAGGAAAAGTAAATAATGTTGTTATTAAAGATGAGGGAAAACAGGGATTAAAAATTGGGAAATCTCTGAAATTCATATATTTTAATGCCAGGAGTATTGTAAAAAAGGTGGATGAGCTGAAGGTGTGGACTGATACTTGGAAGTATGATGTGGTAGCGATTAGTGAGACATGGTTGCAAGAGGGATGTGATTGGCAACTGAATATCCCTGGGTTTCGTTGTTTTAGGTGTGATAGAGTCGGAGGGGCAAGAGGAGGTGGGGTTGCATTGCTTGTCAGGGAAAATATTACAGCGGTGCCTAGGAAGGATAGATTAGAGGGCACATCCACGGAGGCTATTTGGGTGGAACTGAGGAGTAGGAAAGGAGAGGTTACACGTGTAGGGGTGTATTATAGACCACCCGGAGGGGACCGAGACCTAGAGGAGCAAATCTGTAGGGAGATAGTAGATATTTGTGATAAGCACAGGGTTGTAATTATAGGAGATTTTAATTTTCCACATATAGATTAGGAAACACATTCTGTGAAAGGACTGGATGGGTTAGAGTTTGTGAAATGTGTGCAAGATAGTTTTTTACAACAATATGTAGAGGTGCCAACCAGAGAAGGAGCAGTGTTAGATCTACTGTTGGCAAATGGGATGGGTCAAGTGACGGAGGTTAGTGTTGGCGAGCACTTCGGGTCTAGTGATCATAATGCCATCAGCTTCAATGTCATTATGGAAAGAGAGAAGTCAGGGCCAAGGGTTGAGGTTTTTGATTGGGGAAAAGCTAGATTTGAGGAGATGCGAAAGGACTTGCAGGGTGTGCATTGGGACAATTTGTTTTATGGGCAGGATGTAGTAGAGAGATGGAAGTCTTTTAAAGATCAGATTTTGAGAGTGCAAAAGCTTTATGTTCCTGTTAGGTTAAAAGGAGGGGCAAAAGGTTTGAGAGAGCCGTGGTTTTCAAGGAATATTGGAAACTTGGTTCGAAGAAAAAGGGAGGCGTACATTAGATATAAGAAGCATGGAGTTAAGGAGATGTTTGAAAGATACATTGAATGTAAGAGGAATCTTAAGAGAGGAATTAGGAAAGCTAAAAGAAGGTACAAGGAAACTATGGCAAGCAGGGTGAAAACTAATCCAAAAGAGTTCTACAAATATGTTAATGGTAAGAGGAAAGCTAGAGACAAAATTGATCCCTTAGAAAATCAGAGCGGAAAACTGTGTGTGGAGCCTAGAGAAATGGGGGAGATATTGAACAGTTTCTTTTCTTCGGTATTCACTAAGGAGAAGGATATTGGGAGTTGTGAGATAAAAAAAGCAAATTGGGTAAATATGGGGAATATAGAGATTACAAAAGGTGTAGTTTTAAGGCTTTTGAAGAATATAAAGGTGGATAAGTCTCCGGGACCAGACGGGATCTTCCCCAGGACATTGAGAGAAGTGAAGGAGGAAATAGCAGAGGCTCTGGCGGTAATTTTCCAAATGTCATTAGATATGGGGATAGTGCCGGAGGATTGGCGCATTGCGCATGTGGTTCCGTTATTTAAAAAGGGTTCAAGGAGGAAGCCTGGCAACTATCGGCCTGTAAGTTTGACGTCTGTGGTAGGTAAATTAATGGAGAAAATTCTTAGAGATAGTACTTATAAACATCTGGATAGACAGGGTCTGATCAGGAGCACTCAACATGGATTTGTGGGAGGAAGGTCATGTTTGACCAATCTGATTGAATTTTTTGAAGAGGTGACTAGGAATGTGGATGAGGGTAGCGCAGTGGATGTTGTCTATATGGACTTCGGTAAGGCCTTCGATAAGGTACCACATGGAAGGTTAGTTAGGAAGGTGCAGTCTTTAGGTATAAATTTTGAGATAGTCAAATGGATTGAACATTGGCTGAAAGGGAGAGGCCAGAGAGTGGTAGTGGATAATTGTCTGTCAGGTTGGAGGCCGGTGACCAGTGGTGTGCCTCAAGGATCTGTATTGGGCCCATTGTTGTTCGTTATATACATTAATGATCTAGATGATGGGGTGGTTAATTGGATTAGTAAATATGCAGACGATACTAAGATAGGTGGAATAGTGGATAATGAAGAAGGTTTTCAAGGATTGCAGAGGGATTTGGGCTGCTTAGAAAAGTGGGTGAAAAATGGCAGATGGAATTTAATGCTGATAAGTGTGAGGTGCTTCATTTTGGTAAGAAGAATCAGAATAGGACATACGTGGTAAATGGGAGAGCATTGATGAATACAGAAGAGCAGAAAGATTTAGGAGTAATGGTACATCGTTCCCTGAAGGTAGAAACTCACGTGAATAGGGTGGTGAAGAAGGCTTTTAGTATGCTGGCCTTTATCAATCATTGCATGGAATATAGGAGTTGGGAGGTGATGTTGAGATTGTATAAGACGTTGGTGCGGCCTAATTTGGAGTTCTGTGTGCAGTTCTGGTCGCCTAATTATAGGAAGGATATAAACAGAGTGGAGAGAGTGCAGAGAAGGTTAACCAGAATGTTACCTGGGTTTAAGCATCTAGAGTATAGGGAGAGATTGGACAGATTAGGTCTTTATTCTTTGGAGCGTAGAAGGTTGAGAGGGGATTTGATAGAAGTATTTAAGATTATGAAAGGGATAGACAGAGTGGATGTGGATAGACTATTTCCGTTAAGAGGAGGAAAGATTAAAACAAGAGGACATGAGTTAAGAATTAAGGGGCAGAGGTTTAGAGGTAACATGAGGGGGAACTTCTTTACTCAGAGAGTGGTAGCCGTGTGGAATGAGCTTCCGGGAGAAATAGTGGTGGTGGAGTCAATTGTATTATTTAAGAAAAGGTTGAACAGGTATATGGATGAGAAGAAGATGGAGGGTTATGGGCATTGTGCAGGGAGGTGGGACTAGAAAGGGGTGTTTGGTTCGGTGTGGACTAGAAGGGCCTAATGGCCTGTTTCCGTGCTGTAATTGTTATGTTATATATTATTAATATAAATTGTGCGCGTTCTTTCATTACTGCTATTACATTCCCAGACCCGCTATAAATTGTATGCATTGTTTCAACATGTAAAAATATTCTTGTATAGCGTGCACATGCATATAATGCATGGTGGGTTTGTAAAAAATAAATAAACGCACATGTAATATGTGTAAAAATACGGTACTTTCCAACATTATATTTCATTTGACACAGCTTTTCCCATTCTCCTAATCTATCCAAGTCTCTTTGCAGCCTTTTGGTATCCTCAGTACCTTACTACCAATTTTGGAATCATCTGAAAATTTAGCCTCAAAGCCGTCTATTTTATAATCTAAATAATTTATATATAACGCAAAAAGAAGTGGCCGGAAAACCGACCCTTACGGAACACAACTCGTAATCAGTTGTCAACCAGAATAGGATCCCTTTATTCCCACTCTGTTTTCTGATGATCAGCAAATGCTCTACCCATACTAGTGTCCTTCCTGCAATTCCATGGACTTTCATCTTGTTTAGCAGACTCATGTGTGGCATCTTGACAAAGGCCTTTTATAATCCAAATACACAACATCCACTTCATCTCCCCTGTCTATCCTACTTGACAAGTATTAGGGGGAACCACAACCACAATGTCCCCTCCAACAGTATCCAACACAGTATACTTATTGTTGAGGGGAATGGCCACAGGGATGCTTTGTGCTGACTGCCATACCCTTCCCTCTCCTAACATTTACCCAGTTAAATGCATCTTGCCTCTTGTGTGTGACTGTCTCCTTACAGTTTCTGTCTATCACCCCCTCTGCCTCCCAAATGAATTAGTGTTCATCCAGCTCCAGCTCCAGTTCTTTAATGTGGTCTGCAAAAGCTGCAACTGGATGCACTTCTTTCAGGTGTAATCATCAGGGAAAATGTGCTGTCCCAGATTTCCCACATGCTGCAACAGGAGCTCCACTACCTATTCTGGAATTATTATGAAAAGGTCTTAACTGACTTGCAGCATGTCCTCAGCCTCTGCTCGCCGAAGACTCTTCAGCCAAAGCCAATAGTTCACCACCCCTACAGACAGACAGTCTCTCACACACACACACACAAACACACACACACACACACACACTCACACACACACACACACACACACACACACACACACACACACACACACACACACACACACACACACACACACACACACACACACACACACACACACACACACACACACACAGAGGCTGTTCCAACAATGGCATCTCTGCTTGAGATTCCTTTCTTTATATTATTCTTCTGCTGGCTCTATCTGTATGATTTCAAATAGTTGCTAAGGATCTCACTCCATTTCAATGCAATCTCCCTGAAACAAAGCACAGCTACCAACACTCACCAGTCCAATCTTGATTATTCCATTCATAATTTTATGCTTCTTTAAGATCAAAAACTACAACATAGAAAACATGCTATTTGGCCAATTTTGTCTGTCCTGAAACATATAATTCCTGTAGTCCCACTGATTGCTCCCATTCCATAGTCCTCCAGACCTCTCTCATCCATATATCTATCCAATTTATTCTTAAAACTTGAGAGTGAGCCTGTATTTACATCAGATGACAGCTCATTCCAAACTCCCACCACACTCTGAGTGAAGAAGTTCCCCCTAATATTCCCCCTAAACCTTTCCCCTTTCACACTAAAGCCATGTCCTCTTGTATTTATCTCTCCCAATCTAAGTGGAAAGAGCCTACTTGCATTTACTCTGTCTATTAAAACCGCTATCAAATCTCCCCTCTTCTGCCCTCTAAGGAATAAAGTCCCAAACTGTTAATCTTTCCCTGTTATTCAACTCCTGAATACCCAGCAATATCCTCATAAATCTTAGTAAGATCTCTTCTTATTCATCTGCATTCTAGTCAGTCTAGTCCCAGGCAATCCTCTCCTCTCAAGCCAATCCCCTCATCTCCACAACATCCTCAGCACTGCCTCCAAAGCCAGTTTATCCTTTCTCATGTAAGGAGACCAACATTGCATACACCGTACGCCAGGTACAGACCGAACTTTGGACACCAATGCACTCTGTCAGCTGCAGCAAAACCTCTGTTCTTAAATTCAATCTCTCTAGTGATGAAGATCAACATTTCATTTACCTTCTTGATTACCTGCTGTACCTGCAATCTAGGTTTTTGTAATTCATGTACATGCACTCAGGTCTTTCTGCAGAACAGCATGCTTCAACTTTTCACTAAATAGTAGTGCGATGTACTACTTTTCCTTCCAAAGTGGACGACCATTTACCAAATCGACTCATTTAACCTATCTATATTTCTTTGTGGACACTCCTTGCCTCTATGTGATTTGCTTTACCACTCAGTATGATATCGGCTGTAAACTTAGACCTGCCAAACTGTCTAAATCCAAATCAATTCATATAAATAGCTGTGGGCTCAGCACCAATCCCTGTGACACACCACTAACTATTGTTTGCCAACACCTATTTACCCAACACTTTGCCTTCTGTTGGTTAACCAATGCACAATCCAAGCTAATACACTACTCATTCCATGAATCCTTATACCAGTCTTTTAGGAGGTACCTTACTGAATGCCTTCTGGAAATCTAAGCATACCACATCCACCTATTCCCCTCTATTCAGCGGGCTCATTATATCCTCAAAGAACTTCATCCCATACCTCCTCAGCATATAATCATGCAGTCTGGAATATATTAGTCAGTAACTTTTCCTTACACCGTGCTGACCAAAGTATAAGTTTCACTGAGTTGATGATCTTTCAGTAGCACTGATTCCATCTCTGCTTATGTGCTTGTGAAAGACCTGTAGATTAAACAGGCCAATTGACCCTCCTGGTGTCTGTTATCATTTATAGTCTACCTGAGCCTCTTTAAGTATTATTCCATTTAACCTAACTGCCCTATCCTTCTAATATTACTAATAAATGGATACCCAATATTTCTGTTGGATTGCTTCTGACATTTCAGATATATTGCAGAGAATTTAATTTTGAATGTTTACCTGGATTTTACTTTTTTGATAAATTATTCCTGATTGGTGTCCTTCCTTGGGAGATCAATTTGCGACTTTTCTCACGATATTTGTTGATAAGAATGAGATCGAAGTTGAGGACTGGTGAGCTGGTACCTCAGCTGTGGCAAATTGTTTCTGCGTCATCTATAATCAGTGAGGATTAGTAAAAATGTCTCCTCCCCAAGCACGATCAGTACAGGTACACCACAGAGCTGCATTCTTTCCCTTCTACTCTACTCGCTATAAACCTATGACTGAGTGGCTCAGTATGACACAACACCATTTACATATTTGCTGACAATACCATGGGAGAGATTTGCATAAAAATGGACAATGAGTCATAATACAGGAGGGACAATGAAAACTTGGCTAAATGGTGCTCCAACAGCAACCTCACACTCAATGTCACCAAAACCAAGGAGCTGAATATTGACTTTAGGAAGGGACAACCAGAGGTGTATGATCCAGTGATCAAAGGGGGATCAGAGGAATAAGATCAAAACGAGGAATTGATTAACCAAGGCCTTGGATCAAGTCCTGGTAGAAAGGAATTCTGTAGGCAGGTGCTTGATGATCAATAAGCTTGTTCCTGTGCTGTATGACTCTAAACCACATGCCCCTCAGATAGCAAAAAACATCCTAAGTTTTGTCTTGAATAACTAAAGGAGGGAAGAAAAGGGAAGTAAGGGAGAAGGGGGGGGGGGGAGTGGAGGAATAGGAGGGGGTAAAAAAAGAAAAAGAGAAGCAAAGAAGGGGAGCTTTGTTTTAATGTGAAGATAAAAGTCTTTTCTGGAGAGGGTTGGGTGGGAGAGAATAACAGTCACTGTAAAATCAATTGATACTTGTGAACGTGTTCGCAGTCCGATTGGAGAGGGGAGTTGTCCCCGGCAAGGGACAAGGGGTGACTCAGAGAGGTGGGTGGGGGGTGACACTTGGAGTTAAGGGAATTTTAGATGTAGGAGTGATTGAAGTATTTTATGTTTTAGAAGTGTTGTCATACAGTGCATTCAAAAAAGGAAAACTGAGAAATGAAAATGGGGAAAAGGGGGAAGGTGGTGGTGAGGAAGCAGAAATGAGGTGTAAAAGGAGTATGAAATGGTCATGTTGAACTATATGACTATAAATATTAACGGAATACATAACCAAATCAAAAGGAAGAGGCTATTAAATTTACTGAAAAAAGAAAAAAATAGATATCGCGTTCGTGCAGGAAACACATCTAACTGAAGTGGAACATAATAAATTAAGGAGAGACTGGGTAGGACACGTAATGGCAGCATCATATAACTCAAAAGCCAGAGGTGTAGCTATATTAATCAATAAAAATGTACCAATCAAAATAGAGGAGGAAATAATAGATCCAGCAGGGAGATATGTAATGATAAAGTGTCAGATATATTCAGAACTCTGGAATTTGATCAATATCTATGCATCTAATGAAGAGGATCAAAATTTTATGCAAGATTTTTTTTGAAGATAGTAGATATGCAGGGGAATATATTGATAGGAGGGGATTTTAACCTTAATTTGGATTCAAAGATGGATAAAACTGGACAAAGGACTAACAAAAAGAACAAAGTAGCCAAATTTATGGTTAAATCAATGCAGGAAATGCAACTTTTGGATATATGGAGGAGACAACACCCAAAGGAGAAGGAATACTCATATTATTTGAGTAGACATAAAACATACTCAAGGATTGACCTGTTCCTGTTGTCAGCCCATATCCAAGGGAGAGTTAGGAAAATGGAATATAAAGCTAGATCGTTATCGGATCACTCACCCCTGTTATTAGCAATAGAACTGGAGGACATCCCACCAGAACATATAGATGGAAATTAAACTCCATGCTACTTAAAAGACAGGAATTTAGAGAATTTATTGAGCGCCAAATTAAAATGTACTTTGAAATAAATATGGAAACAGTGAAAGACAAATTTATATTATGGGATGCAATGAAAGCCTTCATCAGAGGGCAGATAATAAATTATGTAACTAAGATGAAAAAGGACTACAATCGGGAAATAGAACAGCTGGAAAGGGAAATAGTAAGTACAGAAAAAGAACTAGCAACAAGGGAAGATACAACAAAAAGAAGAGAATTGGCGGACAAAAAAATAAAATACGAAACACTACAAACATATAAGGTGGAGAAGAACATAATGAAAATAAAGCAGAAGTATTATGAGCTAGGAGAAAAAAATGCACAAAATACTAGCTTGGGAGCTTAAAACAGAACAAGCTAAAAGAATGGTATTGGCATCAAGGAAAAAGGACAAACAAATTATATATAACCCAACAGAGATCAATGAAAACTTCAAGGAATTCTATGAGAATTAAACCGAACTGAGAATGAAGGGAAAGAAAACAAAATAGATGAGTTTCTAGGTAAAATTGAACTACCAAAATTGCAAGAAGAGGAGCAAAACGAATTGATAAAACCATTTGAAATAGAGGAAATGCAGGATATTTTACAAAAGCTACCGAACAATAAAACACCTGGAGAGGATGGACTCCCAATAGAATTCTATAAAACATTTAAAGAGTTATTAATTCCTCCTCTCCTGGAAGTAATGAACCAGATAGAAGAAACACAAAACTTGCCAGATTCATGTAAAACAGCAATAATTACAGGAATACCAAAGACGGGGAAAGATCCACTAACACCAGCATTGTATAGACCAATATCTCTACTTAACTCAGATTATAAGATAATAGCAAAACTATTAGCAAACAGATTGGCCGACTGTGTACCAAAAATAGTAAAACTAGATCAAACTGGATTTATTAAGAAAAGATGAACAACGGACAATGTCTGTAAGTTCATTAACTTAATCCATGCAGTACAAGGAAATAAGATGCCAACAGTGGCTGTTGCTTTAGATGCAGAGAAAGCCTTTGACAGGGTAGAATGGAATTATTTATTCAAAGTATTACAGAGGTTCAACCTACCAGAGAAATATATTAATTGGAATAAAGCATTATATAAGGGACCAATGGCGAAGGTGACAGTAAATGGATATATATCAAACCAATTGAATTAAGCAGGTCAACTAGGCAACGATGTCCACTATCTCCGTCACTGTTCGCTTTAGCAATAGAACCATTGGCAGAACTGATAAGAACAGAAAATTTAATAAAAGGGATAAAAATAAAAGAGAAGGAATATAAAATCAGTTTATTTGCAGATGACATCATGGTATACTTAACAGAACCAGAATTATCAATAAAAGAATTACATAAGAAATTGAAGGAATATGGAGAAATATTGGGGTACAAGATCAACACAAATACAAGTGAAGCGATGCCAATGAATGATGCGGATTACACAGAGTTTAGGAAAGAATCACCATTTAAATGGCAAACACAAGCAATCTGATACCTAGGTATTAGACTAGATAATAATCTAGGCCATCTATACAAATTAAATTATCAGCCATTAATGAAGAAATTACAAGATGACTTAGAACATTGGAAAGATTTACCACTAACACTGATAGGAAGGGTAAATTGCATTAAAATGAATATCTTCCCAAGGATACAATACCTATTTCAATCATTACCAATTCCCTTAACAGAGAAATTCTTCAATGAACTAAAGAGAATAATAAGGAAATTCTTATGGAAAGGGAGGAAAACTGAGGATTGTGCTATATAAATTAACAGAATGGTACAAACAATGTGGTTTTCAGCTACCAAACTTTAAAAAATTATTATAGAGCAGGACAACTAAGATATCTATCAGATTTTTATCAAACAGGGAAAAACCAAATTAGACCAAGATAGAGCTAGATAAAATAGGGGAGAAGGTACCAGAACATATACTTTATAAGTGGGATTAAAAATTGGTGCAATATAGAAGTTCACCAGTACTGCTCCATTTGCTCAACATTTGGAAGAAGATTCACATAGAAAGGAAAAAAAACTAATTACCAAATACCAAAATTATTATTGACGCAAAATCAACTAATTCCTTTCACAATAGATAACCTTTCCTTTAGAGAATGGGAGAGAAAAGGAATTAAAAGAATAGAAAATTGTTTTTTGGGAAATAATTTATTATCATTTGAACAAATGAAGTACAAATATGGAATAACTCATGGTGCAATGTTTACATACCACCATCTGAAAACCGACTTAAAGGATAAATTGGGAAACAGACTGAGATTAACAGAAGGAAGCGGCTTTGAATATGTGATTACAGACACAATAATAATTAAAAGATTTATAACAAACATGTACATCAAGCTGCAAGAGAAAGAAAATGATGAAATAAGCTATAAACCCAAACAAAAGTGGGAAAAAGATCTAAACATAAAGATATAAAATGAAACATGGGAAAAGTTATGCTCCAGAACTATGAGAAATATAATAAATACGAGGTTACGCGTGATTCAATATAATTGGTTACACAGGCTATATATCACGCCCCAAAAGTTAAATAAATGGGATCCAACATTATCAGATAGATGTTTTTGCTGTAAGAAGGAAACAGGAACAACAGTACATGCAATTTGGGCATGTGAGAAAGTGAAAAAGTCTTGGGAAGATCTAAATCAGATATTAAATAAAATCACAAAAAGCAACATACCAAAAAATCCAGAGATCTTTCTTCTAAGTAATATAAGAAGTAAAGAATTAGGCCTCAAACTGGATGAAATGCAAAAAAGATTTATTATGATAGCCTTAGCTGTAGTATCATGTCAACTTGGAAATCAGAAGAGAGCCTGAGAAATAGCAATGGTACATAGAAATGAATAAACGTATTCCATTGGAAAAAATAAAGTCACATTATTTGAGCAAATTTGGGAATCGTACATGGAACACAACAGAGAGGGCCTACCAAGGACCTCCACCCCCTAAAATGATAGAATGAGAAGAAGACGAAATGAACTGATCCAGTGTGCCAAAGTAGATGACACAATTTTCTTGTTTATTTTCATTGTGTGATGACATTGTTTAATGGGTTTATTGTATTGTATATGTTAAATGTTTAATGCGTTTGGAGCAGGGTAGGAGGGAGGGAGGGAAGGGAGGGGGGAAAAAGGGGAGAAAATGACACTGTGTATACTCAAGAGGGAATTGTTCGTGTGTATTTTGATTAATATGGTTCATAGTGTGAAAAATAAAAAAGTTTAAATTTTTTTTGTCTTGAATGGGTTATCTTTGTCTTTCAATGGTGACACCTTGTTTTAAATCCACTCACTACAGTCAATAATCTTATATGTTTTAATTAAGACCTCTACATTTCAGCAAACACTGGTCTGACATGTCAAATCATCTTCATATGAAACCCCACCAATTCCAGTACTCAATGGTATTAGTCATTTGATAATTTAAAATGTACATATTAAAAAAAAATTGAGCCCTCACTTGAAAGAATTTCATGGCTAGTCAGGAAATTGGAGGAAGACAGTGGAACTGAACCTATCTGGCTCCCAGTCCTTAAATCACACTCCTTGAACATCTCCAGGCTTGATGTTCTTCTCTGGCCGAAAGACATCACAGACTTGTGAAGGCTATTAAAAACTAAACTGCAGACAATGTGGAAGCACATATACTTTTATTGGGAAGAGGTTTTTGTCTGTGATAAAACTGCCAAGCATAATACCAAAGAAGATTTAAGTTGGAGCTGAAGCAGAATGGTGAAATAGCCACAGGTAATGGCAACTAAAAGCTTTTTAGTGACGGGCTATACTGGAGAGTTGAAAGGATTTATTGGGCTTTATGCTTCATAGTATTTATAGAACCTTTTGAACTGAATTGTATTTGAAAGGAGCAATGAGGGAAAAGTAGAACCTGTTTGCACTCTCCACTATCAATTTACCCTATGGTGAGTAGACAGGCCCCAAAATCTTGTGTGTATTTGAAAGGGAGAATAAGTATTGGTTCCACTCAATCACAGAAGGAAATATTACAACCAACATTTGGCTCTGTGATAAACAATCAAGTCTCTTGTAATAGGAAGAAATATGTCCTTCCTGGAAAGAGTATGTTATGATTATTATAGTCAGTGTAAAGAACATAACAATCCCAGAGAGTAATACACATTTACTTCTTGTAGCCACCATTGATATTTATTTTCTCCCTGTGGGGTATCTAGAGCTATTTCCAAGACCACCTGGCAAGAAGGTCAAGGGTAAGGCATTCCATTTTTCTATCAATTCTAGTTTTGTTTTATTTTCCAAATGATTTATTTTTACATTAATGTTTCCTTTCTTCTCCATTCCAAGTTGGAACTGAATTCTTCCTAGGAAGTTTTTTCTAGTGGCTTGGGTGAGATCCTTGAGAACATAACTGTCCAGGATGAACGTGCACTGGACTGGAAGGCCAAATGACAAGTCCTCCAAAACCTGATCAGCTGAAAGTATTTAATGCTGCGAGAAAGAACTGCTCCCAGAGGGAAACACAAGCATGCACTTTCAGGTGATGGTATTTTTTAACCTTGAAATCTCTGTTCAAATATTATTGATAGTTCTCTTGCCAGGTAAACTTAAAATGTTTCACTATGTCAAATATACAATAAAATTCACTTTTGATTTGTTCACCTATAAATTTTAGCAAGTGAATTAACACTGGGGACAATATTCTTTTAAGAAAAAGTTGGAAGCCTGGTGTTAACGAGTTTTAAACTCTCACTAATTTTATTTTCCATTGAAATCTATGGAATGTAAAACTAACATTCCACCTAATCCTAACAATTTTGTGCCATGTAAGTTAGGTTACAATTATTAACCATCTCCCCACCATCATTATTTTTTGTCTACATAAAGCTCTTCTCCATTGTCCATTGCTAAACAATTCTGGAGAAAACACAGGAACTGGGCACTGAATTGGTGGAATGCCAGCTGCAAAGCATTGGATCAGAAATCAATACAAAAATGGCCGTGAAGATCACTGGGGTCTCCCATTTCCTCCATTGATGACATTCACCTGGAAGTTTACTTAAATAGGACTCATAGAATTATTAAGGACCCTTTCCATCCAGCACTTACTATCACCAGATGGAGGGAGACATGAAATTCAGGACTGCCAGACTAAAAATGTTTCTTCCTGCAGGCTATGAGATTGATGAACAATATCCTGTAACTGAGCAAGTAATTTCAAAATATTTATAATATGCTTATTTAGAATTATATCTGTATGTATATATGTAATGTTTATGAGCAGTGTATTGTGTGTATATGTGTGTGCATCGTCCGAAAAATGATTGACCACCGCCAGTGGGCTGATAACGCCTCAAACCGTGCATCTTGGCGCCTCACAGTTTGGCGGGCAGCAACCTCCTTTGAAGAAGACCGCAGAGCCCACCTCACTGACAAAAGGCAAAGGAGGAAAAACCCAACACCCAAACCCAACCAACCAATTTTCCCTTGCAACCGCTGCAATCGTGTCTGCCTGTCCCGCATCGGACTTGTCAGCCACAAACGAGCCTGCAGCTGACGTGGACTTTTTACCCCCTCCATAAATCTTCGTCCGCGAAGCCAAGCCAAAGATATGTAGTCAGATGATAATAAACTTGAACTTGAAGTAATATCATTAGCCATGATTGTACTGAATGGTGGAACAAGTTTGAAGGGCTGAATGACCTTCTCCTATTTCTAAATTTCTATTTGTCCGCTGTGTTGATGTATTTAGCCACAGAAATCACATATTTGACTGGCTTCAAATATGCTTTTTATCAGCATTTATATAATTCCCAAGAAGTTAACTGATGATAATCGACAAAGAAAGCAGGCAGAGGTGGTGTCACTTGTTATGGCATCCAAATCAACATTCAGTTAAAATCAGATGAACTTAAACAGGCAAGGAGCTGTAAACAGAACCTGGTGATCTGTAGGGTTAGTACCATGAGGGAATGCAATCACAAAGAAGGCCCGCCAGATAGAGGCTCTATTTTGTGAGGAGTTTGAGGAGATTTGATATGGCAAACTTCACCAGGTGGACTGTGGAGAGCATTCTAACTGGTTGCATAACTGTCTGGTGTGGAGGTGCCAATGCACAGGACAAAATAAAATCTACAGGGATTTGTGATCTCATGCAGTGCCATCACAGACATCAGTCTTCACTCCATCGAGGACATCTACAAGAGGCAGTGTCTTAAGAAAGCCTCAAGGACCCTCACCGCCCTCTTCACATTGCTACAATCACAAAGAAGGTAAAGGAGCCTGAAGGTGAATGCCCAACAATACAAAAACAGCCACTTCGCCTCTGCCGTCAGATCTGAATAGACGGTGAACCACAGACATCGCTTCACTTTCTCTTCTTTTTTACTTAGTTATTCACTTTAAAAATGTAATTTATCGCAATACTGCATCTGTGACGCTGCCGCAAAACAATAAACTTCATGACATGTAAATGACAATAAATTCAGATTCTGATGCATTTTCTTGCATTTAGGATTTCATCCAATAAAACAGATGGAACATCATAGTTTTGAGTTACATGACCTTGTTGTCAGCTATCAATGTGGTAGGATGATCACTGGACAGTGGGGATAAGCAGTCTACTGCAAGTAGGCTAACATGCTACTGTCAAACAAGGGATTGAGAAAGAAACTGACAACAATAAACTGATTATCCTGTTGAATAATTGATTATGAGGGACAAATATGAGTGGCAAAAATCACACATACTATAAAACACTACCTGACCAATCATCTTCATTTCATTGAGAACGTGGAAAGGCAAGTGGATTATGAAACATTACTGATCAATCTGCTTGATTGGCACCATGTCAGCTTTCCCACCCGTACACCAGGACTGTAGTATCTTCAACTAAGTACACTATGGCATCAAGTCTTCTTGAAAAGCTGCCTGCTCCAACCAAAATCATGAAGGTTATGGACACGGTAAATGCAAGCAGGCTTTTTCCATTGAGCTGAGTCGAGAAAGAACTAAAGGGTGAAAAGTGAAATGTTTAAAGCGAACATGAGAGGGGACTGTTTACACAGAGAGTGGTGAGAGTGTGGAACGAGCTGTCAGCTGCATGGGTGAATGCAGGGTCCATTTGATATTTAAGACAATAATTTGGATAGGTACATGGATGGGAGGGGTATGGACGGCTCTGATCTAGGTGCAATCTGGCCGAATAATAGTTTGGCACAAACTAGATGGTCCGTAGGGCCTGTTTGTATGCTGTAGTGTTCTTTGCTTCTATGGTTTACATGGAAACACGAGCAAAGGACCAAGATCCTGACTAATTTATCACCACTTCTTCATCAAGGCTGCACCAAAGTCACAGAACTTCTTAACGACAGCATTGTGGAGATATGCTATGAGACTCCTTTGCTTCTCTTTCTCCTATTGCTAAGGTTGCAGGGCAATGCCCATGGTGACTCTTTGTTTGCCTTATGGCAGACAAAAACTGAAGTATATCATGTATATTACATTTTTAATGTATTATTTCATGAACTTTTTATATGACTGGTATGGCTAAGTGCAGATATATGAGGTTCGAGAAAATGTCAGTGAAAGACTTTCTTGAACAGCATGTTACTGAACCTTTAAGTGAACTTGCCATCTTAGATCTGGTCCTGTGCAATGATACAGATAAAATTAAAGGCCATGATAATAGGCAGTACAGTTCGTGTAGCAGTTAGCACAACACTATCCCAGCGACACGGCCTTGGATCAATTCCACTGCTATTTCTAGTTTGTACATTTTCCCCTTGACTGCAAAGGTTCCCTCCAGATGATCCACTTTCCTTTCATGTTCTAAAGAATGACAGATTAGCAGGTTAATTAGTCACATGGAGGTAATTGAATGGCGCGGGCTCATGGGTTGGAAGGGTCTGTTACTGCATTGCATCTCCAAATTAATTTAAAAAAATGTAGACATACAGCACTGAAACAGGCCAATTTGGCCATACAATTCCGTGCCGCCCAATTTACACCCCATTAATCTACACCCCGGTACGATTTTGAAGGGTGGGAGGAAACTGGACCCCCTCCCTCCTGGAGAAAATCCATGCAGAATGTACAATCTCTTTACAGACATCGTGGGATTTGAACCCAGGTTCGGTCCCGATCGCTGGCGCTGTGCTAACTGCAATACTAACCGAGTTTATTGTCACGTACATTGTACAAAGGCACCACAATTATTACACTGCAGATGACAGGTACTTTGTAAAACAAATAAATACGATCTTACCATTTAATTGAATTAAAAAGACAATAAACAGACAAGAAAAAATAGATTGATCATAACTATTCATAGTTATCAAAGTGAAAAAATGTGGCCTAGTAATAGTGCAGGCAATCCTTTTGTGGTGTTGGAGCAGTTCCTGATGAGTGTAACAAGGGGAGATTCAAGAATTTGATAATGGTTGGAAAGAAACTGTTCTTGAAGTTACAGATGCTGGCTTCTGTACCTGCTGCCCAACAGTAGAAGTGAGAAGATGTTGTGACCAGGGTAATGGGTGTCCTTTCTGAAAATGGCTCCCTTGTTGAGGCAGTGGCTCACATAGATGTCTGCAATGGATGGGAGGTTTGTTACTTTCTGTATTCTTGGGAACATGAATTCTCCAACTAGGCTGTGATGCAACGAGTCAGTATATACTGTATTCCACAATGCTCTGGAAAAGTATATTCCAGTTAAAAGCAAAGAGTCAGGGTGGGGAGTGCCAGCCTTGGATAACTAACACAATAAAGGAGGGCGTCAAACTAAATGTTCACTCATTCAAATTTTCCAAGAGTAGTGGGAAAATGGAAGATTGGGAAAACTTTAAAAAGCAACAAATAACCATGTCCCCTTGCTTTCGTTTCACTTAACCTCTGGAAAAAATCCTGTTTGCATTTACTCTATCTGCACCCCTCATAATTTTACATTCATTTTTCAAATCTGCTCTCATTCTTCTACATTCTAGGGAATAAAGTCCTAACCTGTTTAACCTTTCCCTGTAACTCAGTTCTTGAAGTCCCGACAACATCCTAGTAAATCTTATCTGCACTCTTTCAATCTTATTGATATCTTTCCTGTATTTAGATGACCAAAACGGCCTGCTCCTCCCAATTAATATGCACAGAATAGAATAACATGTTAGGATTATATGAATAGTGAATGATAAATAAATTCAGGTGTTTTTTCTTTTTTTCTCTCTTTTCTTTCTCTTTTGGGGAGGGGGAGGGATGGGGAGAAAAAGAAAAAAATTGTATATAATTTTGTATCATATTTATTACATTGTATTTCTATATGATGAAGAATTATGGAAAACATAGAAAACATAGAAGATAGGAGCAGGAGTAGGTCATTCGACCCTTCGAGCCTGCTCCGCCATTCAATGAGATCATGGCTGATCTTAAAGTTCAGTACCTCGTCCCTGCCTTCTCTTCATAACCTTTAATACCCTTATACTGAAGAAATATATCTAATTCCCTCTTAAATATATTTAATGAACCTGCCTCTACTGCCCTCTGTGGCAATGAATTCCACAGATTCACCACCCTCTGGGTAAAGAAATTCCTCCTCATCTCGGTCCTAAATGGTTTGCCTATTATCCTCAAACCATGGCCCCGGGTTCTGGATTTTCCCATCATTGGAAACATCCCATCTGCATCCATTCTGTCCAGTCCTGCCAGAATTTTATATGTCTCTACGAGATCCCCTCTCAATCTTCTAAACTCCAGCGAGTACAATCCCAATTTGCGCAATCTTTCCTCATAAGTCATTCCTGCCATTCCAGGTATCAGCCTGGTGAATCACCTCTGCACTCCCTCCATTGCAAGAACATCCTTCCTTAGATAAGGTGACCAAAACTGCACACAATACTCCAGGTGGGGTCTCACCAAGGCCCTGTACAGCTGCAGTAAGGTATCCTTGTTCCTATACTCAAACCCTCTTGATATGAAGGCCAACATACCATTTGCCTTTTTAACTGCTTGCTGTACCTGCATGCTTGCCTTCAGAGACTGGTGTACAAGTACCCCCTAGGTCTCTCTGCACTTCTCCATCTCTTAATCTATTGCCATTCAAATAGTAATCTGCCCTCCGGTTTGTATTACCAAAGTGAATAACCTCACATTTATCCACATTGTAGTGCATTTGCCATATATCTGCCCAGTCCCTCAATTTATCCAAATCACAATGGAGCTTCCTGACCCCCTCTTCCGTGCACACAACCCCTCCTAGCTTAGTGTCATCTGCAAATTTGGAGATATTACATCCAATCCCCTCATGTAAATTGTGAACAGCTGGGGTCCCAGTTCAGATCCCTGCGGTACCCCACTGGTCACCGCCTTCCACTCAGAAAACGAGCCATTTATCCCAACTCTCTGGCTTCTACCTGCCAGCCAGTTCTCAATCCACATCAATACTTTGCCCCCAATCCCATGAGCCTTGATTTTGGAAGCCAGTTGTTTATGCGGGACCTTATCGAAGGCCTTTTGGAAGTCCAGGTACACCACATCCACTGGCTCTCCCCCATCTATTTTACCTGTCACCATTTCAAATGAAAAATAAAATTTTCAAGAAAACAATGAACAAAACTGCACACAGTACAGCAAATTTGCCCTGAGAAACGTCTTATACAACTTCATCATAACATCCCAACTCCTCTACTCAAAACTTTGATTTACGAAAGCCAGCATGCCACTCTCTCTACCTGTGACACCACTTTCAAGGAATTATGTATCTATATTCTCAGAGTGTTCTGTTCTACTCAATCCTCAGTGCCCTTCAGTTTACATGTATGAACTATCTTGGTTCATCCTCCAAAAGTACAACTCCTCACATTTGTCCAAATTAAATTCCATCTGCCATTTTGCAGCTAATTTTTCCAGATGGTCCAAATCGAGCTGCAAACTTTGAAAGCCTTCCTCACTGTCCATAATACCTTCAATTTTTGTATCATCTGCAAGCGTACTGATTCAGTTTTCCACAATATCATCCAGATTGTTGATATAGATGACAAACTACAATGGACCCAGCAATGAACCCAATTATAAGCCAGTTGGCTTAACGTCTGTCATTGGAATAATGCTGAAAGCTATTATTAAGCAAGAAATAGCAGGACATCTGGATAGAAATGCTTCCATCAGGAAAATGTAGCATGCATTCATGAGGGGTAGGCTGTGTTTGACAAATTTATTTAAATGAGCACAGTGTATATAGAGAACAAATGGTTGTTGTGTACTTTTGTTTCCAGAATGTATTTGATAAGGATAAAAAACTAATCCCTAAGATAGGATGCATGAAGTTGGCAGTAATGTAGTACCCTGGAAAGAGGATTGACAAATCAACAGAAGTTGAGATACATGTGTACTTCTCTGGTTGGCAATTAGTGGTGAGTGGAGTGACACAGGGGTCAGTGGTGAGCCTGCGACTGCACGATATACATTGACGATTTAGAAGTGGAGACTGAGTGTAGCATATATACGTTTGCTGATGTCACTAAATTGAGTGGAAAAGCAAATTGTGCAATGGATGCAGAGAGTCTGCAGAGAAATATGGATAAGTTAAGTGAGTAGGCAAGGGTCTGACAAATGGAGTCCTATGTTTGTATATACTTGAGGCCATGCACCTTGGAAGGAAAAATAGACAATCAGATTATTACTTATGGTGAAAGATTGTCACATCCTGTTGTGCAGAGGGACTTGAGAGTGCTTGTGCATGAATTGCTGAAGTTGGTTTGCAGGAGAAACAGGTCATCAAGAAGTTAAATGGAAAGTTGGCCTTCATTGAATTGAATTTAAGTGTAGGAAGGTTCTTTCCAACTGAAAATGGTACTGGTAAGGGTGCAACTGGAGTATTGAGTGTAGTTTTGGTCTTCTTTCTTGAGAAAAGATATACTGTCTTTGGAGTTGATGGAGAGTGGGTTCACCAGGTTGATTCCAGAGATGAGTGGGTTAGCCTTTGAGGAGAGATTGAATCACTTGGGACTCTATTCATTGGAATTCCTAAGAATGAGAGGGGATGCAAATTTATGAAAGGGAAAGATCAAATGGAGGCTGGAAAGTGTTTTCCACTGGTAGGCGAGTCTCGTAAAGGGGGGCATGAGGAAAAACTGCTTTTCCCAGAAAGTGGGAAATCCGTGGCATTTTCTGCCCTGAGAAACAGTGGAGGTTGCCTCATTTAAAAAAAAACAGATGGATAGATTTTTGCATAGAAGGAGAATTAAGGGTCATATCAGCAATGATTTTTATTTCATTTAGCTGTATAGAACGGTAATGGGCCCTTCCGCCCATGAGCTCATGCCACCCAAATACACCAATTAACCTACAAACCACATACATTTTTGGAGCGTGGGAGGAAATCAGAATACCCAGAGGAAACCTATGCAGGTCACTGGGAGAACGTACAAATTCTTTGCAGACAACGTTGTATT
The DNA here is from genome assembly GCF_036971445.1 of Narcine bancroftii. Classification (NCBI taxonomy): domain Eukaryota; kingdom Metazoa; phylum Chordata; class Chondrichthyes; order Torpediniformes; family Narcinidae; genus Narcine; species Narcine bancroftii. Next base: position 219,886,277 of record NC_091474.1, on the reverse strand, counting down.
TCAACCCAGGCAGCTGGCGCTGTAATAGTGCCCTGCTGATAGCTACGCCAACTGTGCTGCCTGATGTTGCCCCTACACTAACCAAGTCACCCTTATTAAATAGTGGAGGAGGCTCAACAGGCTAAATAGCCTACTCCTGCTCCTATATCTTATGCTCATCAGCAGCTTCTAAAACTTAAGAAGCAATGAACAATAAAATATTATCTCTGTTTATAGTTTAGTGTGTTGCTGTGATAGGATAAGCAACAACTTCATATGATTATGTATAATCACTGCACCATTCTAAATGTATAGATCTCTCTGCTTTATGTACTTTCCAGACTTGTTTAAAACTCTCCTGTTGAGACCCAGATTTTGCTCAAACTTTAATATTTCTTTATGCCAAGATTCATTAGGTAATGCTTGTGAACTGCAGTAGAATCTCTTTACCCCATTATGAGTGCTCTATCTATTTCGTTTTTGTCACAAGCTGCCTCAGGACCTTCGTGATGCCATCATCAGCACCCTGTACAAAAACAAAGGCGAGAAATCAGACTGCTCAAACTACAGGGAAATCTCTTGGTGCCTGCCACATTGACCACCGCCAGTGGGCTGATATCGCCTCAAACCGTGCATCTTGGCACCTCACAGTTTGGCGGGCAGCAACCTCCTTTGAAGAAGACCGCAGAGCCCACCTCACTGACAAAAGACAAAGGAGGAAAAACCCAACACCTAACCCCAACCAATCAATTTTCCCTTGCAACCGCTGCAACCGTGTCTGCCTGTCCCGCGTCGGACTTGTCAGCCACAATCGAGCCTGCAGCTGATGTGGACATTACCCCTCCATAAATCTTCATCCGCGAAGCCAAGCCAAAGAAATCTATTTCGTTTTTGTATTTATTAATATTCTCCCATCTACAAAAAAGTTGTAATGAAAATAAAATGAACTCTGTTTTAGGTATGTACTTTTGGTCAAGGCAGGGCTGTATCAAAATTAAGCAGTCATGAGTAAATCATAGTATTTAATTGTACCTGCGCTCAAACTGATTTTCTCACCTTAAATTCACCTGAAAAAGATCTACCTCCTTGAAGATTAGAAAATGCAGATCAAGTAGCTAAAGAGAGACTCAAAGAGCTAAGCATAAAGTGACGCAACTGGAAGAAAGAGAAAGATAAACTGAATATCCTAGGCATGAAAAACCCAATAGTAAATCGATCACAGAGTGCAGTTACATGTGTAGCTACCGGGAGACTGTCAGATTAACAGCCCAGATTAGAATACGATTTTGCAGTGAATAAGCACCATCATGTGGAGAGAATTAGAACAGCAGGTAACAGTGGGGAAACATGGTCCAAAGACTACTAAAATCTCAAGTGCGTATATAAATGGATTTCCTGTAACATTGTTTATGACGAGTCAGTGGTGAGGTTTCAGCATATTCTTTATATTCATTCCATGCTGACTCATACTTGTTGTTAGCTCCATCCTTTTATCCTTTACACACTCTCCTCACCTCTACTCTGCTTTAATCACAGAGGGTGGCAAGAGTCCACAGTCAGAAGAATGAGAGTTGTAAAGTTGGTGCTGATCACAGACATAGGGAGGGTGATCTCATGAAGTCATGTAAACATGAAGAATTTTAATTTGGAGGCGACAGTCTCAAAACCAATGGAGATCATTAACAAAGGTTGATGGTGGGACAGGATCCAACTTGAAAAACTTTGGATGAGATGAAAGTTACAGATGGTGGTTGAAAGCAGGCTCATCAGTGGGACATTAGAATAGTCATGACTGGATAGAAGAAAGATGTTGGAGAAGGAAGCAGGTGATGGTAGGATCAGCTTTACAGAAATAATTATTGTCCATTGAGATTTGAGATTATGATTCTCTGTGCCCATGAAAGCCACAAACAATTGTTTGTTGAGGTCTGATATCACAGGTTGCCATTGCAGCACTCTGATCATGTGAGGGAGAAGCACAGGTTAGCATTGTCTTCCAACAGTTATTGCAAAATTCTCAGTGAAAACGCTGTGCAGGTATCCATGGAGTAAATTAGAGCCATCATCCGACACATACAACCTGAGACATATAACATAACTTGGATCACACAATCTCGGCTGATACTTCAGGATGGAACAGAAAGGACTATCTTTCAGATACATTTAAATTAAGATCCAAATAAAAGAAACTGCAGATGCTGAAAATCAGAAATAAAGCAGAAACTGCTGATGTATACAACCGATCAGACTGTAGCTATGGGGAGAGAAATTTAGGAACTGAATAACTAATTTTAAACTAAAGTCTGAAGTTTTTCTTATAAGAGATTCTATTATTGAAAACAATGCAGTGGAGTTCTATTTTTATCCTGGACCAAATTTACTTCTGTCTAATGCGACCAATCTCTAGTTGACATTATCAGGTACTGGTGAGACCGCACCTGGAGTACTGTGTCCAGTTCTGGTCTCCATATTTGAGGAAGGATATACTGGCTTTGGAGACGGTCCAGAGGAGGTTTACTAGGTTGATCCCTGGGATGAAGGGGTTGACTTATGATGAAAGATTAAATCGTCTAGGATTGTATTTGCTCGAGTTCAGAAGAATGAGTGGAGATCTTATAGAAACATATAGGATTATGAAGGGTATGGATAGGATAGATGTAGGAAGGATTTTTGAGCTGGCCGGGCAAACTAAAACGAGAGGACACAGTCTCAAGATTCAGGGGGAGTAGATTTGGGACAGAGATGAGGAAAAATAGTTTTTCCCAGAGAGTAGTGAATGTTTGGAATTCTCTAACCAGGGAAGTGGTTGAGGCTGCCTCATTAAACATATTTAAAATTCGGTTAGATAAATTTTTACCTGATAGAGGAATTAGGGGATATGGGGAGAAGGCAGGTAGGTGGAGTTAGGTCATCAATTAGATCAGCCATGATCGTATTGAATGGCGGAGCAGGCTCGATGGGCCATTTTTGGCCTACTCCTGTTCCTACTTCCTATGTTCCTATGTTCCTATTAGCAGTATTTCTGAGGTATTGTGCACAGGTATTTTGTCAAATTGAGACAGAAGGCAACCATATTTCTTTTTGCAATCTTATCTATTTATTTAATCAAATCTATTTATTTATATCTATGGGTCTCACCACATGTTATCTGTTAAGTTAATTCATACATATTTCTCTAACGAATCTTATCTATTTATAATCATAACCATCAGTCTATGTAATTGTATTTTAATATCTAATTGTATCTATCCAGCTAATTGGATCTGTCTATCTGTCTACTAATTTCCTTCTGAAGTGAGAGATCTTTGTCAGTGATGAATACTCAAGGGATAATATTTCAAATTTATTGCCAATGACTCTGCCAAGTAGTTCTGGTGGATGATATTCTTAATTCATACAACTCAGAGCTAACATGGTATGGTGTAATGTTTCCTGAACTGGTTTTCCTGATGGTTATGTATATCCTTCTTATGTCGGTTGAGCTTATCAATTAAATTATCAGGTTTCTGAAACAATATATTTGTTTTGTGACCAGTTCCCTGCTTGTGTAAAGACTTCAGACACAAATTTGCATGATTTTGCTCTTTCATAAGTGATATGTAACCTGAGCTGTGTGCGGGACATTATATTTTTAGTTTAAAGTTTCACATTAAAAAAAAATTACAAATATGATAGATAATTGTGAATATCTTGGTAATTTTTACCACTAAAGGTACAATGTAAACATCTTCTTTGGCTTGGCTTCGCGGACGAAGATTTATGGAGGGGGTAAAAAGTCCACGTCAGCTGCAGGCTCGTTTGTGGCTGACCAGTCCGATGCGGGACAGGCAGACACGATTGCAGCGGTTGCAAGGGAAAATTGGTTGGTTGGGGTTGGGTGTTGGGTTTTTCCTCCTTTGCCTTTTGTCAGTGAGGTGGGCTCTGCGGTCTTCTTCAAAGGAGGCTGCTGCCCGCCAAACTGTGAGGCGCCAAGATGCACGGTTTGAGGCGTTATCAGCCCACTGGCGGTGGTCAATGTGGCAGGCACCAAGAGATTTCTTTAGGCAGTCCTTGTACCTTTTCTTTGGTGCACCTCTGTCACGGTGGCCAGTGGAGAGCTCGCCATATAATACGATCTTGGGAAGGCGATGGTCCTCCATTCTGGAGACGTGACCCATCCAGCGCAGCTGGATCTTCAGCAGCGTGGACTCGATGCTGTCGACCTCTGCCATCTCGAGTACCTCGACGTTAGGGGTGTGAGCGCTCCAATGGATGTTGAGGATGGAGCGGAGACAACGCTGGTGGAAGCGTTCTAGGAGCCGTAGGTGGTGCCGGTAGAGGACCCATGATTCGGAGCCGAACAGGAGTGTGGGTATGACAACGGCTCTGTATACGCTTATCTTTGTGAGGTTTTTCAGTTGGTTGTTTTTCCAGACTCTTTTGTGTAGTCTTCCAAAGGCGCTATTTGCCTTGGCGAGTCTGTTGTCTATCTCATTGTCGATCCTTGCATCTGATGAAATGGTGCAGCCGAGATAGGTAAACTGGTTGACCGTTTTGAGTTTTGTGTGCCCGATGGAGATGTGGGGGGGCTGGTAGTCATGGTGGGGAGCTGGCTGATGGAGGACCTCAGTTTTCTTCAGGCTGACTTCCAGGCCAAACATTTTGGCAGTCAATATTTAATGCAGAAACACTCAGAACCAGATGTCTGTTCAATACTTAACCCTGCAACCTTTGAAATGGCCAAGTCCTGAACTCCACTAATTCCTTCTTCTGGTTCCACCTCTCACTTCTGTAGAGGTTCTCTTCCTCCAGATGAAGCACACAAGGTGGCATGACATCTAGGAAATCTATTGCATTAAGAGATGGACAGAACTAATAAATCCACTTGTTTAAAATGACACAGATTTGAAAGCAGATGTGACAGAAAATAAGAAGCAAATTCAGTAAGAAGTATGATGGAATGCAATATAAACTACAGTCTGAAGGGCTGGGGAAAATAAGGTATTTTCTTTTGTACCCAATGATATTATTTTTAAAATCAAGGATCTTGTATGACTTAATAACCTTCACAACTAAATCTTTAAGTTTATTTAATCATATTATACCTGGTACAGCCAGAAGGATTCTTCAGCAAGCAGTCTAACAGGTTTGCTCTAACATTCATACAGCTGTATAAAGAAGAAGAGCACAATTTAAAGAGTAAAAAGATACAATAAAGGATGAATTAGTACAAAGCAAGGACTGCATGATAGCACTCTTATGTGGCTCATTCAACAGTCTGTGGCTGCAGTGAAGAAACTGTCTTTAAGCCTGTTAGTGCACACTTTCACACTCTTAAATCTTCTCCCTGGTGACGGGAGGGATAGGAGAGTGTGTCCAGGGTGTGATGGGTCCTTCTGTAAACTGGCTGCTTTTCCATACACATGTTCAAATATTTCTTACATGTTAAAATTGAGCCTGCATTTACCACTTCAGCTAGCAGCTCATTCCACACTCCCGCTACTCTCTGTGTGAAGAGGTTCCCCCTCATGTTCCCTCTAATCTTTTCCTATTGCACTCTTAACCCATGTCCTCTGGTTTGTATTTCATCTAACTTCAGTGGCTAAAAGAAATCTCTTGGTGCCTGCCACATTGACCACCGCCAGTGGGCTGATATCGCCTCAAACCGTGCATCTTGGCGCCTCACAGTTTGGCGGGCAGCAACCTCCTTTGAAGAAGACCGCAGAGCCCACCTCACTGACAAAAGACAATGGAGGAAAAACCCAACACCCAACCCCAACCAACCAATTTTCCCTTGCAACCGCTGCAACTGTGTCTGCCTGTCCCGCATCGGACTTGTCAGCCACAAACGAGCCTGCAGCTGACGTGGACGTTACGCCTCCATAAATCTTCATCTGCGAAACCAAACCAAAGAAAGAAAGAAAAAGAATATATAACCATTATAATTTTGTCTAGCTCTATGAAATCTCCCTTATCCTTCCATGCTCCATGGAAATAAGTCGTAACCTGTTTAACCTTTCCCTGTAACCTCATTTTTCAAGTCTTGGCAACATCCTGGTAAATCTTCATTAATCCCTTTCAATCTTACTGATATTTTTCCTGCAGTTAGGTGACCAAAACTGCATACAATACTCCAAATTTGGCCTCACCAATATCTTATACAACCTTACCATAACATCCCAACTCTTATACTCAATAATAAAAACACAACACTGGAGAAAATCAGCAGGTCAAACAGTGTACTTTATGCAGTAAAGATAAAGATACAGAACTGATGTTTCAGGCTTCATCCCTTCATTAAGGTATGAGCAAAAGGTATACTCAATTCTTTGATTTATGAAGGCCAATGTGCCAAAAGCGCTCTTTATGTGGATGGAGTGGATGGAAGTTTAGGTGATGTCCTGAGCTGCACTCTCTACCTTCTGAAGCTTTTTCCAATCTTGAGCTGAATGGTCCCTTACCACCTTGTGATGTATCCAGCAAGTATGCTTATAATGAAGTTGTTGATGGACAAGGGGACCATGTCAAACTTAATTAGTCTGCTAAGAAAATAGCGGTATCAGTGTGCTTTCATTTTTCTGAATTTCATTCCCCATAAATATACAAAATAAACTCTCCATTGTCAAAGTATATTGTTTATATATAAAACTTTTTCTTACAAAAAACAAACAAAACAAAAAAACCCCTCCCCCTCCCTTTTCACAATATAAATCCGCACATCATCAGGGTTCGCATTTATGTTGACCATAAAAATTCTATACAGGGAGGTCACTTGCATTTATACTGTAGCAGCATCTATTATTGTCCTTTTTATTATTGTAGTTATAATTATAATGGGGCCCCTATATAATCTAAATATGGCTGCCATAGCTTGATAAATATGTCATATTTGCTCTTTATGTTATATGTAATTTTTTTCCATAGGTATGCAACTATTCATCTCAGTAGTCCATTGTGCTATATGTGGAGGGGAGTCAGATTTCCAAGTAATTGCAATACATTTCACAGCCACTGCTAAGGCTATTTTAACAAATGAAATTTGGAATTTAGTTAATTTATTGCTTATTTGAATAAAGTTGCGCAAAAGATAAAGCTCTGGGTCACCCATGAAGGCCATTCCTGTTATCCTTGTTAATATTTCAGTAATATCCTCCCAGAAAAGTCTCACCTTCACACACGACCATGTTGCGTATAAAAACATTCTTATTTCTGTCCCACACTAAAAACACATCTCGATATTTCAGATTTTCATTTATGCAACTGCTGTGGTGTGAGGTATCATTGGTGTAGGAAATTACATTTCACTAATCCACATCTTCCATTTATAAATGATGTCCTGCTATCCAAACACCAATCAGAACAACATATTTTCATTATTGCAGCACCTAGATCTGGCAAAGGAGTTGAGGGTTATGGGGATAAGGCTGGAAAGGGGTACTGATTGTAGTGATCAGCCATGATCTGTAAAATGGCGGTGCTGGCTCAACGGGCCAAAGGGCCTACTCCAGCTCCTATTGTCTATTGTCTATTGTCTATTGACTCCCATCTCTCTCTCTCAATCTCTGTAAACATGGTTTTGTTCTTACATTCTGGAGAGCGTAGTACATCTTAGTTATAAATGTAGGTGTATTCCCTGACCAAATCGCTTGTTCCATTTCACTAATTTCAGGTGGGGCAGTTTGGCCCTCATCTTCCTCTTAGGAATAATCTTAGCTGGAGAAAACAAAAGAAAGTCTCATTAACTACTTTTTAAAATCCAGAAGCCTAAATCCTCCCTATTTATAATCCCATGTTATCTTTTCCAATGAAATTCTCAGCATTTTCTTATTCCATGGGAATCGCCTTATATAATTATTTAATAAATTAAAATGTTTAAGTAGTGTAATAGGCAACGATTGAAAAAGATATTGTAATCTTGGCATGACATTCATTTTAATACAGTTTACTCTTCCCACTAAAGAAATCAGGAGGTCTTTCCATTTCTATAAGACTTTCTCTATTTTTTCTTAAAGAGGAATGTAATTAAATTTATATAAGTTCTGTAAATTACTATCTGTCATTATTCCTAAATATTTAATTCCATCTGTTTTCCATTTAAATCTACTTAAATTAGATATCTTTAATAATCAAAATTCATCAGTGCCATTCTCTCATTCTTGTCCAAATTTATTTTATAACCTGATACTCTTCCATATTTTTATAATATTGTTTGTAATCTTATCAGTGATTCAGCCAGGTCAGATATATATATATATATAATAGCACATCATCAGCAAATAAACTAATTTTATATTCTTCCTGTCCAACTTTGAAGCCTTTAATATTTGGTTCTTTCCTTATAATATCCGCCAGTGGCTCAATCGCTAGGATAAAAAGCACTGGGGTCAGAGGACACCCGACACCCCTGTCTACTTGGATCTACTCAAGGGGAAAACCACTGACATTTGATTATTAGTTATAATTTTACCTTGTGGTTTATGATAAAGAGTTTATATCCAATTTATAAATTTCCTGCCTATTCCAAATTTTTCCAATGCTTTAAATTACAAAAGACCATTCTAAACAGTCAAATGCTTTTTCTGCATCTAGGGAGACTGTTATACTTGGATTCAACTTTGATTTTGCCATATGTATTATGTTAAATAGTCTACCCAGACTATTTGAAGAGTGTCTTCCTTTAACAAATCCCACATAATCTGTATGTATTAATTTTGGTAGATATGGTCCAAATCTATTAGTTAGCACCTTTGCAAATATTTTATAACCAGCATTCAGAAGTGATATAGGTCTATATGATGAAGTTTTTAATGGTTCTCAACTTTTCTTCGCTAACACCGTAATTATAGCAGTTAAGAAAGGCTCTGGGAGGGCCTGGGTCTCCACCTCCCAGTCTAATACATCCATCATAAGAGGCATCAATAAATCTTTAAATAGTCTATAGAACCTGGGAGGAAACCCATCCTCCTCTGGAGAATTGTTAGTTGTAAAGTGCCCAAAGCTTTCTCAATTTCTTCTCTTGTGAAAGGGTCTTCTAAATCTACTTGTTCTCTATCGTCTAATTTTGGAAGTTCAGTATTTTTTAAAAATTCATTAATCTCATTTTCATCTCCTAATAATTCTGATTTGTGTAGTTTCATATAATATTGTCTAAAATATTATATATTTTTTATGTTCTATATGTTTGTAATGTGTTATAGCTCAATTTTAAAAATTCTCTAATAATCTATATTTTTATTGTAACCCCATTCTTTGATATTATTTTTTCCAATTTCATTATATCTTTCTCTAAACTAACCAACTCCTTAGCATATTCTCTTAAGATTTTTTGTATAAGAAATAATTTGTCCTCTTAAGTAAGTTTTAAGCATATCCCATCTTAAAAAGTTACCAGTAGAAGAAAGATTAGTTTCTCAAAATAGTTCTATTTTTCTCTTAATAAACTCACAAAAGTCTTCCCTTTTCAACAGAGGTGATGGCAATGAGAACCTCAAGATCTCAGGCGAGAGCGGGACTCTCGGGCTCCTGGTACAAGTGGGTCCTCAGTGGGGAATGCTGAAAAAGCCTTACCTTGTTATTGTTTAAAAACTGTTACAAGTGATTTGCTGTTGCTACTTGGGCTGATTTTAAAAAGTGACCAGATCTCTGTAAAAACTGTTTATCTGAAATAGGCCCAGCCCCGACCATTTCAGATAATCAGTATTGTACTGTACTTGCTTTATCCATTTTTGGTGAAAAATTCTTAACTTTGAGAATTTAACCATCTTTTTGATACTCTTCACAGAGAGCTCAACCAAAACATGCCTAAGTCCTTTGCATGGCCATGCCCCCTGATGGTGTGCTTTCTTGATCGTTGATCCAGGTCAGTTTATTGGAGATATTTGTTCTAAGAACTTGATGCTACCTGCTCATTCAACTGCAGTGCCATTAACATGAATAGGGGTGTGGAATTTGCCCTTTCTCTTGATGTCAATGATCTTCTCCCTTGTCTTATTAATGTTGAGAGAGTGAATGTTATCTTGGCACCATGCCACTACACTTCAATCACTTTCCTGTATTCTGTCTTGTCACTATTTGATACTTGGCTCACCAATGTGGAATCATCAATGAATTTTAAGATGGCGTTCAAGATGTATTTAGTTGTAAAGCTGTGGGTGTAGAGGGAGTTTAGTAAGGGACTGAGTTCATAATCTTGAGGAGTGTCAGTGTTGACCACGACCATGGAAGAGATGTTGTTACCCATCTTCACTGATTGCAGTCTTTTTGACAGAAATTCAACTATCGAGTTCCAAAGGGGAGGCCAATGGATCCTTAGGGTCAGTGTCTAATTTATCCTTGTCCATGGTCTAAAATTAAGTTGATTAAATTGTACTACCAATCAACCACAATCAGACAGAGAGTCATGATTAATAGGCTTTAATCATCTTAAAGTGTCAGCACAGCTTGCATGTTGCTGGCCCGGTTCCAAGGTAGGTACTCATGGAGGTGTTTGGGTGTTACAGACTTTGTGGGGATATCTAGAAGGGAGGATTCACAGACTGAGGAGGCAGGGAAGCCCATACAGTACATACATACATATATATTATACACACACACAATGGTAGCACCACATGCTTCAAGTCCTGAAGTTTGAGAATCAGTTTGCTAAGGATTATGTCACTGAAGGCAGAGCTGTAGTCAAGATGTGTTCTTGGCATCCAGGTGTTACAGAGCCGAGTGGAGAGCCAGGGAGATGTTGGATAGTAGCAAAATAGAAGCGGGTCAAGGCTGCTGGTAGGCTAGAGGTGATGTGAGACAGCATTTCTCTCCATGGATGCTGCCTGACTCGCTGAGGTCCTCCAGGTTGTTTTTGTATACACTAGGTATGGGCCTGTTAAAGTGTGACTGTGAATACTTGACAACACAAATACAGCTGCCAAGTGTTTTATTGTTGCTTTGCAAAGCATGAAAAGCATTGCAAGTGGCACCACCACCTGCAGCTAATCTCACCACAGGGGAGTGTGCTCCGTGACTCACAAGTTCCACATGTACACAGACAAATATCCAGCTTTCCAGAACATTCAAACAGACTTTTTCAATTGAATGCATGTTTCTTAACATGTTTCTTGGGATTCGTTATACTGGGCCGTGTCCCTTACATGTTTCTTGGGATTCGTTATACTGGGCCGTGTCCCTTACATGTTTCTTGGGATTCGTTATACTGGGCCGTGTCCCTTACATGTTTCTTGGGATTCGTTATACTGGGCCGTGTCCCTTACATGTTTCTTGGGATTCCTTATACTGGGCCGTGTCCCTTACATGTTTCTTGGGATTCGTTATACTGGGCCGTGTCCCTTACATGTTTCTTGGGATTCGTTATACTGGGCCGTGTCCCTTACATGTTTCTTGGGATTCGTTATACTGGGCCGTGTCCCTTACATGTTTCTTGGGATTCGTTATACTGGGCCGTGTCCCTTACATGTTTCTTGGGATTCGTTATACTGGGCCGTGTCCCTTACACAATGGTTAATAGTCTTATACTATCTTTGCCAAATATAGAGTTGCTGCTCTTCTTCGCAATCAACTTTAGCCTTGCTGAATCACAAACACATGCAATGGAATACTCTCCGCCACCCCCACCCTGCCACCACTTGAAAACTCACATTCTCAAGCCCTCCAGTATAAATGGGAGAATTGAGAAGTGAGGATTATATTCCTGAGTAGAGTGAAAGTGAGAAAAGACTTCATAGATGAGTTTAAAATCATGAAGGGTTTGATCAAGTAAATTATGAGGAGTTCTATCCCATGGTAATAGAAAAAAGAATCAGCAATGAGGTGAGCAAAAACAAAGTGCACAGTGATTGTTTCATATTTGAAATGCATCACCTGAAGAAGGCAGTGAAAAGTGATTCTGCAATTATTTACAAGGAATTGGATAAATTCTCAATGGTATAAAAAAAATTGCGGGCTTTGATGAAAGAACATGGGAGTGGTACTGATTGAATAAGTCTTGCAAAGAGGCTGAACTGGCACAATTTGCGAAAACAGCGAGACGATCTGATGTGGGGAGATTGACAAGATTATGGAACTCCCAGTTAAGAGTTAGTTGAACTGGTTTGAGGTCGATCAGGTTTTAAAATTAAAAATCATTTATCTTCTACCAACCTTGGTGTTTCTTCAATTTTATTATAATGTTAAGACCGTGATGCAAAAGATTTTGATCAGTGTAATTATTAAACAGTTTAGCCATTTACATCAGATTGCACAAGAACAATAGTGAAATGGACTGAAATTCCACCAGAACTCAACTGGGAAGACCAAACACAGATAGAAATTTCTTACCTTCCATCACACAATGAAAAGCAGTCAGTGTACATTGCACTTTGTTCAGTGTTGTAGAATAATTCACACAGAAGGAATATACACCTCACTTATTAGTTCACTTCATTTGTAATAAATTATTAAAATTGTAAAATGTTTCAATTTCATCACGGTAACAAGCCCTTCCAGTCCATAAGCCCGCACTGCCAAAATACACCCATGTGACCAATTAACCTATTACCCCGTACATCTTTGGAACAGGGGAGGAAATCGGATCACCCAGTGGTCATGGGGAGAACATACAAACTTCTTAAAGGCAGTGGCAGATTTGAACTCAGTTCACTGGCTCTGCTATAGCATTGAGCTGACCATTACACTAACTGTGATGGTTAAAGAAAAACTGTCCTAATGAAAATTATAATGAACAATTATAATGTCTCATATATTGCACAAGGTACAAGGTACATCTCACCAAAATTCTTACTTGCTTCAGTCGAGCAGGTACTTCATGAAAATGAAGCCAACACACTAAATTAAATATAGATAATAAATGCAAAAGATTGGTAGTTAATAAATATTCTAGATGGCTTTTCAATGCAAAGGATGAAAAAATGTGCATGAAGCATGTGGGGCTACCATTGTGTGTGTGTGTATAATATATATGTATGTATGTACTGTATGGGCTTCCCTGCCCCCTCAGTCTGTGTATCCTCCCTTCTAGATATCCCCACAAAGTCTGTAACACCCAAACACCTCCATGAGTACCTACCTTGGAACCGGGCCAGCAACATGCAAGCTGTGCTGACACTTTAAGATGATTAAAGCCTATTAATCATGACTCTGTCTGATTGTGGTTGATTGGTAGTACAATTTAATCAACTTAATTTTAGACCATGGACAAGGATAAATTAGACACTGACCCTAAGGATCTGGAGGCCTCGACTAAATTCGACCAGTGGGTGCACTGCCTCAACGCATTCATGAGGCGCAATAACGTGCGGAGCATAGAAGATAAGAGGGAAGTGCTTTTCATTCAGGTCAGCCACCAGGTTTTCAAAGTGATAAGAGACTATACCACTTACTCTGAAGTGATGGAGTTCCTGCAGAAGCAGTACCGGGCCCCAATGAACATCATATACTCACAATTCCTTCTGGGTAGCCAAAAACAAGCGCTGGGTGAGTTGATCGATGAATACATGCGGGCAATGTAATACCTGGGGTGAGCCTGCGACTGCTGAGAAGTGTTTGCAGCTGCCCACCTCGAAGGCCTAATACGGGATGCATGCGTGGCCAGGTTCAGCTCTGACTATATCAGACAGAGGGTACTGGAAAAGGGCAATCGGAGCCTACAGGAAGTAGTGGACTTGGCTAAATCGCTGGAGACAGTGCAACGAAGCACCAAAGCATTCTCTTTGGGCAACACTGCTGCTGCGTGGGGGACAGGGGTACCGCCATCATAGGACACGGTGTCCTATGTCACTGCCGCTGCCATTGTGTGCCAGAAGGGCTACTTCCGCAGGCACGGGAAGCACCTCCAGAAGAGATGCTCAGCCCAAAGTGCCACATGCTCTGCTTGCAGGAAGAAAGGGCTCTACGCAAAATTGTGTAGGTCCAATCTTCCCCAGCAGTGTCGCATGTGCCCAACAGCCACCGTCATCTTGGACCACCCCATTTCCGGCTTAATCTCAGGTGTCACTTCTGGGAATGGATCAACAGGGACGTAAGGACGATAAGCTGGGGCAGCACATCCTCTGGCAGCAAGATAGAGCATCGCGTGCATGACATGGGGCAGCCATCTTGGCAAGCACCTGCGCCACCACTTCCAGCGGCAAGGGACAGCACTGCATGTGCCACATGGGGGCAGCCATCTTGGCGAGTACCCCCAAACCAACATAGTAGCAACTCGGACAGCATCCAGACACTCGCTTCCATCGTCCTCGACCAAGACAGCCCGCACCATCTGGCCAAAGTTGTGGTGGTACACCACCGGCCTACTGCAGGGGGCAACATCTGTTCCTGCAGGAGTGCACCGCCGGCCTACTGCAGGGGGCAACCTCTGTACCTGCAGGAGTGTAAGGGGACAGGACAACACCTGGCCGGCTGTCAATCAGTTGGCCTGAATGGATCAAGCCCCCCCCGGTCGGGTGTCAATCATCCTCTGGGATATAAGCCTGCGCCAGCCTCCCGAGGCCTCACTCAGAGTTGCTGCAGCTACAGCCAGCCTGGCTCTGTGGAAGTCTTTGTGGATTAATGCCTGTTGTACAGTCTTTACCTTGTGTGTGTCTGATTCTGGCTAACAGCGCACCACAAAAGCATTGAGATAAATGGCCACCCTATAAACTGTTTATTTGCCACAGGAAGCACCGAGAGCTTCATCGACCCAGGTACTATACAACAAATCTCCCTTGTTGTAACCCCGATGCAACGTAAGGTCTCCTTTGCATCCGTCCCACTTGGTCGAGATCAATGGCTGCTGCACTGTGATACTGAGTGTGCAGGGCTTGGAGCACAGAAACTTTAAACTCCTGATCATGCTGTATCTCCGCATGCCAGTCATACTGGGACTGGATTTCCAGTACCAGTTACAGAGCATCTGCATGCAGTTCAATGGCGCACACCTACCTCTTACTGTCTGCAACACCAAAGTTTTGAACCGGCCAACCCCCCTGAACACAACCTGTGGCCTCTCTACTCTCCGGGTCCCACCACAACCCTTGTTTGAGAACCTCACCCGTGACTGCAAGCTGGCAGCCACAAAGAGCAGATGGTACAGCCCCAGGGACAGAGCATTCATTAAAGAGGTCAAACAGCTCCTCGAGGAAGGGGTTATAGAAGCCAGCACCAGCCCATGGGGAGCCGAAGAAGTGGTAGTAAAGAGCAGAGAGAAATAATGCATGGTCATTGACTATCTTCCTTTGGCTTGGCTTCGCGGACAAAGATTTATGGAGGGGTAAGACCACATCTGCTGCAGGCTCGTTGGTGACTGACAACTCTGATGTGGGACAGGCAGGCACGGTTGCAGTGGTTGCAAGGGAAAATTGGTTGGTTGGGGTTGGGTGTTGGGTTTTTCCTACTTTGACTTTTGTCAGTGAGGTGGGCTCTGCGGTCTTCTTCAAAGGAGGTTGCTTCCCGCCGAACTGTGAGGCGCCAAGATGCACGGTTGGAGGCGATATCAGCCCACTGGCAGTGGTCAATGTGGCAGGCACCAAGAGATTTCTTTAAGCAATCCTTGTACCTCTTCTTTGGTGCACCTCTGTCTCGGTGGCCAGTGGAGAGCTCGCCATAGAACACGATCTTGGGAAGCCGATGGTCCTCCATTCTGGAGACGTGACTCATTGACTCATTGACTATAGTCAGACCATAAATTGGTTTACCTTGCTGGATGCCTACCCACTTTCCCACATCACCGATGAGGTCAACAGGATTGCCCAGTTCTGGGTTTTCTCAATCATCGACCTCAAGTCAGCTTACCACCAGCTACCAATCTGGCTGGAGGACAGCCCATACACTACCTTTGAGGTGGATACCCACCTCTACCACTTCCTCTGCATCCCTTTCGGAGTCACCAATGGGGTTTCTGTATTCCCGGCCACATTTCCCAACCTGGACAATGTAATCATCTGCGGCTATGACCAGCAGGACCATGACACCAACCTCCACAAGTCTCTTCAGGCAGCCAAAGCCTCAACCTGACCTATAATCAAAAGAAGTGCATCTTCAGCACTTCATGGCTAGCCATTCTTGGTTTTGTGGTGGAGAATGGTGTCATTGGGCTAATCCTGGACCGCATGTGCCCCCTGTTGGAACTCCCATTACCACAGACCCTCAAGTTCCTGAAAAGGTGCTTGGGCTTCTTTTCCTATTATGCCAAATGGGTCCCCAATTATGTGGACAAAGCCCACCCCCTGGTAAAATTGGCTACGTTCCCCCTGCCAGCAGATGCCCAAATGGCGTTCACATGCATCAAGGGTGACATCGCCAAGGCAGCCATGCAGGCTGTAGATAAATTCATCCCCTTCCAGGTGGAGAGTGATGCACCCGACATCACCCTGGCCACCATGTTCAACCAGGCGGCCAGGCCCGTGGCATTTTTTTCCAGAACTCTCAGGGCCCTGAGCTCCAGCACTCAGCCATCAAGAAAGAGGCCCATGCCATAGTGGAAGCTGTGCGCCATTGGAGGCACTACCTAGCCGGAAAACCATTCACCCTGCTGAATGACCAACATGCAGTTGCTTTTATGTTCATCAACAAACAGCGGTGAAAAATTAAGAATGACAAGATCCTGAGGTGGAGAATTGAGCTATCCACCTACAACTACGAGATCTTGTATCGGCCCGGGAAGCTCAACGAGCTGGATTGTCTCCAAGTCTTGCACAACAACCTCTACCACCTGGAGTCACCAGGCTCTATCACTTTGTTAGAGCCTGCAACCTCCCCTACTCGGTCAAATACATCAGGGAGTTGATACGTAACTATGTAACTACCCAGTCTATGTTGAGTGCAAATCACAGTTCTATTGACCAGACAAAACCCATCTTGTCCATGCCACCTGCCTCTTCGAGCAGCTGACCATGATACTTTAAGGGACCTCTCCCATCCACCAATAGGAATGTGTACTTCCTTAACATCGTGGATGAATACTCTTGCTTTCCCTTCGCCATCCCCTGCCCAGATATGACCATGGCCTCAGTCATAAAAGCACTACGTGGCATCTTTGCTCTGTTCGGGTATCCCTGCAATATCCATAGCATCCGGGGGTCATCCTTTATGGGCAAGGAGCTGCGGCAGTACCTGTTGGCCAAGGACAGAGCCATGATCAGGACCATGGGCTATGACTCTCCAGGGGAATGGGCTAGTAGAGAGGGAAAATGCCACCATTTGGAGGGCAGTCCTCTTTGCCCTTAAATTAAAAGGAATGCCCACCTCTCTGACACACTTCATGCAACTAAGTTCCTTCTCTGTATGGCCACAAATGTAACATCACAAGAAAGACTCTTATCCTTCCCCAGGAAATTGGCATCCAGAACTGCATTACCATCCTGGCTGACGAACCCTGGGCTCATGATGGTTCAAAGGCACATTAGAGACCTCAAAACTGACCCTCTGGTCGAGAAGGTCCACCTCCTCCATGCCAACCCCCAAGACACCTACGTAGGTTATCAGGATGGTTGATAGGATACCATCTCCATCTGGGACCTGGTGTATACCTCCCCCAGTAATCCCGACCAACCGGCTCCACTCTCGGTGCCTAAATTTGCACCCCAAACTCTAAATGACCCGAAAAACACCACCCCTGAACCTGTGACTCCTCCCTCCCAGATACCCCATAAAGGCCTGAACCCCTCCCTCAGTACCTGCCTTGGAACTGGGCCAGCAACATGCAAGCTGTGCTGACACTTTAAGGTGATTAAAGCCTATTAATCATGATTCTCTGTTTGATTGTGGTTGGTTGGTAGTACAAAGCATATAGGTGATTTTACAGTTATTTTGTTTTGTTATTGAAGTAAAACCACATAATAAATAGTTTCAATTTATTTTGTAGGCATAGAATATAAATTTTGTGACTGAAAACATGAAATTATTCATAAAGTATTAAATTACAGAAGAACACCTAAGTTTAGATACAACATTGGGAAGACAAAATAAAAATGGATCCAACGGAGACAAAGTAATGCCAAATTAAACTAAATCTTTGCTGCTTACACGAAACATGTCCCTCTATTTCCTGCATATTCAGAGAAGCCTCTTAAATGTTACTATATCTGCTTCTACCACTCCCCAGGCAGGTTGTTCTAGGCATCTACCACTCTCTGTGTTGAAAACAAAACTGCCCCACATATCTCCTTTAAACTTATCCCCTCTCACTTTAACTGCATGTTCTCTTGCATTTGACATTTTTATCATGGGAAAAAGATTCTGACTCTCTACCCTAACAATGCTTCTCATAAATGTATTAACTTCTATCAGGTCTCCCCTTAGTCTCCAATGCCCCAGAGAAAACCCAAGTTTATTGAATCTCTCCTAATAGCTCATACCCTCTAATTCATGCAGTATTGTGGTATATCTTTTTGAAAACCTCCTCAACCTTCCTATAATGGAACAACCAGATTGCATAAAATACTCCAAGTGAAGCTTAACCAAAATTTTATAGCACTGTAACATGATTCCTTACTCCATGGCCTAACCAACAAAGGCAAATATGCCATACACCTTATTTACTACCCCATCTCCTTTTGTGTACAATTTCTGGGGTCTATGGAAGTGTACCTCCAGACCCTCTGCACATCATTGGTGCTATGCATCCTACCATTAACGGCATACTTTCCCCTTTCAGCTTATCTGGATGAAATTCCATCTGTTATATCCCTGTCCCTGTCAGTATCTTTCAGTAATCCTCTACAATCTTTGCTGTTGGGGCTAGTGTTGTTTTCTGTGGAATAAAGGAGATTGAGGAGTGACTTAGTTGAGGCATACAAAATTATGAAAAGAGCAATGTCCTTTTTTTTCCCCCTCAGCAATAACATCAGAGCTTAGACTTAGTTTGATAGGTTGAAATAGAAAGAATAAAAATACTGCTGAGGTTTAAACTCACCTTACGAAAGGATTTTAAACATGTTTAAACATTTCCTGGATGAGCAATCTTAGCTAAACTCTTGCAAATCCAGGAGTTGGGAAGTGGAATTAACTTAAAAACAATTTTTTCCCAACTTGCACATTGGCCCCTTTCCGTATCCATCCATGTGCAATATAACAACAGAATAAATGTTCAAAGACGTGACATTTAAATTCAGACTGATGTTATTAGGACTTTCTCCTTCACATGATGAAAGGTCAAAGCAAGATAATGATTTTAAAAAATCCTGGAATTACTTGAAGAAAGATTCTTCAGTTACATCACAGTTTAAGCAGCTAAATTGGTCTAACAAGATTTTAACTTTTACCTCTTTCTAAGTAAATACTTGCCTGGAAGTGACCTACATAAAATTGAAGTGCAGGCTTGACCTAGGTTGACACAAGATTGGTTTGCAGGATGTTGTGACCGTATGACATCTGTTATGTTGTGTAACTGTCCAACTTAAAAGCACTGCACGCTCATCAAACTTACAAAGATGAAAGCATTGTTTACTTGGAAATTGTATTATACAATGAAATTTTAATTTGGTCAACATAAATTAGGCCTGCATTGGTGGTGTACTACCTTTCCTCATGTGGTGACAGGGTAATTATAGTACTTAACAGAAACTTTTTTCGGAATGATGAAACATTAGGGCTGTTGAAGCATGTCAACTTTAAAATTCCACGCCATGATTGGGGTACAACTACGTCTAAGACATATTAAAAAGCACACATGTCCAATTTACTGACAAGCAGATCTCTGTACAACATACTTTTTATTTTTAAAAATATATTTCATATATATGACTCTGAGTGGTAAGTTTTTTGGTAAGAAACTATTAGCCATATAATCGAGTTTATTGCGTGCAATTTCCAGTTACAATTATTGGTTGTTGTAATGCAGGTCAATAGGGCAGAACCAGAATATGGGCTGGAGAAATTTGTTCCAATTAGCATGGTCACAGATGTTCCAATGGTCATGACCTAATAGTGCTTAATGCGGCCTACTTCAAAGAGGACAATGCTTCACTTGTTTGTTAAATATACCACTTCACCTTCAACATTAAGGTATGGACTGATAAGTGATAAATAAGATTCATGCCAAAGAAATTGGAGACAATGACTATTCCAGAAAATCAACTGAACCAGCCACATAAGTTCTACAATATCTGCAAGTACAGGTTAGAGGCTGGATTTTCCGCAGTGAGTAATTTTTTTTTAGAGCTTTAGGAAGGTTGTTAATGCCATTTTGGTGCTAGAAAATGGGCACGGACCATAAACATCTACATGTAACTGAAAGGACATTGTGGTCACTGATGCTGGATGGGTAAAGATATGAAGAAATTATAGGATTAATTTTCCAAATTAATTCATGAAGCTGGATGATTGTGTGGTAGACTAGTAACTTCCCAAGATATACTGTCTGTGAGAGCAGCAGCTCCCTCTGGGAATTATAGTTTGATGAATGCAGTCTCATGTCTTTGAAAAACTGCAAGGTGATCATATTCTCTTATGGTTTGGAGCAGATCAAAGATAACTTTCCCCTCCCCATTAAATGGCAATTTGGTGGTGAATCTAGTCATTAGTGCATCAACTGCTGAACCATGAGAAGAATAAAGGTTTTGTATTGTTAAGGACATGAGATTTAAGGGAGCTAATGAAATTATATCATGGAGTTTAGCTCATGATTTTGAAACCATTTGGACAAAGAGATTGCCTGTAATTCTGTCCTTCATGATCAAGAGTGCAATGTAAATCTTGTTTGTGTTGCTCATTTAAAGTTGTTGGATCAATACCAAAGAAAGAATTACCTGAATTAATAATGACACCTTTGATGAACTCAGGATATCTCAAAATGATTTACAGTGAAGTTTAACAGGTACTGATTTGTTTGTGGAAAATCCACAGGCTTTTTGATGCATTTGACAAGTCAGACTAATGACAGCTCTGTTTCTGATGGTGTTGCCACCAGCTGCACCTTATAATGTCACTTCGAGGCAGAAAAAAAACCTTTTCCTAATTCTAAACAACCTGCCAACATTTGTATTACAGGAGATCAAAGAAGAATATTAGAAAAGTTGACCAGGACATTTATAATGCAATGCATAGTTGGCTATAATATCAAATGTATCTATGCAAACAGCCCGAAAGAAAACACCAACCTAATAAAATGACTGCCTTACAGCATTTCATTGGTAAAAATAATTAGCAGGGATAAATCTCCTGCCATTAACAACTAAGAAGAGTTTTGTTCCCAAAACAAATGTATTTTTTGCCTGTCAAAGTTTAAAGATACAAAGTAGAACAGCTGGGTGATTGGAGCCTGATCCTATTACAAAACATTGCATTTTCTCCTGCAAAAAAAAATCCTTGTTTGGTTTTTACTTTCTTTCCAACTGCTTTATTATAATTGAAATTAGTTAGCTATCTGCTTTGAACTGATGATTGAAATAAACAAAGGAGAAACCAAAACATTGAGCTCTATTAAAGATCAAGTACAAAAATGAAAGAGAGTATTTTTATAACAGTTTGAGGACTTTCAAGTGGAAGGAAACTACACGTAGAATAAAGGATTTGGCTCAGTTGGTCTGTGGTTTGGGTTTCAGAGCCTTAACTAACACGATCCTGTGCTTCTGATATTTCTTCACTGGGTATAGAATAATACCTGGGTGAGCTGACAATAAGTGAGAAATACTAGGATCCCAATACAAAACTGAACTAAAAGAAATAAAGATGAAAATACTTAACAGGTTGACACAAAACAGAAAAATACAAGGAATGAAACATGAAAATCTGCAGTTACTGTGAATGCAATAAAAAACACACAGAAATACTGGAGGAACTCAACTGCTATCGGAGAGTCCATACTGTTACGTCGCAGACCATCAGCAATTGAAATTCGCCAGGCTATTGTTATTGTTT
This sequence comes from Narcine bancroftii, assembly GCF_036971445.1. Classification (NCBI taxonomy): domain Eukaryota; kingdom Metazoa; phylum Chordata; class Chondrichthyes; order Torpediniformes; family Narcinidae; genus Narcine; species Narcine bancroftii. Next base: position 219,864,485 of record NC_091474.1, on the reverse strand, counting down.
TCTATTTTAAAACAATATCATGGGTTCTAACTATGTAGTTGACTTCATTCATCTTTGACTCTATCTTAAACGGCCCAGAAAATTTTGCCCAAAGGGGATTGGAATTTGTTGGGAACAGGATTAATACTTTATCCCTCGGTTTAAAGTTCTCACCCTAGTCTTTTTTATCAAGCCTGCATTTTGCTTTGAGCCATTTTCAAATTCTCTTGAGTTCATTTACAGATTTTTTTTTTCAACTGATCTTTAAACTTTGAAACACGGTCTAACAAATTCAACTGCACATCCTCATTAACCCATTGTTCCTTCAATAATACTAAGGTTCTCTAATTTGATGTCCAAACACCTGTTCAAAAGGGATTGGAGCTGGGCCCATACCATTTACATTGGATGATTTGGAAGAGGGAACAGAGTGTAGTGTAGCCAAGTTTGCAGATGATACTAAATTGAGTGGAAAAGCAAATTGTACAAAGGATGTGGAGAGGCCACAGAAGGATATAATTAAGTTAGGTGAGTGGGCAAAGGTCTGGCAGATGGAGTACAATGTTAGTAAATGCGAGGTCATCCACTTTGGTTCGAAAAATAGAAGAGCAGATTATTATTAAAATGGTCAAAATCTGCAGTATGCTGTGGTGCACAAGGACTTGGGAGTGCTTGTGCATGAATCATAAAAAGTTGGGTTGCAGGTACAGCGGGTTATTAAGTAGACAAATGGAATATTCACCTTCATTACTAGAGGAATTGAATTCAAGGGCAGGGAGGTCATGCTACAACTGTACAAGGTACTGGTGAGGCCACACCTGGAGTACTATGTGCAGTTCTTACCTCCATACTTGAGGAAGGATATACTGACCTTGGAGGCAGTCTAGAAGAGGCCACCAGGTTGATCCCAGAGATAGGGGTTGACCTACGAGGAGAGACTAAATCACCTGGGATTACACTCACCCAAATTCAGAAGAATGAGAGGAGATCTTATAGAAACATATAAAATTATGAAAGGGATAGATAAGATAGAGGCAGGAAAATTGTTTCCACTGATAGGTGAGACCAGAACTAAGGAACACAGCCTCAAGATTCAGGGGAGTAGATTTAAGATGGAGATGAGGAAAATCTGTTATTCCTAGAGAGAAGTGAATCTGTGGAATTCTCTGCCCAGGGAAACAGTTGAGGCTACTTCATTAAACATATTTAATGTTCAGTTAGATAGATTTTTGCATAAATAAAGGAATTAAGGGATATCGGGAAAAGGCAGATAGGTGGAGTTGAGTCAATGATCAGATTAGCCATGATCTTATTGAATGGTGGAGCAGGCTCAACAGGCCGGATGGCCGACTCCTGCTCCTATTCCTTATGTTCTAAACCCAATGATTCTTGTACAGACTCTCTCACTATAAACACAAGCAAATGGACACCCTCATCCCAGTACTTCTCATTCTCAAAACAATAGGTCCTTATCATGGTTTTGATGGTCAAATGGAACCTCTCCAAAGCCCCTTGAGATTCTGGATATGCAGATGACGTGATTTGTTTAGCTCCCAATTTATAAACTATCTGCTTGAAAGCTCCCAATTTATAAACTATCTGCTTGAAACAGCCCTGACATGAAATTACTTTCCTGGTCTGATTGAATCTCTTTAGGCAAACCGACTAAAGAGAAAAATTTTATAAGAGCTTTTGACACAGTTTTAGCTTTAATATTTCTAAATGTTATTGCTTCTGGAAACTTTGACCTGTACACATGACAGTTAACAAATATTGATTCCCAGCTTTTGTCTTGGGCAATGGGCCAACACAATCCACAACAACTTTAGAAAAAGGTTCGTCAAAAGCAGGAATGGGTTGTAAAAGAGCCACTGGGGGACCCAGATTGGGTTTACCTACAACCTGACAAATATGACAAGTCCGGCAAAATGCCACAACATCTTTTCTTAAACTAGGCCAATAAAATTGTTTCAGAAACTTATACATAGTTTTCCTTACGCCAAGATGACCACCCAGGGGCCAAGGTTAAAATTTCATCCTTATAGGCTTTAGGAACTAACCTGATGAACAAATGCCCATTCTTCACTGGCAGGGATATCAAGTGATCTCCACTTCCTCATCAACACACCTTCCTTGAAAGAATAACCAATTGGCATTTTCTTAATTTCATCACCAGAGAGAGCCTTTTCTCTCACTTCATTAAGATCAGGATCTCGGTACTGCTCCACTATAAACTCTTTTCAGGATAACGACAAATCTTTATGCTCAGGTTCAATAAAGAAGGATGTAGAATCTTTGGCAGATCATTACAAACTGAGTGCTGTTTTACACTGTCACAGATTCTGGTCCCTTTTAAATCAGTCTGCACAGCACCATCTGCACTGGCAAGCATTTTAGCCATAACTTGAGTCACTGCACAAACTGGATATATTTCAGAATCTGTCTTTGTCTCATCAATGACTGGCTTAGCTGTCAACCTCACCGCAGGGACAACTTTACCCTCTGCAAGGTCATTTCCTAATAACAACAAAACCCCCTCAACTGGTAAACTTGATCAGATATCTATCGTAACAGGTCCATCAATTAATTCTGATTTCAACGTTATCTTCTGAAGAGGTATCGACTCTGGATCACCTCCCAGACCTCATCACAAAATTCCAAAATAATGTCCAACATGAGTGACTGGGCATATCCTCTGCAGTATCTCAAATGATTTTCACTGTCACTTGTGGTCCATCCTTTCAATGAAACCAAACCCTCTAACACAAAATATTTGAATTCATCCCTAATGTTGGCAGCAGGTCTGGAACCCTTTTGCTTTCTATGTTTTTCATCTCTTTCAATACAGGCATCTGGCACTGCCTCCTTTTCTCAACATGGAACAATTTGCAAAGAGAACCTGAAGGTTTTTCCTTTTCTTGGTTTCCTTCATCTTTAACCCTAGCAGTACTTGCTGATTTATTTTCTAAGTTACCTTGATAATCAATATTGTAGCAGCGCCATAGATAGACTACAACTTCCGGAAGTCTAGCAAATTGGTACGGGTCTTCATAACGTCATGACGCCATGACATGGCATGTTTGTTTCTGTGTTTTAAAAGAATACGCTTGTGACTTGAGTAAATGCGTTCTAATTTACCTGCAACTGTCTGTGTCGTTATTTCACGTTCATCAGCCACTACTGCATTTTCAGTGGGTACAAATGGTGACCCCGACGTGTCCAAAAAGAGTTTTTGGACCATATGGAGAGGGCAGCTGTCGCTGTTAAGCTACTGACCTTCTGGACAGCAGAACCAGAGCTGTGGTTTCGACAGCCTGAGGCACAATTTCACTTCAGGAAGATTGAGGTGGACGCAACTCACAATTACCACCTCGTCAGTGCCTTGGACCAAGCCATTGCCAAGCAAGTCAGTGACATCCTACACGATCTATTGGAGCCTGCAGAGCATAAGTATGACACTCTAAAAGTGCTCCTGCTGAAAATTTGTGGCTTGTCCCGTAGAGAGAGGGCCACCTGACTGTTACACATGGAGGAGTTGGGTGACTGCACCCCATCTGAATTAATGGATGACATGCTGTGCCTGGAATCTGGCCAAAGGCCAGATATTTTATTCATACAGCTCTTCCTGGAGAGGATGCCAGAAAACATCAGACTCTTATTATCGCAGAGTTCCTTTGAAGTCCGCAGGGTAGTAGCTCCAGAGGCAGATGTCCTGTGTTTGGCAAAAAAACACACCAAAAGGTCTTCGGACAATGTCACTGCATCACAACTGTCTGCACCCAGAAGCTCTGTCGTTGACACTACTTCCCAAGCCAATGCTCTCAACACACCAGCTCCTATAATAAGGCAACATCTCAAGTCAGGCAGACAGCCTGTTGACAATTCCACCTGGTGATTTTACCACTGGCGTTGGGGAGTCAATGCACGTAGGTGCTTGTCACCCTGTGCGGTCTTGGGAAACGCTCTGGCTGACCGTCGTTAATGGCTGTGACAGTAGGCTGAAAATCTATGAGCTTTCCATATGTTTGGGATCAGGTATCCCAACGTAAATTTTTGCTGGACATGGGATTGGAGTTAGTGTATTTCCACCAACTGGTTTTGATACATATTATCCTACTCCTAACCTCCAACTCATGCAGTCAGTAGTTCCAACATACCCACATATGACACCAAAAACATGGAGTAACTCACCATATTTCTACCAAGGGTCCTCCCATTCATGCTAATACATGTTGCTTGCCTCTGGAGAAACTGCAATTAGCTAATGAAGAATTCCACAAAATGGAAGAGCTGGGGATAATTCATAGGTCCAACAGCCCATGGACGTCTCCATTACATTTAGTCCAAAAACACACTGGAGACCTTGTGGAGATTATAGATGGCTCAACAACGCTGCTATACCGGATTGATACCCTATTCCCCATATTCATAAATTTTCAGTGAATCTGCATGGAGTGAAAATCTTCTCAAAAGGGGACTTAGTGCACGTTTATCACCAGTGGAACCAGACGACATCCCAAAAATGGCAATAATTACTCCTTTTAGATTGTTCAAATTTTTACATATGCCTTTTGGGTTAAAAAATGTAGCTCAGACCTTTCAGTGAATTATGGACGCAATAGGGCGTCACCAACATCTTCATTTATCTAGATGACATATTAGTCACCAGAGAGTACATGGAACATTTGTGTACATTCTTTAGACATCTGCAAGAATTTGGATTGACCATCAATCCAGATAAATGCATTTTGGGACAACAGTCCATAGAATTCCTGGGGCATACAATCACGACAAGGGCCAGGTTCCGCTACCTTCCAAGATCGACCCCATTACTGAATATTCCAGACCAAAGATCTGCAAGAGTTCTTGGGCATGGTTAATTTTTATCGTCGATTCCTTCCAGCAGCAGCTCACGTTATGAAGCCTCTGTTCAATCTGTGTCTGGTCAGGACAAATCTATTCAGTGGACAGATGAAAGACTAAATGTTTTCATAAAGACAAAGGAACTATTAGCTCAAACTAATAGTCCTAAACGCAGCCATTGGCCTTCCAACAGACGTGTCTGATGTGGTCATAGGGTAAGCTTTCCAGCAGTATGTCGATGGACAATGGAAGCCATTGGCATTCTTTAGTTGCCACCTCTGTGACGCTGAGAAAAAATGCAGCACCTTTGATAAAGAGCTCCTAGCCATATATTTGTCAATTTGTCACTTCCATTACCCTTTGGAAGGAAGACACATCACCATTTTCACAGACCATAAACCCTTGATCTTCGTGCTTTTGAAGGTGTCAGCTCAACAACAGCACCAGTTATCCTTCATTTCAGAATTCTCTTCTGGAAAAGACAATGTAGTGGCTGATGCACTTTCCCGCTCGCTTGAACTCGAGGTATCAGCTATGGACCATGGTATTGACTACATAACACAAGACGGTGAGATCGAGTCGTATTGCACCTCGATAACTAACCTACAATGTAAGGATGTGCAAATTGATGCCGATGGCAAGCTGCTCTATTGTGATGCGTCAACAGGACATCCACGGCCAGTGGTTCCAGCCTCGTGGAGACGTTGCATTTTTGATTCTGTCCAAGGAATTTCTCATCCATTCATCAGATCGACTATTCATATGATTTCAGACAGATTTGTTTGGCACGACCTGAAGAAAGATGTCAAGCAAATGGTCAGATCTTGTGTAGCATGTCAAAAAGTAAAAATTAATTGGCATACGAAAGGACTGCTACAACATTTCCCATTGGTAATTTGCTGCTTCAACATTGTGGGAGCAATTCCAATTTCACAAGGCTACCTCTATCTCTTCACGGTGATCAATAGGTTTACTTGATGGCCTGAGGCAGTTCCCATGGAGAATGCTTCTATGGACTCCTGTGCTCGAACATTCCTTAATTCCTGGGTCGCTCACTTCGGCCTACCAGTTCACATCACTTCTGATAGAGGACCTCAATTTACATCTTCGGCTCTAGGCTTCAGCATACAAGCATCTATCACCCACAGTCCAACAGGATGGTTGAACAATTCCATTGTCACCTTAAATCAGCCTTAATAGCCTGTTTGGACGATCCCAACTGGGCAGGTGAATTACCATGGGTGTTGATCAGCATTAGGACAACGCCAAAGGAGGTTCTTCACAGTTCGTCTGCGAAGCTTGTATACGGCGTGCCTTAGGTGGTCCTGGGGAATTAGTTCCAAGCAGATCAGTAAAGATGAAGATCCCAAAGAGCTGCTGAGCAGACTAAGGGATACCACCATCATCACATCATAAATATATTTCTTTTGAACCACATGAACTGAAGGACCATGAATATGTGTTCGTATGTAGAGAACACCATATGAGGGACCATACTGGGTGATAAGATGAACGAGGTCAACCTGCATCTTGGACATTGCCAGGCAGCCTCTGTCATTCACAACTGACAGGCTCAAACCTGCCCATGTTGACAAAACTGTCCCTATTCAACAGCCAACAGTCCAACGTAGGGGTCAACCTCCCAAAAAACTACCAAGTGATAGTGCCAGTTCTGGGGGGGAGGGAGGGATCTTGTGTGGCACTATAGATAGACTACAACTCCCAGAAGTCTAGCGAACCGGCACGAGACATCATAATGTCATGATATGGTGCGTGTGTTTCAGAAGAATAAGCACGAGTCTTGAGTAAATGAGTTCTGATTTACCTGCAACTGTATGTGTCATTATTTTGCATTCATCAGCCATCACTGCATTTTCAGTGGTTACAATATTACTGTTTTGGAAGGTTCTACTTGGTACAAATTTAACCTTGTGGTTAAAGCATACTCATCTACTAATTTAGCTGATTCCTGCCAAGTTTCAACTCCCTTTTCATCTAAATATGCTTTTATGTCATTTGGAATGCACCTTTTAATTTCCTCAGCTAACATCAGCTGTCTTAGTCTATTACAGGCACCATTTGTAGCTTTTGAAGTGCACCATCAGTCAAAGCACACAGTTTTGTCATATGCAAAATCCATATAAGATTGGTTCACCGATTTTTTCAAATTCCTGAACATTTGTCTATAAGCTTATGGAACAAATTAATAAGCCTTAAACATGGTTTGCTTCACAATTTCATAATTAGCAGCTTGTTCAGTTGTAAAGGCAGTGTAAACCTGTTGGGCTTCCCTTTAATCATACTTTGTAACATGAGGGAGCCGTAGGCTCCTAGAACGCTTCCACCAGCGTTGTCTCTGCTCCATCCTCAACATTCATTGGAGCGCTTTCATCCGTAACGTCGAAGTACTCGAGATGGCAGAGGTCGACAGCATCGAGTCCATGCTGCTGAAGATCCAGCTGCGCTGGGTGGGTCACGTCTCCAGAATGGAGGACCATCGCCTTCCCAAGATCGTGTTATATGGCGAGCTCTCCACTGGCCACCGTGATAGAGGTGCACCAAAGAAAAGGTACAAGGACTGCCTAAAGAAATCTCTTGGTGCCTGCCACATTGACCACTGCCAGTGGGCTGATATCGCCTCAAACCGTGCATCTTGGCGCCTCACAGTTTGGCGGGCAGCAACCTCCTTTGAAGAAGACCGCAGAGCCCACCTCACTGACAAAAGGCAAAGGAGGAAAAACCCAACACCCAACCCCAACCAACCAATTTTCCCCTGCAACCGCTGCCACCGTGTCTGCCTGTCCCGCATCGGACTTGTCAGCCACCAACGAGCCTGCAGCTGACGTGGACATTTACCCCCTCCATAAATCTTCGTCTGCGAAGCCAAGCCAAAGAAGAACATGAGGGACCAATGGTCTTTTGGCTGCTTTAAACTCTCAGCAACTTTCTCAAAATGCTGGAAGTATTTATTAATCTCAGCCTCATCAAATGGAGGAACTAAGCTAACCTCCCTACTGGTCACAAACATCTCACTATGACCAGAAGGTGGAGCTCCTTCTTTCATCTTCTCTCCTTCACACTGCCTTTGCTTTTCTGCTTCCACCAATCTATACTTTTCTAACTCAAACTGCTTTCTCCACTCTGCTTCCTCAGCCTAAAATCTGCATTTTTCTAGCTCAATCAGTTCCAACTTTACCCACTGCTCAAGGGATTTACCCTCGGGAAATTGTTCTAACTCCTCCTTCTCAAACTTTCCCACTACTATATAGTGTTCAGCTATAACTCTCTGAATCTCTGCCTTTAGTATTGATGGTTTTACCACTGCAAGTTCCAATTTCTGGGTGATAGCCACCAACTCATTCCTTTTTGGCTTCTCCCTACCTGCAAAGGTTGGTGATCCCAAACTCATTAATATCCATTGCTGATGTTTTTCCCACACAAGCATTTTAATTGGTTTTCAAAAAGGAATTTAACCAATCAAATTGAAAATCAATCGATAAGTAAGCTCCAATGTTTGGTTACATCCTGGATGAGCCCCTGATTTGTTAAGTCGTAGACAAACAGGAATAGAAATTCACCAAGAGACTGTTATTGTTTTCTCTTTTAAAATAATATATTTATAAATAACAACAAATAATATAACAACTTAGCTAACAACCCCAACTATGCATGAATGCACTTAAGTGTGTGTAGTCAATATTACACTTTTTGAAGGTTCTACTTGGTACAAATTTAACCATTTGGGTTAAAATATATTCATCTGCTAATTTAGCTAATTTCTGCCAAGTTTCCACTCCATTTTCATCTAAATATTATTTTATGCCATTTAGAATGAACATTTCAATTTCCTCAACTAACACCAGGTCTTTCAGCCTGTTATAGTCACTCTTTATATCTTTTGATGTGCACCATCAGTCAAATCACACAGTTTTGTCATCTGCAAAATCCATATAAAACTGGTTCACTGATTTTCTCAAATTCCTGAATTTTCTGGAACCAATTCATAAGCCTTAAGCATGGCTTACTTCACAATTTCATAATTAGCAGGTGTGTGTGTGTGTGTGTGTGTGTGTGTGTGTGTGTGTGTGTGTGTGTGTGAGTGTGTGTGAGTGTGTGTGTGTGTGTGTGAGTGTGTGTGTGTGTGTGTGTGTGAGTGTGTGTGTGAGTGTGTGTGTGTGTGTGTGTGTGTGTGTGTGTGTGTGTGTGAGTGTGTGTGTGTGTGTGTGTGAGTGTGTGTGTGTGTGTGTGTGTGTGTGTGAGTGTGTGTGTGAGTGTGTGTGTGTGTGTGTGAGTGTGTGTGAGTGTGTGTGTGTGTGAGTGTGTGTGTGTGTGTGTGTGTGTGTGTGAGTGTGTGTGTGAGTGTGTGTGTGTGTGTGAGTGTGTGTGAGTGTGTGTGTGTGTGAGTGTGTGTGTGTGTGTGTGTGTGTGTGAGTGTGTGTGTGTGTGTGTGTGTGTGTGAGTGTGTGTGAGTGTGTGTGTGTGTGTGTGAGTGTGTGTGAGTGTGTGTGTGTGTGTGTGAGTGTGTGTGAGTGTGTGTGTGTGTGAGTGTGTGTGTGTGTGTGTGTGTGTGTGTGAGTGTGTGTGAGTGTGTGTGAGTGTGTGTGTGTGTGTGTGTGTGTGTGTGAGTGTGTGTGTGTGTGTGTGTGAGTGTGTGTGTGTGTGTGTGTGTGTGTGTGTGTGTGTGTATAAAGTCAATTCAAAGTTCAATATTACAAATCCTGTTTTGACCCCTTGAGAAAATTACATATATGGAAAAAATGATATATTTTTACTAATTTGGCACCCGTATCTACAAAAAAAAGAACTAAATTTTAAATTTTTTAGATTTCTAAATGTATGAATTTTAAGCTAGATGGATTTTAACACTTCCAGCAGTCCATTTTCATTCTTATTCCTTTCTTTCCCTTTTATTTACTTTTCCAACACTTTACTATGTACTCTTTTCATCTTTCCTTGGGACTGTAGAGGGTTGGGGGAGCGAGTGTTGGGGTATTATTATCATGTATTTGATACTCAATATAATAAATTGTAGCTTCCTGCTACAAGCTATGGCTTTGCAGAGCCTATAGCACAGGAGAGGTTATAGCTGTATGCAGGTTAGCTCAGAAAGAACATGGTGTTCCCAGAAAGGATGACATGATCCCAGTTAACACTGAGGAGCTTTATTGGGCTCATAGCCCTGCTTTTATTCTCAAGCTGAGGGGTGTGGTCAAAACCCCCTCAGCGCTGATTGATGCATTTGTGATCTGCTTTCCTTGATAGGTCAGTTAGGCTCCTTTAGTTGTGGCCAATTGAAGGGCAGTGCTGCGGGCCTCGTGTAGCCTGTTGGATCATTGCATTCATCCTTCATTTTGAATTTTCCAAGGGATCTGTGAGGGGCCGCCACATTATCTGCATTTTGAAATATATTTGAATGCATGTATGGTTAAAAATTTTAAATAAAACATTAAAAAAATACTGTGTTGTAACTCCGACTTTTAAACTGTTGCACTGAAGTAATCCCGAAGGAGGTGAGATACTGAGTGATCAGACTGCCAAAAACTCATGAACCTTTGCTGAGTTGCTTCCAGAGAAATGTCTTTTCATATGAATGGTTGTCACAATTCCCCTCTTCCTTGCATAGGGGAAACAAAATGTGTGACTTTCATGAGGCTTCCAAAACCCAGGTATGGGTCAGTTGAAATGACCATAACAATGGTCACAGTCCAATGCAGGAATTTTCCTATTTCCTTTACCCAGATATGGTTCAATCAAAGTGACCATTACAATAGTCACGGTGGTTCAATAATTCCCCTGATAAGGAGAATCAGCAGAATTGTCTATTTCATACAGAGACATTCCAACTTTATGTTCATTAGATGACTGATTAGTCAATAGGGGTCCCAAACAATTTATTTAAGTGTTCAACACTCATGACTCACTCACCACCTGTTTTCCTGGATAAGCAATTGTTTTTTCTCTTCTTCCAGTGCATCACTTTGTTAAAAGACAATAATTGCCAGTGCCACTCCATCTCACTACAAGCTGTGAATGGTTGCAACTTGCACTAATCCTTAAAATGATAGTCACACTAAATGAAATGTGAGCTTGTAATAATATGAGGTAAAGATATATTACTGACATTTTGGGCCTAAGCCCTACTTCAAGGTAGAAGCAAAGAACAGGAAAGCATCAGAATAAAGACAGAAGTCTGATAGGGGAAGGAGTCCAGATTGACAAAAGGTATTAATTTAATATGATCAGAGGAAAGGTGAAAATTGATTTTGGCCCTGTGAAAGGAGACAGATGGAAGAGGGAAAAGGGAAGAGAAAAAGAGAGAGCTGGAGGAAAGGTGATATGGAGTGGGGGAATTTAGTGGAAACTGGAAGTCGATGCTAATGGCATCCAGTTGGAGGGCACTCAGATGGTATTGAGTCTCCAATTTGTGGGAGGAAAATCTTTTATCTTTACCTCCTATGAACATTGTAAGTCTGGCTGAGTTCTGCAAGGATTTCTGTGTAGTTTTAGGCAAGGAACTGGGAAGGAAGGCTAATTTAGATTTTAATCTAAATCATACAAATGACGGTCATTATTGCTTATAGCACCAAAAAGGGAAGCATTACATAAATACATATTTCCTTTTAGGCAGAGTTAGAATTTAAGTCATTAATTAATCCACTTATGGTTTTATATGTCCAAGGTAGGAAGCTTCTTTAACTTATAGGTAAAAGTAATTTTGGACAATGATACAAACAATTATAATTTGGTCGTTAGCAAGCCTCCCATTGCTTATTCATGGAGGATCACTGTATGACAAGAATTTTGAGCTGTAGCGGCATTCACGACATATGGGAACTATCCCAGTCCTTGCTTCACAGAGACAGGTAAGCCATCATCCTAACCAACATCCACAACAGGATCAATCTCAGTGAAATCTGGTGTCAAACAAAGTTATATCAATGCTCTAATATTTTACTCAGTGTTTCTTGCTTTAATCCCACACCTTATTTTCAATGAACTTTCTGCTGAAGTGATGCTAATCTTCAGAATAACTGGAAAATTACATCATCCACATTGCAATGTAATTGTCAAATTGCAAGATACAGATGATGGTTGTATTTACCTGCACTCAGACGTCATTCGAACTGTATGAGATGAAGGCCCTCACACTCAAAATTTGCAAAATAATGGTCCTCCTCTAACCTATGTAATACTGCCGTCCAACAATAAAGGTTGGGTAGTGTGGTCTTGTTCATGTTTCTCAGAAAGGATCTATTGGGACATAGTCATTGGAGGTAAAATTCAAAGCGTTAACATAGTCTTTGGAAACTTGAGGAAAGAGATGTTTGTAAATGACTGGTTCGCAGTAATCCTTGCCTTCCCTTATCATTATCTGTCCCCACCATTGCACTAGATGGATACCACCAATGAATTTACTAAAATCCTCCAAATTCAGGGTGGTTTTATTGTTATAGAGATCAGAGGTCAACCCACTGGACTATAAGAGTGGAAGAGAGGATCCCTGGAGTACCCTTCTCCTCCCCACCCCATCAATGTCATCTACTGGGATCGTTGCCTGAAGAGGGCACACAAGATTGTTGAGGATCCTGGCATCTTTCAGCTACTCCCAATGGGAACGAGTTACAGGAGTATCAGAGCCAGCACCATGAGGATGAGGAACAGCTTCTTGCCATGGGCAGTGAGAATGCTGACCGACTAAATATCTCAGGTGTTATTTTTTATTAAACAACATCTAGTTATATATATATATATATATATATATATTAGTCCTGCAAATGTATTACTTACCTGTAGTGCATTATGTCTGGTGGTGCGTTTGGATGTTTTTCACTAAGGACCGGAGAACGCTGTTTCATCAGGTTGTACTTGTGCAATTGGATGATAAATAAACTTGAACTTTGTCAATTACAATGTTATTTAGGATGGATAACAATGAAATGCAGCTAACCTATGAGAAATATTTGCCCTCTGAGAGAAGATGTGAAAAATAGAGAAGAATGAGCTTTCCCAAAATAAAATAAGCCCAATCCCAAACTGTTTCTTCTGTTCATGCATTGATAAATAGGTCATGCCTGAAAAGTTGGTTATGTATCTTTATCTTTGTTACATAAAGTACGCTGTTTGACCAGCTGAGCTTCTCCAGCATTGTGTTTTTAAATTCAGATTTTAGATTTATTATCAGAGCATATATATGACAACACATACAACCTTGTGATTCTTTTTCTTGTGGGTGAGGCAGAATTACCATTTATTAGTAATGCAAATCAAACTGTACACAATGGACATATGTAAACAAATAAAGAACTGTAAACATAATGAAATGTAAACAAACTGTGTTAAAAAGAGAGAATAAAAGGAAAAATATCAATAAAGTACAGAGTCCTGAAATGAGTCCCTGATTGAATTTGTTGTTAAAGAGTGTGATGGTGGCGGGATAGCAGCTGTTCCTGAATTTGGTGGTGCAACTCTTGTGCCAGCTATACATCATTCCTGATGCTAGCAGCGAGAACAAAGCATGTGCTGGGTGGTGAGGATCCTTAATGATTGTTGCTGCTCTCCGATGGTAGATGTTCTCAATGTTGGGGAGGGCTTTGCTTGTGATGTGCTGGGTGGTGTCCAATATCTTTTGGAGGACTTTACAGTCAAACATATTGTTGTCTCCATACTAGACTGTGATCCAACTGGTCAGCACATTTTCCACCACACATCTGTAGAAATTCGCCAGGGTTTTGATGTCCTACCAAACCTCCGCAAACTCCTGAGAAGTAGAGGTGGTGATGTGCTTTCTTCATGATGCCATTAGCGTGTCTGCAGACTTTCATCTTTTACAACTATTTCTTCCAGTTGGATTAAATATTGACATTAAGATCAGTTGAAGTCCTTATGCAGGTGAAATGTCAACTCATTTGGAAGGTGCAAATGTGGTTGGGCAAACCAGTAATCCAGGGATGACAGCTTGGAGGCTGTTTCAAAAAATGGGGAAGACAGTGAAATTGGGACATTTTGAATGCTACAAAAATTTGCTATGAACTAATTTATGGAGGGAATTAAAATGTTTTAGCCCTCAGTGTAATGATAGTGATCATGTTTGCATGGTCACTAGCAAAGCCTTGATCATAGGTCCTGTTTGATTAGACTTGGCTGCCAGCAGGGGGCTGACACAGAGCAAGAGACAGTACGGAAGATCCATAATGAAGGCTTGCAGCCTCATGGCATGTCTCATATGCTGTTTACAACAACTTTGAAGTAAAGAACCTTTTACTACGAACTCTCACATACAAGTACAAGAAGAAACACTTGTCAGCTCAAAGTATGGTCTTTCTTTCTTTGGCTTGGCTTCGCAGATGAAGGTTTATGGAGGGGTAATGTCCACGTCAGCTGCAGGCTCGTTTGTGGCTGACAAGTCCGATGCAGGACAGGCAGACACGGTTGCAGCGGTTGCAAGGGAAAATTGGTTGGTTGGGGTTGGGTGTTGGGTTTTTCCTCCTTTGTCTTTTGACAGTGAGGTGTGCTCTGCGGTCTTCTTCAAAGGAGGTTGCTGCCTGCCGAACTGTGAGGCGCCAAGATGCACGGTTTGAGGCGATATCAGCCCACTGGCGATGGTCAATGTGGCAGGCACCAAGAGCTTTCTTTAGGCAGTCCTTGTACCTCTTCTTTGGTGCACCTCTGTCTCAGAGGCCAGTGGAGAGCTCGCCATATAACAGGATCTTGGGAAGGCGATGGTCCTCCATTCTGGAGACGTGACTTACCCAGCGCAGTTGGATCTTCAGCAGCGTGGATTCGATGCTGTCGGCCTCTGCCATCTCGAGTACTTCGATGTTAGGGATGAAGTCGCTCCAATGTATGTTGAGGATGGAGCGGAGACAATGCTGGTGGAAGCATTCTAGGAGCCGTAGGTGATGCCGGTAAAGGACGCATGATTCGGAGCCGAACAGGAGTGTGGGTATGACAACGGCTCTGTATACGCTAATCTTTGTGAGGTTTTTCAGTTGGTTGTTTTTCCAGACTCTTTTGTGTAGTCTTCCAAAGGCGCTATTTGCCTTGACAAGTCTGTTGTCTATCTCGTTGTCGATCCTTACATCCGATGAAATGTTGCAGCTGAGATAGGTAAACTGGTTGACCGTTTTGAGTTTTGTGTGCCCGATGGAGATGTTGGGGGGCTGGTAGTTATGGTGGGGAGCTGGCTGACGGAGGACCTCAGTTTTCTTCAGGCTGACTTCCAGGCCAAACATTTTGGCAGTTTCTGCAAAACAGGACGTCAAGCGCTGAAGAGCTTGCTCTGAATGGGCAACTAAAGCAGCATCGTCTGCAAAGAGTAGTTCACGGACAAGTTGCTTTTGTGTCTTGGTGTGAGCTTGCAGGCGCCTCAGATTGAAGAGACTGCCATCCGTGCGGTACCGGATGTAAACAGCGTCTTCATTGTTGAGGTCTTTCATGGCTTGTTTCAGCATCATGCTGAAGAAGATTGAAAAGAGGGTTGGTGCGACAACGCATTCTTGCTTCACGCCGTTGTTAATCGGAGAAGGGTTCAGAGAGCTCATTGCTGTCTCTGACCCGACCTTGCTGGTTTTTGTGTATGGTAGTCATTTGTCAAATGACAAGAATCAAATGGTAGGACACAGATCTCATTGAGTTGTAGGCGAATGTGTCAGGTCAGGCTATCGAGGAATGAAGAATGAATGAAGATTTTTAATTTTTTTCCCCAATAATTTTAAAGGAGACTTAGTGTTGAGGAGCTGAAACACAAGAGTGGAAGAATTAGGGTATCTAGGACCATAGGGATTTGGACATAGCATAAACGATTGAGACAGAAAACTTGAAATCGAATAGAAAACACCATAAATAACCTCTGGCCAATGTTTGGACGAATTAGTTGCAGCAGCTCCCGATGGAATCATTCTTTTTTTAAAAATTTTTTATTTTTCACACCATAAATCACATTAGCCATTCTTGAGGGGGTAAATGGCCGGACTACAGCTCCCACAATGCCGCGCGCGCACATCCGCTGACGGTGTCCTCCCCTCACCCAATCGCGTGCGCCGACGGAACGGACGTGGAGGGTCGATTGCGGCGCAAACGGCCTGGGTTTCGGGCGGTGTTTTGAACGGGAGCAGGGCGATGCAGGGCAACGGACGGCCCTAAGGCAAGGTCGGGTGGGAGGCCTCGCCTTTGTTCTCTTCTGCGCGGCGGGACTGCAGATGATGGAACGGGCGATGGAACAGCTGAACGTACAGCTGAGTCGGCTGACCCGCTCGCTGAGACGGGCTCGGACCGTGGAGCTTCCCGAAGGTAGTGAGAGAGGAGAGGGCGAGGGGAGGGGGAGGGATGGGGGTGGGGGAGGGCGAGGGTGAGAGGTGGTGGAAGGTGACGGGATGGGGAGGGGTGGGGGAAGGGGTGGGGGAAGGGCGAGGGGTGGGGGACGGCGAGGGTGAGAGGTGGTGGAAGGTGACGTGATGGGGAGGGGTGGGGGAAGGGGTGGGGGAAGGCGAGGGGTGGGGGAAGGCGAGGAGTGGGGGACGGTGAGGGTGAGAGGTGGTGGAAGGTGACGGGATGGGGAGGGGTGGGGGAAGGGGTGGGGGAAGGGCGAGGGGTGGGGGACGGCGAGGGTGAGAGGTGGTGGAAGGTGACGTGATGGGGAGGGGTGGGGGAAGGGGTGGGGGAAGGCGAGGGGTGGGGGAAGGCGAGGAGTGGGGGACGGTGAGGGTGAGAGGTGGTGGAAGGTGACGGGATGGGGAGGGGTGGGGGGGTGGGGGGAGGGGTGGGGGGGGTGGGGGGAGGGGTGGGGGGGTGGGGGGAGGGGTGGGGGGGTGGGGGGAGGGGTGGGGGGGTGGGGGGAGGGGTGGGGGGGTGGGGGGAGGGGTGGGGGGGTGGGGAGGGGTGGGGGGAGGGGTGGGGGGGTGGGGAGAGGGGGGGTGGGGGAGGGGAGGGGGTAGGGGGAGGGGAAGGAGGGGGTGGCTGAGGTCAGTGGGTGTGTGGGTGAGTGAGTGGGGAAGGGGACGGAAACAGCACGACTTCTCTGAGCACATCCTCATTCACAGCTGACAATGTATCTCACTTTCTGGTGTGGCTTTCCAACCCAGTTGATTAGCTCTTTGATTGATAACTAATTGTGACACTGGGGCCATGATGTGGTTTTAAAATCTGCTTCTGCCCCTCTTAATTGTCCTTTGGGCTCTTTGGACATCTGTATTAAGAACTCAAATCAGGAATGGCACCGGTGAACATGATTCTTCCCCACTTACATACCGTCTTAAGTAATCCCTTACTAACCACAGTTGAGAATTAAATATTTGCCTTTTCTGTCTCAGCGAATGTTGAATTAACACTGCTAATGTACTTGTATAGTCCTATACCAAAATTTTTTGGATTCTGCGCAGGTCCCAGCAGACTGGAAGACAGCAAATATCATATCACTTTTTAAGAAGGGATGTAGGCAGAAGACTGGAAATGATCGGCCAATTAGCTTGACGTCTGTAGTTGAAGCTGTCATTAAAGATGAAATAGTGAAACTTTTGGAACGCAAGGGTTCAATCAGGCAGACGCAGCATGGTTTTAGAAAGGGAAGATCTTGTTTGACAAACTTGTTAGGATTCTTTGAGGATATAATGGATGTGATGGATAGAGGGGAACAGGTTGATGTATATTTGGATTTCCAGAAAGCGTTTGATAAGGTGCCGCACAAGAGACTTATCAGTAAGTTACAGGAAAGTGGAGTCTGGGTGGCATGGATTGAAAATTGGTTGTCTGACAGGAGGTAGAGAGTCGGGATAAGTGGGAGTTTTTCAGGTTGGCAGAGAGTGGTGGGCCACTCACTGACAAAAGACAAAGGAGGAAAAACACAACACCCAACCCCAACCAACCAATTTTCCCTTGCATCTGTGCCTGTCTGTCCCGCTTCGGACTTGTCAGTCACCAACGAGCATACAGCAGATGTGGGCATACCCCTCCATAAATCTTCGTCCGCGAAACCTAGTCAAGAAAAAGGAGAGAGTGGTAAGTGGGGTGCCACAGGGGTCGGTGCTAGGCCCACAGCTGTTCATTTACATTGATGACTTGGAGGAGGGGACAAAATGTGGTGTAGCCAAGTTTGCGGATGACACCAAATTGAGTGGAAGAGCAAATTGTAATGAGGATGTGGAGATTCTGCAGAGGGATATAATTAAGCTGGATGAGTGGGCAAAGGTCTGGCAGATAGAGTACAATGTTAGTAAGTGTGAGGTTATCCACTTTAGCAAGAAAAATAAAAGAGCTGAATATTATTTCAAGGGTGAAAAACTACAGCATGCTGTGGTGCAAAGGGACTTGGGAGTGCTTGTGCATGAATCGCAAAAAGTTAGGTTGCAGGTGCAGCAGGTTATTAAGAAGGCAAATGGAATGTTGACCTTCATCGCTAGAGGAATTGAATTCAGGAGTAGGGAGGTAATGTTGCAACTGTATAAGGTACTGGTGAGACCGCACCTGGAGTTCTGTGTCCAGTTCTGGTCTCCATATTTGAGGAAAGATATACTGGCTTTGGAGACGGTCCAGAGGAGGTGTACTAGGTTGATCCCTGGGATGAAGGGGTTGACTTATGATGAAAGATTAAATCATCTAGGATTGTATTCGCTCGAGTTCAGAAGAATGAGAGGAGAACTTATAGAAACATATAGGATTATGAACGGTATGGATAGGATAGATGTAGGAAGGTTTTTTGAGCTGGCCGGGGAAACTAAAACGAGAGGACACAGTCTCAAGATTCGGGGGAGTAGATTTAGGACAGAGATGAGGAAAAATAGCTTTTCCCAGAGAGTAGTGAATGTTTGGAATTCTCTAATCAGGGAAGTGGTTGAGGCTGCTTCATTAAACATATTTAAAATTCGGTTAGATAAATTTTTACCTGATAGAGGAATTAGGGGATATAGGGAGAAGGCAGGTCGGTGGAGTTAGGTCATAAATTAGATCAGCCATGATCTTATTGAATTGCAGAGCAGGCTCGATGGGCCATTTTCGGCCCATTCCTGGTCCTACTTCCTATGTTCCTATATTTCTTCCCTGCCCCCCCTCCACCGCATTAGAGACTCACATCCGATCTCGCTGTCCAACCCTACAGGCGGCCAACGGCTCCACCATCAGGACCTACGGCACCCGCAGGGCACAGATCCAGATTGGGAAGAAGTTCCACTGGAGGTTCTTCCTAGCCTCTGTGGGCACTACGGTGTTGGGGGGCCGACTTCCTGAGGGTTCTCGGTCTCCTGGTTGACATGAAGGGAAAGAGGCTGGTCAATGCCCGATTGTTCCACTCCACATGACTGGACACAGCAGACGTCTGCAGGCCCGAAATTACTGCCATAGCCGCCACCAGAGATGAGTTTGCTGACATCCTCCGTGAGTCCCCCGCCATCCTGGAGCCACATTTCAATGTCGCTGTGCCCCAGCGTGGGGGTCTTCCACCACATCGCCACTCAAGGCCCCCCGCTGTGTGCTAGGTCCAGATGGCTGCCACCTGAGAAGCTTCAGCAACCAAAGGAGGAGTTCTTCAGACTTCAAGAACTTGGAATCGTCTGGCGCTTGGACAGTGCCTGGGAATCACCGCTCCATATGGTCCCGAAATCGTCTGGGGGCTGGAGACCATGCGGGGACTACTGGCGGTTGAACGATGCAACCACCCTACAGGATTTCTCCGCCAACCTCCACGACGCACAGATCTTCTCCAAGGTGGACCTCATGCGGGGATACCATCAAATCCTGGTGCATCCAGACGACGTGGGTAAGACCACCTTTATCACCCCTTTCGGCCTCTGAGTTCCTGTGTATGGCCTTCGGCCTAAAGAACGCGGCTCAAATGTTCCAGCGCCTCATGGATGCAGTAGGGAGGGATTTGGACTTTGTGTTCATTTACCTGGACGATATACTCATTACCAGTCGCAGCTGCGACGAACACAAAGCCCACCTCCGCACCCTCTTTGCTCGCCTGGTAGATTTCGGCCTCATGGTCAACGCAGTCAAATGCCAGTTCCGCAAGGAGACCCTCCAGTTCTTGGGACACACCATATCAGTGGCCGGGGTCACACCAGTGCCGGAGAAGGTGGCGGCTGTCCAACATTTCCCCAAACCCCCTACCCTAAAAGGCCTTTAGGAGTTCGTGGGGATGATGAACTTTTACCATTGTTTCATTCCCGGAGCTGCTCTCACCATGCGCCCATTGTTCGCACTGATGGCCACCAAAGAAAATGCTATCCTGGCCGGAAGAGGCGAATAAGGCTTTCGTCGCGAAGAAGGAGGCCCTAGCCAACGCGACACTACTAGTGCACCCACGGCCAGAGGCGCACACGGAGCTTATGAATGTTTTTCTATGAGTTTATATTCAATGTATTATAGTTACTGAGTCCTATATTTTCTTAAAACTTAAATAAAATATTAAAAAAGAATCTGTACAACAAAGATGGTGTGAATCTGATGAAGCTTCAACTTAATTGACTTGCCTTCAATCTAATTCCATCAGCTTTGATAGTTTGCCAAAATACTCTGTTAGATACAAATGAGATATTGAGAATCTGAAGAGTAGATTTTAACTTCCTAATTTGCAGAAATGAGTATTGGACATGCTGGATGCCTTAATGTAGCATCTAGTCTGGATGGAGTACCTGGCTGAATATTTAAAAACCTATGCATGGTACCCACCTGTTTGAAACAGGCATCAATCGTACCAATATCCAAGAAGAATGATAACCTGCCTAAATGACTATAAACCAGTGGCACTCACATCTACAATGATGAAGTGTTTTGAAAGGCTCATGTTGAAGCATATCAGTTCCTGTCTAAGCAGCAACATGGATTCATTCCAATTTGTCTGTGGTGGATGCCATCTCATTGACTCTACACAATATCTTGGAACATCTGGACAGCAAAGATGCATATTATCAAGAGGCTCTTTATCGACTACAGTTAGGCATTTAACACAGTCATCCCCTCAAAAGTAATCAGCAAATTGCAAGACCTGACCCTCGGTAAACCACTGTGTAATTGGATCCTGGATTTCCTCACCTCCAGACCACAGTCAGTGAGAATTGTTAAGAATATCGCCACAATCTCCATCAAAACCTGTGCACCAGAGGGCTGCATTCTGAACCTTCTGCTCTACTCACTGTACATATGACTGTGTGGTTTGGTATGAGAACAACACAATTTATAAATTAGCTGACAATACTCTAGTAGTGGTTTGTATAAAAAGTTAGCATACAGGAGGGAGATTGAAAACTTGGCTGAATGGTACACCAACAACAACCTTGTCACCAAAACCAAGGAGCTGATTGTTGAATTCGGAAAGGAAACACCAGAGGTGTACGATCCAGTGATCATTGGGGAACAGTGTTGGAGAGGGTGAGCAAATTTAAGTTCTTGAGAGTCACTGTCTTGAAGGATTTTCCCTGGACCCAACACACTAATGCATTGTGAAGAAAGCATATCAGCGCTCTACTTCCTCAGGAATTTGCAGAGGTTTGGTATTACTTCGGAAACTCCAGCAAATTTCTGCAGACCTGTGGTGTCTGAATGCATCATGGACTGTTATGGAGACACCAGTAACCCAGAGCGGAAAGCCCTGCAAAAGTTAGTGGATACAGCCCAAGAAGGTAAAACCTTCCCCTTCATTCAGAACACGAAAAGGAAAAGCTACTGTTGGAGAGCAGCACCCAATCATGAAGATTCTCACCACCTATCACACACTCTGTTCTCACTGCACCACCTGATCCAGTAACAACTGCTACCCCCTCCACCTCAGATACCTCAACAACAAATTTATTTAGAGACTCATTTAAAAACTCTTACTTTTGCATGTTATTGATTTTTTTTGTCCATTGCATGGTCCTTTTGCTTACATTTCTTTATTTCTTTACATGTATATGTATTTTCTTGAGTGCAGTTTTCTGCAGATTTCAGGTTTATTCTCCGAGTACATGCATGACATCACATACAACCCTGAGATTCTTTTTCGAAGCAGAATCACCAGTTAATGGTAGTGCAAAAAAATACACAATGTACACATGTCAACTAATTGCACTATCAGTAAGTGATAATTCTGCCTCGACCACAGAAAAAGAATCTCAGGGTTGTATGTATTCTGACAATAAATCTGAACTTTTGTTTATTTCAGCCAGAATAATTGGATTTTGTTCTTGCAGATAATGAAACTGCAGTTTATACATTGATGCCCATGGTAATGGCAGATCAGCACAGGTGAGCTTTGTTTAGACTGTAGTTCATTGATCTAAAATATTTGAGACGAAATGGGAAGGAAAAACATGTTTTAATATTCTAATGGAATTATACAATTAAAGCTAACACAAGTTTTGTGTACTTTAAAAATAAAAGTAATTGGATCTTTTACTGATGTCAGTTTCATTTTTATTTGAGTCCAGTGAAGTCCTGTTATAATGCAATAATTTGGGTCTTAAAAAAAATCGCATCGCGATAAAACAGGGTCGCGCTAAAACGGGGTTTCAATAAATAATTGTAGTTTCAGTTGAAATTAAAACAAATTATTTTTTAGTAAACCGACCGTCGCTGCTCCTGGCAGCAGTGGCCCGAGGTCCAATGACTCATCGTGTTATATGCGGATTTGCATTTAAATTGGGCTGTTAAATTGGGATTCCACTGTACTTTAATGTAATTGTTCTTGTGCCATAAAATATTTTTATTGTGTGCTTTGTGTATTTTGATCATCTACAACAGGTGTGATACAAGTAAATGACTCCCTGCTTAGACCCAGCAAACTGAGTTAGACTTGTTCTTCAGAGAGAATGCTGTATTGTCTCAGTGTGTAGTTTGCATCTCATGGTGATGCTTATTATGGCCAGAAATAAAACAAACTAAATCTGACTAACTTCCATTTCACTTCACTGAGTAAGTGAAAGCCTGAAATTCAAGTATTTCAAAGGGTATGGATGAACTAGTTGCAAATGTGTCTGGTGAAATTGTACACCAGCTAGAATTTGCATTTTGTGTTTTCCTATTGAACAAAACCTGCCATGAAGTTAAGCAGCATATAAACAAAACTGCTGGAGAAACTGGGTGGGTGAAATAGCATCTGTGTGGGGCAAGGAATTTGCTGACTTTTCGGATTGCTACCTTCTGTTTGGATTAAGCCTCTCGTGCATGGTCTCTACTAGTAATGTGGGCATCCTTTTTTTCACCCCACACACCACTTCAACTGCTGAGTTTTTCCAACAGTTTAATTTTTTTTTCCCTTCAGATTCAGCATCTACATTCTGTCTCGCAATTTTTAGTCCCTCTGACACTTGCCATTAATCGCAGGAATGTCTAGTGTGAAAGCAAAATCAGCTTAACGTCAGCTTCAGATGACATCATCTCAAGCCGGGAATTGATGGCATCGACCCCTAGTACAATCCCTGGCTTCTGAAGACACCGGCATTGCAATCAGCCAAGTATGAAAGGATTCATTGCATTGTGGGATTGAAATGACCCAAGTTTTTGCGCGAGTGCAGGAATGTGAAGGGAAAAAAGATTAAAATGATGGTATAAACTGCCGTGAGAAAGTCACAGCAGGAGAGAGAGGAAATAAATAGCAATAGCGGACAATTTTTAAAAAGCATGGGAAAATTGGAAGTGCTATAGCGCCCAATATATAAAGACGGGGGGGGGGGGGAAGCAATGGCGGACCTGACTTCCAAGAATATCATGCGGCAGAGTAACCCCTCCATGAATGCTCTGTGCATGCAGCCATGCGTACAGCCCTTTCTCTGCTGCATGGAATTCTGGGAGGGCAGGTCTGCCATTGCTTTTTCCCATGGTATTTATAAATTGTATGTGATAGCACTACTAATTATGGTGCACTAAAGTGCTACAAACTTTCCTATGCTATATAAATTGAGCATTATAGCGCTACTAACTTTCCCACTATGTTTAAAAATATTGCTAGCATTTTCCCACATTCCCTTATAAAGGTTTATATAGGTCGGCACAACAATAACAGGAGCTGAAAGACTCATACTGTGCTGTACATAAAGCTTAATTATGTTATAATTATTCATGATTAATTTTGTTCAAATATAAGATCATAATATATTGATCAGGATTTTGGGCAAGTCCATCATCATTCGATGAGCCATGGTGTCACTGGTAGAAGGTAGAACAGTCCCAACCCCAGGGATGGCTCCTTTCAAGTGTGAAAGCATTCAGTATCCCAGTTAAGAGTGAAAAGCTAAACACCCATTCCTATCCCAGGACACTGAACAGCCAATTTAGTGGGGCGCAAGTGTGAAAGTTTGATCCAGTGGACATCTTCCCTGACAAATATATTGGGATTCCTTGAATTAGTAGGACACAAAGGAGAGTCAGTTGATCTTATTTACTGTATTTGGATTTTCAGAAGGCCTTTGGCAAAGTGCTGCAAATGAGGCTACTAAACAAGAAGCTGATGGTATGACGGGAAAGGTACCAGCATTGATAGAAGATTGGCTGACCGGCAAAGAGTGAGAATAAAGGGGGCCTTTTCAGCCTTTTCTGGCTGCCTGCTGATGACTCGTGGGGCTCTGCGGGGGCTGGTGTTGGGTCTGTTAGTTTTCAGGTTATATTTTAATTGATTTAGATGATGAAATTGATGGCTGTGCCAAATTTGAGGATGAGGCAGTAGGGACTCTGCAGAGGTTCTTGAATAGTTTGGGAGAAAGGGGAAAGAAGTGGCCAAATTAAATTCAATGTCTGTCTGTAAGTGTATGGTCGTGCACTTTAGGAAAAGGATTAACGAAGTTTTTGGGTTTCTAAATGGTAAGAGGATTTAGAAAGCAGAAGTGCAGGATTCCCCAAAGGTTAACTTGCGGGTTGAGTCAGGAGTAAAGAAGGCAAATGCAATGTTAACATTCATTTTGAGAGGCAAATATAAATACATAGAACATAAAGGCAAATATGTTATGCTGAGACTTTTTGGCATTGGTCAGACCATATTTGGAGTATTATGAGCGGTTTTGGGGCCCATGTCGAAGGAAGGATATTCTGGTGTTGGAGATAGTCTAGAGGAGGTTTACAAGAATGATCACAGGGCTAAGAGGGTGCTGTGTTTGATGGGTTCAAAGAGAATCAAGGCTGGACATGTTATCCACAAACAAGTTGTCTTTATTTACCCACAGGGAACTCACAAAAGGGCATATTACACATCGCTGCTAAACATACTCTACTCCTGATTGGGATGCAAGGGTTAAACACACAATGCCCATCCACTCACAGGCGCAGCACACTAATAAATAGTAAATTACAATGAACAAGTGTATCAAATGAACTTGCTTTCCAGCACTGACCACAGTTTGGGATCTGGTCTAGCACCATCGCAGTCAGCCATCAGTGCCTGCCCGTGGCCAGCAGCCTGGACTTCAGTGATGGTCTGAGGGAGGCTTTTTCAATGCAGGGCTCACCCATGTAACCTGCAAGTACCAATTGCACATTAGCTTAGCCTGTGGGCAGACCTAACCCTTGATTGGTACTTGGGGGACCAATCACATGACAGCTGCAAAGGTTCAATCGCATATTAGCCTCACGGGCAGATCTAATCCTTGGTTGGTAGATAAAATAACTTCTGACTAGTTTCCAGCTGTAGAGGCCACCTGTCCCTCTGCAATGAATATTCTGACTAGATTCCAGACGGAAAGGTCACATAACCCTCCACAATCTGCACTCAATCCACAGGAGTGTTTGATGGCTCTGGGCTTGTACTCTCTGGAGTTTGGAAGGATGAAGGGGCATCTCATCAAAACTTGCTGAATATTGAAAGGACTAGAGAGTTGATGTGGAGAATATTTCCAAAGTGGACAGCCTAGGACCAGAGAGCAGAGCCTCAGAATAAAAGGACATTTCTTTAGAACTGAGATGAGAAATTTCTATAGTCTGTGATGAATCTGTAGAATTTGTTGCCACTTTTGCATCTGGAGGCAAAATCATTTGGAACTAATGGCTGCTGGTGCAGAGTTGGTAGACCCAGCGCTCTCCAAAGGGATCAACTTCCTTGTTCTAATGCTGACTGCTCCATACAAATGGGCTGTTAAAGGTGTTTTAAAATAAAATCTTTCAACTGCAGTGGTCTGTGCTTGTGCTGGCAGTGGCCTTGAGGAATTGCAGACTCTGGGTAAGTAGCCAACAGGCACAGGGCACCAGGAATAGGGAGAACACCCCTGTTGAGAAGAAGCAGAGGAAGTGACCATACAGGACAATGACCTCGGCAATAAACCAGCAAGGGGCTCAGTGGCTGAAGGACCCACACAGCATATAGACGACTTGTGGTCAGGGGATCTGCACAGGCTGTGGGCTGCTGGAGATTGGCAAATGGGAACTGGAATTTGAGAGGATGCTGAGGGCTAGAAAGGCTCCAAAGAGCCTCGGGCACTAAAGGCTTCCTGATTGTGTTGGAGGTTTGGATTTGGAGCTCAGATTGCAGATGAATTGAACAGGAGTTGGTGCAGCTCCAGATGCTGTGGGAGTGTTGGAGCCAAATCCATGGATACTTGAAAGGTGCTTTTAAACTGCTGCACCTGGGTAGCTCTCCTGGGACCCAGGTGTGTTTAATGGGTCGAAGGTTCGCCAAGCACCTTTTAACCTGCAGGGGGATTGCCTAATTAAATTGCAACCCAGCAATTTAAGGGGATCCAGCCCCCGCGATGATGCGGTGAGTGACGCGTCATGCACTCACGAGATGAAATGAAGTAAAAGATTTTAACCTTGCTTTTTCCTGGGAAGCATGTTTAAACCACGTTATAATATTCCCTTTCCTGACCTGCACTGCTTAGTTCCTCCTCTACATTTCAACTTGATGCCAACATGCTGCCCAGTGATGCACGCACGGAATAATTGGGTCGGCCATTTTTGTTCTCAAGCCGCTGGTGGACGAGACCAAGGTAAGTTTAACTAGGTTCTGACTACCTCCGAGGTAGGGCAGGGACCTGGTTGATTTAGGAGTGCGCTGACCAGGTCGGATCCTTTCAAGCTGCCTTGTGACTGGGGCACTAACCGGGCAAATTGCCCTATTAACCCCATTTTACCAGGCAGCTTGAAAACGCCTAGTGACTCTGAAGGGACTCCTTTGCTTCTCTTTCTCTCTTAAGGGGTGTCGAATGACAGAAATGACGACTCTTTGTCTTCCTATGACAGGCAGGCAATTTTGTGCCATTGCATGTTCTGTATTATTACATGACATGAGGAATCGAATTATTGGGTTTATATAGAGGTTGATAAGTTTGTGATTAGTAAGGACTTCAGAGATTATGGGGATAAGGCAGCAGAATGGGGATGATAGGTAAAATAAATCACCCATGATTTGAATGGTGGAACTGATTCGAAGGGCTGAATGACCCAATTCTTTTTAAGTCTTGCGGTCTTCGTTATTTGTAATGGAAGTGAGATTCCCTCAGCAGTTTAAATTGTGATGCTTTTAATATGGAAATCTTGTATTATCATTGAAACTATTTACAATGTGTCACATATTGTTTCTTTTTAAGATCTGTTTCAGAATTGTTAACAAATTCGAAGTTTGATGTCAACTATACCTTTGGTCGTGTTAAGAGAAGCCTATTGCATATTGCTGCAAAGTAAGATTCTAGATAATTTGTGGTTTGCATGATTTGTGTTATTATTGTGGACATTCTCTTACATTCTGTTGGATGTGTTTCACAAAAAAAAACAGGCTGGACCCTGACTTGGTCCAGTGGATAAAGGAAAAAAATATCCAAATTTGGACTCCTCAGTATGCCTGCTAAAACATGTTTACTGGAAATTTAGCTCACTTCTTCTTTTGACCTAATTGAAAAAAAAAACTAATGACTGTGTGATGCCTTCTGCCTAATTCTCTCATTTATTAAAACCCTAAAATTGAGAGTATCATTGATTTTTCTTCTTTGATGAAGGGTGCAAGCCTGAAACATCAGTTATGTATCTCTGCCTTTGCTACATAAAGCTGAGTTTCTCCAGCATTTTGGGTTTTTACATCGAGTGTCCACAGAATTTTGTTTTACTTTTGACTTTCCTTCAAGTGTTTTCCATTCATTGGGCACTGATTTTGACATGCAGTCCTTCCAGCTTTAATTACTTTGCATAAATATCTTTTCATGAGAGATGTTAGGTTTCAGTAGTCTGTTTAATGGGAGGACAAGGCTTGTTGTTACTTTATTTCCATTGCACTGTGTTTGGCAGGAATATGAACTTCAGGTAATTATTTCTGAATCATTCTTTTCCCTATTTTCCACCTCTTTGCCATCCCCAGGCTAAAGTGAATTATAACACTGCCACTGATTGCTTAATAGAACATTGATAGTTTCAAAATTAAAATTTAAAGGATGCTGCGTTTTGTGCTACTCTAGTGTTCTGTCTTTTTAAAACAAAAACTTGGTTAAAACCAAAAACATTTGGCATTCCATGCTTTTTAATGTAATTTCAACTAAATCTTGAGATCTGAAAGTTGGCTTTATCAACCACTCCCATAAAAATTTCATTGATAATAATTAAAGCATCATCTTGTCTGACGTTGACTATTTTCATTGTCTGATTCAGCTGTGGTTCTGTTGAATGCCTTATTCTGCTTCTGAAGAAAGGGGCAAATCCAAACTACCAGGACATTTCTGGATGCACACCCCTTCACTTAGCAGCTAGAAATGGGTGAGTATACTGGGCCCACACAATTGTTTTAAGATCCTTGAAGACCTTGTATTTTCTGTTTTACACCCTCTTTCATTGAGGGTTTATTTCGAGAGAATGGAACATTCAAATGAAGTGGCATGGTTAGCACAACACTATAACAGCTCCAAAGACCCTGGTTCGAATCCAACTCTGTCTGCAAAGAGCTTGTACATTCTCCCCATGTCTACATGATTTTCTTTTGGGTATCCATTTTCCTTCCACATTTCAAAAACGTATGGGGGTTTGTAGGTTAATTAGAGTACTTGGCGGCATGGGCTGATGGGCCAGAAGGGCCTGTTACCGTGCAGTATGTCTAAAAAATTTTAAAAAGTTTAAAACAGAAATGTGTATTCTTAATTCGCAAAGTGATTGAAATATACAATGTGTCATTTTTCTTGTGTAGCAATGGATTTGAGATTTAATTATTACTTTTCTGGGATCTGAATGTACATGGGTATCCATCCCTTGAGAGGTTGATGATGAGTCATCTTCTTAACCAGTGTAGGATTTCTCTGCAATGATGGTGAAAGGATGGTAAATTGTCAGGATGGTGCAAGACTTGGAGGGGAATCTGGAGGCAGTGGTGTGCCCATGTGCCTTCTGCCCTTGTTGTCCCTCGTGGTAGAAGTTCCATTGAAGTTGAGTGAAGAGCATTTTTATGGATGACAACACACAGTGGCCATAGTGTGTCAGTGGTGGAAGGAATAAATATTTACTATACTGGATTGAATACAAATTAAATGGGCTGCTTTATCTTGGGTGGTATTGAGTTTCTTGACTGTTGTTGGAGATACACTTATCCAGGCAAATGTCTAACCTATGCATTGGTTGAGGTGAGGAGGCAAATTGCGTCACAGGATTCACTGCCTCTGATCTGCCCTTGTGGCTATAGTGTTTGTGGTTGGTTCAGATGAGATTCTGGTGATGATGGAGGGTCACAATAATGTTGTTGCCTTCAGTCGCGAGGATAATTGGTGAGACTCTAGTTGGTGTTTGTGTCGCATGTTAGTTTCAGGTATGGGATGATCGGTGAAGGCCAAGTCTTGCTTCTTGCAGGCATGAATTTGAAAATTGGATAATGCTGACAAGACCAGCATTTATTGCTCAATTCTCAGAGTCATGGGAATGTGGTGGTAAGCATCCTTGAACCACTGAAGCCCTTCTGGTTAAAGGTACTCTAACATTGCAGCTGTATGATTGAGACCCAGCCATAAATTGAGTCAGGGTAGTACACAATTTGGAGGGATAACTACAGGCGGTGGTATTTCTATGCACCTGCTACCCTTGTTCTCCTTGGGGAAGTTGTTGTGGGTTTGGGAAATGCTGTTGTAATAGCATGGGCAAATAACTGCAGTGGATTTTGGAGCTACTTTACACTGCTTGCCATCCATGGTAGAAGGAATGAATATTTAGTAAGGATCATGGGATACCTATGTTTGGACTATATTGTGTAAATGTGGTCCACTTTTAGGTAGTTGTTAGCTCTGTTGAAATCTAGGCAATTGAAGAGTATTCCATGATGCTCTTCCAAATACTGTAAAGGACTTGGGGTATAAGGAGGAGGATTAGTTGTTGTAACTTCTGATCTTTTCTTGTTACCCCAGTATTTATATTACTAGTTTTGTTGAGTATCTTAATCAGCCATTCTCAACTAAAATCATAAATTTAAAAAAAATTATGTAGTCACCTAGTCGGGAGGACAGATGAATGGAAGAAACCAACTAAACTTGACTGCTTCACAGGGAAGGGGGCCTATAAACTTTGAGCAGAGTCCTAAGAGGGCCATAGCCCAAAAGAAAGGGTTGAGAATAGTTGTTGGAAAATAGTGACCTCCAGGATATTGACTGGAATACACAGTGATAGTAATACCATTGAATCTCTAGTTTTAGATAATCGATGCCCGGCATCTCCCTGGTATGAATGTCAGTTGCCACTTAGCAGCCCATGCCTGAATGCCATCTTGGTTTTGTCACATGTGGCCAATTTGCTGCTTCATTTGCTGAGGGGTTATTATTCAAATTCAGCATTTACTCATTGAGCATCCTTACTTCTGACCTTAAGGAAGTGGCTGAAGTTAAATGTTCAAGAATATTAAAGGTGGAAATTCAAAGCAAAAATAATGTACTAGAAGTGCGAGGTATGTTTGTGGAAATAGAAACGGTAAATGTATCAGAAAATAAGAAACTAATTTTACATTGTGAAGAGTGACGGAAAGCTGAATAGAAATATTGGGAAGGGTGAGAACATTGCAGCACAGTACAATAAAGGCCTTTTGGCCCATACTGTTGTGTCAACCTACTCAACATCTAACCTTCCTTTCCTCACACTCAGAAGCCTCTATTTTTCTTGCATCTATGTGCCTGTATAAGAGTCTTTTAAAATGTTACTATTGTGCCAGCTTCCACTACAACTCCTGGCAATATATTCCAGACACCCATGACTCGGGGGGGGGCGGGGGAGAAAGAAATTACATAAAAACAAAAAACCCTGACGCCTCCCCTTAATATCCTTCCTTCAACTGAAATAGATGTCCTCTGGTATTTCCTACTGTTACCCTGGGAAAAGGAGCTGGGTGTCCACCCTCAATGCCTCTCATAAACTTGTAGATCTCTATTAAGTCACCTCTCATCTTTTGCTCCAAAGAGAAAAGCTCTAGCTCTATTAACCTTGCCTCATTAGACATGTTCTCCAATCCAGGCAGCATCCTGGTAAATCTCCTCTGTACTCTCTCAAGCTTCCATGTCTGTCCTGTAATGAGGTGACATCAACTGAACACAATATTCCAAGTGTGGCCTAACTAGAGATGTATAAAGTTGCAATATTACCTCACAACTGTTGAACTTAATATCTTAACTAATGAAGGCCAGCATACCATAAGCCTTCTTAATTACCCTATTAATCCACATGATAACCTTGAGAGATATCTAGATTTGGACTCCAAGGTCCCTCCTCTTCTACACTACCATTAACCATGTACTCTGCTGTCAAGTGTGAAGTGATGCAGGGTATAGAAGCTGCAGGGTGTTGGTAGTAGAGGGAATAAATCTTTAATATAATCGATTGAATTTTTTTTTGGAATTTCCACTATCTGCCCTTTTTCTTTAATGTTTATCGTCACTCACTTCCTTTCAACAGGTCAGAAGTGAGGATGTTCAAAATGCATCACCTCACACTTCTCCGGATTCAACTCCATCTGCCACTTGTCTATATCTCCCCAACTCTGCACATTGGCTATATCTTATTGTAAGCTGAAGCAGCCTCTACACTAACCACAACACCTCGGGCCTTCGTGTCATTTGCATGCTTACTGATCCACCCCTCTACTTTTTCAAGGTCATTTATAAAAATCACAAGAACAGATCCCTGCAAAACTCCACTAGTCACTGACCTCTGGGCAGAATATGTTCCATCTACTGCTGCCCCAGTCACTGACTTCTAGGCAAGAGTACGTTCCATCTACTGCTGCCCTCTGCTTTCTTGCAGGAAAGACCATTCTAAGTCCACACAGCCAACCTTGTCATGATAATAAACCAATAACTGCTGTTTGAACGAGATTATTGCCAGGTGGTCAGTACTATATTTGCGTTGATGTGGAAGCAATAGTTCAGCTGTACCAGAAGGGACATTCAAGGGTTAACCACATTTCTGTAAGTCTGGGTCCACATTTGGCCCAAATTAGCAGGCCTTCTCTCCTGAAGGCTATCAGTGAGGAAGGTGAGATTTATCACTGTCTGGAAATCTGGTAATTTTGTAGTCTAGATTATTGAATTTAATTTCCTCTGCTGTGGTGATATTTGCATTGGTGACTGGATTGATGTTCAGGTGATTCAGTAACTGGTTTCATTACTTGATAGCTCTGCAATCACCACACTCTATTTTGGATAAATATTCATGCTAATAGCCGTGCATGATGTTTCAAATGTTAAACTGATTATTAAATAAATTTGTAAGAATTCCTGAAATTTTGATGATACTAGATTTGAACTGGATGAACAAGGGCAATGTCTTCCTCTGTTTTCAGACATTGGAATTTTTAGGTTCAAATATAATGAAGGTTGTGATAGAAGAAGCCTTTCTAGTTGTTCACACAGTGGAGATCTGTAGTACCTAGTTTTCCTTTGTTGCCATTACTACAACTGGAGATCTTTTGTGCTTGGAGATGGAACAGATATTTTAGTAAAGCAGCGAATTAACAGTCAAAAAGACATTGTATGGAAAGCCACAATATCAAAGAAAATTTGGATACTTATTAGGGAGCAATGCAATGTTTTAGGCTTGGGCTAAAGCTATTGTCAAATAAGTAAATTTTGTGTTTTCAAAAAACATTGGTTTGGATTCCAAGGCAAAAAGTTGAGTGTAAAAATTCATATGAGTAACGTGTACCATCAATGGAGCTGGTGGATTTGGGATTGGGGGGATAAAACCTGGTATTGGTGGATTGGAAGGGACATAAGGGCAAAGCCATTGATTAGGTTAGGACAGGCATCTACAACTGAGGTGATATTTTAAATAAAAATAAAACAGCAGGATGTCCTCAGGCTAGCTAACATGCTTTTAAGCCACAGGTTGATGATCTTTTGTCCGAATGTTGTAAAATGAATGGGCACTGTGGGGCTTAACATGGGCAGTAATGAAGAAAATGTATTTGTACTCGCTTTCAAACATTTGCAATTGAAATTTGTGAAGAATGAAACTCCCAACTCTCAAGGAAAAAAAAAAGGCTATGTGCACAACAGACCACTCAAACTGCCTGAGATAGGAGCCTAGAGAGTTAGTATTGATTTTCATTGCACATCATATGGACAGAAGTCCAAGAGAATCCATTAGAATTCTTGCATTTAAGATGGACAAACTTTTTGTGTTCAGTAAAATCCCCATTATCTGGAATTCAAGCAACCAGCAAAAAAAATGGTGGAAAATAAATAGCTAAAAATATGAAAGCTTAAACTGGCGCACCCCCTCCCCCCAGCACCACTTCATCAATCGTGCCACGCATAATCGTAAGCATCTGGCAAATTCACTTATCTGGCATTTACCAAGACGAGCGGTTTTAAAGTATTAAGTTTGAGAAAATGTGCTAAAAGTACACTTGAGACAGAAAAGTAACTTATCACTATATGTAGAAAGGTCAATGAACCTCATTCAGGATGTATGCTTTTTCTATTGTCTCGCTAGATGTGTTTAATAAATAAGCATTGTTATCGAGGGATATGTTCTGTTTATAGACAGAAAAAGTGTATGGGAAAACTACTGGAATATACTGCTGATGTGAACATCTGTAACAATGAAGGGCTGACTGCAGTAAGTTTGAAATCTTGTATTTTCCTTTGACTGTTGGCCATGCTGTATTTCGTTTTTTTTTAAATTTTTTATTTTTCACACCATAAATCACATTAGCCATGATATACACTTTTTCTTTTTCACACATATACAGTGACTTTTTCTCCCCCCCCCCCCTCCTCCCAGGCCACCCCCCCCCCCCCTCATCCATTTTAGATATACAATCTAGGTTGCATTAAACCAGTCAGACAATGTTGTCATTCAACAAAAATACACCAGAAATTCTACTGAGTCCATTCTTTTCTTTCCTTCTCCTTCCATCAACTTAGGTAATGTTTGTCCCCGGTAGGTTTTCGCTATTGTATTTAATGTAAGGCTCCCATATTTGTTCGAATTTTTCAATATTATTTCTTAAACTATATGTTATTTTTTCTAATGGAATACATTTATTCATTTCTATATACCATTGTTGTATTTTCAAATTATCTTCCAATTCAGATATTAAATAAAATAACAGAAAACAATATACCAAAGAATCCAGAGATCTTTCTCCTAAGTAACATAAAAAACAAAGAATTTGGAATTGATTTGGAGGATGCACAAAAAAGATTTGTTAAGATAGCCCTAGCCGTGGCCATGCTGTATTTCTTGATGTCATGGTCTGTGATTGAAGATATTTCACTTCAAAACTGACTTGCTGTACTGGAAAATCCTAAATTGGAGGCAAAATTCCAAAACAATCAAGATTAACCTTATTTTAGGTAATGTAACAGTGTCTCATATGGGAATAAAATGTGACAATAGACATTAAATTAAAAAAAAAACTTTACTTATTGAGCACTTTCAAAATCCTGACTCGTATGGTGATACAGCACAGACATGGGTCTTTCAACCTAACTCATCCAATCTGACCAAGTTGCCTATCTGAACTATTTCAGTTTGCCTGCATATGACCATATCACTCTTAATCTTCCCAATCCATGTATCTGTCTTGGTTTCTCTCAAATTTTGTAACTGTACCCATCAGTTTCCACTGGCGGCTCATTCCTTGCGTGTACTTCGCTCTTTTTTGAGGAAAAAGTAATTCCTCAGGTTCTTTTAAAGCTCTCAGTTTTAACTGGGCACGCAAGAGCCAATTAAAAAAAAAACTGAATTTGTAAAATTGTATAGCTATTCATATTTTAATTTCTGGTGAAAAGCCAAATATTTTGGGTAATAACAGTTAATAGATGAACCAATAGTTAATTACATTTGGGGAATAGTGATCATAACATGATAGTTTTTACATAAAGAATGAAAGTGATTTAGTTCAGTCTTGAAATTGAGCATCTGAATAGCAAGCTGCAAAGGCATTAGCAGGAATTGGCTGTAGTGGATTGTGAGATTAAAATATGACAATGCTAATAAACTTAAAGGATAAATATGTAGTGTTCAAGTAACATATATTGCATTAAGTTTAAAAAGTGATGCAGTGATGGCTGTGAAGAAAAGTTGAAGGATATGAAATCAAAAGGGAAGGCTTTCAAAAGGGCTGAATAGAGTGAGTGTGAGATATTTGCAATGTGGGAAAGACTAGGGCCAGCCGTTGAAACCTTAAAATAAGATGTGCCTTTAGAACAGCGAGGAGGAGAATTTCTTTAGTGGGTGATGAATCTGTGGAATTTGCTGCACAGATGGCTGTGTTTGCCAAGTCATTAGGTATATTTAAAGACGAGGTTGATAGGTTCTTAATTAGTAGTGTCAGAGGTTATGGGGAGAAGGCAAGGAAATGGAATTGAGAGCCATGATTCAAATGGAAGAGCAGATAGAGCTTCAAATTAAACTAACAATTTGGTGTTATGGAAAGACCCAGATAACAAGCTGGAGAAGTACAGATTTAGAATACCTGAGGTGCTCAAAGAAATTTGGATCAGTTTGGGGAAAGAAAAAAAAACACATTTCGGAGAAAGAAATGATACTGAGAGTCCATAAATCTCCAAGACCCACTACTTGTGGGCTAGAATTTTGAAAGAAGTGGGCAGCACGGTTGGTGTCTGTACAGTGCCAGTGATTGGAAATGGGGTTCATTCTGCACTGACTGTAAGGAGTTTGTATGCTCTCCCCGTGTCTGCATGGGTTTTCCCTGGGTACTCCGGTTTCCTCCCACTGTTCAAAAATGTACAGGTTAATGTGCTGTAAATTAGGCAGTACAGAAATGGCCTAATGTTTAAATTTTAAAAATTAATAAATTTAGGTGATAAGGGTATTGTGTGCACAAGTTATCTTCCAGAGTTGCAGAAATTGTAAAGTAGTTCCCATAGATTGGAAGGTTGAAGGTGTCACCCCAGTATTTAAGAGAGGAAGAGAGAAAATAGGAACTTTTAACGAGTCAGCTGAGCATCATCAGTAGGGAAAATGGTATTGTAAAAAACACAGGACAGGACATAGAGAAAGCATAACTGGACAGAGTTGAAAGGAAAATGATTTGAATAGCTTTTGAGAATTGAACCAATATAATAGATAAGTGTGAACCAGTTGATGCGTTTTTGTACTTTCACTCCTTTGATCGAACATAGGGACACCAACACAAAAACAGGCCTTTTGGCTCACGTAGTTTGTGCCAAACTGTTTATTCCACCTAGTTATATCAACCTGCAGCCAGACCATCGTCCTCCACGCCCCTCCCTTCCATTTACGTATCCAATCTTAAATGTCTAAATCAAATCTGCATCCACCATCTCTGCTGTACTTAATTGCTTAAGAAGAAAAATACACTTTGTGATTAATGTCCCCAAATTATTAACAATTGGAGAAAAACATTTTTGCAGATTCATTGGTTGGCTGTTAATGGACGAACTGAGCTACTCCATGACCTAGTGCAGTACGTTAGTAATGTGGATGTTGAAGATGCAATGGGCCAGACTGCTTTACATGTGGCCTGTCAGAATGGGCATAAGACGGTGAGTGCACATGCCTTGAAAGAAAAAGAATGATTTGATGTCATTTTGATTTGCTTTTACAATAGTTCAGCACAAATGTGTTGTGTTTAAATATCTGGATGGAAAGCATCCTTTGTTCTAAAATTAAGTTTAAATTATAACTTTTAATGCGGTGAATTTATTTTTAAATCAGATGTGTGGGAATACATTAATTGGTAGTTTAATTCAGCAGATTGGCTTGAGTATGTTATAACATTTCCAAGGTTCTGAGGAAATATTTGTCTTTTATCTTTTGCATTTTCATCAGTTTAAATATATAAATATGACATCAATTTGCCTGCTGTACTGTTTGTCACCACTCCTCTATAATGTGTACTCTGCTATGGATTTTTTTCCTCTATAACAAGCAACGTTGTACCAACTAGAATATGCATGATGGGAGGTGAACTGGTGGTTTTGAGTGAAGCTGTCAATATTCTGAATCTTCTTAGCAGCTAATCTTTCAGGAAATCTTTCAGCAAAGTGGTTTAATGTTCTGTTGGCATCTAAATCTCACTTTCAGATTGTTGTTTCAAACTCCAGATCAACAAATCACATGGCTGAAACACCCCAAATCATTGCCTGAGCTCTGCTATCTTCACTCTGTCATGCACTACGATCTGCTATTTCCATGTTAGCCATCAAGTGCTAATTTATATTAATCCAATTTGATGCATATTCTTCTGTGTAATTGTGAATCATATAGTCACCCAGATACTCAAGACTGGTTTTACCACCCATTTGAGATTCAAGTATCCTCTGGGTGAAAAATTTCTTCCTCAAATCTCTTTGCAAATGTGCTGGAAGCAGATATTCTCAAAAGCATCTGGGCTGGAATTTTAATCATCTAGGTGAAGAAGGCTATGGAGCAAATACTGTTTTATAGGATTATTATAGATGGGTAATGAATAGTTGGGAGAGACGTGATAGGCTGAAGGATCCATTTCATAACAGACTCAGTAACTCCATCTTAAACATGTGCCCTTTGGTTACAGATACCTTTGCAAAGGAGAAATATTTTTCAAGATCAACCTGGTCATTGGCTTATTTTTTATATAATTCAGCCTTCAACCTTCTCTGCTACAAAAACAAAACAAAACTCTGTTAATCCAGCCTTTCTTTATAGCTGACATACTCTTATTCAAGGCAATACCCTTCTACTTACCAGATCATTTTCCGGAGTTGAAATCCAGTATCACCTCTTCTCCAGTTGAACTTTCTACATATTGATTTTTAAAAAGCAGATCCCAAAGTTGAACTGAATTATTTAATACAGTGTAGCAACTGCTGCTGTGGTAACGCTACAGAGTAAAGAGGTGTTCACACAGTGTGAGGGTGAACTAAAGAATGACTTTATTGGTTTGAATTCTCCACGCTGGCCCATCAACTTCCGGTGATGTACCTGCCAGATTCCGGAAGTGACGTTATCGCGTTGTGGTGTCACTCTGCTGGTGGGCTACTAAGCGGAAGTGGAAGGCTCCTTAGCCCACAAGTGGCGCTAGGCATGGTTTCCTTCTTGGCAGTGAAGGAGAGCTGACACCATGTTGGATTGGCCGCATGTTGCAGCGATTCGGCCCGCTTACTTGTGCGGTCACTTGGGCCACTACACCACCCCCATCCCCCCCTCAGAATTGCCACTCTCATGGTCTTTGGGCGGTCTACCTCTGTTTGACCCAGGGATCCAAGGCCGGCGGGTGGGAGTGCAGGTACGCAACTTTGAATCTGTCCTGTTGGCTGCCAATGTCCAATGTGACCACCATGCCGTCTCTCCATGGTATCTTGAAAGGGCCTTCTTACGGGCACTGTAGGGGGGGTCCCCTTGCAGTCCTCTGCATATGAAAACATAACTGCAGATCCGCTGGAACATGGCTG
The DNA here is from genome assembly GCF_036971445.1 of Narcine bancroftii. Classification (NCBI taxonomy): domain Eukaryota; kingdom Metazoa; phylum Chordata; class Chondrichthyes; order Torpediniformes; family Narcinidae; genus Narcine; species Narcine bancroftii. The sequence continues at coordinate 219,825,882 of NC_091474.1, read as the reverse complement.
GGTGACAAGCCATATCTGGATGGTGTTGTCCACCTACTTGCTCTCTCAGCCTGTGCAGGACATCTAACATGCTGATGTGTGGGCAGGGGAGAGGGATTGAAATGTAGGTTCCCTGTGATGGAGAACGGTGCACAGTATACCATCTCTGCAGACGATGGAGGTGTACTTGTGTTGGTTCACAGTGTGGATTCCAAGTGGCAGGAAAGAGTACCTCTGCAGGGTGAGGGGGAAAGACTGGAAAGTTGTGGCATTTACTAACCGGAGGAAATCCACTCTGAGTTGTGCCTGTCCCACGGCTGCGATGGTACACTCCCACTGGAAAATGGCATCTGCAACGTGGATGGTGACCAGGTGGGTCCCATAGCTGCGAATGGAGGACTCGTTGGCTGCTTGCACGGGTGAACCTTTGGTATTGTGTCCTGCCTCAAAGTATATGGGCAGGATGAGGCTAATCTCTGTGCCCGTGTTGACAAGGAAGTCCCTGTTTGCCCATTTTCCATCGCTGTGTTGGTTTTGGCGGTAGGGTATGAGCACGGGAGGGTGCACCGCTGGGTGTTCCTCCCCTATCGGCAGTGGTAGAAACAGTGCTGCTGTGCCGTGGCTACTGCTGATGTTTCTGGTGGGTTGGAGGCACTGATTGCGTCGACTGGTTGCACGCGGAAGGAGCTCTGCTGTGGCTTGCGGAACAGTCTGTTTGCCTCCTTGGCTATGTGGTGCGGGGCGCTAAAATCCATGTCCGAAACTGCCGAGGATATGTGTACTGGCTATTCCGAGAGGAATAGGGTCTCGAACAAGAAACAGTCTGTATGCCCATCTGCCAGGGCCACCATCTTGGCATTAGCTCGGAGGGGTTTCTGTTCAGGCCCTGCATGTTGAGGATTCTGATGGTGCGCTCATACCAACTGAGCTCTAGGGTGTTGAGAAGGAAACATTGGAACTGCTTGAACTAGCACTCCATTGGTGAGTTTTCTATGAAGGAGCTTACTTTGGCAGCTGTGGTGGCGTCCAGGGTGCTGATGACGTGCCAAAACTTGGTGTCCTCTGAAACAATACCCCTGATGTGGAACTGTGACGCAGCCAGCCATGGCCAGTTCCTGGTCTGGTTTGCCCAGAACGGCAGGAGATGTACGCCCACCGTGTTGGTTGCAGGCAGTGCGACTGTGGATTTAGCTGGTTTGCTGCATTCTCATGCGATCGATGCTGGTACCAAAACATTGAAACCGTTGGGGTCACCAACGAGTAAAGAGATGTCCACACAGCATGAGGGTGAACCAAAGAATGACTTTATTAGTTTGAATTCGCTGGCCCGCCCACTTCCAGTGATGTACCCACTGGCTTCTGCAAGTGACGCTATCATATCACGGTGTCACTTTCTGGCCGGTGGGCTGCTAAGCATGTGGCACTAGGCACGAGCTCCTCGACTGTGGAGGGGAGCCCACACCATCTTGGACCGGCCGCGTGTTGTGGCGATTCGGCCCATTTACTCGCGCAATCGCTCGGCCTGCTACAATAGTTTATTTTGACAAGTTGTGTCGTGTGTTGGAAAAGGACTATTTGAATTTATTTTATTTGACTCTTGAGTTCAAATTTGACATAGTTTGGATTGATATCTGATTGCAGTATTCACAAGATCATGGGCTGATGCAAGGCAGAAAGAAGCCATTAGACACCTGCTTGAGCATCTCTTTTGGAGGCCTTAACCAATTATTTTTTTCACTATTACACTAAAAACATCCCCGTTGAACTATCAGTTCAATTCCATCTTGAAAGATGCTATTGATTAATGCCCTCCTATCTTCCTTTCGCTCCATACCTTCATATCATTACTTTGTGAATTTATTTTATACAAATGATTTTTCTTTTGACCTTTATCTTAAGTATTCTTCTGATCGTGTATGCCATAGAAAAGTTTTCTCTTTATCATATCAAGTTAAAATTATTGTCCTCTTTAGAAGGTCAAGTACTTGTTTGCAGTTCCTGATATCCTGGCTAGCCTTTGTCTTTCAGCTGGCATGATAAAATACATTTTCTGTGATCTTTCTTGTCAGGAAATTTATTGCGTGCAACTTCACTGACCCCTTTGCATGCGTTACAACTGGTAATATCAATTTTTAGATGGCATTTGATTTTTTTTTAATGGAAGTTAATGCTCATCCTTTTTTTCTTTGCAGACGGTGCTTTGTCTTCTGGACAGTGGTGCAGATATTAATAGGCCTAATGTTTCAGGAGCTACTCCTTTATACTTTGCTTGCAGGTACTGTGGAATGATAAGAATTGCATTGAAGTACGAACTTAAATCTGTAATGGTTTGCTTTTGCTTTAGGTCCTTTGAGTTGATTTCCACTGATAGAAAGTTCAGGTAGTCCTCAACTACGATGGGGTTGTGTTCTGCCATTCCCATTGCAAGTTTAAACAAATTGTAAGTTGAAAAATGACAGTGGGATCAGTGTGGGGACTGACATGGGGCTGTGGGGAGAGACCGGGGCAGAAGGATCAGTGTGGGGACCGACACGGGGCTGTGGGGAGAGAGTGGGGCAGAGGGATCAGTGTGGGGACCGACACGGGGCTGTGGGGAGAGACCGGGGCAGAGGGATCAGTGTGGGGACTGATACAGGGCTGCCGAAAGACACTGAATATCATAGCCTAGCCAAAATGCGAAGTTCGAATCCATACTATAATATCATAACTTCAGAAAAATCACGTTGGAGACTAACTGTAATTTGTAATATTAAAGATCATTTAAATTGCTGCTTTAAGTGACATTTTCTTTGAATTGCAACATGATTAGGTAAAATAACTGCATGAAAGTGTCAACAAATTAAAACTAGAAACCATATTGGATGTTTCCTTCATTGTTCTCATTTGGCATTTAACTAGGCCATGTGGCCCAAATTTTATTTGTACTTTATTCATACAACTTGAAGCTCTGATCTTAACCTCATTTTCTACCAAGTCTGATGTAAAGTAATATGTCTCAATATGCCTCATCACAGATGTTCTCCCTCTTCTTCTCTCGGCCCCCCCCCCCCAATCCCGGTACTTACTCCCAAGTTTCTTAAAATGATTGCCATTCAGCATTGTGGGCCACCAACGTGATTCATGCATCTCATCTTGCACATCTCTGAGCTCATCCCTCATCCTTCATTGGTCTATGGAGAAAAGACCAAATTTACTCAATATATCCTCATAAGGCATGCTCTCTAATTCAGGCAACATTCTTGTAAATCTCTGCACCCTCTTTCTTCCACATCTTTCCTGTAATGAGGTGACCAGAAAAGAACACAATATTTCAAGTGGGGCCTAACCAAGGTCATGTACAGCTGCAACATAACTTCACAGCTCTGGATTTCAATACAGCATTCAACACACCAATGACTTCATAACAATATTATTAACCTGGGCAGCAGCTTTGAGTGTCCTTTTGCCACAAGCCCCAAGACCTCTCAGTTTATTCACATTGATAAGAGTCCTCCTGGTAACATTGCTTCTGCCTTCAGATTTAACTGTCCAAAATTGTCTATTCCTGTCCTCCAGTGCAATGGTAAAGGAGGGAGCTCCAGCGCAATGGGAAAGGAGGGAGAGTTGTGACCACTTTCCCTGAAACGTTCACCCCCTGTGAGATCTCGCATTTGATCTGCTTCATTTCCCAATACCAGAACAAGTATAGCCTCGTGAGGAAACCTTCCTGAACAGTCCAAACAAATTCCACTCCATTCAAACCCTTCACTCTTAAGATGGTGCCAATCAGTAATAGGAATGTTAAAATTACCCATCACTACAAACTTATTATTTTAGCCCGTTTTTAGAATCTGCTTCCCTATCTACTCCTCAATGTCTCCGATACTATTGCTGGGTGGGGGGGGGGGGGTGGTGGGTGGGAAGGCAGGTTCTATAATAAACAACCAGTTGGGTTATAGCGCCATTCTTATTCCTGACTTCCACCCACACTGACTTAATGGAGAATCCCTCCACAACTCCCTTTTCTGCAGGGTTGATAGTATTTCTAATCAGCATTCCACTCCCCACCCCTTTTACCTCCCTCCCTGTCCTTTTTGAAACATCTAAAGCCCAGCAAGTTCAGCAGCCATTCCTGTCCTCAAGACAGTCGAGTCTTGTAATGGCCACAGCATCATAGTTCCATGTATTGACATGCTCTGTGTTCATCTGCTCTAATTTTAATGCACCTTACATTAAAGTACACATATTTCAAATCATCCAACTTCCTGCATTTATGTTCCATCCACTGGCCTGTCCTTCCTCACAGTCTCACTCCACATACCATCTGCCATTTCACCAGCTGCTCCATCAAGCAATATGAAATTATTGCAGGAAAGACGTGAAGGGAAAAGATCAGCCATAATCTATTGAATGGCACAGCAAGCATCCCACCATTTCTTATGGTTATGGTTTTCTGTTCTGGATATGTGAAAGCAATTTCCCAGTTGGTCCTCCATTGGGAAGGCTGGTGAAATTTAAATTCTGATGTGCTGAAGGGCTGATACTAATAATAGAATTTTATTTTCTTGGTAGTCATTAGGATGTTATTTGTGAGTACATGGTCTATTTTCAATAGATCATCCTTGTTTTTTGAGGATTTGGGAGCCAATTGGTGCAGATGGGGATTTTTGTCATTGCCATTGTTTCTGAACATTAACCCAACAATTGTTAATTCAGATGTAGTCTTTCCCTCCCTGTCTATTAATGCAGGATTCCAAGATTGTTAAGACAGTGGCCCAGATACCCTGAGGCTTGCTAAATCTTGGTCTTGAATACTACATGCTAGTTAGCAGTTACTGATCCCTATATTTTGAGAAACCAAAAGAAAACTTACTGTTGGGGGGGGGAGGGGGGGGAAGGAACAGTCCTTGTGATTTAGAAATGATCTATGGAAGAAGTACTTGTACCCACACCTCCTCCCTTGCCACATTTGGTGCTCCCAGCAGTCCTTTCCAATTTAGCAACACTTCACTTGTGGATCTGCAGGGTTCATCTCCTTCATCCCAGAATCAGAATTTATTATCAGGGACATGTCACAAAATATGCTGTTTTGTAGCATCTTTATTGTTCATTACAGCTGCAAAAATGCTATAAATTACATTCCATAAATATGCTATTTGGATAAAAAGAATTAGTACAAAGGGAGAGAAAAAATGTGAGGTAGTGGCTGTGGTTCATTGTCTGGGCAGAAATCTATTGGTGGAGGGGAAGAAGCTGTTTTTGTTCTGTTGGGTATTTATCTTCAGGCTCCTGTACCTCCTTCCCGATCGTAGTAGAGAGAAGAGGGCTTAGCATGGGTGTTGTGGGTCCTTGATGATAGAGGCTGCTTTCTTTAGACACCGCCTCTTGTTAATGACCTTCATGGAGTGAAGACTAATGCCCATGATAGCACTGGCTGAGTTCTGCCCTGTGCATTGGCACCTCCATGCCATTACAGTGATGTAACCAATCTGAGTGCTCTCCTTGAAACACCTGTAGAATTTGCAAGAGGTTTTGGTGACAAAACAAATCTCCTCAAACTCCTCAGGAAGGATAGTAGCTGGTGAGCCACTGCCTTGATGGCATAGACATAAAGGGCCCAGGATAGATCTTCACAGATGTTGAAACCCAGGAATTTGAAGATCGGAGGTCAATCACTGGAGTCTTCCTCTTCCCCCCCCCCCCCCCCCCCACCTCCCCCAACCAATCAATGTGATCGACCGGGATCATTGTCTGAGGAGGGCAAAATTATGAGGGCCTCTTCTGCCCTGCACACAGCATCTTTCAGCTGCTCCCATCAGGAAAGAGATGCTGCAGTATCAGAGCCAGCGCCACCAGGCTGAGGAACAACCCCCCCCCCGCCCCCGTTTCACGGGCAGTGAGAATGCTGAACAACCAAAGGAACTGTTCACACTAGCCACCCAAGAAATTCATGAAATATTATTTGTATATATGAAATCTTGTCCTGACTATGTCCATATGTATATTATGTCTGGTTGTGCATCTGCGTGTTTTGCACTGAGGACAGGAGAACACTGTTTTGTAAGGTTGTAATTGTCCAGTCATATGACGAAGTTCCTCTCCACTGCTGACCCCTTGATGAGGAGTAGTTTGTATTCTCCTTATTCCCCCCCCCTTCCTGAAATCCAAAATCAGTTCCTTAGTTTTGCTAACGTTGAGACATCACTCAACGAGCTGATCTAACTTGCTCCTGTACACTTCCTCATTGCTATCCGTGATTCTGCTCACAACAGTGGTTCATCAGGATATTTTTAGATAGCATTTAAATTGTGCTTAGCCACACAGTTGTTGGTGTAGAGAGAGGGTAGAGCAGTGGGCTAAGCACGCATCCTTGAGGTGTGCCTACGTTGATCGCCAGTGAGGAGGAGATGTTGTTACTGATTTGTACTGACTGTGATCTTCTGATGAGGAAGTCAAGGATCCAGTTGCAAAGGGAGTTGCAGAGGCCCAGGTTTGGAAGCTTGCTGACTAGTACTGAGGGGATGATGGTGTTTGATATGAGCTGTAATTGATGAAAAGCAGCCTAATGCATGTGTTGCTGATGTCTAAGTGAACCTGGACCGTGTGGAGAGCTAGTGAGATTGCATCTGCTGCGGAGTGATTGTGAAGATGGGTGAATTGCAGTGCAACCGGGTCTTGAGTGTGAGCTAATTCTGGCCATGACCAAGCTCTGAAAGCATTTCATTGCAGTCGATGTGAGTGCCTCTGGGTAATAGTCATTGAAGCAGCTCACTCTTGGGGACCGATGCCTTTTAAAGTAGGTGGGAACCTCCGACTGCAGCAATGAGAGATTGAATATGTATGTGTTGGCATAGATTTTCTGTACCCTGTCAAGTATGTCATTTGGCCCTGAGACCTTACGAGGGTTCACCCTTTTGAAAGATGTTCTGATGTTGTCCACAGATATTGCATGGTTGTCAACTTCTGCAGGGATTTTCATTGGTACTGTTGAATTCTCCTTTTCAAAGCGAGTGCTCTCATTGTGGCCTCCTTTACATCAGAGAGACTGGGAGATTGTTTTGTCGCTCTGTTTGCTGCAATAACACGGAACTCCCTGTAGCCATCCATTTTAATTCCACACCCTATTCCCACACTGAAATGTTTGTCCATGGCCTCATGTACTGCCAAATCAAGATTTACCTGCAAATTGGAGCAACAACCCCTCCTATTCTGTCTGGGCACTCTCCAATCCAGATGACATTAACATTGACTTCTCCATTTCATTAGACCCCTCTTTTGTCTCTTTCCCTATCCCTATGCTTTCCTCCAGCTTCCCACACACTTCCTTTTGTGACAGGTGTCTGTTTATCCATGTACACATTAATATTCCCTGCAGTAAAGCCTGGTGTCTATTTGTGATTGATTTCCTTGCCATTGGATCTCATGCTGTACCACAGATATCCTATATAACAATAAATCTCTTGCAGACAGCTGCCACTCTTTTGAAATCATATTTTTTTTTACAATTTTCTGACTGTTCTACTTTTAATATGATGGGCTTTAGCCTTCAATTTTCTGCTTTCTATTCTTGGTTTTTTTTTTGGACTAATTTATTAACAAATTAGTTGAAGAACTAGTTTTTCTTTGAGTAGGTTTGTGATTTTTTTTTTCTTCCCCCTAATCTGGCCAATGTTTCCAGTAATTTGTGAATCTTAGGAGATTTGCTGCATCTAATATCTCTGTAGCCAGTTTTACGTCCTGCATCTGCCAGGCTTTAGTTGCATTCAAGTTCTCAATATATTTTCAATCTGACTTGAAGGTCTGTCCCCATTCCCAAAATTGTTCTGCTTCTTGGTGTCACAAAATAATTTCTTTACATGGGCTGCAGCTGAAGAGACTCGAGTTGGTTTAAAATGTCTTGTAAAGTTAATGGTTATGACTTCTGAAGTTGTTTGGTTTGTCTGCCAATTTATTACAGCCATGGTCAAAGAGATACAGCACAGATCTTGATTTCAAGAGGTGCCAAATACTTGCCTGACAAAAATGGTGTTACTCCACTGGATCTCTGTGTGCAGGTATAAGTGCATATTGATCTTCCTTTTTCTGCAGAACTGTATCATGCATAAATTTAAACTATCCTTGCTGTTATGCAGAGTTCTTCCCCTCTAATAGTCAGGATTTTGCAGTTCCTATGATTTGCAGCTATCTTAACAAATTTGCTGAGAAATCAGGAATAGAAGCAAGTAGGTCATTTACTTTCTTGTATTTGCTTTTATCTTTCAATTTGATGTATTTCCTTTGTGCTACTTTCCTGTACTAATCCTGTATCCTTTGATTCACTTTGTATCTAAAAATGTATCAATTTCTCTGAAACAAACTGGCTGAATAGCCAGTCATCCAAATTTCCAATAATCTCCAGAGCACTAAACATCCCAAGAAGATGAACAGTTTTGATGCAATATTATCCCTTTCACACCTGCACCCCACTAAATTGGCCGTTCAGTGTCCCGGGATAGGAATGGGGGTTTGGCTTTTCACACTAGACCACTCCGAACTGGGACACTGAATGCTTTCACACTTGCAAGGAGCCATCCCGGGGTTATGACTGTTCTACCTTCCACTGGTGACGCCATGACGCATCGAGTGATGGTGGATCTGCCCTAAATCCTGATCAGTGTATTATGATCTTACATTTGAACAAAATTAATCATGCCTAATTATAACATAATTAAGCTTTGTCTGCTGCACAGTATGAGCTCTTCAGCCCCTGTTGTTGTTGGGCCAACCTATATAAACCTTTAAGGGACCATGGGAAAATGCGAGCAATAAATAGCAATGCGGACAATTTTTAAATGGTGGGAAAGCTGATAGCACTATAGCGCACAATTTGTATAGTTGAGAAAATTGGTAGCACTATCATGGACAATTTATAAATGCCATAGGAAAAAACTATGGTGGATCTGCCCTCCCAGAATTCCATGCGGTAGAGGAAGGGCTGTATGCCAGGCTGCATGCATGGAGCATTCATCGAGGGGTTACTCTGCCGCACGGCATTCTGGGAACTCGGGTTCGCCATTGCTTTTTTCCTATAGTCTGTAAATTGTGTGCTCTCGTGCTACCAATTTTCCCCTTCGGTTTAAAAATAGTCCGCTATGGCTATATATTACTGTTTATTGCTACTTATTTCCTCTCTCTCTCTCTCTTCTCTCTCTCTCTTCTCTCTCTCTCTCTTCTCTCTCTCTCTCTTCTCTCTCTCTCTTCTCTCTCTCTCTTCTCTCTCTCTCTCTCTCTCTCTCTCTCTCTCTCTCCTCCACTGTGACTTTCCCATGGCAAAGTCAATACTTTAATTTTCCTACACTCACACAAAAAACTTGAGTCATTTCAATCCCACAATGCAATTACCCGTTTCACACTTGCCTGATTGCAATGCCCGTGTCAAGGCAGTTAATCCCTGGCCTGAGGTGACGCCATCTGATGCTGGCATTGAGCTGATTTTGCTTTCACACTAGGCACTTTAAAGGCCGATTGGTGGTTAATTCCTGGGATCTTTGCAAGTGTGAAAGGGGCTATTGATGTGGTTGTTAGGGGGTCAGCCATATTGTCTATTGGTATGCCATTGCACAATCCCTTGCCCTTGTACAGGTGTCTGCTTGATTTGTTAGCAAGTTTGTCAAAAATAATGCTGTGATGCTTTTACCATTTTAGGGTGGGTATGGAGAGACGTGTGAAATTTTAATCCAGCATCATCCAAGACTCTTTCAAACTCTTATCCAGATGACACAGAATGAGGATATCAAGGAAAACATGGTAATGATTCATATTTAACTAAATTCGTGCGCTTGGCTATTTGTTTTAAATGTACTTGTGTAACTTGTAGGGGAGATGGGAATATGATCAATTGCAGTCATATTTGTTCCAGGCTTTGCCATTTGTGCACTCAATTCTTCAAAAAGCTGATATTTTGGAGAGAATATTGCTTTTTTTAATATAATGTTGGTAAATGCATTTAAGTTTCATGGTAGTGGTAATTTTGAATAGTTTTGCCTATGGGGGGGCGGGGGGGGGGATTGGTCCTATTAAAGAACAATGTGGTCACATTTGTATGCAGCAAGAGGAGATGGGTGAGGTTCTTAATGTATTTTAATCCATGTTTATCATGGGCAAAGTTACGGAAACTCAGGAATTCATAGACCAGAATAGTGATGTCTTGAAATCTATCTACATTACAAAAGAGCAGGTGATGGTGGCTAATTTCCAAATGTATCCTTGATCATTATGGGAAGAAATAGCTGCATCCCTGGCAGAGATATTTGTATCATTGTTAGCTGTGTGTGAGGTACTGGAAGGTGGCTCATTTATTTGAAAAAGAGTACAAAGAACAAGCTAGGGAAATATAGTGGTGGGCAGGTTTATGGAGGGGACTTGGAGAGATAGAACATGGGCTGCCTGTTCTTACAACAGGATCTGGATCATCAGGGGAAAATGCACTGAGGGAAGATGGAATTTAATGTACACAAATGTGAGGTATTGGATTTTGGGAAGTTATACCAGGGCAGGACTTGCACAGGAAATGTCAGGACACTCTCATTGGAGAGTAGCGACGTGGGTAAGTCAGGTAGACAGGGTAGTGAAGGTTTTGTTTGGTACACTTGTCTTCATTAGTTAGGGCATTATTGATAACCGTTGGGACAAATGCACAAGCCATTGACGAGACTATTTTTGAAGTATTGTGTGCAGTCTGGTCACCTGCCAGAAGCTGGAAAGGATGCAGAAAAGATGCACAAGGATGTTGGCTGGACTGGAGAGCTTGAGTTGTAGGGAGAAACTGGATAGGATGGGACTTTCCCTTGGAGTGCAAGAGAAAAACAATCTTATTTCCAGGGCAGGAAAGTCTAAAACTCGAGTGATGATTATAAAAGTTTATTGTCCTGTACATTGTACAATGCACATGTACACCAAAATTCTTACTTGCTGCAGCTGAACAGGTATTTTGTATATATTTTAAAAAAAAACTACAAAAGCAACAGATAAATTACTACAATGGTATACTTAATGGAAGTAAAAAGAAACAATAATTATAAAGCAATAGATGATGCACATTCCTAGTTATCAGTGCAAAAAAGTGACTTTGCAATAGTGCATGTTTTTGGTGTTGGAGCAGTCTATGATTAATATCACCAGGGGGGAGGTTCAAGAGCCTGACAGTTGTTGGAAAGAACAAAGAGGTGGTGATCTTCTGCCTGGAACGGAGAAGTTAGAAGTGGCTGTGATCAGGGTGATGGGGTCCTTTATGATGTTGACTGCCTTCTTGAGGCAGCACTTTACATAGATGCATTCAGTGGATGTGAAGTTGGAGCCTGTGATGGACCTTTGTTAACTTTTGCAGTCCTGGGCATTTAAATTCCCAAACCAGGCTGTGATGCGACTAGTCGGTATACTTTTCACAGTGCTCTTGTAGAAGTTTGATAGAGTATTCAATGGCATGCTAAATTTCATCAGACCCTTTAGAAAGTGTTGACTTTTCTTCATGGTTGCCATGATATGCTGGCTCCAGGAGAGGTCTTCTGAAATATGGACTCCCAGGAACTTCAAGGTTCTAACCTTCTCCACCTTAATCCCATCAATGCAGACGGCTACACAATCCATCAGCAGCTCCTTCCTAAAAATTAAACAAAAACTACTTGATCTTGGTGATGTTGAGAGCAAGATAGTTATTCTGTCATCACTCAGTATCGAAATGCTGGAAGAACTCAGCTCCAGTTCAGTCATCACCCAAGAATTTCTCAACGTCCATCATTTCCAGTTATTCAACCAACAGTGATGGTCAGTGAATTTATGAATTGAGTTGGTGCTGAATTTGACTACCCACTCAAAAGTCGGGACCAAGCACGCAACCTTGGGGTGCATTTTAGGTGAGGGAAAAGATGTAAAGGGCACTTAATAGACACAATTTTTTCATGAGTGTGGTGGGTATGTGGAATTAACTCCCAGAGGGAGTGGTAAAAGGAGGGAACAATTACCGTGCATAAAAGCATAGGTATATTAATAGGAAGGATTTGGATATGGACAAATGCCATCTACAAATTTACCGATGACACCATGGTTGTTGGCAGAATCACAGACAACTATAAGATAGCATACAGGAGTGAGATAGATCAACTAGTTGAGTGTGTCACAACCACAACCTTGCACTCAACATGAGCAAAACTAAGGAACCATCAGAAAGGAGGTACAGGAGCCTGAAGATGCACACACAACATTAGAAAAACGGCTACTTACTCTCTGCCATCAGATTGCACAATGAACCTAGAGACACTGCCTCACTTTTTTTCTCTTTTGCACTAATGATTTTTTTAAAATCTTGTATTTTCTGTGGATTTCCTCATTTTTAAAATTGATTTTATGCATTTTTAAAATGATTTCCGTGTTTTTATTCCTTTGTTTGGCAACACTGCTTCTTGGACAGCTGTGACTGCATCACTGCTAGCTCACTTCTCCCTTCCACATCATTGTTTAGATCGATGATGCATGAACGGTGCGCCACAGAGAGGTGGTCCGTGCAGGTGCAGGCTTGCTTGCGTGAGCCCGGCTACGGGGCCAGTGCAAGTGAGTCGACACATGAAAGTCGCTCAGAATCTGCCTTTGAGGCAGCAGTAGAAGCAGCTCCATTTAGGTAACTGCAGCATTTTGAAACTAGTAATTTGGTGTACATTTTCAAAAAATTTCCAAATGGGGGTGCCTCCCCCAACTCCCCTGCAAATGGCGCTGCATCCTCTTGACGTCTGCTGTATTCCTCGCTCAAGTGCTCAGCTCTTTTCCTCTCTTTGTGTGCCTGATCTACGAAGCTGTAATTATAGCAATTGTTACATGCCTTCATAATAATAAAACCTGATTCTGAAATTCAAGCAAATAATAGCTCAGATATGCAACAGCCACCATAAATGAATTGGGCCAAAGGTCGGAGATCTTAAGGCGATTTGTAACACCAGCTTAATTAATTATAAATGTGACGCTTTAACCGATTTATTATTCTACTGTGTTGGAATTTTGTACTGAAGTGTATCACTTTAAATTATATTAGCTTTTGTCTTAAAAATGGAAAAATTGATTGTGCTTGCAATAGGTATTTATCTTTTCATTCACTTGCATGTAAACTGAGGATTACTGGAGTTGTCCTCAGTTTGTGAAACTTTCCACTTTTTCTGCTTGCATATTCTTTAGATGTTTTAATTCGTTAACAAGAGACTTGTTAAAACTTCACCTGATGAAAAACTCATTTTAGGAATTTTTCAACATGAAAATTGTATCAAAGGAAAAGAGTAGGCTACTCAACCCCTCAAACATTCTTGCTATTGAAAATAATCATGGCTGCTCTGTCCCCATCCTCATCTTTTCCATGCCAGTTCTCCTTAGCACTTACTTCCTTGGTCATCTAAAAAAATTATCTTCCATTCTCCAGCATTGAGAATTTCAGAAATTCACTGATCAGAAATCTGTGGGAGTTAGTTAGTTCACAATGAAGTTAGTACTCAAATTTTAAATGAACACCTCTTGTTTGAGATTCTCTAGCTCATGAGGTTTTTGGGAGGGAGGGAGGGAGGGATGGATTGTTTATATACCACATGTATTGCCTTATATGCATAACTCATTATTAATTAAATGTATTGTGATTTTAAAATTTCGATAAAACAGTCCAAAACATCTTGTCATTTACCCTGTTACACTTGTTCAGGACCCTGTACATTTCAATAGATCACCGCTCATTTTTCTGAATTCCAAAGAATATGGATCTAATTTTTTCAGCTGCGAATTGGCAATGTGAATCTCTTTATACTGCTTCCAATGCAAATGTATTCTTTCTTATTGGACAAAAGTTTTTGTACTGAAATCCAGGTGTGGCCATGTGTAATTATAATACTTCCCCATTCTGAACTTCAACTTTCTTGCAATAAAGACTATTATATCATTTACCATCCTGAACTTTTTGAACCTGTATGTAAACTTATAAATACAAATTCTTTGTTCTTGGATCATCTGTAGTCTTTCACTGTTTAGATATATCTGCCTTTAGATTTACTTAACAGATGCATAATTTCATGCTTGTCAATCTTTAACACTTTGTTCTGATTTCATCTATTCACTGAGCCCTTTTACAGAACCCCACCATAGCATGTCGTACTACTTATTTTACTGCCATTGTCAAACTAGGATATTTTGTATTCTGCCATTGCCTCAATGTCATTAACATAAATAACAATTGATGGCCAACAACGTGGAGCCCTCCATGTTTCCAGCCGAAAAAGATGTCTATTCTGATTCTGTCATCTATGTGGCAACCAATTTTCTATTCATGCCAATGCACTTGTCTGAATTCCACATGCTCTTACCTTGTGTAATAGTCTTTTATATGGGAGTCTGTCAAATGCTTTCTGTAAGTCCAAATGCACCTGATCTACTGGGCTCCATGTAGCAACTCTACTTGGTGCATCTTCAAAAAGCTCTGGTAGGCTTATCCAAAGGATTTTTTAAAAATTAAAATCCTCTGTTAAACTCCCAGACACACTGAACAACTTCTATGCCTGCTTTCAGGTGAAAAACTAAGTTGCAGCGAAGAAGACTGCTTCTCCTCCAAATGACGAGATGTTGTGTCTTGGAGTGGCTGACGTGAAGAGAGAGTTAAGCAAGGGCAATTCGCGGAAAGCTGCTGGACCAGATTACGTTCCCAGCAGAGTGCTCAGGGGATGTGCAGCTCACCGCATATCCTCACTGACATCTCCCTGAGAAGTGCTGTGGTCCCAATGTGCTTCAAAGCCTCCACCATTGTCTTTGTGCCAAAGAAGTTGTCTGCGTCCTGCCTCCATATCTACCAAGCTTTTGCACTCCATCGTCATGAAGTGCTTCAAGAGGCTCGTCATAGGGCATATCACGCTCCTGTTTCCCCCGTCACTCGACCTTCTGCAGGTCGCATACGAACCAACCGCTCTAAGGATGACGCCTTTGCCACTACCCTCCATCTAGCCCTCACCCACCTGGAAAACAAGGGCTCGTGTGTTCATATTGAAGTGCCAGTTGATGAAGTAGACAAAGACGATGTGGTCAAACAATAATCATGACTTATTAGCAGAAACTCATGGTACAATAATGAAAGACAATAGATGCATATACAGTTCTATCCAAGGGGAGTGTCCTCAACAATAGAGATAATGTACAGCCAATGTTAGTACAGCAAGGCTTGCCAAGGGTGGGGGGGGGGGAGACAGGCAGCTTGGCAGACATTCACCACAATCTCCCCCCGGCAGAAGAAGGGTTAAAATCCAAAGGACAGCTGCTAGGAAAGATTGAAGCAAGTGATACATGGATACCATGTTTGGCCTTGAGATACCCTAACAGCCAAAATACGCCATTATCTAGCAAGCAATTGGAATATAATGAGATGTTTTATGAATGTCAGCCTATCAGGTTTTTTACGAATTCTGGTGCTTTGTCTCAAAACAGGTGGCTCCTTTACAACCTTGGGAACTGGTACAGGTCCTGGGTCAGTAGTGTGGGAAGGAATGACTTCTGGACCCGCTCCAGAATCACCAACGTGAGGCAGTGGAGCCTCAGCATGGCCATCTGAAAGCTGACTAGGGGTCACAGTCTGGGGAGGTGAGTCCAACCTCTCTGGCTCACTTTGAGTAGGGGTGCGAGGAAGGAGCGAACCAGGCAAGGCCAGATCTCAGGGGTACAGTGTCAGTACTCCCGTCTGGAAATCTAACATGTGCATAATTGTGGTTAGTATGCAGTAGCTGAACTGGTTGGATTAGGGGGTCTGTTTTACTCGCCCGAGTGTGGCTCTTCAGCAGCACGGTTCCAGGCTGAGATAAACAGGCTGGCCAGTCCATCACAGTTCCTGATTTCCTAGGAAAGGCAAACATACGTTTATGAGGTGTTTGATTTGTTGCAGTACACAATAAAGACCAAATAGAATGTAGTGCCTCAGGTAGCACCTCCTGCCACCGGGTTACAGGGTAACCATGTGTTTTTAAAGCAAGATTATCAGTCTTCCAGACTGTAGCATTAGCCCTTTCAACCTGCCTATTGCCCTGCAGGTTGTAGCTCGTGGTACGGCTGGTGACAATTCCTTTTTGTAGCAGGGCTCGCCACAGTTCAGCGCTCATGAATGCTGAGCCTCTATCGGTATTAATGTAATTGGGAAAACCAAAAATGCTGAAAATTCTGTCGTGACTTAATGACAGACGTTGACAAGTCGTCAGGGGAGGGTATCGCAAAGGCAAACCTAGAATGTTTGTCAATTACAGTAAGGAAATACATTTTTGTTGTTGGAAGGTAATGGCCCTTTAAAATCTAAGCTAATCCTCTCAAAAGGTCGGGTTGCCTTGATGAGAGTGGCCTCTGGAGCTTTGAAGTATTGTGGTTTGCATTCTGTGCAAACGGGACAGCTTTTAGTCAGTTTCCTGACTTCTTCCAGAGAGTAAGGAAGGTTGTTAGCCCTTATGTAGTGGAAGAATCTCATGACTCCTGGGTGGCTTAGTCTGCTATGAATCTCTTTTAGCCCCTCCAGCTGAGCACCAGCAGCAGATCGTGACAATGCGTCAGAGGGATCATTTAACCTGCCCGGTCTGTACTGCACGTCATAATTATAAGTTGAGATTTCTATTTGCCAGCGTGCCATCTTATTGTTCTTGATTTTACTTTTGTGTTTAGTACTGAACATGTAGGCTACAGATTTCTGATCAGTGACAAGAGTAAATTTTCTGCTGGCTAGAAAGTGTCTCCAGTAGGGAACAGCTTCAATAATAGCCTGGGCTTATTTTTCAATGGCAGGATGTTTAAGTTCAGGTCTGCGTAACGTGCGGGAGAAGAATGACACAGGTCTGCCCTTTTGATTAACGGTTCCTGCCAAGACACAATCTAAGGCATCAGTTACCACTTGGAATGGGACATCCTCGTCAATGAATGAGAGTGCAGCTTTGGCAATATCAGCTTTAATTCTCTCAAAAGCCGTCAAGGCCATTGGAGAGAGAGAGGAAAAGATTTAGTGTCAAACAGAGGGCGTGCCTTTGTGGCGTAGTCCCGAGCCCATTTGCAGTAGTAGGAAAAGAATCCCATACATCTTTTAAGGGCTTTTGCTGAGTTTGGGGGTGGTAACTCCTTAAGGGGGGGGCCATTCTTTCCGGGTCGGGGCGGATTTCGCCCTTGCGGACAATGTAGCCCAGAATGGGTAGCTCTGTTGCATTGAACACACATTTGCCCTCGTTAAATGTAAGGTTGAGTTTTTTAGCTGTTGCTAAAAATTTCTTTAAGTTGTGTCGTGCTCAGCCTGTGATTTCCCACAGATAGTGACATTATCCAGATAGGGAAATGTACCCTGTAACTCGTACGTCCTAACAATCTTATCCATTTCCCTCTGAAACACTGACACACCATTAGTGACTCCAAAAGGTACCCTTTTAAACTGGTATAAACCCCCTCCCATGAGCCTCAAAGGCTGTATATGATTATTCCTTTTTTTTAATGGGGATTTGGTGGTAAGCTGCTTTGAGGTTGATGGTGGAGTATACTTTGAATTCCGCTATCTGATTAACCATTTCATTGATGCGTGGCAGGGGGTAGGCATCCAGGTTAGTGTAACGGTTGATTGTCTGGCTGTAGTCAATAGACAGTCATTTCTTTGTGTGATTTTTCACAACTACCACCTGGGCTCGCCACTGACTCTTACTGGGTTCAATTACTCCCTCTTTAAGCAATCTCTGGGTCTCATCTTTGATAAACTCACGATCCTCTTTGCTGTAAGAACGGCTCTTAGTGGCAATTGGCTGACACTCGGGTGATAAATCACTGAAAAGGGAGGGAGCTTTGATCTTTAATGTGGACAGACCGCAGTAACTAGCGCAGGGGATGGTAAGTGTAGGTAGTGGCCCACCAAAATTTAACACTACACTGTTCATCTGAGATTGAATATTTAACCCCAGTACCACAGGGGCGCAGAGCTCCGGCATAATAAAGAGCCACACATCAGTCAGGCAATGTCCCTGCAAATTTAAAGTAACTTTACACTTGTCCCGTACAGTTTTTGTAAGTTCACTACAAGCCATCGATATCTTTCGGTTTGCTGGATATCTCCACAAATTTAACGCTCTGGCAATCGTGGATGTAGCTGTCAGCACACCCCAAGTCTATTAGACAACCAAGAGTCTCACCATTCACCTCCCCCTTCATAGTCAACCATTCCAGTCCATAACATCCCCCAAGCTTTGGAGTCAATTGGGCTATCATAGGGGATCTCACCTTGCCATCACTTGAAGTCGATTCAGCCTGCTTGTCTGAAGATTCCCCCTTTTCACAGTTGTATTCCCTTCCTGCAGATCCAGGACGCATTTTCTTGGTGATTCTCTTCTTATCAGTGGGAATACTTTTCGCCTTGCACGCTTTAGCAAAGTGGCTGAGTTTCCTACAATAGCTGCAGGTAGCAAATCGAACCAGGCACTTCTGTCTGGGGTGCCAGCTCTTATCACAGAAGTAGCATTTTTCAGGAGTTTGCCTTTTTCTTTCCTTCGGGGTTCCAGCATTCCTGGATGTTTCCTTTTCAGTTTCTAGCATTTCACTGGAACGCATGGCACTTCTCAGTGTTTTGGCTAGAGTGACTGCCCTGTCGTTAGGTTAAGGGCTCCGTCTCCAGCAGCCTCTGTCGGATGTAACTGGAGTCAATCCCGTTGTCTAAAGCATCCAGCTTCAAGGCATTGCGGTATTGTTGCACGTTGACTACCCTGACATCACATTCATATGCCAGTGAGTCGAGAGCCATTGCATGGGCCGCATCACTTTCCCTGGGTTTCTGACATCTAGTCAGCAACTGGTGTCGAGCAAGCACCACATTCCGTGGCGCTGCATAGTAAGCAGACAGACGTTCCCGGGCTATAGCCAGAGTGGTAGCTCCTTGCGTCGTAATGGTGAAAGGGACCTCACCCAGCAGAGAGTTCAGGTGGCCCCACTGTATTGCCTCATCGACCACATTGTTTCGAGCCATGTAGTAATCGAAACAAGCAATCCAGTGGTTGAAAATTTCTCTGGTCCTCGGGGCACACTAGTTGATTATCAGGTGCTCTGGCCTGAGGGCTGCATCCATTTCTGCTAATAAAATTGAAGTGTCAGTTGATGAAGTAGGCAAAGACGATGTGGTCAAATAATAATCATGGCTTTTATTAGCAGAAACTCGTAGTACAATAATGAAAGACAATAGGTGCATATACAGTTATACCCAAGGGGAGTGTCCTTAACAGTAGAGATAATGCACAGCCAATGTTAGTACAGCAAGGCCCGCCAGAGGGGTGGGGGGGGGGGGTGGGGGGAGACAGGCAGCTTGGCAGACATTCACAACACAAATGCTGTTTATTGACTTCAGCTCAGCATTCAACAAAATCATGCCACAGTACCTGATAATAAGTTGAGCTTGCTGGGTCTAAAAAAAATCCTTCCTCTGCAATTGGTTTCTTGGCTTCCTGTCGGGGAAACCTCAGGCAGCATCTCCAAGTCCATCACACTGAGCACAGGGATTTCCCCAAGGCTGTGTGCTGTTCACTCTCCTGACCCACGAATGTGCAGCTAAACACAGTTTGAACTATATCAAATTTGCTGATAACACAACTGTGGTGGACCTGATCAGTAAGAATGAGGAGTCAGCGTACAAAGATGAGGTGCAGTTGTTAACGGACTGGTGCACAGCCAACAATGTGTATCTGAATGTTAAAAAAACAAAAGAGATGGTTGTCATCTTCAGTTTTGGTCACCAAATTATAGGAAAGATATAAACAAAATAGAGAGAGTGCAGAGAAGGTTCACGAGAATGTTGACAGGATTTCAGGGTCTGAGTTACAGGGAAAGGTTGTGCAGACTGGGGCTTTTTTCTCTGGAGCGTAGAAGATTGAGAGGGGACTTGATAGAGGTGTTTAAGATTTTAAAAGGGACAGACAGAGTAAATGTGGATAGGCTTTTTCAATTAAGAAAGGGGGAGATTCAAACTAGAGGTCATGGTTTAAGATTGAAGGGGGAAAATTATAAGTGGAACATGAGGGGAAATTTCTTTACGCAGAGGGTGGTGGGGATGTGGAATGAGCTTCCGGCAGACGTGGTCGAGGCGGGATCATTGGTTACATTTAAGGAAAGACTGGATCGTTACATGGATAGGAGGGGACTGCAGGGGTATGGACCGGGTGCTTGTCAGTGGGACTAGGAGGGTGGGGATTTGCTACGGCATGGACTAGTAGGGCTGAACTGGCCTGTTCTGTGCTGTAAGTGGTTATATGGTTATAAGAGGGCCTGGGGGGAACCATGCTCCGCTAACCATTGATGGGTCGTCAAGAGTATCAAGTTCCTTGGAGTGCACTTGTTGGAGAACCTCACATGGTCCCTTACCACAACTCCATAGCCAAGAAAGCTCAGCAGGGCCTCTACTTTCCTGCGAAGGCTGAGGTAATTTCATTTCCCACTCTCCATCCTAGCTACATTCTACAGAGGATCTATCAAGAGCATCCTGTGCAACTGGGTCACTGCCTGGTTTGGAAGCTGTACCTCCTCGGACCGCAAGACCCAGTAGAGGATAGTGAAATTGGCAGAAAAGATCATTGGGGGCTCTTTTCCTACCGTGAAGGTTATTTACAACACTCAATGCAGGCAAAAGGTAATAAACATTTTGAAGAATTCTACACATCCATCAAGTAAACTGTTCTCCCTTCTGCCATGTGGTAGGAGGTGCTTGGGCCCTTACGTCCAGATTAGGCAACAGCTTTTTCCCTAAAGCCGTCAGACATGTGAACTCCAAGAACAATTGGGGATAGGGTACCGTGGACTGTTACTGTATAAGTCTTAAGTGTTGAACTTCTATACTAATTTGTATTTGTGTAAATATGCTCCGTGGTCCTGGAGAAACACATCTCGTATTTACCATGCGAGTGTGGTATGAGTGATAAATAAAGGTGACATGACTAGGTTTGGTTACATTCAGTTTCTCTGAATAACCAGCTATTTATTCCATAACTGTTAACTCCAGCTTTTCGCATGAATGTTAAGCTGACAGGCTCATACTTTGTTTTTTTCGCTTTGTCTTCTTGCCTTGAACAATGGGTCACATTTGCAGTTAATTGATTCTCTGATGCTTTCAGCTTTGGGAAACCTTAATGCCTTCACTATCTATATAGCATTTCTTTTAATACACTCTGATGAAGCCACTGGGACCCGGGAGCTTGTCTATCTTTAATCCCATGAGTTTATATAATGCCATATCCCTTGATAGGTGCTTGTCAAAGTTCTTTTAACTTGAACTAATTTTAACAGTTTCTGGTGGCTATTCAGAAAACATTATTGTTAGAATTTTGGACAACTGCATTGACTGCAAATGGTTAGCATAGCGGATAGCGCAACACTGTTACAGCACCAGTGACCCAGGTGCGAAACCGGCGCTATCTGTTAGGAGTTTGTACTGTTACGAACTAACAACCTTTTTAATTATTTTTGGGATTGAAGGAACTTTGTTAGTACTACACAGGAACAGCAATGGAAAATTCACCAGACAATGGTAAATTCAAAAGAATTAAACTATTAACAACATAACATCTCTAAACTAACATAGATCTAAACGTAACCCTACTATGTGCAAATGTAAATGTGTATGTATATATAATTAAAGTCCCACTCTGAAAAGTCAATCTTTAAAAGTTCAGCATCGTTTTAGTCTTGCTTTAAGGTCTTAAATTCTGAGTTCAGAAATAATTATAAAGTGCTTTTAAACATCTCATCTTCAGGTCTCTTTACTCACAATGAATTCACAAAACCAGACAAGGGTTAAACAAATGTGGTCATCTTCTTCCATGATGAAGTCACAAACCAGACGAGGGTTGAATGAAGTGGCCATGCAAAAATAGACCCAGAAGAAATCTGTCCTCTTTTCCAAAAATACAGCGAAATGGTCTTCCTTGTTTCAAAAGCCACTGATTCTGTGTTCCCCTTTCCCCAGGAGTAACATACCACATCACCAATTCTGGTTACTGTAACTCAACCCTGTCTTTCACAAGGTTTCAACCCCAGTGTCACAGCAGTTTTGACTTCTGCTCTCCAAACTGAACTCTTCAAAAAAAAACCCAAAGGTCT
This sequence comes from Narcine bancroftii, assembly GCF_036971445.1. Classification (NCBI taxonomy): domain Eukaryota; kingdom Metazoa; phylum Chordata; class Chondrichthyes; order Torpediniformes; family Narcinidae; genus Narcine; species Narcine bancroftii. The sequence continues at coordinate 219,803,799 of NC_091474.1, read as the reverse complement.
GAATTTGGTAATGTATTTCTCCAAATCATGTGACTGTTGCATCATCAGTGAGGTGAGACCTAATTCTTGGAAACCACATGACCATCAGTTTTATTTCTACCAAAATTCTGTTCCTTTTTAAAACATTCCATAGCCACAAAAACCTCTGTACAAGAAACTTAAGTGGCTTGGATTAAAAACAGATGATTTCCTTCAGCAGTTCTTGAATAATTAAGACGCATTTGAAATCCATTGGTTCCATCTGTCCAAGATGCTGCAACTCCAAGAATGAACTCTCTGAAAACAATGATTCTCTATAAATGTGCTGTGACCTGTGTGTGATCCTGCACCAGCCCACAACCAAGAATACAGATACAGTACTTCAACTCTATACTTTACCAAGACATGCGTATATGTAAGAAATATAGTTTAACATTAAATTAAATATTAACATAAATCTATTGCAGTACGTACTCCCCGTATCTGCTTGGGTTTCCTCCAGGTGCTTTTGTTTCCTCCCACCCTTCAAAATGTAGCATTTGGGGTGTAATTGGGCAGCTTGGGCTTATGGGCCAGAAGAGCCTGTTACCATGATGTATGTCCAAATTTTAAACTAAAAATTTTTTTAAACCAGTTGTTCTCTTTTGCATTTAGCTGCGTCAGATTCTTGAGCACTTGTGCCCTCAGAATGAGAACCAGTATCAAAAGATCCTCATCAGTCTTGCTGAAGTAGCTACAACAAATGGCCACAAGTTGCTGAGGTGAGTTGAGTTACTTATTCTATCAGAAGATATTTTCATTTTGATTCTTATTTTCATAGTTCAGCCATAAAATTTGAATGGTCTAATTAATGCATAAACAAATATTTTTTAAAAACTGCATGCATGTCTGTGATTGTGGTATTCAGATTTCACTGATCAAGGCCAAAATCCTGGGATGTCTAAAGTAATAAAAGAGCAAAGTTCTGTTTACATACATTTCTAGATTAAAAAGCACTTTGACTTGAGGGGTGGCACAGTTAACGTAGCAGTTAGTGTAATGCTGTTACAGTACCTGCGACCCAGGTTCAAATCCAGTGTTTTCTGTAAGGAGTTTGTACATTCTGTGCTCACCTGGGTTTCCTTTGGGTGTTCTGGTTTCCTCTCGCCATTCAAAATGTACCAGAGTTGTCGGTCAATTAGGTGTAATTGAGCAGCGCGGGCATATGGGCCAAAAAAAAAGGCCTGTTACCATGTGGTATGTCTAAATATAAATTTATTAAATAATCATGAAGAAATTGTGAGAATGGATTATAGAAAATGTTTTGTGAAGTAAACAGTTTCTATAAAAATGTACGAAAGATGGAATATTTAGTTATTCAAGAGTTTCCCTACTTACAATGGTCTGACTTACGATTTTTAAAAAGTTACGATAGTTCAAATCCCTACTTTCAATTTCGAATTCTGATCTGTTCCTGTGTTTATGATATGTGGTACGCTACTCTCTCACATCCTCACCATCCAGCAATTAATTTTAGTTCAATGCTTCAAACATTCTTCATGCCCAGTGTGCTTTAAGATGTGTACGTTAATGTTTTTTTCAGTGTGCAATAAAGGTATTCTGTGACAGTATATAGATATGTTTTTGGGAGATAAATTGGGAAAGGTTTGTTAGAGTAGGTCAGGTACAAACACTTTAAAACAGATCTTATTTAAAATACTGGAGCTCTGCCCCATGCTAGACATATCGACTCCACAGCTTTTGCAAGAACTTTGAAGAGTGCTCAAGAGACTTCACTAATGGATTGTTGTTTACAAATGGCAACAGATGAAAGATCTTGTTGGAGCTGCAGATTGTCTGGAAAAGAACTTGTTCTAAGAGGGTCATGTGGTTTTGCAAGCAGAGAGTGTCAAACAGGCTCTCTCTGAGAGAGAGAGAGAGAGACACACACACACACACACACACACACACACACAGATCATTTCCACAGTGTTACAGCTAGCAGAAGCAGCTAGGACTGGAATAGGACAAGCTGGCAAGCTTGTGGAAAGCCCTATTTGAAAGATTGCCTGGTCAAAGCTTTTGTGATTCATGCAAGAGGAGAGAACAGGCTGTCTAATGTTTCACTTGGAATAACAGAAAAAGCAACTTTGTAGTGACTGGAAAGAAAGAGCTTGTCATCTGGAGAACCCTGAAGAGGCAAGTTTCGTCAGCAAGACACTGAGGTGACTGATGGAAGTACATCATTTGTGGATGTCTTGGAACAACAAATCTCTCTCTGAAAACTGACAAGAACCTTTCTGAGAGGCAACCATTTACCTTTCAAGCACCAAAGTCTGGTGAACTTTATAAATGTTAACTTCTGTGCACAGTGTAAGAATTGCCTGCAACCAATGAACTTGGAAGAATGAGAAGTGAGATTGGACTGTGAACCATAGAACTATTCTGAACTTACACACACATTATAGACGTGCATTTAGAATCAGAAGGGGGTTAAGTTGGGTTAAGTAAGTCAGTAGTGATAGGTTAAAGTTTGATTCTGTTTTCATGTTTAAAGATAATTAAAAGAAACTTTTGTTTAAGTAACCATTTGTCTTGGTGAATATCTATTGCTGCTAGGTTTTGAGGTCCCCTAGGCTTGTAACAATTCAAAATTTAATTATAAAAAAAATGGTTGTTGTGGTATTCTTTTTCAACATACAAATGTTTCAACTTAACGATGGGTTTGCTGGAGTGCATCCCCATTGTAAGTTGAGCACCTGTAGGTATGAATGAACAACAGTAAAGGTATCTGAACATTTCTGGTATGCATGTATAAATTTATAAATGGGGAAAACTGACACAGTCATGGGAAGAACTTACAAACTCCTTATAGACAGCATGGGATTCGAATCACCGGTCTCAATCGCTGCAGCTGTAACAGTATTGTGCTACCATGCTACGCTGACAGTACAGCCCTATTTGAGTTTGTTGTATGTAGATCATTGTTGCATGGGACATAAAGAACACAAAGCTTTTATTTTAATTTATTTTAAACAAATGTTGACATTTGTTTGGACTTGATAGCTTCCATTCTGTGATAATTGAAGTATTTAAATTGCTGATAAGATAATTATTTTTTTCCCCCCTCAGTATATCAAGTATCTATGAAGCTCAGATGAAGCGTCTTTTAAAGATAGTGCGAATATTCTGTCATGTATTTCGGCTAGGCCCATCCTCTCCCAGTAATGGAAGTGACATGGCTTACAATGGAAATAAAACTCCAAGAAGTCAAGTTTTCAAGGTCAGAAAATTGTATGACGTTATTAGGAAGATTGAAGTAAAAGAGATGAATTTCACAAACCATGCAAACATTAATCAGACATCTCTTGAAAAAGAAGTAAGTTTGGTTAACAGAGTTTGTACATGTTTACATGCCCATATGAAGCATAAAATCTTCTTTAAATAACTTTTCTTTCCCTCACATGGGATATGCTGCCAAATTCTGCTGGTTTCTTAAAGATCTAATTAATTTTAATGCATGAAAAAAAAACCATTTTTAAACCTCTTAATTTTCTTAAAGTTTTGAAGCAGTTTTCCAGTTGAAATATTTCACCTGAAGTATTGTTTTTCTCATGTTCATAAAGTTGTTTTGTTATATTTTGTTCTTTGTATATTGGGGGCGGATTTCCTTTTCCCTGAGATCGCAGGCTTGGACCATGCTGCTTATTTTACCTTGATCTCTGGAATAGACCTCATTTTGGAACTTAGCTGCCAGCACTTGACAGGGGGTCAAAGAAAAACACTTGGTACAAACGCTGTTGATTTACAAAAAGTAACTGGCTCTCCACCCTCTCTATGTTTCTCATAATCTTGTATACCTCTAAGTCCCTTCTTGTCCTTTTTCCCTCCAAAAATAAAAATCGAAGCTCAGTCGACCTTCAATTGTTGAACATTACTATTTTTGAATATTAATAAGATGTTAAAAAGGTACCAATATTTGCTATGTGCAAGTCCTTATAGATGCGTATTTCTTTCCACTCATTAAGCTTACCTATTAATCTTGTAGATGGATGGTAAATGAGTAATATTGCACACTAATTACATTTGGCATCATGGTTGTGTAAAATTGTGGAAGAGTCAAACTTTTAAGTTAAAATCTTCCAAGGTGACTTGCATTTATAACACCAGGATGTTGTGGGCATTGGGAAAGTGGGCAAACATTGCTGGAAAGCCAAAGGACTTCTTAAAAAGTTTGTCAAAGGTAAGCTTTAAAGAAAATATTTTTCCTACTTTTCCCTTTTTTCCTCCCTCAGTTTACTGCCATTTTCATCCCTTTGGTTTGCTCTTAAGTTCATGACCCGAATTTACTTGATATTTAATATTAAAAATCCCCACATGAGCTATTTAAACCCTAGAGCATTTCATCTGCCGAGCACTGTGGATATTTGTGTTTCTGCTGTAGCATTTCTATAAGTGAAAGTTGCAACAATCTGCTCTGGGCAAGACTGAAATATTGACAGTAAATAGAATTAAATACTGTGCCTGGGAGCTCTCAATAGGGAGAAGGCAAGACTTTTACCGTTTATAAATTCTATTGGATTTTCAGAAAACTTCAAAAATAAAAATGCCATTTTTACAGTTCACTTTTTGCTTTTACAGCCATTAGAACTATTGTGGCGTTCACTGGACGAGTGGTTAGTACTTATTGCTACGGAACTGAAGAAAAATCAAGAAGATTCCAAAATTGATACCCAAAATATAGCCTCCATTTTACTGAAGCAGAGAGCCCAAGAAAAGAACACAGTCGTAAACTCTCAGGCCCTTGAAAATGTAAGAAAGGAAGTCTTGGAAAATCAACATGCCAACTCGGGGAGCCAGGAAGCTGGCAGTGACCAGATACAGGATGCCAATTCAGATGGTTTGGATGTAATTTCCATGACAGCAAACCGACTGAGTGCTGTGATTCAGGCCTTTTATATGTGTTGCTCCTGTCAGATGCCACAGGGGTGAGAAGTTGGGTTATTTTTGGTCATAGACTTTCCTTCATTCTCTCTAGTCTTGAACATGAAATGTATTATATCAAATCATTCTTCAGCTACATAGAAAGAGAGTAGCCAAAGTTGGTTCTTTCAGAATATGAGACTTGGGAAATTAAAAGCAAATTGAGAAATTTAAGGTATTTAAATACTTATTTGCTTTTGTGCAGCAGACAATATTAATAGATCCAAATGATAATAATAATTATTATAATCAAGGACCATTTGAGAACTTGAAAGAATTTTTAGCACCTGAAGAAAAGTTGTAAACAAGCTAACGGGGCTAAATGTTGATCAATCTCAGTCATGATGGTATGCATCCCAGGGCCTTAAAGGGAATTGGTACATTGGTTGAGATCTTGCAAAGTTCTTTATATTTTCATGAGCTATCAGGGGATCATGCATGTGGTGCAACTATTCAAGAAGGAGAGACAGAAGGCATGAAACCATAGGCCACTTAGCCTAGCATTTGCCATTAAGAAAACACAGGAATATATTTTAGAGGTGATGGTAGGACATTTAGAAAATCATAAGGTGAACTAGAAGAGTCGATCAACATGGTTTTTATGAGATTGAAATAGCATTTGACAAATTTTCTAGAGTTCTTTGTGGATTTAATAAATGGTAGATAAAGGAACAGTTAGATTTAAAATATTTGGATACCCAGAAGGCATTTGATATAGTGCCATACCAGATTTGAATGATGAGTTGAGAGCAATAGATTGTTATGGGTAGGGACTTGTCAGCCACAAACGAGCCTGCAGCTGACGTGGACTTTTACCCCCTCCATAAATCTTCGTCCGCGAAGCCAAGCCGAAGAAGAAAGAAGAAGTGGTTATTTAACAGAAAATAGTAGGGATAAATGGGTCATTTTGAGTTTGTTAATTGGAAATTAGTGCACTAACACTTGAATTAGCACAGGATATGATTATTTATCAATATTGATGATTTGAATGAAGGGACTTGAATGTACATCAACATTTGTTGATGACAGGACGAAGTTGAAAGAGGGAACAGATGTTACTGGAGCACAAGATTCTAAGGGAAATTTATTCTGTGGATGTTGAGAAGATGTTTCCCCTAGAGGGAGTACTGTGTCTAGGGTTTGGGATATAGTTTCAGAACAGGTGGGCTCCTATTTCAGACAAACATTTAGTAAAATCTTCTGAAGCTGATAAAGATCTTTTTTTAAAAAAGTGTTCTATTTCCAAAAGATGTGGTGGGAGAGTCCTTAAATGTTTTCAAAGTGGAAATTGACAGATACTTGAACTACAATGGAGTTGAAGGTTATGGAGAGAGAGCACAAAGTGATGCCAAGCCCAAACTCAGATCAAAATCTGATTGAATGGTGGAACAGACATAAAGGCAGATTGAGCAACTCCTGATCCTATTTCTTCTTTATTCCCTTGTATCATAATTAATGTCCAGTGAGGATAATTTAAAAAAAAAACACACATTTCAGTCTTAGAACAAAAACAAAATAATGGAAGCTCTTTGACTAGATTTCCTGTATCTGCAGAATTTTAATTTTTTTTAATTTTTAGGCAACATTTGAACTTAAATCCAATATATATCTAGTTATTTAGAATTGATGTGTAGAAGTGAGGAATGTTATAGTGGAGTAAATGCTGATGGTAGAATTGTTAACTGAAAATTCACTTAGAAAGTTGTTTTGAGAGCATTCTATGTGGAAGTTCTAAAGAGTTTAAGAAGCTGTTTTGAAAATTGAATAAGCATGGAGGAGAGCCACAAGATGGTGGTCTGAGGATGAACCTCAGTCACAAAGTTGTAAAGGCCTCAGGAATAGTGTTCCTGTGAGTATCTAATCATTTGGTGGTGTGAGTGTCTGAATGATCAGACATTACAACTGAGAAGAAATGCTCTTCTGCAGGTTATTGCATGCACCAAAGATATTCAACTAGATCATGTTTCATCTCTCTTGCACTTGATAGAAATTCACCGCGTCTGTATAGCTTCCAGTGCCCATTGGTGGTATTGCTTCAATCATGCTGTTTGAACGTTTTTCATTGTTTCCAGATGTCTTTGAAAACAAGAAATGAAAATGAAAAATGAAAATGCAAGCCTTTATATTGATATCTTGTATCTATGTTTTGTATTTACAGAATGACATCACCTCGCTTCATCGAATTTGTGTGCAAGCACGATGAAGTTTTGAAATGTTTTGTGACAAGGTGAGCAGATGCTTTCAGGTGTCTTTGTTGATTACTTTATTGTCGTTACCTTTTTTTTAAAATTTTGTTTTTGTTACAGAAACCCTATAATAATATTTGACCACTTTCACTTTCTTCTGGAGTGCCCAGAGTTGATGTCAAGATTCATGCACATCATCAAAGCGCAGGTATTAGTTAATTTCTCGAAGTAAAAGTGACCTTCAAGTTCTGAGTAAATTTATAAAGTTTAAAGGTTTTATTAAGTCCATTTTCTGATCTTCGTTAAATGGCCGATTTGTGATGGCTATTATTCTGGGAGAGTTTAGAAGATTGAGATAATAATTCCAATCCATTGAATTAACCACCTGACCCCCAATAATGAGTAATTTGTATTTCTGAAGAAGGCAAGATTTGGTTTCGGTGAAATTATAAATTTCGTGACTGAAGATGGAAGGAAATGGCCTCCATTAATAGAATTTTCTTGTGTTCTTTCTCATCTTTGCCTTTTTCAGTATCGCCTCCAGTTGTGAGATAGGTTTCTTTTTATTCTGATTGAGTAATAAGGAATAAATGAGGTCCAGTGTTAGGTGACCAGAAATTAAAAGAGGTGGCCCTCCTGTTATAATCTCAGGGTTCTGACCCATTGCCTTTTTTCTCTTGTTTTGAAACAGAGAATCAGTATTAATTTATATTTTTCATTCTCCTCTAGCCCTTCAAAGATAGATGTGAGTGGTTCTATGACCATCTTCATGCTAATGATCCTGATCCTGACATGGTGCACAGGCCTGTGAATGAAAAGGATATCCTGCTTGTTCACAGAGGTATATAGATATTTAGTTTGGCTATAGTAATTATTTTTAATTTGAAAATATTTTAAAAAACGTTTTGTTCAGATGAAGATGGAATGGCTAATAATTCCTGTGACTTGGAGCTTGTTAGTGTAACAGAATGTTTTAAACCTTTAGAAGCCATTAAATGAAATAAAATCTAAAGAAAAATTACTGATTCAAGTTTTCCTTCAATATGATGAAAAGATTCTTTGGCTCATCAAAATTACAGCATGATAGAGGGAATGATCTTTAAAAATTAAATGGCATCTGCTAACAGTTTTACTTTTACAGGTGCCCAACCTTTTAACTGGGATTCCAAACACTTTTTTTTGGTAGATGACATGACACATAAGTAGCATTAATTTCCCATAATAAATTTTCGGCTTTTAGAGGGAGCCCCCAACCCCCTCCCCCACCCCAGTCCTGTTGCCCCTGCCACTGTGGGCGCCCTCTCTTACCTTTGGTGGAAAGGTGACTCTTGGCCCCCCCACCAGCACCTGGTGGGAGGGAAGCAGGCAGCAACTGGCTCAGTGTGGGAGCAAAGGCTGGCTTCCTTGCCCATATCACCTATGCAGCTGGAACCGCTTTGGCCATTGTTCCTGCATTAAGCCATTGCCACAATCCATTGCGGCGCTCTGTCGACTCTGGGCTTGGCAGCACCGCACCCCTGCTGCCACGTCAGGAGTTAGATGTGATGGGAGGCGGGCCATGGACAGCGCTGCACTGCTGGGGTGTGCCTGAGGGCCAGCCTGACGATCTGGTGGAGCACCCGAAAGCCGCTGACGCTCCACCATCCAGATGGTCTGCTCCTCTTGCAGCTCCATGCTTCATAGCCAGCCTTCTGCCAGCCAGCTTGGGTGCCGGCTCAGAGCAGCTGATGCTGGCTGGCTTTTTGGCCGAGCTCTTGGGCCATCCATCACGTCTGACCTCCACCTGATCAAGACACTGGTTGGGAGCCTCCTGTATGGCACACGTCGAACCACAGGTCAGCACCCCGCCCTCCCCCTGGCACTCAGTCTGGCTTAGAGTGCAAAATAGTTGGGGGGGGGGGGTGTGGATTGAAAGAGAACCAATGACGGCTGGTGGGGCGGGGGGGTAGAAATGGACGACGGGCTAGGAGCTAGGCATTTGCTAAAATGGTCCAAAATCAAAATGATTCCGAAATCTGGAGGATTCTGAACAACAGCAGGTGTCCATTCCTGACAATGCCAGGAAAAAGGTTGGGCACCTATACTACAAATGGGCAAATTTGTTTGTGTTCTACAGATGGAAAAGTGTGGATAAGGTTATCCCCAAACAAAATTCCAAGTTCACATTTATTGTCAGTAGCTAATACTTAATAGCAAATACAACCCTGAGATTCTTTTTCCAGCGGACAGGGCTGAATTTCTGCTTGTGGTAGTGTAAACTGTACTCAAGGAAAAGATGTAGAGACAAAAGAAATTAATGTCAACAAATTGCAAATGCAGGAAGTAATAAATAATGTGCAAAGTAAAAGTCATTAAATGTGTCTTAGAGTTCTTAAGAGTCCTGTTGTTTAGGAATTTGATGGTGGAGGGGGTAGCAACTTTTCTTTGCACCTGGTGGTTTGAGTCTTGTGGCACCTATACTACTTTCCTGATGGTAGCAGTGAGAACAGAGCATGTTCTGGATAGTGTGGATTGGATCTTTGATGATTGCTGCTGCTCTCCAATGGCAGTGTTCATGTAGATTTTCTCCATGGTGGGGAGAGTTTTACCCATGATGTACTGGGCTTCTCTCCACTACCTTTTGCAGGGGTTTCTGCTTGGAGGTCTTGGTGCCCCTGTATCGGGCTGTGATGCAGATAGTCAGCACACTTTCAACTGCACATCTGTAGAAGTTTGCCAAGGTTTCTGATGTCATAACGTATCTCCACAAACTCCTGTGGAAGTAGAGGCACTGACATGTTTCCTTCATGATGATCATGGCATGTTGGGTGCAGGAAAGGTCCTCCAAGATAGTGACTCACAGGACTTTAAATTTCCTTACCCTCTCCACCTCTATTTCCCACACCCCCCCCCCCCCCGCCCCCCCGTCCACCAAACTATCACTAGTTCATACACGTTTGGTTTTCTCTTCCTTAAGTCTACAATCAGCTCCTTGGTTTTGGTGATATTGAGTGAGAAGTTGTTAGCACACTATTCAGCCAAGTTCTCGATCTTCCTCCTGTATGCTGAGCGATCGGCCATTTTTTTATGTTGCCCACTACCATGGTATCGTCAGCAAATTAATAGATGGTGTTGTTGTAACAAGCCATGTAGTCTTAGATGTAAAGAAAGTAGAGGAAAGGGATAAGTATGCAGCCCTGTGCTGCTCTCGTGCTGATGGAAATTGTGGAGGAAATGTTCTTGCTAATTTGCACTGATTGGCTTTGCAGGTGATGAAATCCAGGATCCAGTTACACAGTGGGGTACTGAAACCCAGGTCTTGGAGTTTGCTGATCAATTTCAAGGGGATGATGGGTGTTGAATGCCAAACTGTAGTCACTAAAGAGCATTCTGATGTATGTATCTTTGCTGTCCAGGTATTCTAGGGTTTTGTGTAGATCCAGTGAGATGTTGTCTGCAGTAAACCTGTTGCTATGGTAATCAGGTTGGAATTCATGTTGCTGCTCGTAGGAGCTGATGTGCTTCAACGCTAGCCTCTCAAAACACCATCTCTGTAGATGTGAGTGCCACTGGTCGGCAGTAATTTAGGCAGGTTTCCACACTTCTTGAGTATGATTGATGCCTGTTTGAGGCAGGTGGGTACCATATCCTGTCGGAGTGAGATGTTGAATATATTCATGAATACATTGGCCAGTTGGTCAGCACAAGTTTTCAGTGCTCGGCCAGATACTGTATCCGGACTGAATGCTTTCCTTGGATAAGTTCTCCTGAAGGCAGCCAGCATGTTATCTTAGGATAGTGACATTGGAGGATCATCAGGGACATAGGGTTGTGCAGTGGTTCTTCCTTGTTCTGGTGATCAAATCGGGCTTAGAAGGCATTGAGCTCATGTGGGAGTGGTGTTGCTGTCTTTAACTGGACTGGTTTATTGCAGGTTGTCATTTATGCTCTGCTTCAGCTGTCGGGTATACTTAGACGTTTCCATGTTCATCTGAAATCTCTTTGCCCGAGAGGGATGGATTTCCCTTGGTCATACCTGCTCCTGCGTTCTGGTTCTATGGACTATAATACCTATGATCCGCTCTCAGCAGTTTCTTGATTTAATTGTTCATCCAGGGCTTCTGTTTGGGAAAAATCCTGAATTATTTGGTAGGTGCACACCTGTCCTCTGCTGTTTTTATAAAGTCCATTATGCCCTGGCGTAATCATTCAGGTTCTCAGCTGTAACCATTCTTCAGCCTCCCACAGCCAAATCCTGGCTATCCTGATATTTGGATTTCTCTTTTAGGCAGAGTTTGTATGCAGGCAGTAGAAATAAGACAGGACCTTAGGCAGCTATTGTGATCCATTGATGATCATTGTCCAATTTCCTATTAATAAGGATCCTTATCCGGGAGTGGGGCCTCAATCAGCAGAAAGCCCAGTCTGTGCCAAGAGAAGAATATAGCATCGCCCAGCAGGTCACAAAAGAACAGAGGAAAAATGTTAAAGTAATAGAGACTTCAGTGATTTCATACAAGAGCTTTTAAAGAAATGGCCACTTCTATTTGACTAATGTTTGCTTGATGCAACTGCCCCATTGTTGTGATTGGGGATTATAATGGGAAGAGTAGAAATGGGATTCTTTGCCCTTCCTGTATCTTTCTTTTTATGAAAGATTAAGTGGCAGGAAAAATATTATTCCCTTTGTATTAACATGCATCTCCATTTTTGATCCAGTAAATGGTTCATCAATCTAATAGAAGTTTATGAATTCTCTATCAAGGGGATTGGAGTTGATGAATATGTTTGAAGTCTAAGATTTTTGTATGACTGGGAAATTGAGATTCACAGGGATCATGTGAGAAACTTGTCCTTGAGACCAAAATGAATTTGGCCAATTTTTGGTGGGCCTCCTCTCAGATGTATACGGCAAGGTATTTCTTATTTCTTGGTGTATGTTGGCTGATGAATTCCAACATGTTGCATCTTTGAAAATAAAACAAATAAAATGCAATGTCTGAAGTCTCAAATGCTGGAAACATTCTGATTAAAGAGAAATGGTGTTAGCACTTTAGGTTGAAGGAGAGGGAAACTGGAAAACAAATTTACTATAAGTTGTAGAGGAAGGGGTGGTGGCGAAGGACAGAAAGGATAAAGGGAATGTCACTGATAGGATGAGGTTGCTGCAAAATTTTCAGTGATTAATAAAATATAGAAAGCAAAATAAAAATGGGAGAAAAAGGAAGATGAATGCTTTTGGATCACCTTGTATTTAAAATCTGAAAATGTAATTAAAATATTTTGCATGAAAAAATAGTTTACAATTAAGATTAAAGTGGATACATATCATTGGTTTAGCATGTTCCAACTTGATTTGTTTACTGCTTGTTGGTTGGTACACCAACACAATGCTATTTAATATATTTAAATATTCTGCTGAACGATTATGTACCCATTATGTACTTGGCAAAGCATGGAGTTTCTAATCTTTTTGCTTTTTAACTGTTTTAAGAGTTTTATATCATAGAAATGGGTGCTTTGGCTCTCTGTATCTATGTAGGATATTGTCTCTATTAGTTCTATTAGTTCCATATCCCCTTAATCCCTTGCTCATTCAAGTACCTGTTCCTGTCTCCATCACGAACTCTGGCAGCTTATTGCAGAAACCAAATACAATTTGTGTGATAAATATACCCTTCTGATCTCATTCAAAATCTCTTCCTCTTACTTTAAACCAATGCTCTCTAGTAGAAACATCCTCACCATGGGGAACTGAATCTGGTTATTTACCCTAACTATGCCGCTCATAATTTTATATCTCATCACATCATAGCTTCCTTTATTCCAGGGAAACAAAAGACCCAGCATATCCATTCACTCCTTTATAACTCAACACCTCCAATCTATTTTCCTTGATTTAAATTAATTTGATTCTTATGGCCCTCATAGGGGAACAGTGATTTACTCGAGTATTCTTGGCCTATCCAATCCCTTCACATTTTCCACTGACCTTTGGCAACTTGTGCGATGGCTTCATTCTTAAACCCTTGCTACAGAAACCTTTCCTCTCCATCAATTTATCTGATTGGCTTTAACCCTGCTTCCACTTGCAACTGAGTTCTTTGTTGTTGGAAGTTGTTGCCTGTCATGGAAATAGTAGCTTGCATATGCATCACGAAAAAAATCCAACTTGTAGGATTTTTAAAATGAATAACACAGATCAACATTTAGAAGTCTAATTTGAATTTGCTGTATCACGTAGATTTTCACATTTTGTATTTCCTCACTGTGGGAGGTCATTTGGTCTTTGCATCTGTGCTGGCTCTCCAACTAATTCCTTCAATCCCATTCCCCTTTAAGTGAACGTAATGACAAAGAAAAATATTGAAAGGTTATTCTATGCGATTTGAGCAGATGCTTGTGGAGAGTTGCCTTGGTCAGTGAATTGGTAATCCAATTTCCCTTGCTGGGGAAAAAAAAATTGGTAATAGAAGTTGGAAAATGTTCTTGTAGCATAATTGTTTGCTTTGAATTGACTGATTAGAAAAGAGAAAATAGTACGGTACCAAGTTTCTGTTATGAATTCTGGGACTAATTTGTGCAAGGGAGATCACATCCACCAATTTTCATGATAGTTCATCTTAATCATATCGATCTCCTTGCTCTTTGGAAAAGGCAATAATAACTTTGGTTTTCATTTTGTAGATTCAATTTTCCAGAGTAGCTGTGAGGTTGTTTCAAAAGCAAGTTATGAAAAATTGAAACAAGGTGTGGCTGTGCGTTTTCACGGAGAAGAAGGGATGGTATGTATTATTTCCCTTTCAGAGTGGTTTGAAATAGTTTCTGACACCTATGTTCCACATCTAAGTTTTCATCAAGATTTTTAAAACACATTTTGATCACTTGGATTGAAATAATTTTGTCAAGTGAAATTGCAATATTTAAAACTATATACTGTTAATGTCTTCAATTATTTTGTTACCATAGAATTTCACGCACAAATTTCTGAAGCACATTGAGGAACTTAATGTATTTAATCAGTTCATTTTCATCCTTGTTTTCAATATTATGGCTGAAGTATTTGCTTGTTAAATTGAACAGCACAGAAGTAAACCCCTTGGTTAGACCATGAGATGTAGGAGCATAATTAGCCTATTCAGCCCACATTCTCAATCATTTAAATTGTGGTGATGTTCTTCCTCTTAACCCCATTCTCCTGTCTTTGGCAATGAATTCCACAGATTCTTCATCATCTGGCTGAAGAAATTTCTCCACATCTCTTCTGGTTCACCATGTGCATGCTAACCATCAAATATCTATGGATATTAAGCATGTAATTCAAAGCCTTCTGTTGCCGTGTGATTCAAGACTTGTCTATAGACTAAAATGTTGAGAACATCAGCCACCCCTTCAGGCAGTTTGTTCATGTTTCCTACCTCTTGCTACCATCCCCTTCTTTAGATCCTCTCTGAACTGTTTACTCAACAAGTGCCCTTTGAATTTAGATATTTTTGCTATAAGAAAAAGGTTTTTTTTTAACTATCAAAGTACTTAGTTTTGTACATCTTGAAGGTCAGATAGTTTACATTCTGTTTTGTAAATCAATAATACATTTCTCTTAATTTAATTTCATTGGAGAAGTTTTGTTAAAACTAACCATTATCACTTGCAAACATAAATACTTGATTCATTGAGCATATGGCACCTCAGAGAAAGATTTTGCCAGTCACTATCTTTTGTCAAATGGGAACATTTTTAAGAGAATAAGCTTAGAGAAGTTGAAAATATATATATTTTTAATAGGCTTGCTTTTGATTCTGGCAATTGTAGGCTTGCAAAAATACTTGTCTATATTTATATCAAATAAATCTTTCTCAGTATGGCACCTAATGCTTGGACTCTGATGTGTTTGAGGCATGGTTTGATAAAAGGGGAATGGCTTGATAAAAGGGGAATGGCGAACAAAGGTTTGACTGCAGAGTGTTATGTTCCCTTTGAATTCTATTATGCATTTTTTGCATCCAGGGCCAAGGAGTGGTGCGTGAATGGTTCGACATTCTGTCTAATGAAATAATTAATCCAGACTATGCACTCTTCACTCAATCAGCTGATGGTATGTGCGTCTGTTGTACGAAAAGACAATATTCTTTGCTGGTTTAAAATCTTTAAAGCATCAAACTTTTCATTTTTGTGTGTATGTTCAAAATTGTTGATATTGTAATCCAGAGTAAGTTTTGAATGCAAGTTCTTTGAGTGTTTGACTGTTTGTCCAGTCAGTTGAATCAATGAAGCCAGTTACTTTATTTAGATCCTTTTTCTTTTGCAGGAACCACTTTCCAGCCAAACAGCAATTCCTCAGTGAATCCTGACCACTTGAATTATTTCCGTTTTGCAGGGCAAATTCTAGGTTTAGCACTTTATCATCGACAGCTGGTTAACATTTATTTTACCCGTTCATTCTACAAACATATTCTTGGTAAGAATTGTTTTGCTTGGAAGTTATATATTTATTTGAGCTGTTTATCTTTCATTTGCAAAGAATAACAATAATAGCGTTTGGACGGAAAACTTCACATTAACCAGATGTATTCGTCTGGTTTGGGATCAGATGTCCACATGAAGATGATGCAGGCTATCCCCAGTGATATTGGGGGGGGAAAACAAAGTGATTATGTGCAATGTTGGAGATTGAGGGAAGCTACTTTTGTAAATAACAGTAACAATTTGAATTTATCTCAAACAGAAAATCTCAAGTGTTTTTTATAGAATCATATCTTGATGTTCAACCCAAGGAAAGGTAATCACAAGCTTGCACAAAAATGATCTTAATAAGTTGATGGTATTTGGGAGAGTCAGAAAAGTTTGAGGGAGAAGTTCCAGGGATTAGGATCTTGGTGATTGAGGAGGAATGGAAGCAACTGGCATGTATGTAAATACTTTCGTTGTTGAATGCAGAAATGAGGGTAGAAGGGATGGACATATAAGAAAATAGTTGGTGGTGCAAAAGTAGAGAGATTAAAGACTTTACTAAAAATGTATTTGAATTTAATTATTGAAAAGTTTTTCATTGTACTGGTAAAATTATCATTGATTTCATTAGTCTTTGTTCATGGTGTGTGGATCTGTGAGCATTTGTTTGCATTATTATGGTCCAAATGGAATATTTGTCAGGAGGAGAATGAGAGATGCAAATAATATGAGGAACATTTTCAATATTACAATTAGCATTGGAAGGTAAACTATTATCCTTTAAAAAGGATTTACCTGAATGATGCTTGGGGTTCAGCACCCAAGTTATAGAGAAAGGTTAAACAAGTTAGGTCTTTATTCCTTGGGGCGTAGAAGGCTGAAGGGGAGGGAGGGGGGGAGGATTTAATAGAAGTTTTGAAAAAATTTTGAATGGCATAGATAGAGTAGTAGTGGATAGACCTTTTCCATTGTGGATTGGGGAGATTCAAACTAGAGGACATAAGCTGAGAGTAGGGAAAGGGTATGGATGATTATGGACAGAGTGCAGGTCAGTGGGACTGGGAGTGTCTAAGAGTTTAGGCATGGACTGGAAGGGCTGTAATGACCTGTTTCCTTGCTGTAATTGTTATAAGGGTGAGTGAAAAACTTGAGCAATCCTTGGTTGCATTTCAAAACTGGATTAAGATCCAGAAATTGAATGTATGTGTGAGAATTTTATTTTAGCAAGCTTTGTAATTTCCACATTCACAAGGAGGAGCTGTAACACTTAATGGTTTAATGATCATTCTGGTGTATGTGGGTTTTTTTTCAGGCATCCCTGTAAATTACCAAGATGTGGCATCTATCGACCCAGAGTATGCTAAAAATCTTCAATGGATTTTGGACAATGATATTAGTGACCTGGGCCTTGAACTTACATTTTCTGTCGAGACTGATGTATTTGGTGCAATGGAGGAGGTGCCTTTAAAACCAGGGGGCATAACTATTCTTGTCACACAGGAAAATAAGGTAAGTTAGCTGTGATAATATTTCTTATTCTTTTGATGTGGCAGCATTCTTTCACCTATTATCATTTTCTATTTATTCTGTTAGAATTGAGGTCTTTTGGCTGGTAAAGGCTTGTGATCACCATTGGGTTCCAAGAATTTGCAATAAATAATGTCAATGTTTTACAACATCAGTCAATATTTTTTAATGGCAGAGGGGATATGAAATCTCGGTTTAGTTTCAAAGAGCAACAAGCAGATTCCAGCCAGAAAATACTGACTCCCATTTACAGGGGTGCAGTGTTGCTGGAGCTCACCGGAGCACTGCCCTGGCACCTCCTTGTCACTATTTTTGGTGAGTTCTGGCGCCGTAAAAAATTAGCACCTCACTGCAAAAAAAGACTAAATCAGTGGTTCTCAGGCTTTTTCTTTCCACTCACATACCACTTTAAGTAACCCCTATGCCATCGGTGCTCTGTGATTAGTAAGGGTTTGCTTAAGGTGGGATGTGAGTGGGAATCACTGCTCTAGACCCATTTGTTACAGAAATATTTTGCTAAAGAAAAATGATCATTGGCCCATTTTGGAGTTATGAAACCGTGCACATAACGAGTCAATGAGGTACGATTAAAATGGTGGTTTTTCAAACCTAGCCTGCAAGGACATTATCTTTCATTAAAGAATCAATCATTAATTTCACGAGCAAGTTGCTGTGAAATTAGGCTTATTTGGTTTAAAATTATGCTCTTCGGTGCACACTTTCAATTTGCAACCAATTTATCATAAATCACATTTTAAAAAATGTGAGCATTCTAACCATTTCACCTGCTGGTGAACTACTAGTGTAAAAAGAAACAAAGTGAATTGATGTTTGGTAAAATAATGCTCCACTTTTTCTTGCTCCTCTTTATTTGCATTTTCAAAGCTTGTGAAGATGGAATAAATTGAAGTTTAATTAAAGTTCCAACCCTACATGCCGCCTCATGATGTGAATCGAATCCAGTTTCCATAATTGATGGTGTATTGTTTGAGAATGTACATCAAGAATTAAAAATGTACATCAAAAATTAAAGAAATTTAATGTAATGTCTTCAGATTTATGTTTTGTATGTGGTAAAGAGATAGGTACCTTTCTTCATTTGACTTGCATCTGTCCTAAAGTTAAGATTTTTTTGGATACGTTAAATTATTTTTGGAAAAAGTATTAAAAGTTAAACTTCCATGTGATCCAATGACGTTTTTATTAGGAGATATTAAGACAATTCCTATAAGGTTAAGATTAACTATGTATCAAATTGAATTTTTACATTTAGCCTTGGCTCCATCTAAGAAATGTTTGGCTATTACTTGGAAATCTGATTTGGCTCTAGAAATGCAAAGATGGCATACTGAAATGAAATCTTGTATCCCTCTTGAAAAGATATGATACTTTTCCATCAAATTTATATATTATTTTTGTAAAAATATGGAGTTCATATTTGAAAATTCTTGGTTTGAAGATTTGAGCTCTCAATCTGTTCCGGTGAGATGTCTTGGTTTCAGAGCCGAGCAGTGTAATTGTATATAATTGATGTTCTTTCTTTCTTTAGTGGGTAGATATAGGGGAAGGAGGGTGGATATTAGTGCGGAGGGAGAGGAAGGTTGTTTTTTTTTTGTTATTATCCACATATATTTTTCTGTAAATGAATTTTACTATAATTGCTGTTATTGTGGTTTTAAAATTTTAAAATAAAGTTTTAAAAAATAATATTACTTGAATTGAATTTATGTACTTGAGCTGTGATAACAAATAGAAATTTTGAGACTGAGATTTAAAAAAAAATGGAAAATACCACCTTGGCTAAAAAAAAATACAGAATGGTCTGTTATTTAGAAAATTTAAATTCTGACTGTTGTTTCAAAAGTAACAATGTGACAGTGAAACTATCTGGGGAGAAAAAATGTATCTACTTCAGAGAACCTGCAAACTTCACCAAAATCTGTCCGCCAAATAACTGACCAGGGTTGAGATTTTTAGATTTTTAAAAACTTTTTGTTGGCTTCTCTCATTTGTTTCTCATTACTGAAGTATACACATTTGCATTGTAAGAGGTATGAAGATGTCCTCTACTGTTTTTTCTAATGTACCTCTGCTTTGGATGTTTACCCAGGATGATGAACAAAGCAAACTTTCACAAATTGCTTAATTGAATGACAAACATGATTTGCGCCCTCCCTCCTCCATCCAAGGATAGGTGCAAGTTTTGATTAATCTCTTTTTAATTTATTAATACAAGTATTACTCCATTTCGGCCATGGGGCATTAGTTGCAAGCCCATTTAAATTGCCACGATATATAAACAAGTGCTACTGAGTGAGATTTAAGTGAGGTCAGATGACCATTTTGGTTTTCCGAATTCTAATCTTCAATTTGAACTAATAATTCAGAATATTGCCCACCGGTATCATTTAAAAAAAAAGTCCTTCAGGCTTCCTTTTTGGTATAAATTGTTGAGTTGCTGGACTAGCATCCGAAGGCCTAGCCTATTCCTCTATGTTCACCAATGAAGTAAAAAGCTAGCATCAGTCATCAGGATCACAGAAAAACACTTATCTTGTTGTAATGGTTTAATCAATAAGTGAAAGGTGCTCGTGACTAAATGTGCTATTTTTAACCAATATCTGGATGTATTATTTCAGTTAATGGAGCACCTATTTGAGAATATTAAATGGCTATCCTTTCTTTTATAGGCTGAGTATGTCCAGCTGGTTACTGAATTGCGAATGACTCGGGCTATTCAGCCTCAGATAAATGCATTTTTGCAAGGCTTTCATCTGTTCATCCCACCAGCCCTAATTCAGCTTTTTGATGAATATGAGCTGGTAAGTGTCTGCAATATACTAAACTTCTACATAATAATATGTAGAAGTAATTAAGTAGTGGTAGAAGGAAAGGGAAATAAGGAGAGCAAGGAATACTTCACATGACCATGAGTTTCTTCCACAGTACAGCCATTCCCCTCTATTTTTGGGAGAGATCCTGGAAGATGTGTTAAGCAAAGCTTGATCAATTGTCTTGGATGGTGACTTTTACGCTCTGTTTGTAACAGCAGAACTCCCTTCATTAATTGAAGATGCATAGCCGCCTAAGTAGTTGATGGTTTTTTGAAAATCTAAATCAAACATACTTTTGGAAATAACTATATAATTTGCTGAACTTCCAACGTGTTAATAAAAATGATAACCATTAGATTAGCACGCAAATTAATTATTTTAAAATGCGATTAAGCTAATTTATTAGGTTATAAGATCAGTCATACATGGCAGTAACAGACTCTGGCACACCCCACGCATACTGATCCTTTGACATATCAATACAAATCCCATTTGTCCTCATTAGGACTGTATCTTTGATTCTTTGCCTGCTTGTGTCTACTTAAGTGCCTCTTAAATGTAATTATTGTATTTAATCACACCACCACTAGCAGTTTGTTCAACAGATCCTCTAAAAGCTATTTCTCACCTTAAACCTATGCCTTGCTTTTGATGTTGTCCTTAATCTTGGATTGGACAGAATATATTGAGTGTATCCAGGAGGGTTTCTTGAAGCAACATGCAGGTAGTCCAACTACGACAGGAGCCAAACTAGATCTTTTAATGAGAAATGCATCAGGACGGGTGGTCAGTGGAAGAATATTTCAGGAGTAGTGTTATTACCTAGACCAGCAGCAATAGAAATTCACCAAGACAATGGTATTTTCAAAGCAATAATATTTATTAATAACTATTAATAATATAACATTCTTACATTTGCTTATAGTGGAATTAAGTATATGTGTGTGTGTGTGTATATATATATATATATATATATATTGAACTGGAGGGGGACCAATGTGCTGGCAAGTAGATTTGCTAGAACTGTGGGGGAAGGTTTAAACTAGTTTGGCAGGGGGGTGGGGAACAGAGTGTGAGAGTGTCCAGGGAGTATGGCCACCTAGATACGAATAAAAAAGATAACAAAGGTAGGATGGAGATTAGGGTAGAAGGTAAAAAAGAGAATATATGTGAGGGTCATTCTCTGAGATGCATATATTTTAATGCAAGAAGCATAGTGAACAAGGTAGATGAGCTGAGAGCATGCTTGGGGTCACGATATTGTGGCAATTAGTGAGACATGGCTACAGGAGGGGCAGGACTGGCAACTTAATATTCCAGGATACATTTGTTTTAGATGTGATAGATCAGGGGGTAAAAAAAGGAGGAGGAGTTGCTCTGCTTGTTAAGGAGGACATTACTGCCGTGAGGTGGCAGGATGGTATGGAGGGATTGACCAGTGAGGCTGTTTGGGTGGAATTGAGGGGTGGAGGAGGCAAGAGGGTGCTAATAGGGGTGTATTACAGTCCACCAAATGGGCCAAGAAAATTAGAGGAACAACTTTGTAAGGAGATAACGTATATGTGTGAAGATTATAAGGTAGTGATCATGGGAGATTTTAACTTCCCACACATTGATTGGGATACCCATACGGTTAGAGGGCTGGATGAGCTGGAGTTCGTTAAATGTGCTCAGGATTGTTTTCTAAATCAGTTAGTAGAAGAACCGACTCGGGATGGTGTAATACTGGATCTCCTGTTAGGGAACGAACTAGGTCAGGTAGCGGACATTAATGTTGGAGAACCAATTGGGTCTAGTGATCATAATTCTGTTAGTTTTAGGGAAGAGCAAGGAGAGGCCTAAAGTTGAGGTTCTGGATTGGAAAAGAGCAAATTTCGAAGGAATAAGAAGGGATTTGGGGAGTATTGAGTGGGACAGGATATTTTCAGGTAAGGATGTTAATGAAAAATGGAGGATATTCAAAAAAGAAATTTTGAGGGTACAGAGTAGTTATGTCCCAGTGTGGATCAAAGGAAAGGCAGGAAGTCATAGGGAGGCTTGGTTTTTGGGGAATATTGGAAATTTGGTTAGGAGAAAAAGGGAGGTGTACAAGAGGTATAAAGAGCAGGGAGCTGAGAAGTTGAAGGAGAACTACAAGGAGTGTAGAAGGAATCTTAAGAAAGAAATTAGAAAGGCCAAAAAAAGGCATGAAGAGGCTTTGGCTGACAGAGTAAAAATAAATCCAAAGGGTTTCTATAAGTACATTAAAAGTAAAAGATTAGTGAGAGATAAAATTGGACCCCTTTAGATAGCAAGGGTAGGCTGAGTGAGAAGTCTGAGGAAATGGGGGAAATTTTGAATGATTTCTTTGCCTCGGTATTCACCAGGGAAAAAAATGTTGAACCAGTTGAAGTAAAGAAAAATAGTGGGGGGGTCATGAAGTATATAAGGATAACCGAGCAGGTAGTGATGGCTGTGTTAAAAAAGATAAAGGTGGATAAATCTCCCGGACTGGACAAAATATTCTCTAGGACACTCAGGGAGGCTAGTGGACAGTTAGTGGGACCATTAACAGAGATATTTAGGATGTCACTGGCCACGGGGGTGGTGCCAAAGGATTGGAGGGTGGCGCATGTGGTTCCTCTGTTTAAGAAAGGGTCCAAATGCAAACCTGGGAATTATAGGCCTGTAAGTCTGATGTCTGTGGTGGGCAAGATGATGGAAAGTGTTCTGAGGGATGCTATTTACAAATTTTTGGAGGTACAGGGATTGATAGGGAGTAATCAGCATGGTTTTGTCAGGGGTAGATCATGCTTGAGTTCTTCGAGGGGGTTACAAAAAAGGTTGATGAAGGGAAAGCTGTGGATGTTCCCCACAGGAGGTTAGGAAAAAAGGTGGAGGCATTAGGTATAAATAAAGAGGTAGTGAAATGGATTCAGCAGTGGTTGGATGAGAGGTGTCAGAGAGTAGTGGTAGAAAATTGTTTGTCCAATTGGAGGTCGGTGACTAGTGGAGTTCCTCAGGGTTCGGTCCTGGGTCCACTATTGTTTGTTATATATATTAATGATCTGGATGTAGGGGTGGAGAATTGGATAAGCAAGTTTGTGGATGACACAAACATTGGTGGTGTTGTGGACAGTGAGGTAGATTACCGTAGATTAAAAGGTGATTTAGGAAGGCTGGAGGTGTGGGCTGAGAAATGGCTGATGGAATTTAATACAGATAAATGTGAGGTGCTACATTTTGGAAAGGCAAATTTAAATAGGTCATATACATTGAATGGTAGACAATTGAGGAGTGCAGAGCAACAAAGGGATTTAGGAGTTATGGTAAATAGTACCCTCAAGGCTGATACTCAGGTAGATGGTGTGGTGAAGAAGGCATTTGGAATGTTGGCCTTCATAAATTGGAGTATTGAATTCAAGAGTAGGGAGGTTATGATGAAATTGTACAAGGCATTGGTGAGGCCAAATTTGGAGTACTGTGTACAGTTTAGGTCACCAAATTATAGGAAAGATATAAACAATTAAGAAAGGGGGAGATTCAAACTAGAGGACATTGTTTAGGATTGAAGGGGGAAAATTATAAGGGGAACATGAGGGGAAATTTCTTTACGCAGAGGGTGGTGGGGATGTGGAATGAGCTTCCGGCAGACGTGATTGAGGCGGGATCATTGGTTACATTTAAGGAAAGACTGGATCGTTACATGGATAGGAGGGGACTAGTGGGATATGGACCGGGCGATGGTCAGTGGGACTAGGAGGGTGGGGATTTGCTACGGCATGGACTAGTAGAGCCGAACTGGCCTGTTCTGTGCTGTAAGTGGTTATATGGTTAGATCCCAAACCATTACAGTTTAGGCACAATTCTGAAGAGATTATTCAAATTTAAAGTTAATTTTTAGAGATCTTTTGTGTTGAAACTCAGTCTTTCAACTGCTGTTCAAAAGTTCTCAAAACTCACAAATTCTTTTAGAGTTGCTTTCAGAGAGATGTTTCTTCATACGAATTACTTTTTTTGACAATTACTCTCTCTTGGATGGAGGTTACAAAACTTGTGATTTCCATGATGATTTCACAAACCCAGGCAAGGATTTTACAAAGTAATCAATAAAAATGGTTATGATCCACATGCAAGAATGATCTTGCTTTCTTTCAGTCAAAAGTGACCATTAAAATGGCCTCAGTAATCCTGCTCTCTCTTGAAACAGAGAGACAATTGAAGTGGCCATTTTCTTTCAAAGCCACTTCATTCTGTGTTCCTCCCCTTGATCAGAAGAACCTAATACAACAATCCTTTTTCACAGAAGTTTACTGTATATCTGCCTTCAGCTGAATCCAATCATTATTAAAGATGCTTTCTTTCAAATGTCATAATCCCATGACATAATTGGTGCTTCTGTGTAAAGTCTAATTTCTTCAGAAAGATGAGTCAACAAGCAAATGGCCTCTGACCTATCTACACAGGTCATGAAGCAAATGGCTACTTGTTTACCCAGGTGCCTTTCTGAGCAAACATTCATTGTCTTCAGTATTTCTAAGGAACAATCATAATTCTTTTATGGCTGTATGCAGCTTTCAAATGAACAATGATACAAGCTTGTTTGCAGCTGGACATAGCTCTCAAAATGTTGTTACTCTGTGTATGTGTCTTTGTGTGCATCTCTGTTTCCAACCCACAAAATAGCCCTCTAAAATATATAATATTTTATCATAAAGATTAATAAATTACACAAATCTGTCAGAGTAGTGATTATAATTCCTTGGGTTTCAAGATAGTTGTGAATGAGGATTAGCCTGGTCCTCTTAAAGAAAAATTTAAAAAAATTAAAATGGTATGATTACAATATTACATTGGAAAACTACACAAAATAACCCCCCCTCCCCCGTTAATTGTAACACAATATTAGTAATCTAACTTAAAATTAGTCCAACCCTCTCCCCCCAAAATAAAGAGTGAAGAGTTAATAAAATTAACAATATATATGGAAAAAAAATACCCACTTACAAAAAAAGAGATAAAACTTAACCTAAAAAAAATTCTAACAACAAAAATTTTTTTTTATCAATACTAAAATATCACGCTTAAACATATATTTAAATCAAACTTAAATGCATATAATTAGCAAACGGAGTCCACTTTAACTTATAAAAAGACATCTTATCCTGAATTGAAAAAGATATCCTTTCCATAGTCAAACAAAATTTCATCTCCAAATACCACTTATCTAAAGTTAGTATATTTTTATCTTTCCAAATAAGTGCTATACATTTCTTAGCCACGACTAAAGCTAAATAGATAAAGAAAATCTGATAATCCTCTAAACCTAAATCAATTAATGATTGCATGTTCCCTAATAAAAATATATCGGGATCTAATACAAGATGGATATTATATAAACTGTTAACAATAGATTGAATACCTTTCCAAAACTGTTGCAATCGATCACAAAGCCAAACAGTATGCAAAAAAGTATTGGCTGTCTGATAACATTGAAAACAAGAATCCAACTTACTAAGACCGAATTTTTAAAATTTCTCTGGTCATGAAAGATCATGAATTTGTCAAAAAGAAAGGAAGCATTTGTCAAGCTTTGGAAGCTAAAATCAGCCAGGGCACCCGATGAAGAGGACATGTCAGACTGTGAAGGGAAACATGCCAAATTGTGTGAATGTCTGTAGATCAGCGATTCTCGACTTTTTTTTTCAACCCTCCCCCCCTCTCCCCCCCCCCCCCCCCCCCCCCCCGCCAAGGCTCTGATCAAAGTTTGTGGCCACCTTCCCTGTGAAACAGTCAAGTTTTGATTTCTTCCGTATTTCTCTCCTCCATTTAAAAAATGGTTAAAAAATTACCATATATACTTGTGTAATTGATTTTTTAAACCACTTTTTTTGGCCTAAAATTGGGGGGGGGGGGGGGGGTTTGACTTTTACACAGGTCTGACTTTTGACCTCATTAAGTATCTCCTTTGTTCAAGGCATTGGGAGCTTTGATTGTTGGGACTGGATGGTAAGTCCTTGGTTAGGGCACCAGGAACTCAGATGGGCAGGCAGCCTGGGTGTGGGGAGTTCAATGGTTGGGCGGTTGGTGCGTGGTCAGGAGCTCAGATGGGCAGGTGGTTGGGGGGAGGATCCGTGGCAGGGGTTTGGGAGCTCGGATGAATAGGCAACAGCGGCCAAAAATAGGGGAGGTCGAATTTTACACTTGTTATAAAAAAACACTCGGTTTTTTGGCTAAAGAAGAAGGGGTTGACTTACACTGGATCAATCATTACACGAGTATATGGTATATGTTACATGAAGTAAAAAGAAAACCAGGCTTTTACTTAGGTGTGCTATAGCCCTGTTGAGAAAGGCTGCTCTAGATCATTTTCAACTGAGAGGCAAAGTTCTGACAATGTATTCTTGAAACAATGGATGATTGATTGGAGAAAGTTATATAAAACAATTTTTCATTAACCTTTCAAGACTTTCGGGGCAGCACGATTGGTGTAGCAGTTAGCAGTGCCTTTACAGTGCCAGTGATTGGGACTGAGGTTTGAATCCCACACTTTCTCTCAGGAGCTTGTACACTCTCCCATGTCTGTGTGGGTTTTCCCCAGGGCTTCTGTTTCTTCCAACCGTTTGAAACATACCGGAGGTTAATTGGGTGTAAATTGAGCGGCACTTACTCGTTTGCCAAAATGGCCTGTACTGTGCTGTCTCTTTGGCTTGGCTTCGCGGACGAAGATTTATGGAGGGGGTAAAAAGTCCACGTCAGCTGCAGGCTCGTTTGTGGCTGACCAGTGCGATGCGGGACAGGCAGACACGATTGCAGCGGTTGCAAGGGAAAATTGGTTGGTTGGGGTTGGGTGTTGGGTTTTTCCTCCTTTGCCTTTTGTCAGTGAGGTGGGCTCTGCGGTCTTCTTCAAAGGAGGTTGCTGCCCGCCAAACTGTGAGGCGCCAAGATGCACGGTTTGAGGCGTTATCAGCCCACTGGCGGTGGTCAATGTGGCAGGCACCAAGAGATTTCTTTAGGCAGTCCTTGTACCTTTTCTTTGGTGCACCTCTGTCACGGTGGCCAGTGGAGAGCTCGCCATATAACACGATCTTGGGAAGGCGATGGTCCTCCATTCTGGAGACGTGACCCATCCAGCGCAGCTGGATCTTCAGCAGCGTGGACTCGATGCTGTCGACCTCTGCCATCTCGAGTACTTCAACGTTAGGGGTGTAAGCGCTCCAATGGATGTTGAGGATGGAGCGGAGACAACGCTGGTGGAAGCGTTCTAGGAGCCGTAGGTGGTGCCGGTAGATGACCCATGATTCGGAGCCGAACAGGAGTGTGGGTATGACAACGGCTCTGTATACGCTTATCTTTGTGAGGTTTTTCAGTTGGTTGTTTTTCCAGACTCTTTTGTGTAGTCTTCCAAAGGCGCTATTTGCCTTGGCGAGTCTGTTGTCTATCTCATTGTTGATACTTGCATCTGATGAAATGGTGCAGCCGAGATAGGTAAACTGGTTGACCGTTTTGAGTTTTGTGTGCCCGATGGAGATGTGGGGGGGCTGGTAGTCATGGTGGGGAGCTGGCTGATGGAGGACCTCAGTTTTCTTCAGGCTGACTTCCAGGCCAAACATTTTGGCAGTTTCCGCAAAGCAGGACGTCAAGCGCTGAAGAGCTGGCTCTGAATGGGCAACTAAAGCGGCATCATCTGCAAAGAGTAGTTCACGGACAAGTTTCTCTTGTGTCTTGGTGTGAGCTTGCAGGCGCCTCAGATTGAAGAGACTGCCATCCGTGCAGTACCGGATGTAAACAGCGTCTTCATTGTTGGGGTCTTTCATGGCTTGGTTCAGCATCATGCTGAAGAAGATTGAAAAGAGGGTTGGTGCGAGAACACAGCCTTGCTTCACGCCATTGTTAATGGAGAAGGGTTCAGAGAGCTCATTGCTGTATCTGACCCGACCTTGTTGGTTTTCGTGCAGTTGGATAATCATGTTGAGGAACTTTGGGGGACATCCGATGCGCTCTAGTATTTGCCAAAGCCCTTTCCTGCTCACGGTGTCGAAGGCTTTGGTGAGGTCAACAAAGGTGATGTAGAGTCCTTTGTTTTGTTCTCTGCACTTTTCTTGGAGCTGTATGTCTGTATGTGCTGTATGTCTAAATGAAATGTATTAATATTGGGGAAATTCATTGAACAGCATTGAAAGGGGAAGATGGATTAACACAATGTAAGTTTATTTCTACTCTGAATGTTATATCTAGGAATTATTGCTGTCTGGTATGCCAGAGATTGATGTGACTGACTGGGAACGGAATACAGAATACACCAGTGGCTATGATAGAGAAGAGCCAGTGATCAAGGTATTAATTAACAGCTTGGAAAATAAAATTAACGCTGTGTATCTGTTCTTCAATTTGGTTATATTAATGTGTCATTATTATTTAGAAGTACAGGAACACATCACCAAAAAAATCAAGAAAAATAAACTTGAAGCTAGAAGAAAAATACCGTACAGAAAAATATTGTTAAATTCTAGAGACTAGTTTATTTGCCATTTACTATTTGTGCAGTAAACTGAAATTTCTTGTTTGTGAATGCTTGTATAATATTTGGCAAAATGAAAGTTGAAGTCAGAATCAGGATATATTGTCATGAACAAGTCATGAAATTTGGTGTTTTGTGGCAGCGTCACAGTGCAAACATTCATGTGATAACCATCGTACAGAATATTTTACATTTTGCACAAAAGCAAGGCAGTGTCTTTGGTTCATTATTCAGAAATCTGAGGCAGCAGGGAAGAAGCTGTCCTTGTGCCATTGAATGCTCGTCTTTAGGTTCTTGAACCTTTGTCCCGATGGTAGCAGAGTGAAGAGTGTATGGCCTTGGTGGTTGGGGCCTTTGAGGATAGAGGCTGCATTTTTAAGACACCACCTCATGTAGATGTCTTAGATGGAGTGAAGTCTGGTGCCTGCGATGTTGCAGGTTGAGTTAACAGCCCTCTGGAGTTTATTCCTGTCCTGAGAGTCAGATATGGAAATGCCCAAAGTCTAGTTAATGTCAGTGGGAAATTGAAGTTACCATCTCTGTGGCATTATGTGATTGCAGGAAAGATTTGGATATGTAGTATTTTGGGCACCAGAGACAATGCTTTTACTTCAGTAACGTAAAAGAGAAAATATTGGAAATATTCAGCAATTCAACTGACAGCTGCAAGAAAGGAAAATAAAGTCACAGGTTGATGACCTTTCATCAGAACTAATTAGAAAGTGTGTTTTAAGTTAAACAAAGCAAAAGAATGTTAGTGACAGGGTGAAGCCAAAGAGACTGGTACTGTGAGGTGAGAGAAGGTAGAAGTTTTATGATGACAGATGTCCTGAGTGGCAGAGATTTAAACTGAGGGAAATGAATAAAGAGAAAGAGAAAGAACATTCTGGAACTGTAGAATACTGGACACCATGGTTGCTGCAAATCGAGAGGAAAAAAGATGTGTGAAGAAACAGGCAAGTAGCTAGATGTGGAGAGAGAAAATCCTGAGTTAGCCTTGGCGGATTGTTGACCTTGGTTGCCTTATCAAATTGTTTTGCAAGGTTGTTTATAAAATTGATATACTGTCTATTATTGAAAAGTAGGTGAGTTATTTCCATTATTTAGATACCTTGTGAAGAATCACAATTATGTCCTTAGATTAGCTTTGGTCTGTGAATCTTACTTGATTCCTAGCACTCAATAGTTTAGTCCTTGAATTTTATTGTAAAATTTTTTGTACATTAAGTGGCATTGAAATGTCAACAGAAAATTCTAAGAAATTCTGCAGGGATACTTGTTTATATGAAGTTTCAGATCTTTCAGAAATGAACAGTTTTAAGCAAGTAAGAATATGGATAAAGAAGGTAGAGGAAAAATTTAATTTGTCATATTATGCATAGAATAATGCGTAAGGTTCTTCTGTGAGCAGTCTAACAGATTAGCTCTAGCATGCAAGCTTGTATAGAAGATCACAAGCACAATTGCAGAGTTACAATGAGGACAGAAAAGATCAATTTGTACCAAGATGTGCATGATAGGCAGTTCTGGGTTTCATTCAGGAGCCTGATGGCTGCAAGGAAGAAATTGTCTTTTAAGACTCACACTCTTGAACCTTCTATCTGATAGAAGAAGAGCGTGTGTCCAGGATGCGATCGATTCTTTGTTATATGTCTCTCTTCAGCAGCAGGAGATGTAGATGGAGTCCATAGAGAGGAGGGAAGTCTGTGTAAGATTCTGAGCTGCATTCACAACTTTCTGCAGTTACTTCCAAAAATAATTGATGGATGGAATGTAAGACTGATTATTGCCTCAGTTTTTCCTTTTGTTTTATATAAAAAAAATAAGTTTTTATCATTTGGAGATCAATATTAATAATTCATAAATTTATACACCACATTGGCAGTTGAGAATTTGAATTGCTTTAACTTTAAAAAAAAATTTGTAAACTAAAATGAAGTAGAATGAAGTTCTTCAATTGTTGCAAAAATATTTTTTTTCAGGAAATAAATCTTTTGTCCTCTAATCCCCTTGCAAGGGGAGTTTAAGGGAGTAGCTACTCAATTGTATTAAAAAGATTGCAATGAATGGATGCTTGGCACCATATCTAGGAATGCATCTAGGTATGGACAATAAATGCTAGCTGTTCTAGAGCGAGGCCAGTGTAGGCTGAATATAGTTTATCAATTCTTTTTAATACTGATAGAAGTAACATTTCATGTCAACTCAGATCTTTATTTTTCCAGTGGTTCTGGGAAGTTGTGGAAGAGTTAACTCAAGAAGAGTGTGTGTTACTATTACAGTTTGTGACTGGCAGGTAAGGCAATCTGTTATTTTAAAATTGCTGAGTTTGTGAGGCTAATTGACTCCATATTCTGACTATGCATACATATTTGCTTAATGTTTTTCTATTGGAATGCTTGGGTGAAGTGGAGAGAAAAATGAAATTACCAAGGAAATGGAGAATTATGCAAGAAGGCCAAATGCATGAGCATAATGTTTTTCCCCAGCTTTACAAATTGCTTGGGAATTACAGATATAATTGGGAACCTAGTTATCAACACCAGAAAAAAAATGTACATCACAAAATTAACAGATCTATAATTTTTGTTTTTTTGGGGTTGGGAAGTGAAAGAGGTTTGAATGATTTATCCACTGTGGCTTTGTAGAGATCATCGAGGCTCTGTATTTAAGAAGGAAGCATTTCGCATATTTTCTCAATCTCAGTAAAAGGAAAGTTGAAATTCGGGGATTGGGATTTATCAAGATCATTGTTGCTGTTGCAGAGTGAAGGAAGTAATGGGATCTATTGTTGATATTGTAAAATCCTTTTTATTTGGAATTTAAGCAACCAGCAGCCTTGAGCAACCGGCAAAACAAAAGGAAAATAAATAGGTTTTAAAATAAAACAAACATTTAAAATTGGCGCCCCTTCCCCCAGCGACCAGTTCATCAATCATTCAATCTCGAGCAATTGGCAAATTGACATCTGGCATGTACTAATCTCAGGTGCCAGATACTGGGGGTTTTTACTATATCCTGAGAATTGTGTATACAAAGCTAAATTAAATCATATCGGCACAGCACAACCAAACTAGTAATAATAGCATGCTAACTGCAGAATTTGGCTATTAATCTGGAATCAATGTATTACCTTGAGGGTAGGAGAAATTGAAACAAGAGGCCATGAGTTAAGAGTTAAGGGGCAAAAATTTAGAAGTAACATAAGGGGGAACTTCTTCACTCAGAGAGAGTGGTGGCTGTATGGAATGAGCTTCTGGGAGTACTGGCGGTGGCAGGTTCAATTTTGTCATTTAAGGAAAAATTAGATCGGTGTATGGATGGGAGTGGAATGGAGGGTTATGGACAAGGTGAAGGTAAGTAGGACTAGAGGAGAGTACTTGATTCGGTGCGGACTAGAAGGGACGAGATGGCCTGTTTCCGTGCTGTAATTGTTGTATGGTTATAATTAAACAGGTAAATTGGTTGACCGTTTTGAGTTTTGTGTGCCCGATGGAGATGTGGGGGGGCTGGTAGTCATGGTGGGGAGCTGGCTGATGGAGGACCTCAGTTTTCTTCAGGCTGACTTCCAGGCCAAACATTTTGGCAGTTTCCGCAAAGCAGGACGTCAAGCGCTGAAGAGCTGGCTCTGAATGGGCAACTAAAGCGGCATCATCTGCAAAGAG
Source organism: Narcine bancroftii (assembly GCF_036971445.1). Lineage (NCBI taxonomy): Eukaryota > Metazoa > Chordata > Chondrichthyes > Torpediniformes > Narcinidae > Narcine > Narcine bancroftii. The sequence continues at coordinate 219,771,716 of NC_091474.1, read as the reverse complement.
TAGTTCACGGACAAGTTTCTCTTGTGTCTTGGTGTGAGCTTGCAGGCGCCTCAGATTGAAGAGACTGCCATCCGTGCGGTACCGGATGTAAACAGCGTCTTCATTGTTGGGGTCTTTCATGGCTTGGTTCAGCATCATGCTGAAGAAGATTGAAAAGAGGGTTGGTGCGAGAACACAGCCTTGCTTCACGCCATTGTTAATGGAGAAGGGTTCAGAGAGCTCATTGCTGTATCTGACCCGACCTTGTTGGTTTTCGTGCAGTTGGATAATCATGTTGAGGAACTTTGGGGGACATCCGATGCGCTCTAGTATTTGCCAAAGCCCTTTCCTGCTCACGGTGTCGAAGGCTTTGGTGAGGTCAACAAAGGTAGATGGCAGAGGTCGACAGCATCGAGTCCACGCTGCTGAAGATCCAGCTGCGCTGGATGGGTCACGTCTTCAGAATGGAGGACCATCGCCTTCCCAAGATCCTGTTATATGGCGAGCTCTCCATTGGCCACCGTGACAGAGGTGCACCAAAGAAAAGGTACAAGGACTGCCTAAAGAAATCTCTTGGTGCCTGCCACATTGACCACCGCCAGTGGGCTGATAACGCCTCAAACCGTGCATCTTGGCGCCTCACAGTTTGGCGGGCAGCAACCTCCTTTGAAGAAGACCGCAGAGCCCACCTCACTGACAAAAGGCAAAGGAGGAAAAACCCAACACCCAACCCCAACCAACCAATTTTCCCTTGCAACCGCTGCAATCGTGTCTGCCTGTCCCGCATCGGACTTGTCAGCCACAAACGAGCCTGCAGCTGACGTGGACTTTTTACCCCCTCCATAAATCTTCGTCCGCGAAGCCAAGCCAAAGAGAAGAGATAATTAAACAATTAACAACATAACATTTCTTATTTATCTAAACTTTCTTATCTCTAATAATACACACATTTACATTTGTGCATCATGGGGTTAAATTTAAAGTCCCACTCTGAAAGATCAATCTTTAAAAGTTCAGCATTTTATCTTGCTCGAAGGTCTTAAATTCAGAAATAATTATAAAGTGCTTTTAAACATCCCATCTGTGGGTCTCTTTACTCACAATTCTGCTTTCCACACAAAGCATCTGCCTTCTTCTAAAAGAGACAGCAAATGTGGCTATTTTCTTCTACGATGAATTCACAAACCCAGACAAGGGTTAAACAAATGTGGTCATCTTCTTCCACGATGAAGTCACAAACCAACCAAGGGTTAAACAAAGTGGCCATACAAAATAGACCAGAAGAAGTTTGTCCTCTTTTCCAAAGAGACAGCGAAGTGATCTTCCTTATTTCAAAAACCACTGATTCTGTGTTGCCCTTTTCCCAAGAGTAACGCACACAACAGCACCAATGCTGGTTACTGTAACTCGACCCTGTCTTTCACAAGATTTTAACCCCTATATGTCACAGGGTTTTGACTTCTGTCAACTTCAAACTGAACTAATATCTTTGTCTCTTATTTCAATAATATCTCTCCAAATCATGTGACAGTTACTGGAATTTTGAACAGTTGCCAACCTCTGTCTTGCAAACCACATGATCTTTATACTTCTGACCTGTAGATGACACGACTGAAAGATTACCTCACTTCTGTTTCAAAGGCTTAAGTATATCACTCACAAGGCTCTGAGTTTCATTCTTGTTCAAAAGTCCTTGTGGTTTAGTTTAAAAATTGATGGCTTCCTTAGCATTTCTTATTGAGCCATCAAGACCCGCTTCAAATCCATTAACTATATCATTCCCAGACACATTGATTCTGAAAATGAACTCTCTTAAAACAATGGTTCTCTATAAATGTGCTGTGACCTGTGTGTGACCCTGAACCACCTCCAATTAACTACTAAGAATACAGATACAATATTTTAACTCTATAATTTACTAAGACATTTTTATGAGAAATATAGTTTAACGTTAAACTTTTCTTCTTTGGCTTGGCTTCGCGGATGAAGATTTATGGAGGGGTATGTCCACGTCTGCTGCCGGCTCGTTGGTGACTGACAAGTCCAATGCGGGACAGGCAGGCATGGTTGCAGCGGTTGCAAGGGAAAATTGGTGGGTTGGGGTTGGGTGTTGGGTTTTTCCTTCTTTGTCTTTTGACAATGAGGTGGGCTCTGCAGTCTTCTTCAAAGGAGGTTGCTGACCGCCGAACTGTGAGGTGCCAAGATGTACGGTTGGATGCGATATCAGCCCACTAGCGGTGGTCAATGTGGCAGGCACCAAGAGATTTCTTTAAGCAGTCCTTGTACCTCTTTGGCGCACCTCTGTCTCGGTGGCCAGTGGAGAGCTCGCCATAGAACACGATCTTGGGAAGGCGATGGTCCTCCATTCTGGAGATGTGACCCACACAGCGCAGTTGGGTCTTCAGCAGCATGGATTCGATGCTTGCGGACTCTCAAGTACTTCGATGTTGGTGATGAAGTCATTCCAATGAATGTTGAGGATGGAGCGGAGACAGCGCTGATGGAAGCGTTCTAGGAGCCGTAGGTGATTCCGGTAGAGGACTCATGATAAACTAAAAATTAACAAAATCCCTTACAGTAACACTATATTCTATACTTCTGCTCTCCACTCCTTGAAGTATGAGTTAACCTGCCTAAATAGCATACAAAACAGTTTTTCACTGCATCTTAATATGTATGACAATAATAAACCAATTCTATTATGGAGGTTTATGAAACTGAAAACCGTAGATGGTGTTTTTCTCAGGCTGGGAAGTCTAAATCCAAAAGGTGTAGGTTTAAAGACAGATCTGAGAGGCAAGTTTTTGGGCACAGGTTGGTGGGTGAATGGAGCAAGTTGCCTGACAAGTTGGGAGCAATTGCCATGTCCCAAAGACATTTGGCTGGTGCATGGATTGGAAAGGTTTAGAGCAGGGGTGGGCAACCTATGGCCCTTGGGCCAAATGTATGCAGCCCGTAACCCAGTGCAAAAGTACCATGTTCACCTGGTCCGCTGATACAAGTAGTGCAAAAAAAAGCCAAAAAATTGCAAAATGGAAAAATTTCATTAAATGTCAAAAAATAGATGTGGAACCGAAACAGATCAACAATATTGTTAACTATAAAGGGATCTGCGCATGCGTTGGTCTGCGGGTCTGTGCGCATTCGTGGGGGGCTCTGCATATACGTGGTTCTGTGGCACTCTTTGTACATTTTGGAAGAATTCAGTTTATCTTGTTGCTTGAACTTTTTCTGTAGATAGTTTTTTTGATAAATTATAGTCAGATATGTTCATACATTGTACATTAAGTACCTCAAGCAGAGACAATCAAAACTTTAAATTACATAATGTCTGTGTGTTTCAGTATTCATTTATGGTAGCATCGGTACAGCCTGCTATCAACCACCGGCCCATGCATGGTAAAAGTTACCCGACCCTGGTTTAGAGGAATATTGGATATATGCAGACAAATGGGATAGTATAAGCATTTTGGTCAACACAGGCAAGTTGGGTGAATAGTCTGTTCTTGGTGGTCTATGTTCTGATTCTTGTATCTCATTCATTAATATCTCAATCAGAAAATCTACTTTACCTCCAGCAGTCCCTCTTTTCCATGGCATCTCTAACATGTTGTTTGTCCATGTATCTGGGGGTGAGGAGGAGTGGGAGGGCTCTTTAATGAAGTGGTGCTTCATTGTCGGTAGGTGTGCTGTGTCGCTTTTTCTTTCAGGGAATACAAAAAGTTCTGCTTGAGAATTTCATTTGCACACTTATTTTGACTTTTTCATTTGAAGCAAAGTCATGAAAATAGATATTTCTTTCTTTGGCTTGGCTTCGCGGACGAAGATTTATGGAGGGGGTAAAAGTCAACGTCAGCTGCAGGCTCGTTTGTGGCTGACAAGTCCGATGCGGGACAGGCAGACACGGTTGCAGCGGCTGCAGGGGAAACCTTAAAATAGGTGCAGTCCAACTTCTGAAACCTGCCAAGCAATTGATTGATGAGCTGAAACGAGCTGTGCCATTTTTTTTTGTGAATTTTATTCACCATAACTTGGGCATCAATTGTTCTGTGTGGAGTTATTCCAGATTTTGGATTTCTAATTGTAATTACTTTTAGGCAATGATATTTAAAAAAAAAACATAATTAATGAAGCTGTTTCACAAACCACATGTATTGAAACTTTCAATAATAGTGGTAATTTGAAGAATTTTAAAGATTAGTGCAGTTCTTGCTGATGGTGATTCTCTTCTTTAGTGAACGTGGGAAGAATGATGATCCATGCAAAGCACATTACACAAAGGACAGTCACTCAATACATTAACACTGCATCTGTCCTAGAGTAAAAAAAGCATTTCATGCGAACATTATCAAACAAACTTTGATTGAATGCCGTAAATTTTCATTTTCTCGAAAGGTCTTCTTCCTCTTCTTCTGTGTCTGCACCTGTGTTTGTGTCTTCTTATTCTCTTCCTTGTATCTGTGTCTCTTCTGACTTTCCTGATGAGTTTCTTGTCTCACTTTGCTGGGTTTCTTCTTGCTTGGCTTCTTGCTGTTGGTCCTGTTCTTCTGGGCTGCTCATCTGTTGGGCCTCCTGCTGCTGCTCTTCTTTCCTATCACTCCCTTGCCTGTCGCTTTCCTCTTCTTCCAGCTGAGAGCCCTGGTGTCGGGCATCCCTCAGCTGGTCGCGTTGTGTTTGCCTGCTCCTCAGCTGAGACCCCTCCCTTCGGTGTTCTCCTTCTTAGTAAGCGTGACTTCTCGCGCATGCGCAGTTGCGTACTTTTGTTTGGCTCAGAGAGCCATTTTTGCAGTCCAGCAGTTGGGGGGGTTGCGACTTTGCGGGGTCGTCGCCAGCCTTGGAGAACGGGCTCTCTTCTCCATGATGGCTCCCTGTTTCTTCATGCAAGTAAGGCCTTCTCTTTTCTCTTCCGGCATCTTTTCTTTTTTACCCCGTTTTTACTTTTTCCTTCTTGGGTGCCATTTTTTTCTTTTCTCTACAACTTTATCTTTTATTTGTTATGTTTTGTATTTCTTGAACTTTGTATTTTCTTCACTTTATTTCTTCTTTTCTGGAGAGGGCTGCTGGCCACTACTCCATCACGAGACTCCCCATTTTCTCTAAAGGTCAAGTCTGGTATCTTTGAACTGGTTTGAGAATTAAAGAAAACTTGTTTGAAAATTAAAGATAACTACTGATGAGGTTAATAAAGGTTGATGGTCTGTGCTGTGTGTGACATTTTTTTTGATAGTGTATTTCAATGAAAATGAACAGTGTTTATTTAATGTTCTTTCATATCTGCACTTCATTTTTTTTTCAGTTCAAGAGTTCCTCATGGTGGCTTTGCATATCTCATGGGTGGCAGTGGGTTGCAAAAGTTCACAATTGCTGCAGTACCATACACGTCTAACCTCTTGCCAACATCCAGTACGTGGTACGTACAATTTGTGTTCATGGAAAAATGCAGTGAGTGTATGATTACATTTATGTCAAAGCAAAAATCTGAGATTCATCTGCATCAGTTAGAACTGCTATACAAATGGTAGTCTTTTCCTGGTTTTGTGAAAAAGCATTTCTTTTCATGATGATGGTCTTTTTGGACTGTTAAAAGCTATGCCCAGATGAATTTGTTTGTTGGATTCCCATCACAGTAACAGAAGAATGTATTGTTAAAATACTATGTAATTTTGCTGTAGCAAGGCAATGCTATCTCCAATAAAATCATCCCAATTGTTCGGTCATTTCATTTTGCATGATATTTATCTGGAATGGCATTATTTGTCAGGCATTTTTGCACATTGTTATAGAAACATGTACTGGAGAATCTTATAGACTTTCAAGTAACTAGAATAGTGGACGTTCATCTTGATGAGGATTGCTATGATGTAATGTGCAATAAATAGTATTGACTTTTATTATTTAAAATATATAAATTGTATCGGATGAACAGATCATGAAATGTGTGTCTGAGATTTAAGTTTAAAATGTTCAGATATGGATCATTAAATGCAGATCACAATTTTCACTGAATTAACAGGGAATGCCATGGCCCAAGACATTGTGGAAACATTCAGGCACCACAATTGTGTGTTTTTTTAAATTCAAGCGATGTAAGCTTTGCATCCCCTGATATTTCTGTATTATTGCATGCGCCATGCACCAGTGAGGGCATGAAAAGGAAAGTAATACAGATGAATGCATAGCTGAGAAGTTGATGCCAGGGTCGGGGTTCATGTGTATGAATCATTGGGATTTCTTTTGGGGAAGGAATGAGCTGTACAAAATGGGTGGGTTGCATCTGAAATGCAGAGGGAGCAATGTCCTTGTGGGCCAGTTTGCTCGAGCTGTTGGAGAGGATTTAAACTAACTAGCCAAAGTGTTAGGCCAGATGATGGAGCAGTTGATGAAGAGGTAGATGCAATTTGTAGGGAGATTCAGTAAGGACAGGCATTGGATGGAACACAAACGTGATAAGTAGGATGGGAAGAAATGTATGTACTTCAGTGGGAGAAGTAGTAAGAATAAGGGCCATGAACTTGGAGCATGGGACAGTACATGGAATTATGACGTTGTGATCATTATAGAAGCTTGGCTGATGAAGAATTGGACAGGTCCCCCATGGTGTGCTCATGAGGCAGATGTTTCAAAAGGGATAGGGAGGGAGGTATAAGAGGTGGGGGTGGCATTGCTAATAGTATCACAGCTACAGAAAGGCAGAATATCGTGGAGGGATTGTTGACTGAGCCAATGTGGGTGGAAGTCAGAAACACAATGGGAGTGATCACTCCAGTGGGGCAGCATGGTTAAAGTAGTGGTTAGTGCAATGTTATTACAGTATCAGGTTTGAATCCAGCACCGTCTGCAAAGAGTTTGTACTTTCCGTGTCTGCATAAGTTTCTTCCCGCCCTACCAAAACATAGGGGTGATGTTAATTGGTGTATTTGATAAGCATGGGTCAAAGGGCTTGTTACCATGTTGAAAATGTAACAATTTAAGTATCCTATAGGCCCTTGGATAGCCAGTGGGGACATGAAGTAGGCAGATTTTGGAAAGCTACTTAAATAACAAAGTTGCTGTGGGACACTTCAACTTCCCTAAAATTGATCGTCACCACTTCAATACAAAAGGTTCAGATGAGGCATAATTTGTCAGCTGTGCTCAAGAAGGATATGTGGAGAGGCCATACTGGACCTAGTACTAATTAATGAACCTGGTCAAGTGACAGACCTTTTGGTCAGGGAAAATTATGATGAAAATGATCACAACTCCCTGACCTTCAGCATAACTATGAACAAGGATAGGAGTAGACAAAATGGGCAAGTGTTTAATAGGGCAAGTGCTAATTATGATGGGATAAGGCAAGAACTTGGGAGAGTAAATTGGGAACATGTGTTCTTGGGGGAAATGCACAGCATAAACATGGAGGATGTTGAAAGTCAACTTGCATGGGGACCTGGATGGATTTGTCCCAGTGAGAGAGGGAAAAGATGGTAAAGGAACCTTGGTGCACAAGTGAGTTGGGACAGCTAATCAAGAGGAAGAAGGAAACATGAAAGGTTTGAAAAGCAAAAGTCAAGGGCTCATGAGAATGGTATGGTAGTCAGAAAGGAAATTGAGAATTAGAGTTCTTTGTCATGAACGTCACAACATTCATTGCTTTGTGGCCTCATTACAGTGCAAATATTGCTGCAAAATACATTTAAACATCAGTTAGTGCGAAAGGGAAAGTGAGGTAGTGTCTGTGGCTCATTGTCCATTCAGAAATCTGATGGCAAGGGGGAAGAAGCTATCGTTGTGCCGCTGAGTTTTCCTCAGGCTCTTCTCCTTCGCAATGGTAGCAGTATGAAAAGGTCATGGTGAGGGTACTTGAGGATAGAGGTTGTTATCTTAAGATATGGCCTCTTATAGATCTTCTCAAACTCAAAGTTTAGCCACTGGTGAGGCTTTTCCATTATTCCATTGATATGGAGGCCCCAGGACAGATATTCAGAGATATCACCCAAGAATTTGATGTTCTAAACCCTTTAAGAAAGTACTTAGGAGGGCTAGAAGGGGGCATGAAGGATTCATCAAAACTCTAGATATATGTGAAGAACAAAAGGACTAGAAGAGAGGTAGGAGCAATTACGGATAAGGTTGGGGGGGTGGGGGGGGGGGGACGGATGTGTGCCTGGAGGTCCTAAATCAATACTTTGCTTCAGAGATCACCAGGGAGAGGGACCTTGAAGATGAGGTCAGTGTACCACAGGTTAATATTGACGTTAAGGAAGAGGAAGAGCTGGATCTTTGTAAAAATAGTCTGATAGATGAGGCTTTGGGATTAGATGGAATCTATCCCAGGAAGTGAACTTCAGCAATGATCTTTGTGTTCACCTTGGCCAGATGTACTGGAGGACAGTAAGAGGGAGAGTCTTGGGAATTATAGATTAATGAGTCTTCTGTCAGTGATGGGCAAAATATTGCAGAGTATTGTTAGGCTCAGGATTTCTGAGCATTTAGAGAAGGAAACTCCTCTCAAGGATATTCATTGTGAGAGGCAGGTTGTGCCTCATGAGCCTAACTGAGTTTTTTTGAGGAGGTAGCAATAGAAATAGAAGGCAAGGTGGTGGATGTGGAACATAAGAATTTGACAGGTTCCCCCATGGTGTGCTCATTGAGACTTGGGATCCAGGGAACCTTGGCTGCTTGAATTCTGAATTGGTTTGCCTGCAGAAAGCAGAGGGAATGTAGTCTGTCTGGAGATAGGTGACTAGTGGTGTTTTCTGGGATCCCTGCTCTTTGTGAGTTTTATAAATAACAAGGATGAATAAGCGGAGGAGTTTTCAGATGAATCAAAGGTTGGATGTGTTGGGGATAGATTAGAGCAGGGATGGACAACTTAAAACAACTCACATTCCATCATAAGTATTCCCTATGTCATAAGTGCTCTGTGATTAATAAGGAAATGCTTAAGATGGTATGTGGGTGGGAAGGGAAAGTTGAGAATCACTGCTCTAGATCCAGTTATTACTGAAATATTTTCCTTGAGAAAAATTGTCATTGCCCATTTCCTTTGGAGTTATGAAACTGTGCATATAAAGAGTCAATGAGATACAATGAAAATGGTGATTTTCAAACTTTCCCCCCCCCACCACTCACATCCCACCTTAACCAATCCCTTACTAATCACAGAGCACTTGTGGCATAGAGATTGCTTAAGCTGGAATGTGAATGGAAAGAAAAAGTTTGGTCACTCTTGGTGTAGAGCACACATGTCAAACTCAGGCCTGCGGGCCAAATTTGGCCCGTGATATAATTATATTTGGCCCACAAGATCATATCAAATATGTATTAGAGCTGGCCGCTGCGCCAGTATAGCGCATGCACAGCTAATACTACAAATCCCAGAATGCTTTGCAAACGCGTTGGCGCCGTCCTGTCAGCCCGCTAATCGCCCCCACCTCCTCTCTTTACTGTCATTAGCACCTGCGACCTGTCGCCCAACTCACACGTAATAAACCCCTTACGAAAAATGGCCAAATGAAAGACAGAAAACAGGATCTTTCAAGACAGGTGGGAGGCAAACTCTGACCTCAGAGTTTGATGAACTTGCATCTAAGAAGAGATGCCAAGTATCTGGTTTAGACCCAGGGGCATCAGAGTAAATCATGGTGTAGCAAGCGAAGCTTGGATTAATATTTTCTTTGGTTAACTTTGGACTGTTCATAGTTGAAAGATTGGATTTTCATTGAAGCAAGTTGTTATTTTTTTGACTTGTTGGCTTGTGAAAAAAATACATTTAAAAGGAGCTTAAAGGCTATAGAGAAATATTATTCATTGAATATTTTATTTCTCATTTGTTAATGCTTCTTCTGGAAAGAGTTTAACCAAAACTATTATTAAACATTTATTTTAATGAGAAAAAGTTTAACATTACATATGTTGAAAGAAGAGAAAACATGCAGATGTTGTTGAAAATTTTCAATAAATATTTAGTTTGGCCCATGACTTGGTCCAAATTTTTAATTTTGGCCCTCTGTGAATTTGAGTTTGACACCCCTGGTGTAGACGGTTCTGTTATTTAAAACACGATATAGACTGGTTGCAGAGTTGCGTGGAGAAGTGGCTGATGGAGTTCAATCTGGATAAGTGTGAAGTGATGCACTTTTGAAGATTGAACTTGAACATGGAGTACATGGTTAGTGGGAGGATTCTTAACAGGTGGAGGATCACAGATCTTGGGTTCCAGGTTCATAGATCCCTCAAGGTTGCTGTGCAGGGTAGTTAAGATACTGTGCAAGCATTTTATAGTTGGGGGATTGAGTTTGAGGTGTGAGGTAATGTTGCAGCTCTCAAAATCTGGTTAGACCTCACTTGGTCTCTATAAGAAGGGTACAGATGCTTTTGAGAGGGTGCAGAGGAGATTTAGCTGGATGTCATGTGAAGCAAGGTTGAAAAAACTAGGGATTTTTTCTTTGGAATGATGAAAGATTAGAGGTCACAATAGAGGAATTTAAGGTTATGATGGAGGACAACCAGCACTTTTATCCTGCATTGACCATGCCAAATCTCAGTTTAAGGTGATTGGAGTAAAGTTTGTGGAAGATGTCAGAAGTGGATAGATTTCATTGTTAGGTTGGAGACTCGTGCAATTGCAACATTAAAACACTTTTAAATTGGCATATGAATGTAAGAAAAATGGTAGTTCATAGGTGTGATGAAGAGAAGGATTTGATTGTGGTTGATTAGATTTTATATAGATTGGTGCAATATTATGGGCCTATAATTTCCCAGATTATTTTTTCAAGCCATTTTTTCAACTGGAATAACATTAGCTATCCTCCAATCCTCAGGCTCTTCACCTATGACGAAGTAAGTTTTAAATATCTCTGCTAGGGCTACTAAAAATTCCGCACAAGCCTTCCTCAAAGTCTGAGGGAATACACTTGCCAAAAAAATCTCCCCATCTCCGTTGCTCCATAAATGACCACTGATCTTCAGAGGACCAATTTTGTCCCTTAATCTCCTTTTGTTCTTGTATCAGTAGAACTCCCTGTGATATCTGTAAAATCACATGCTATTGCTGTAAGTACACTTGCTCCAATTTATTTTAATTGAGTAATTACCACCCTAATGCTACTCAAAATATATCCAGCCATTCGTGAATATCATAAAGCTTTTTATTATTATTGAAACTTGAAAAAATGTGTGGGAGAATTTGAATAAAAGTAAAATTTCTGTGTCCGAGTAACTTGCGACACGAAGCTCCTGTATCCACTTCTCAGTAAGTTACAGGAAAGTGGAGTCCAGGGAAGTCTGTTGGCCTGGATTGAAAATTGGTTGTCTGACAGGAGGCAGAGAGTCGGGATAAGTGGGAGTTTTTCAGGTTGGCAGAGAGTGGTAAGTGGGGTGCCGCAGGGGTCAGTGTTAGGCCCACAACTGTTCATCATTTACATTGATGACTTGGAGGAGGGGACAAAATGTGGTGGAGCCAAGTTTGGGGATGACACCAAATTGAGTGAAAGAGCAAATTGTAATGAGGATGTGGAGAGTCTGCAGAGGGATATAGTTAAACTGGATGAGTGGGCAAAGGTATTGGCAGATGGAGTACAATGTAAGTGTGAGGTTATCCACTTTGTCAAGAAAAATAAAAGAGCTGAATATTATTTAAAGGGTGAAAAACTACAGCATACTGTTGTGCAGAGGGACTTGGGAGTGCTTGTGCATGAATCGCAAAAAGTTAGGTTGCAGGTGCAGCAGGTTATTAAGAAGGCAAATGGAATGTTGGCCTTCATCGCTAGAGGAATTGAATTCAGGAGTAGGGAGGTAATGTTGCAACTGTATAAGGTACTGGTAAGACCGCACCTGGAGTACTGTGTCCAGTTCTGGTCTCCATATTTGAGGAAGGATATACTGGCTTTGGAGACGGTCCAGAGGAGGTTTACTAGGTTGATCCCTGGGATGAAGGGGTTGACTTGTGATGAAAGATTAAATCGTCTAGGATTGTATTCGCTCGAGTTCAGAAGAATGAGAGGAGATCTTGTAGAAACATATAGGATTATGAAGGATATGGATAGGATAGATGTAGGAAGTTTTTTGAGCTAGCCGGGGAAACTAAAACGAGAGGACACAGTCACAAGATTCGGGGATTTAGGACAGAGATGAGGAAAAATAGTTTTTCCCAGAGTGTAGTGAATGTTTGGAATTCTCTAACCAGGGAAGTGGTTGAGGCTGCCTCATTAAACATATTTAAAATTCGGTTAGATAAATTTTTACATGATAGAGGAATTAGGGGATATGGGGAGAAGGCAGGTAGGTGGAGTTAGGTCATCAATTAGATCAGCCATGATCGTATTGAATGGCGGAGCAGGCTCAATGGGCCATTTTTGGCCTACTCCTGTTCCTACTTCCTATGTTCCTATATTCCTTCCCTGCCCCCCCTCCACCTATCTGGAACAGAGTGAGTGATTATCAGTGGCACTGACAGTGATGCATTTCATCGCTTGCTGATAATTGAAGCAGTGGTGAGGCAGGTTGGATTTGCCCTGCCTTTTTGGAACAGAATGTACTTGGATAAATTTCCATATCTGGTGGGTGCCATTACTGTAACTACAGAAACAGCTTAGCAGAAGGTGCAGTTCTGTAGCGCAGATCTTCAGTACTATCGTTGCAATATCTGGACCAACAATAATGGCAGTTGTTTCTTGATATGATTGGAGTAAATTAAACTGGTGACTAGTTTCTGCTCTGGTGGGGATCTCGGGAACCACAATTCATAAATTCAGAAGCTTGCTGTCTTGTTTAATGCTGTATTTAAGAAGGATAATTGGGTAAATTCAGTTTTGTATAAATTTAATAATGCAAGCATTTCAAAATGACTTTTTCCAGCATCAACATGTTGAAATTGCCTGAATACCCCAGCAAAGAAAACCTGAAAGATAGGATTCTTGTCGCATTACACTGTGGCAGCTATGGCTATACGATGGCATAAGTTTTTCTGAAGACTTGGAAATGACTCTGGAAGAGAATTTTAATTCTCAACTCTGTATAATAATGCTTCTGATTTTAAAATATTGTTTCCAGGTTAATAGACAAAATTGTTGTTACACATTGGTATCTGCATGGCAAGCACTGAGGAATGTTCCTGTCAGACATGCTTGTGATATTTTAGGATTTTTTATTAAAATTGTTACATACAACTGATCATGTACTTGTGGGAAAGGATAGGAATTCGCAAATGCAAGACATGTCAAAACTATTCAGAAATGCAGACATACCCATGGTATACTTTAATTCGTGGCTAAAATATGTAAGTTCAGTCGCCAAAGTTCATGTTGAAAGTGGAGGACAAAGAGAGAGCCAAACTTTCATTATTTTTTTCTAAGATGAGGAACAGACATTTTATTTTTTTGAAGATGTTAATTTTTAGTTTATTACTCAGAACATAATTTAACATCTCTTTTTGAGAGGGTGGGCATTGTCAGTAGAAATTATTATATTTAAATATTCTAACAACCAAAATTATTTTGCAGTATTTCTGCCAAATCTTGATATCTATCTTAAAAGGATTAAACTATCTTCTGAAAGTATTTGTGTATTTGAATATTGTGGAAAATTATGCATTGTATATATTACTTTAACCTGTACATTTGTAGAGTATGATGGACCTTCCTGTTGTCTTGATGTTCTGCATGTCTTTTTAAGAAAAAGTATTAAATTTCATACTGAAAACTTGACATGGTAGGTGAATTGCATTATTTAATGTTAAGTGTAAAAGGTTAATGTTCCAGTGTGGTACTGCAGCAGATCTTTTTTCCATTCTAAGGTCTCCTCAATTAAATGTTCCCAATGGGGGTAGGGTGGGGAGTGTGGGACTCTACCTAAGCCAGTGGTTCTGAACCTTTTTTCCACTCACATGCAATCTAAAGTTATCCCTTATTAGCCTCAGATCACCTCTGGCATCCTATGCCATCGGTGCTCTATGATTACTTAAGGTGGTATGTGAGTGCGTTTATATAAAAAAAATGTTGAGAACCACTGATCTAAGCCTATTTGATTCTCCTTTTGACATCAAAAGGAGTTGATCTGGGCTCTCCTCCCTTGGTGAATATTCTGCCATGCTTATCGTACCCTGTTAGGAGTTTCTCATTTTAGAATGTTCTAGGGATGCATTCTCATTTAAGATGCAGTCCTTTAGGGATATATTTAGAGCAATCTTGGATCAAGCCCCTTGGTTCAGTACAAGTGATGAATGTTTCCTTAAATTCATTTGACCTTGTACTTTTGGCCAGTAACAAATTTGATATCTGATCATTGTTTTGGGGTGACATCAGAATGCTTTTGTCCTGAGACATTAACATGTTCTCTCTTATTTAACTTCACTAATGTTTAGTTAAAGATTCAGACTTTTCTTTGGCTTGGCTTCGCGGACGAAGATTTATGGAGGGGGTAAAAGTCCACGTCAGCTGCAGGCTCGTTTGTGGCTGACAAGTCCGATGCGGGACAGGCAGACACGGTTGCAGCGGCTGCAGGGGAAAATTGGTTGGTTGGGGTTGGGTGTTGGGTTTTTCCTCCTTTGCCTTTTGTCAGTGAGGTGGGCTCTGCGGTCTTCTTCAAAGGAGGTTGCTGCCTGCCAAACTGAGGCGCCAAGATGCACGGTTTGCCCACTGGCGGTGGTCAATGTGGCAGGCACCAAGAGATTTCTTTAGGCAGTCCTTGTACCTTTTCTTTGGTGCACCTCTGTCACGGTGGCCAGTGGAGAGCTCGCCATATAACACGATCTTGGGAAGGCGATGGTCCTCCATTCTGGAGACGTGACCCATCCAGCGCAGCTGGATCTTCAGCAGCGTGGACTCGATGCTGTCGACCTCTGCCATCTCGAGTACTTCGACGTTAGGGATGAAAGCGCTCCAATGGATGTTGAGGATGGAGCGGATTCAGACTTGGAAATAAATAAAAACAGAATTAAATCTGCCTCTGAGTGCAATCTGCAAGATTTCTTGTGTTGCATATTTTCAAAACTTTCCACTTACATTTCATTGAAAGCGTTTCTCTCCCTTCACGTCCTGCCTGACATGCTGAGTCGATCCAGCACTTTCTGATTTGGTTTTGGATTTCTACCATCTGCAGTTTTGTTTTCCTCCTGAGGCACATTCACCTGGTATCCAGCACCCACAGGGATTGGTAGATGTCAGATAAGTGAATTTTCTGGTTGCTTGAGAGATTGCATGTTATGTGGATTGGCGAAGTAATGACGAGTTGTGCCAATTTTAAACTTTGTATTTTTAACTTTTTATGCCAGTTGCTTGAAGCTGCTGGTGGCTGAACCTGTCTAAATGTTTTCTGTTGAACATCATGATTATTTCTTCCATTCCTCTGGAGTTGGTTCCATTTTCCCACCACCATCTGTGTGAAGGTGTCACTTGTGTCCCTATTAAATTTTCCCCCCTCTTTCCTTAAATCTATGCCCTATACTTTTACATTCTCTAACTGGGGAGAGGCTATGACTATTTTATCGAGATCCTGTATAATTTTATAAACCTCTACAAGGTTCCTCATTGTCTTCTACGCTCCATGGCGAGAAGTCACAGTGTATCCAGCCTCTCCTTATAATTCAAGCTATTACGAGCTCCTGTTTTATAAAATGGGATTATCAGTGTAAGGGATAGTATAGACAGGAGGATATGAATGGTCAGTTAGCATTTAACATTTCACATAAGCACCATCACAACACAAGTCACAGCCCAGCGACAATTCGATACGTTGGAAGAACCGAGAGAAGGTTTGTCACAGACTGTTCCAGAATTCGATACATTTGCAAATACATTATGATTTTTCAAAGGGAGAACCATTCTGACGGCTGGAGAGGAAGCAGCTTTTTGAAGCAGCTCTTGTTGCCAGCCATTTTTGTGGAATTCAGAGCAAAACATGGTCAGTGAATGACTGGACCTTTTTGGTGGATTGACCTGTGTCAGAAGGGTCTTTTTGGGAAGCAAAGTGCTTAATTTTGATTGTGACTAACTGGAGTTACTTGGAGAGACCAGTGTCAGGGTCTTGGAAGCTTCATGGAGGCTGCCCTACAAAAGGACCAGGGGTGTTATGACCACAGCTCATGTGGATGGACATTTCTTCAAAGGCAACACGAAGAATTCGTGAGTCTGTAGGAGCCACAACTCCAGTCTCCCCTCAGTTCAACATTAATTCTGGGCATCAAATTTCAAAGGCCAATGTTTCAACACTGAATCTATTGTATTTAATGTAAGGCTCCCATATTTGTTCGAATATTTCAATATTATTTCTTAAACTATATGTTATTTTTTCTAATGGAATACATTTATTCATTTCTATATACCATTGTTGTATTTTCAAATTATCTTCCAATTTCAAGGTTGACATAATACATTTTTTTGCTACGGCTAGAGCTATCTTAACAAATCTTTTTTGTGCATCCTCCAAATCAATTCCAAATTCTTTGTTTTTTATGTTACTTAGGAGAAAGATCTCTGGATTCTTTGGTATATTGTTTTATGTTATTTTATTTAATATCTGATTGAGATCTTCCCAAAATTTTTCTACTCTCTCACATGTCCAGATTGCATGAATTGTTGTTCCCATTTCTTTTTTACATCGAAAACATCTATCAGATACTGTTGGGTCCCATTTATTTAACTTTTGAGGTGTAATGTATAGTCTGTGTAACCAATTATATTGTATCATACGTAGCCTCGTATTTATTGTATTTCTCATCGTTCCAGAACATAATTTCTCCCATGTTTCCTTTTTTATCTTTATATTTAAATCTTGTTCCCATTTTTGTTTAGTTTTACCATTTGTTTCCTCATTCTCCTTTTCTTGCAGTTTAATATACATATTTGTTATAAATCTTTTGATTAACATTGTATCTGTAATCACATATTCAAGGTTACTTCCCTCTGGCAAACTCAAATTGCTTCCTAATTTATCCTTCAAGTAGGATCTCAGTTGGTAATATGCCAGCGCTGTATCTCCAGTTATATTGTACTTATCTCTCATTTGTTCAAAGGATAAGAATCTATTTCCTGAAAAACAATTTTCTATTCTTTTAATCCCTTTTTTTTCCCATTCTCTAAAGGAAAGGTTATCTATTGTAAAAGGGAGTAACTTATTTTGCGTCAATATTAGTTTTGGTAATTGATAATTTGTTTTATTTCTTTCTACATGAATCTTCTTCCAAATATTGAGGAGATGATGTAATACTGGAGAAGTTCTATGTTGTACCAATTTTTCATCCCATTTATATAATATATGTTCAGGTATCTTTTCCCCTATTTTATCTAATTCTAATCTCGTCCAGTCTGGTTTTTCCCTTGTTTGATAAAAATCTGATAGGTATCTTAATTGTGCGGCTCTATAACAATTTTTAAAGTTTGGCAATTGTAAGCCTCCTTGTTTATACCATTCTGTTAATTTATCTAGTGCTATCCTCGGTTTCCCCCCTCTCCATAAAAATTTCCTTATTATTTTCTTTAACTCTTTGAAGAATTTTTCTGTCAGTTGTATTGGCAATGCCTGAAATAAGTATAATATCCTTGGAAAAATGTTCATTTTAATACTGTTTATCCTTCCTATTAGTGTTAGTGGTAGATCTTTCCAATGCTCTAAATCGTCCTGTAATTTTTTCATTAGTGGATAATAATTGAGTTTATATAATTGGCCTAGATTTTTGTTTATTTGTACACCTAGGTATCTTATTGCCTGCCTTTGCCATCTAAATGGAGATTCCTTCTTAAATTTTGAGAAATCCACATTATTCATAGGCATTGCTTCACTTTTATTTACATTTATCTTGTAACCCGAGACTTCTCCATATTCCTTCAATTTCTTATATAATTCTTTTATTGATAGTTCTGGTTCTGTTAAGTACACTATCACATCATCCGCAAATAGACTGATTTTATATTCCTTGTCTTTTATTTTTATTCCTTTTATATTATTATCTATTCTTATCAATTCTGCTAGTGGTTCTATAGCTAGCGCAAACAATAAAGGTGATAGTGGGCATCCCTGCCGCGTTGACCTGCTTAAGTTAAATTGCTTTGATACATGTCCATTTACTGTCACTTTCGCTAACGGTCCCTTATATAATGCTTTAATCCAATTAATATACTTGTCCGGTAAACTGAATTTTTGCAATACTTTGAACAAATAATTCCATTCTACTCTGTCGAAGGCCTTCTCTGCGTCTAAAGCAACTGCTACTGCAGGTGTTTTATTTCCTTCTACCACATGAATTAAGTTAATAAATTTACAAATATTGTCTGTTGTGCGTCTTTTTTTGATAAATCCAGTTTGGTTTAAATTTACCATTTTCGGTACCTGTTCTGCTAATCTGTTTGCTAATAGTTTAGCTATTATCTTATAATCTGTGTTTAGCAAAGATATTGGTCTATATGACGCTGGTGAGAGTGGATCTTTCCCTTGTTTTAGTATTACTGTAATTATTGCTGTTTTACATGAATCTGGTAAGTTTTGTGTCTCATCAATCTGGTTGATTACTTCCAGGAGGGGCGGAATTAATAAGTCTTTAAATGTTTTGTAGAATTCTATTGGAAATCCATCCTCTCCTGGTGTCTTATTATTTGGTAATTTTTTTATTATCTCTTGTATTTCTACTGTTCCAAATGGTTCTGTTAATTTATTTTGTTCCTCTATTTGTAGTTTTGGTAGTTCAATTTTAGTCAAAAATTCATCTATTTTCCCTTCTTTCCCTTCGTTTTCAGTTCGGTATAATTGTTCATAGAATTCTCTAAAGTTTTCCTTAATTTCTTTTGGATTATATGTAATTTGTTTGTCTTTTTTCCTTGATGCCAATACCATTTTCTTAGCTTGTTCTGTCTTAAGCTGCCATGCTAGGATTTTGTGCGTTTTTTCACCTAGTTCATAATATTTCTGTTTTGTCTTCATTATATTCTTCTCCACCTTATATGTTTGTAGTGTTTCATATTTTTTTTTTATCCGCCAATTCTCTTCTTTTAGTTGTACCTTCCTTCATTGCTAATTTTTTTTCTATATTTACTATTTCCCTTTCCAACTGCTCTGTTTCCTGATTATAGTCCTTCTTCATCTTGGTTACATAACTTATTATTTGCCCTCTAATGAATACTTTCATTGCATCCCATAGTATAAACTTATCTTCCACTGATTCCGTATTTACTTCAAAATACATTTTTAATTGTTTTTCAATAAATTCTCTAAAATCCTGCCTTTTAAGTAACATGGGGTTTAATCTCCATCTATACTTTCTTGGAGGGATGTCCTCTAGCTTTACTGTCAATATTAAGGGTAAATGGTCCGATAGTATTCTAGCTTTATATTCTGTTTTTCTTACTCTATCTTGCATACTAGCTGATAACAAAAATAGGTCTATTCTTGAGTATGTTTTATGTCTAGCCGAGTAGTATGAATATTCCTTTTCTTTTGGGTTTTGTTTCCTCCATATATCCAAAAGTTTCATTTCTTGCATTGATTTAATTATAAATTTGGTTACTTTGTTCTTTCTGTTAATTTTTTTCCCAGTTTTATCCATATTTGAATCCAAATTCAGGTTGAAATCCCCTCCTATTAGTATGTTCCCTTGCGTATTAGCTACCTTCAAAAAGATATCTTGCATAAACTTTTGATCTTCTTCGTTAGGTGAGTATACATTAAGTAGATTCCAAAACTCCGAATATATCTGACATTTTATCATAACATATCTCCCTGCTGGATCTATTATTTCCTCTTCTATTTTAAATGGCACATTTTTACTAATTAATATAGCCACTCCTCTTGCTTTTGAATTATACAATGCTGCTGTTACATGTCCTACCCAATCTCTCTTTAATTTCTTGTGCTCCAATTCAGTTAAGTGTGTTTCTTGGACAAATGCTATATCAATTTTTTCTTTTTTCAGTAAATTTAGTAGTTTCTTCCTTTTAATCTGGTTATGTATTCCATTAATATTTAAAGTCATATAGTTCAGCGTAGCCATTTTATACTTTGTTTATCTTCTCTATCCGTTTTTCCATCATTACCTTTCCTCCTTTTCCATTTCTGTTTTCTTATTTTAAACCCTTTATAAGACAACATTCCTACAACATCAAACATTTTCCTTATTCTCCTATTTATATCTTCTTTAGCCCCAATCTCCCCTTCCCCTCCTGAGTTGTCCTTTATCCCTTGTCGGACAACCACATCTCCCCTCTCCATTTGGGTTTGCGAATTCACTCGCAAGCGTCAACTGATTTTGCAGTGACCGCTATTCCCCCCCACCCAGCCCCCCCAGAAAAGATTTCACTTTTCATATGTAACAAAGGTCACTCTTTTAATTCCCTCCTTATTCTCTCTATTCCATTACCTTCCCTTATTAATTCTTGTCTATACTATCTATATTTTCCTCTAAGTACAGATACATTCACGTATGCACATTATATCTATTCACTCTTATACCTCTTTACCCACATACATATCAATCGTGATCATTTTTACTCTCTTCACCCGTCTTCATCCCTCCGTCTTTAGTATAAATTTATACCCTTTCTTCCATAAAATCGCCTTTGCTGTATTGAACTCCTTTCTCTTCTTTAGGAGTTCAAAACTTATATCTGTATAAATGAAGATTTTTTGCCCTTTATACTCCAGTGGCTTGTTGCCCTCTCTTACTTTTTCCATTGTCTTCTCCAGTACCTTTTCTCTTGTAGTATATCTTAGGAATTTTACTAAAATAGATCTTGGTTTTTGTTGTGGTTGTGGTTTAAAGGCCAATGCTCTATGTGCCCTTTCTATTTCCATTTCTTGCTGTAGTTCTGGACATCCTAGGATCCTAGGGATCCAATCTTTTATAAACTCCCTCATATTCTTGCCTTCTTCATCTTCCTTAAGGCCCACTATCTTTATGTTATTTCTTCTGTTATAATTTTCCATTATATCTATTTTTTGAGCTAACAGTTCTTGTGTCTCTATAGCTTTTTTATTAGATTCCTCCAATTTCTTTTTTAAGTCTTCTACCTCCATTTCTGCTGCTACTGCCCGCTCTTCCATCTTGTCCATTTTCTTTCCCATTTCTGTTAAGGTCATATCTATTTTATTCATTTTCTCTTCTGTGTTGTTTATTCTTCTTCTTAAATCATTAAATTCCTGTGTTTGCCATTCTTTAAATGACTCCATGTATCCTCTAACAAGAGAAAGTATATCCTTTATCTTGCCTTTCCCTTCTTCTTCTATTTCACTGTACTCTTCCTCTTCTTCTTCCTCTTGGTTGGCCATCTGTTGTTTCTTTGTTGCCCTTTTCTTCTCTCTTGTTTCCATTGTCTTCTGTGTTCTCCTCTTGCTGCAGGTGTTCTGCAGCTGTCGTTGCCAGCTGTGGAGATCGACTCCCCAGCTGGTCCCCCCTCCCGTCGGTGTGTTTTTTTTCATGCACATCGCGTATGCGTGACTCCTCGCGCATGCGCGGTTGCGCACTTTTACTCGGCTCAGCGAGCCATTTTTGTAGTCCACTTTCTACCGACCTGAGGGAGCGGGTTTCTCTCTCCACCGCGAGCCTCTTCGAACAGGTAAGGCCTTCTCCTTCTTCTTCCGTTGTCTTCTCTTCCTCTCTTCTTACCGTTGATTTCGATTTTTCTTTTTTTGTCGCCATCTTCTTTCCACCTTTATACTCACTTTTCTTTAACTTTTATTTCTGTGCCTTTGCGTTTTCCTTTGTTTTTCCCGACTTTTCTGGAGAGGGCTGGAGTTCACCGTCCGGCCACTGCTCCATCACGTGACTCCTCCGGGCACGCAGGGACATTGAGGAACAGAGAGCTACTCTTAGGATCTCTGATGGTTGAAGCACAAGTAAGGTAAAGTGTTTATGAAGTAAGACACAAAAGTCTGCAGGCACTGTGATTGAAGTAAAAACATAACGCTGGAGAAACTCAGCAGGTCAAACAGCATACTTTATATAGCAAAGATTAAGTTATATAGCCAATGTTTCAGGCCTGAGCCCTTCATCTAGGTAAAGAGCACAAGAAATGGGAGTAGGCCATCCAGCCTGTCGAGGCTGCTCCACCATTCAATGAGATCATGGCTGATCAAATGATAGGCTCATATCCACCTACTTGCCTTTACCTCATATCCCCAATTCCCCTACTATGTAAAAATCTATACAACCTTGTCTAAAATGTAATTACTGAGATAGTCGCCTCTTCTTCAATGGGCAGCAAATTTCATAGAATCCTCCTCATCTCTGTTCTAAATCTATTATCCCGAACCTTGAGGCTATGTCCACTAGTTCTGGTCTCCCCCACCAATAGAAACAACTTACCTACCTCTATCTTATTGTCTTTCAGTGCAGAATATAACAGCAGGCAAGTTATGGTACAACTTTGTAATTATTGGTTTGGTATAAGGTGAAGGACTATGTGCAGGTCTGTTCACTGTGTTACGGGAAGGATATGATTGCACTAGAGAGGGTGCAGAAGAGATTCTGCAGGGTGCTACATGGAATGGAGTTTTTGTATCGAAAATATTCCTTGATGAACAGGATGCTAAAAGCTTTCCTGAATTACAAATGTCTTGACTTGGGAAATGCAAATTCTTCCTTGTGTTTTTAAAGCATTTTTAAACTAATCTTTTTAAAAAAAAATTAGATGTACTGCATGGTAACAGGCTCTTCCGGCCCACAAGCTTGATCCCCCCAATTATGCCAATTAATCTACAATCCCCCTACTTTTTGAAAGCTGGGAGGAAACCAGAGCACCCAAGGAAACCCATGCAGACATGAGAACATACAAACTCCTTATAGACAGACAGGATTCAAATCCAGGTTGTGGTGCTGTAATAGTGTCACGTTAGCCATGCCCTCCTCCCATCCCTATTAATTTTGCGGTGTCCATTAATGGATGCAGTATATATTAATTATGGGCAGTATTAGGATGATTTTTCAATGGTATAAAAGAATTCTAGGAAGTGTATTTAGCGTGATGATGCGGGGAGTTATAGAAAATAGATGTTTCTGACTTGAGAAATCAGCTTCCAGCCTTAATGTCGCTCAGGATTACTTGGTGCATATAAATCAATCTCAATGTGTAGGTCCTCCTGAAGAATTTTTAAATTTCTCATCCCACAGGGTTAAGGATTAATGATGAAGCATCCTGGGATTTTTGGTGGTGTAGGATTTCTATTACAAGAGGGATAGCTTTGATGTGCTATGTGAACTAGAGGCGGCTCTGCAATGTCTGGAAAAATAAGTCTAAAAGGTAATAAAGTTACAAGTGTAATTTTATTTTAAGAAATAAACAGGTTTACTTTGTAAACAGGTAATTGGTATTCACCTTCTGCTCCAAGTGTTTAATAGAAGGAAGTATGCAGGCTAATAGTTATGTATATCCTTCATCCTCTTCCTGTTTATTTTCTTCAGTTAGTATTGGTCTGCTGTGACATTTTATTGAATTCATATTGCCTGTTATGGAGTAAATGATCAAAAATAATTGATTGATGTTCTGGTCCAGAGCTGTATAAATGTCATGTGATATAAACTGATCAATGTTGGGCCTATTCTCTCCCTGTATGAAACAATATGTTAGAACCCATTTACAGTAAAACTCCTGGTATTCAGCACCTATGGAGATTGATAGATGGCAGATTAGTAAATTTTCTGTTTGCTTGAAACTGCATGTGTGAAGTGGGCCAATTTTAAACTTATGTATTTATTACCACTTAATTTCTGTGATTTTTTTTTTGCTGGTTGCTTGAATTCCAGATAACGGGTTTTACTGTATTTAATGAAGACGTGAGAGAAAACGATCTGCAGGAGGTACTCAATGGCAGATGAAAACTGTTTACGATTTGGGTTGGAACCTTTCATCAAGACTGAGGGTACCAAGGGAAGATGGACATGGTAAGTTTTCATGTCTGACCAATGTTAAATTTGAGTTTGAATTAAGTTACTCAGGGCTGAATTATTCTCAGCAATGAGGAGGAGCAGATGCAACTGTAGACCTGAGCAAACAATGAGAAGCTGGAGGGACTTGGCCGATATTTCGGGTCAGCACCTTTTATTGGCACTAAAGTAGGAAGGGGCTTCCTACCAAAGAAGCCTTCCTACATTATTCTTGATCAAGGGTCCCAACCCAAAATGATGACTGACCATTTCTACCCATGGATGCCCATACCTGTTGAGTCCCTCCAGTTCAAGATTCCAGCATAGGCATTTTTTAATGTTTTGCATCTGTGGCCGTCTGAATCAGATTTATGTGACACAGAATCTGTTATTTTGAGGCAGGCAGCAATATTGTGCATTACGGTGCAAGATTGGCTATAAGTTACATTTCCATAAATACAATATTTAAAAATAAATTAGTGCAAAAGAAGGGAAAAAAATGTGAGGTAGTGTTTTGGTTCACTCTCAGAAATCATATGGCTGAGGGGAAGAAGCTGTTTTTGTGCCATTGGATGTTTGTCTTCAGGCACCTTCCTGATGGTGACAGTGAGAAGAGGGCATAACCTGGTGGTAAAGGTCCTACTGATGGAGACTGCATTCTTGAGACACCGTCTCTTATAGATGTCCTTAATGAGTGATAATTGCTGCTCATATTTGGTGCTGGACGAGTTCACAACTCCCTGTAGCCTTTTCCTGTCTTTGCATTGGCACCTCCATACCAGACAATGAGACCAGAATCATCTTTGAGAAATCTTTGATTACATGTGCTAAACGTGCAATACATTTTGCAGCTCCTTGTTGTGAGCTGCTTCTGAACTTCTGTGACAATAAATTCATGGAACTAAATTTCTGAACAGCATGACTTTTCAACTTGGCCACATAACGATTTCTTTTGACAATATTCCCTACTGCAATCAATATTCCACATCTTGCTATCATCTTGCGTACTATTATCCAAGTACATTTTTTTTAAATTTTTTTATTTTTCACACCACAAACCACATTGACCATGATACATACATTTTCCTTTTCAAATAATCCAAATACATTTTAATATGATTCAGAAAGATGTGTTTGGATGGAGAGGGATCATGAAATTTGAAAAAGTTACCCAATTTTTAATTAGTCAATAATTGAAGTGCAACTCCACTTTCAGGTTTCTTCAAAGAGCAAGCAATATCCTTCACTGGTTGTCAGGGAGTAATTTACTAATTGAACACCATTGCCAGGGCCATTTTCACTTCTTAATACTATAGTTCAATTTAAAAAACAAAATGAAATCTGCACATTTATGATTAACCCATTGCTTTGTGAGCATTGAGCACTGTTGATTCCATACAACAAATGTTTTATAGATGTATTCAAAAAAGGAACATGCTTAAATAGATTTTAAAAAAAAATATTACATCCATGTAATTATAAAATTACAGAAGCAAAATTGATCAAATTTAACATTACAATGATTACATAATGGTTTAACCTCCCCTCCCTCTCACACCCCATTCCCACTAAAAAACATAATAATAGAAATACATATAATATAGACTTATGAAAAATGTTAAAGGAAAAAGAAGAAAGAAAAAAATAAATGTTATTCTGGGTTGCACAAAGGATCAGCTCACACATTTATATAGCCATTTTAGAGAAGATTATTATTACAGGTCTTAAGAAGCCAGAAGTACATTTTTACATATTTATCCCTAAATTTTACATATACGTGCTCCAAATTTGTAAAAAAACTATTTATTTCTTAAATTGTGATTTTCTCCAAAGGTATACAACTTTGAATTTCCATGCTAGATATGCATTTGATTTCCAAGTCCCTGCCACCACTAATACTATTTTAATAAATTTCACTTGATAAAATTATCATTTTAATTTAGATCATGTTCTTGCTATGTTCTCCAAATTCAATACCAGTAATTGGTTCTAAAAAAACTTTCCCAATTCCACCCAGTAGGTTCTAACTTTAGAACATGACCAAGAAGAATATAAAAAAGGTTTATATTTCTTCACCACATCCAAAACATTTATTTGATAATTCCAATTTAATTTTATGCAATTTTTGCAGCATTAAATATAATTGATGTAAATAATTACATTGAACTTAACTTTGCATTTGTAATATTTGTCATACAGTCTTGACAAAGTTCTGGGCATCTTTTCTCATCAATTGTAATGTCTAAATCTGCCTCCCATTTCTGTCTAGATTTATGAATTCCCTGTTTAATAATTGTACCTGCTTGTAATAAAAGATATGTTGCAGAAATAAATTTCTTAGTATGACCTCTCCTAATAAGAACTTCCAGGTCACTACAAGCTGGTATGTACATTGTTGGACCTAATTTTCCTGGAAATCCTGTCAATTGAAGATAGCTTAAAAGTGTATTTTGAGTTATTCCATATTTATTTCTTAATTGTTGAAATGATATCAATTGACCTTGTTGATAACAATCTTCTACATTTTTATACCATTATGATACCAAATATTTAAAATTGATTATCTTTAATGAAAGGTATAAGTTTATTTTGAATAAAAAATATTGTAATTTAATTATTTATCTTATTCCAAGTAGTAATCAAATATATAAGCAAAGGTGCTTCTTTCACACCAGATATTAACTTGGAATCCCATTTATATGTAAATTCCTCTGCTGATATCACTCCTATTTTATCCATCTCTAATTTGACCCAGGCCGATTTTCCTGATCCCTCAAATAAAAAAGAAAGAAATCTCAATTGAGCCATTTGATAATAATTCTTAAAGTTAGGAACTTGCAAACCTCCCAATTCTATTTCTATTTTAATCTTTCTATAGATACTCTTGACATTTTACCTTTCCAAAGAAATTTTCTTCTGTTTATTTAATTCTTGAAAATTTTTGTGGTAATAATATTGGTTAAGTTTGAAAAACTTACTGTATCCACAGAAAAATATTCATCTTAATACAATTGATCTTACCTACTAAAGATATTGGCAAGGTGATCCATTCTTAAAATCCTCTTTGACTTTTTCAACCAATGGTAAATAATTCATATAAATTATATAAATTGTTATCACTAAATATTTAATTGCCTCTTTTGGCCATTAAATTGAGTATTTTCTCAACGAAAAGTATAATCTCTTTGTGTAAGGGGCATAACTTCACTTTTATCTCAATTTATTTATAACCTGAAATCTTACCATATTCTTCCAAATTTAAATGTAATTTTCATCAGGAAATCTCTGCTTCTGTCGGGTATAGCAAAACATCATCAGCAAATAAACTAATTTTGTACTCCTCCTGACAAACCTTAAACCCCCAAATTTCTAAATCACTCCTAATTACCTCTGTCAATGGCTCTATAGCTAAAATAAACAAAGCTGGGGATGAGGGACAACCTTGTCTTCTGGATCTCATCAAAGGAAATGGATCAAATATTTGTCCATTATTTACTACTTTCACTTTAGGATTATGATATAATACCTTGATCCAATTTCTAAAGGTTTGTCCAAACTCAAATTTGCCTAATACTTTAAACAAAAAGTACTGTTCCAATCTATCAAATGTTTTCTTTTCTGTATCTAGTGCCACTGCTTCACTTAGATCTTTAGATCTTTCCTTTTTTTGTGCTCCCTGTATAATACTAATTAATCTGGCCATGTTGTCTGCCATCTGTCTCATTTTAACAAATCCTGTCTAATCCATGTTTATAAGTTAGGCAATAATTAGTAACTTTTTGCCAGTACTTTATAATCTGCATTCAATAATGAGATTGATCTATAAGAAGGTCTTAAAGGATCTCTATCTTGTTTAGATATCAATAATTATTGCTTTTCAAAATGAATTTGGAATAGTATGAGTTCTTGATGCTTGATCTAACATTTCCATAAAAATAGGAATCAGTACAACTTTAAATTCTTTATAAGATTCAGGTGGAAAACCATCTTCCCCCAGGGATTTGTTACTTTGTAATGAACTTGTTGCTTTCTTTGTATAAATCATGCATTCAATTCTGTTTGTTCTTCCAGGTTTCATGTAGGTAAATTTATCCTCAATAAGTATCTATCTATTTTATTATAGTCTTTTAAAGACATAGAACTATATAATTTAGAATGTTTTTATAAGTTTTGTGATTATAACTAATCACATTTTTAACAACATTAATTGTTCTTGAGGCCTGTTCAGATTTCAGTTGCCATGCAAGTACTTTATGTGCTCATTCATCTAATTAATAGGATCTTCGTTTAGTTCTTGTGCTCATTTCTTCCATTCTATAGGTTTGTAAGGTATTGAAATTTTTTAAATTAATTAATTACCTATGCTTATCTTTGGAACTTCACTTCTGAAGACCTTTTCCAATAAAATTATTTCTTGCTCCAACTGATCTACCTCTTTCATTTAATCCTTCTTAATTTTAGTAGTAAAACCAACAATTTGTCCTCTCAGATTAGCTTTTATGACATTTTTTATTATGAATTTATCATTCATCAAATTCAAATTTGTGTCAAAAAATATCTGAAATTGCCTTCTAATAAAAATCACAAAAATAATTCCTTTTTAATAATATTGAATTCAGTCTCCATCTATATACTGATTTTTTTTTATCCTTTATCTGGCATTAACAATGGCGAATGGTCTGATAATATTCTCGTTTTATATTCAGCATCTAATATCCTACATTGTATTTGTGCAGATGTTAAAAATAGGTCAATTCTAGAATAAGAATCATGTCCATTTAAATGATAAGAGTCATAGCTTTAGGATGAATTGTCCTCCAGGCATCTATTAAATTCAAGTCTTTCATTAATACCAAAGTTGCTTTTGCTGCTCTAATTCTTATTGCTCCTCTTGTAGTCCTATCTAAAATTGGGTTGAAACAAAAATTAGTCTCCTTCTGTCAAAATATTATCATGGGCATCTGCTAAATAAAAAAAAAACTCTTGAATAAATCATTTGATGCATAGAGATTAAAAAGTATCTATAGTTCTCAAAATTCCAGCAAGATCTGTCACTACAATTTGTATTTTAATTGGAATATTTTTTTTTAACCCAAATTGCCACATCTCTTGCTTTGGAGTTAAAAGTTACAACTTGTCCAACCCAATCTCTCTTTATCTTCAAATGTTCTTTTTCATTTAGATGAGTTTCTTGCAGAAAAGCTATATCTACACCCACCTTAAGATATGTTAATAAATTTTTCCTTTTCACATATCCTCATCTTGCTAATTTACTATTTCTTCTGCTTCTGCCTGTGAATCTACCTCCGATAACTCTATTGTTCGAAACCCAGTATGTTACACACCTCTGACAATCCAGCTAAAAAAAATCAAAAGATACTTTTAAAGTGTACTTAGAACATGGAACTATATATAAGTGAAGTGAACCTTCCCCAGTAGGTGTTGTAGTAATATAGACCAGCACCACATCCCTTTATTTTATGGACATGACCGGTCTCAACTACCCAAATGATCCAATAGAAGTTAGAACCTCCTACCCTCCACAACACCCTGATACTTTCACTTTAAATTCTTTAAATCTTAATTCAAGACTTTTTAAAAAATCCATATAATACACAAAGAAAAAAATAATAAAGAGAAAAATAATTAATATAAAGCATCTTGAATTACTCTTCCTTATAAAAACTGCCAAAAAATTCAGTCCATCAAAGAAATTAGAACATTAACAGATCTTCATATTCTTCACTCCCTTCGAACAATTGGGGGATTTGTGCAAATTCCTCAGCTTCCACAAAGATCGAAAAAAACTTGTTTTCTTCACCTGATGTTAAGATCTTCAAAGTCCCTGGGAGGTGCAGAACAAACCTGTATCCTTTCTCCCATAGAATCTTCTTAACTGGATTGAATTCCCTTTTTAATAAGTCAATACATATCAGAGTAAAATAAAACATTGGCACCTGTGACAGATTATGTTGTATTTTGTATTGTATATGTTTTAAAGGAGATAAATTGTGGCAGGTTTTTAGAGTAAGTCACAAACAAACATTTCAGAACAGATCTCATTTAAAATACTGGAGCTCTGCTCAAGCCAGTCAGCCAGCTCTGAGTGCAAAAACTTTGAAGAGTGCCCAATGGTGTTCACTAATGGACTGTTGTTTTGAAAAGCAACAGATGAAAGAACTCGGAGGAATAGTTTCGTAGCCACAAGCTGTCTGAGTACAGTTTACTGATCTAAGATGGTTATGTGGTTTTGCAAGCAGAGAGAGTCAAACAGACTTTTCTATGTGTGTGAGAGAGAGAGAGAGAAAATTCAGTTCTACTGTTCTACAGTTCAGCAGCTGGGACTGGAACAGGACAAGCTGGCAAGCTTGTTGAAAAAAACATTTTGAAGACAAGTTGTGAGTTCTTAGTTCAAAGTGGTCAAAGCCCTTGTGGTCCATACAAAAGGAGAGGATTGGCTGCATAATGTTTCACTTGAAATAAGGGAAACAAAAAGGAACTCTGTGGTATCCTGAAGGAAAGTGGTTATCATTTGGAAAACTCTGATGGGGAAAGTTTCTTCAGCAAGACACTGATGTGGCTGATTAGAAGGGATCAGTTTGTGTCCAGCAAACAACAAATCTCTCTCTGAAAACCAACAAGATCGTTCCTGAATGGTAATCATTTACCTTTCAAGTGCCAAAGCCTGGTGAACTCATAAATGTTAAATTCTGTGCACAGAATTGATTTTGGAGGAATGAGGTGAGATTGGACTTTGAATCAAAGGACATTTCTGAACTTACACACACATTACATACACGTGCGGTTAGAATTAGAAGGGAGTTAAGTAAGTTAATGGTAATAAGATCCTGTTTTCATATTTAAAGATAATTCAAAACAACTTTTGTTTGTCTTGATGAATAACTGTTGCTGCTGGGGTCCTCTGGGCTTGTAGCACCTCTTTATACTCAAGTGGGCCTCCTGTCGATCTTGCCTTTGGTGCTCCCAAAGATAAAAGCTTCTTATCTTGATACCAAAGAAATTTAATTAATATAGATTGTGGATTTTGAGTTGAAAGTGGTTTAGCTCCAAGATCTCTATACGCTCTTTCAATCTCTTTGGGACGGTCAAAATATTCAGGTCCCAACATTTCATAAAACCATTCCAGGAGGAAACCAGTCAATTTCGTTTTTCTACACCTTCAATCCACAATCTTAATATTGTGTCTCCTACAAAAATTTTCCAATACATCCACCTTTTGCTGTAACGTTTTGGTCTCCATAGTTAAAGCAGGAGTATTGTCTTCTACTATAGTTACTCTATCTTCGACTTGCTTCATACCTTGCAATTTTTTCATTGAGCCTTCCAATTTACTTAATGTTTTCTTCATTTTTTTAACAGCCTCCAACGCTTTATTTATTTCTCCCTTCACATTTGCCCATCATTCGATATTTGATACATCTTCGGCCTTAGTCTTAAGTCTCGTTTCTGCAGTTCTAGCTTCTTTTCTCTTTTCCTCTTCTTGCTGCTGCTCTCTTTGTTGATCTTCAGCCTCTTCACTGCTGGTTGTCTGTGAGCCTGAGACTTCTTCCTCTGACAGCATCGCTGAAGGCCTCCGATAATTAGAAATGGTCAGAAGCGGGCCTGTTTCCAATAAACGATATTTTTGGATGACTGGTCATTTTTAAAAAAAAACAGGCCAGTAGCAACAGCAAATCACTTGTAACCGTGTTGAAAGAATAACAAATCAACAAGGGAAGGCTTTTAAAGCATTAAATAAGAAACAAAATAACCATATAACCACTTACAGCTCAGAACAGGCCAGTTCGGCCCTACTAGTCCATGCCGTAACAAATTCCCACCCTCCAAGTCCCACTGACCAGCACCCGGTCTGCTAACAATAAGGTAAATCCAACACCAAAATCTCTAAATTCTGCTCGAGGTTTTCCCAATTTTTGTTTTCAACCTGTGACGTCAGTTTTGCTTTGTAAAAGTTTCAGATAACTGAGGATTTCGGATTGCTTTGCATATCCTCATTTATCCAAAAAAATTTCGGAGGCGAAATGATGTCATTTCGGC
The DNA here is from genome assembly GCF_036971445.1 of Narcine bancroftii. Lineage (NCBI taxonomy): Eukaryota > Metazoa > Chordata > Chondrichthyes > Torpediniformes > Narcinidae > Narcine > Narcine bancroftii. The sequence goes on along the minus strand of NC_091474.1, from coordinate 219,739,849 downwards.
ATTGAATTTTTCCAGATAAATTAGGGTTTCTGATTTTTCTGAAATCTTCAATGATCTGAAATTTTTTGGGGGGGCCCAAACAGATATCACATCTGGCTGCAAAAACTTTTAGATCACTGAGGATTTTGGATAATCGGAGTTCATTTTATAAATTGCTTATTTTGTTTTAAATTGATACCTTTTAATTCAAATAAATATGCCAAAACTTATTATTTACTGTGGGGTGTTTGCTTCTTTCCAAATGTAAATTGGGTTCGAGTTTAAATACTCCCTGTCTGAAACCTCGTCAGAAGTTGCATCACTTGCCAATCAAGGTTGGACTCTGGCGACCCATTAATGCACACCTTACCGTTGACTTATTTGAATGATTCAATATCATCATAGATCAGATGCCCAGCTTAGAGCTGAATAAAGTTCTCGCTCTCTGTCTCTTGGTCCAAGTCCCAGACGCTGCTCCACACCAGGTCGCTACTGAGGACATTGCTGGAGGAATTACAGGTAAGGTGTTAGTTGAGCTGTCGTTCTGCGATCAGTGCTTGCAGGTAGCTGCATCCTCCACTGGAACAGAGAATCGGGGGTGAGTTTGGAAGTCCCTGTCTGTGTGCATCTACAAGTGCGGGAGAGTGTCACAGGGCAAGCAGCCACGGGTATCGAGCATCCTTGTGCCTGATGTAGCTGCTTACACCAATTATAGTTTTGGTCTCGGACCACGTAGAAGTTATGCGGCCATTGGTATCGGAGTCCAACCTGGGTCTGTTGTGAATGTCTATATGGCTATTAAGTAGTAAGGGTAATTAAGTATAGTTTGCTGTCCCCTGTTTGTTTCCCGTGTACAATAAATTTATCTTTAATTGTAACACTTGTGTCCAGATTCATCTCTGTGAACCCACTGAACCTGATATGTTCCCAACATAATAATTGGCACTGTGAGCAGGCTTCAAAGAGTTTCAGCTGAACGCACTTGGAGCACAAGCAACGAGGGAGATTTTGCTAACAACTGTGTATGTGTGAGTGTCCTGTCAGATGTATACATTATTGTGTACCTGTTCACTAACTCTAATGTCAGGAGGCGACCCATGAACTGTAATGGGTACCACGTGGCCTCCCTCTTGGAGAATCAGGGTTTCCTGAGGCCAGGGGGTGTAGTTGTTGATATTCCTACTCGGGCACTAGTTGGGCATCACAACAGATTTAACTAAACAGGGCGCCCAAAAGAATGAACAAATTGAGTCACTCAAACTCAATCGTGGGTCCCTGCAGCAGGCACTGGTCACCACCAGGGCGTGTATTGACAGCCTTGAGCTTGAGGCCAGTTACACTGAACCTGCCAGCTAGTTGAGGTGCACTGAGGCCAGTTACACTGAACCTGCCAGCTAGTTGAGGTGCACTGAGGCCAGTTACACTGAACCTGCCAGCTAGTCCAGGTGCACTGAGGCCAGTTAGACTGAACCTGCCAGCTAGTCGAGGTGCACTGAGGCCAGTTACACTGAACCTGCCAGCTAGTCGAGGTGCACTGAGGCCAGTTACACTGAACCTGCCAGCTAGTCGAGGTGCACTGAGGCCAGTTACACTGAACCTGCCAGCTAGTCCAGGTGCACTGAGGCCAGTTACACTGAACCTGCCAGCTAGTCCAGGTGCACTGAGGCCAGTTACACTGAACCTGCCAGCTAGTCCAGGTGCACTGAGGCCAGTTACACTGAACCTGCCAGCTAGTCCAGGTGCACTGAGGCCAGTTACACTGAACCTGCCAGCTAGTCGAGGTGCAGCAGCTTCAGGTGGCCTGGCAGGTCGATCCTCTGAAAATCAAGGTGATCATCATGTGTGGGGGAGAGAGTGCTGCATGGTCGCGACATGGAGGCTGAGTCCGCTTGTGCACATTCCTCACTCCTGGCCAGCAACCACGCAGTCCCAGATCTGCTCCCCCACCCCTAGTTGGCCTTCCATAGGGGAAGGACAGAGAGAGCCCGAGCGGATGGGCAAAGGGCTGTTACGAGATCGTGGAAATGCAGGAATACTCTGCCAAAGAGAGAACCTAGCCGCATGGCTACTCTAGCTATGGGATAAGGGGCCCTCGTATTCGCCTCACCCACCTGGAGGCCAGCACCCTTGGTAGTCTGTCCACACAGCAGATGGTTAACAACTCCTTGCAGGTGCTGACTAAAGGGATTGATGAGGGGACCACTCTGTGGGATTGGGTGATGACTGGTGTGGGTCAGGTTCCCCACGCTCTTAGAGTGGGACCTGGAATGCCGACTGCAATGGCACACAGTGAGGGCTCAAAGGTAATTAGGGAATGGGCCCTAATGGTGGGGGGCCCAGGTCCAAACTTCCTGAAGACACTAGGGTAGCCTCCGACAAGGTTTTACACTTGGTTACCACCACCCGTCCCGATCTCAAAGGGGTGTTCTACCCCTTGATGGGACCAGCGATCAGTAAAACCTTCTGGGAAACCATTGCCCTTCTGGAGGGGCTAGAATATATAGAATGGAGAGCACCTAACCAGGGAGTACCCACCCAGATTCACCGCATGGAGACGAGGCGCGGTGATGGAAAGAATGGTGAGAGTGCATTCCCCTCGTCCCCTGTGCCCTAACACGTGTCAGCGTAGATTATGCCTGTATTCATGGCATCTCTACCCCCAACATGTTTGCACTGTGGCAGGATTACCATTTAAAAATCCCCGCCTACGCCGTTGCCTACCTCCCCCCCCCCCAACCACCACTGCTACGCAGCTTTCTGCTCCTCCCTCATCCGAGTGGCCCCTGCTGCCCCAGGGCAGAAATGATCTCCTTGGTGTGACAGGACTTTGCCAATATTAATACACAATTGCACTATATGCTCCCCTGTTGCGTGGAACAACTCTGTTCCAGCCCCATAGGATGGAGGCCATGGACTGAGGCGGATGCGTTTCTGGCGCACCCAGGTGACCAAGGCATTTATCCCAGTGGCTTATACACTGGGAGAAAGGAAACACCCAGCACCAAATTTGGAATATTGAATGCTGTTCTGGTCAGCAAACCACAGGAAGGATGACAGTAAGATTGAAAGAGTGCAGAGAAGATTTACTAGGATGTTGCCGGGTCCTCAGGAGTTGAGTTACAGGGAAAGATTAAACAGGTTGGAACTTTATTCCTTGGAGAGTAGAAGAATGAGGGGAGATTTAATAGAGCTTTACGAGATTCTGAAAGGTATGGACAGAGTAAATGTGAGTAGGCTCCACTTGGATTAGCAGAGAAAAATACAGGAGGACATGTCTAGGGTGAAAGGGAAAAGGTTTAGGGGGAACTCCTTCACTCAGGGAGTGGTGCAAATATGGAATGAGTTGCCATCTGACATGGTAAATGTGGGTTCACTCTTAAGTTTTAAAAAAATGGATAGATACATGGATGGGTGCAGTCTGGAGGGTTATGCTTTTGGCATGGACTAGAAGGGCCAAATGACCTGGGTTTTTTTTTGTGCTGTAATGCTCTAGAAAAGTTTGTCTCGGATCCTGCCCCCAGGAACTCCTGTAGTGATGCCCTCAGGTGTCATGATGAACCTCTAACAATCGCAACCTTCAACTTCAGTGTAAAGAACAGATGAATGAATGCCACCTAACCGGCTCTACAAAAAGCCCTGGAAGAATTGGGCAGCTATGATGCATACATAAAAATGCTCTTTAATGATCACAGTTTGCTATTTAACGCCATCATCCTCTCAAAACTGATCAGCAAACTCCAAGACCTAAGGCTCTACACCCCTCTGTGTAATATTTCCTCACCTCCAGTCCACAATCTCGTTCAGTACCAGAGCACCACAGGGCTGCATTCTTAGACCTCCTGCTTTACACTGATGACTGTGTGGTTCGGTACAGCAACAACACCATCTACAAATTTTATACATCCCACAGTAGTGGGTTGTATTTTAAAACATGGAAGGTTAGTTAGGAAGGTGCAGTCTTTAGGTATAAATTTTGAGATAGTCAAATGGATTGAACATTGGCTGAAAGGGAGAGGCCAGAGAGTGGTAATGGATAATTGTCTGTCAGGTTGGAGGCCGGTGACCAGTGGTGTGCCTCAAGGATCTGTATTGGGCCCATTGTTGTTCGTTATATACATTAATGATCTAGATGATGGGGTGGTGAATTGGATTAGTAAATATGCAGATGATACTAAGATAGGTGGAATAGTGGATAATGAAGAAGGTTTTCAAGGATTGCAGAGGGATTTGGGCTGCTTAGAAAAGTGGGCTGAAAAATGGCAGATGGAATTTAATGCTGATAAGTGTGAGGTGCTTCATTTTAGTAAGAAGAATCAGAATAGGACATACGTGGTAAATGGGAGAGCATTGATGAATACAGAAGAGCAGAAAGATTTAGGAGTAACGGTACATCGTTCCCTGAAGGTAGAAACTCACGTGAATAGGGTGGTGAAGAAGGCTTTTAGTATGCTGGCCTTTATCAATCATTGCATGGAATATAGGAGTTGGGAGGTGATGTTGAGATTGTATAAGACGTTGGTGCGGCCTAATTTGGAGTTCTGTGTGCAGTTCTGGTCGCCTAATTATAGGAAGGATATAAACAGAGTGGAGAGAGTGCAGAGAAGGTTTACCAGAATGTTGCCTGGGTTTAAGCATCTGGAGTATGGGGAGAGATTGGACAGATTGGGTCTTTATTCTTTGGAGCGTAGAAGGTTGAGAGGGGATTTGATAGAAGTATTACAGATTATGAAAGGGATAGACAGAATGGATGTGGATAGACTATTTCCGTTAAGAGGAGGAAAGTTTAAAACAAGAGGACATGAGTTAAGAATTAAGGGGCAGAGGTTTAGAGGTAACATGAGGGGGAACTTCTTTACTCAGAGAGTGGTAGCTGTGTGGAATGATCTTCCGGGAGAAATAGTGGCGGCGGAGTCAATTGTATTATTTAAGAAAAGGTTGGACAGGTATATGGATGAGAAGAAGATGGAGGGTTATGGGCATTGTGCAGGGAGGTGGGACTAGAAAGGGGTGTTTGGTTCGGTGCGGACTAGAAGGGCCTAATGGCCTGTTTCCGTGCTGTAATTGTTATGTTATGTTATGTTATGAATCAGCATACAGGAGGGTGATTGAAAAATTGGCTGAATGGGGCATCAACAACAACCTTGCACTCAATGTCACCAAAACCAAAGAGCTGATTGTTGACTTTAGGAAGGGAAAACCATATATGTACAATCCAATGATCATTGGGAGATCAGAGCTGGAGATGGTGTGCAAATTTAAGTACTTGGGAGTCACTATCTTGGAGGGCCTTTCCTAGACCCAACATACTAATGGCATTGTGAAGAAAGCAAGTCAGTGCCTCTACTTCCTCAGAAGTTTGTAGAGGTTTGATATGACACCAGAACCCCTGGCTAATTTCTGCAGAGCTGTGGCGGAAAGTGTACTGACCAGTTGTATTGTGTTCTGGTATGGGGATACCAATGCCCATGAGCATATTGCCCTGAACAAGGTAATAGACACAACCCAGGACATCACAGGCAAACCCTTCCCCATCATCAAAACCCTCTCCAAGGAACGCTGTTGTTGGAGAGCAGCAGCAATCATCAAGGATCCACACCACTGAGCATAGGCTCTGTTCTCACTGCTGCCATCAGGTAAGAGGTACAGGTGCTACAAGACTCGCACCACCAAGTTCAGGAAGAGCTGCTACCCCTTCTCAACAACAAACTCAATCAGGGACTCATTTAAGGACTCTTACTTGTGAACTTTATTGTTTGTTATTTTTTTCCCCTCTGTAATGTACAGTAATTTATATTTATAGATATACACTGTGTACAGTCAGTTTTGCACTAATATAGTATGTTTCCTTATGTTTTTTAGTTAACAGAACAAAACCGTAAAAAAACCAGAACAGCACAGTAGCATCAGCTGCTGCTAATTCCCGACACCTCCTCACCTCCGCTGCCTATCCCTGACACCTCCCCACATTCGCCACCAGTTCCTGACACCTCCCCATCACCGCCAATCCTGACTATGGTCCCTGCTCCTGCCCAGGAGCCCGAGGCCCCCATTGCTGCCTGGGAGGCCGCTCTCCTTGATGACACCGGGACAGAGGAATCTTTTGACCACTTGCAGCTGGGATACAGCAGTGTAGTTTGTAAATTAAGTACAGCGGAGATTAAAGAAGAAATGGAAAGAGAGAGGGGAGGGAGTTACCTGAAACGAGGAGAATTGGCATTCTAATTTCTCCCCATGCCCTGCCTGATCCGCTGACTTCCTCCAGTCACTCACTGATGGCTCGAGATTCCAGCTTGCTTCTCTGAGCTGACATCCAGCGCATTCAGCATCCATCTTCCCGACTGTTTCTGAGCTCTGTTGTTACCAAACTGGTGCCAACAGAACAGAACATCAGAGCCCACATGGGCCAGTTGGGTGATGCCTTTATTTTCAACTTGTGGCGTCATGTCGCTGCCGCAAAAAAGTTTGGTTAATGGAACATTTCAGTTAATGTAACTTCAGATAAGGGGAAACATACTGTCAGTGGTAATTTTGCCTCGTCCCCAGGAAAATGAATCTCAGGGTTGTTTTTCTGATGCCATATGTGAACTCTGGCAATAAATCTGAAATCTGGTACTGGGAAAGTTTAAACAGGTTAGGACTTCATTCCTTGGAGTGAAGAAAAATGAGGGGAGATTTGATAGAGGTTTACAAGATTGAGAGGTAGAGTGGATGCGAGTTGGCTTTTTCCATTTAGATAAATAAAAGAGGTCATAGTTTTAAGCTGAAAGGGGAAAGGTTTAGGGGAAACATTAGAGGGAAGTTTTTCACTTAGTGTGGTGAGAGTGTGGCATGGGCTGCCATCTGATGTGAATGTGGGCTCAGTCTTGCATTTCAAGAATGAATTGGATGGATACATGGATGGGAGAGGTCAGTGGGACCAGCAAGATGATGGTTGGCACAAACTAGAGGTGCTGAATGGCCTGTTTACTGTGATGTAGCATTCTATGGTAACACCAATTAGGAAGATGGTAGCTGTTCCGTATTTGAGTTAATTCATTTGTTAGAACCTTAGAACTTTACAGCAGAGAAAAAGGCCCCTTCGGCCCTTCTAGTCTGTGCCGAAACTTTTTGTTTTGCCTAAACACCACTGATGTGCACCCAGAGCTTAGCCTTCCATACCTCTCCCCTCTGTGTACCTGTCCAAATTCTTCTTGAATGTTAAAATTGAGCCCACATTCATCACTTCAGCGGGCAGCTCATTCCACACTCTCACTAAACTTTTCCCCTTTCTCTCTTACCCCTTTCTTTCTCTGGTTAGTATCTCACCTACCCTCAATGGAAAAAGCCTATCTATATTTACTCTGTCTATTCCCTTATAAATTTAAATACCTTTATCAAATCCTCATTCTTCTACACTCCAGGAGATAAAGTGCTAACCTGTTTAACCTTTCCCTGTAACTCAGATCCAGAAGTCAGGGCAACATCCTAGTAAATCTTCTCTGCACTCTTTCTATCTTATTGATATATTTCCTGTGACCAAACCTTCAAAGAATACTCCAAAACGTCCCAACTCTTATACACGATATTTGATTTTTGAAAGGCAATGCAAGAAAAGTTCTCTTTAAAACCCCATCCACACGTGATACCATTTTCTGGGAATTGTGTATCTGTATTCCCAGATCCCTTTGTTCTACTGCACTCCTTGGTGCCCTATCATTCATTGTGTATGTCCTTTCTTGGTTGGTATTTCCAAAAAGCAACCCCTCACACTTGTCCATCTGCCATTTTAAAGCCCATCTTTCCAGCTGGTCCGGGTCCCTCTGCAAGTCTTGAAAACCTTCTTCACTCTCCACAGCACCTCCAATCTTACTGTCATCTGCAATATTGCTGATCTAATTTATCACATTATCATCTAGAACACTGATGTAGATGACAAGCGACAATGGTCCCAGCACCAGTTGATACTGTTCTTTGTCAATATGTGTTCGTGCCACTCGACCAAAACCATTGCACTATTTGAAGGGACTATTTAACAAATGCTAACCATATAACAGTTTACAGTGCGGAAACAGGCCATATCGGCCCTTCGAGTCCGCGCCGGTTCATTTGAACAACCCCACAAGTTCCTCCCTCCCACTTTCTGCCCATAACCCACCAAACCCCTCATATCCATGTACACATCTAAACCTTCTTTTCATACGCAGCAGGATTGGATTCGAATCAGAAAAGGCTGGAAATACGCTTGTGCAATATTTTTATTGAAAAATACAGAGTGCTTAAAGATAATATTAAAAGTTTAAAAAATACATTACACTTGGATCATACCATTTCATCAAATAAATTATACTATAGTAATATTTGTAGTGGTCCACGCATGGAGATGCAGACTGGCTGGCTGGCCAGCCCAAACAGCGTGAACTGGGGGGTACATCAGCTGCTATCCTAGGTGACCTGCAAGGTGGGAAGATGTGGAACTGTAGCAGGAATACCGACCAGTGATGCAGTTCCTGATGTCAGTGCCTGGGGCCCATATAAGTGTGACGGCCAGTGCAATAAACCAATCTTGATTTCAAGGCTTCGGCATGCGTGTCGTTCTTCTTCACACTTGTGTATCACAAGCGCTACATTGGCGACTCCGACTGGTCCAACTGGTCATTGAACCTGAAGATAACGGACCAGGGAGACCTAGCAATCAACCACGCAGTCTTTCTCAGGCTCCCAACGTTTTGGGTTTCGCAGCCACGTGTGCGGTTCGAGCAGGCTGAAGTTCATTCCAGCTTTGAAACATAGCCATTCATGACACCCGCTACTTCTACATCGTGAGCGCACTCGATCAAGACACAGCAGCAAGGGTCATAGATTTCCTACGGCAGCCTCCAGAGCAAGGTAAATACATGGCCCACAAAGAGCTATTAACCCACACTTTTGGGCTTTCCCAGTGCGAGCGACTGCCTAATTACAACATATGGATGGATTGGGGGACAGGGTCCTGTCCGACCTAATGTGCGAGATGTTCACTTTGACCGAGGGCCACAAGGCTTGCCTGCTCTTCAAACAGGTCTTTCTGGAGCAGTTGCCCAAGAATATCTGACTCTGCTCACAGATGAGGACTTCAGCGACCCTTGGAGGGTTGTGGCCCAGGTGGACATGCTCTGGAGAGCAAAGAATGACACCAATGCTGTCGTACACCACATCAGCAAGCCCTACGAACAGCCACCTGGGAGACCAAGACCAGTGGAGAGGGAAGTTAATACCCCAGGACAATTCTGATCCTATAATCAGCAATGGGGTGTGGGATCCCGTCGATGCCCATGCACTCTGTGGATTTCTGGGAAGTGCCCTGGCCAACCATTGGCGGTTGGCCCACGTGATAATCTCTTACTTTTAGGACTCCTTGTTGGGCAGGCAGCTCTTTGTTGATACTGGCGCTGAGATAAGCGTCCTATTCTTCCCCCCACCCACAGGCCTCAACACCCACAATGGCAAGCAGGGCCCAGCTCTGAGGGCAACCAACAGCTCCTCCATTTAGACTTTTGGTACCCGCACCATTCCCTTCTGGTTCGGTAACAGCCACTTTACATGGAATTTCATCCTAGCAGCAGTGCTGCAACCACATCTGGGGGCCAACTTCCTTCGTGCCCACTGCCTGCTTGTTGATCTCAAGGGATGGTCCATGGTGCATGCCAGAACTTTTCCGACTCTACCTCTGGGGGAAGTCAAGCTACCCACCTCCCACCTTGACTCTATAATGCTTTCAGACAATGAATTAGCCCATATCCTGGCCTTGTTCCCCTGGATAGTGGCACCACTTCTCTGCAGCTGAGCCAAAGCACGGGGTAAGGCACCACATTCTGACTGGGGAGGGGGCACTCCATGCTAGGACATGATGACTCCCTCCTGAAAAGCTTAGCCTAGCAAAGGATGAGTTTAAGAAAATGAGAGAGGTAGGGATAGTGTGATGCTCCGACAGTCCCTGGGCCTCCCCCCTCCATGGAGCTGAAAACAGTGGGGGTATGGAGGCCATGTGGTGACTACTGCTGCCTCAATGAGGCCTCCACACCCGACTGATATCCCATGCTCGACATCTAAGACTTCATCGTCAACCTGCATGGAGCATGGGTGTTTTCCAAGGAGGACCTCATCCAGGGGTACCCCCAAATCCCATTTCACCCCCAAGAGGTCCCAAGACTGTGATTATAACCCTCTTTGGCCGGTTTGAATTCCTGCACATACCCTTTGGTTTGAAAAACGTGGCATAAACTTTCTAACAGCTGATGGACACAGTGGGCCGTGACCTCCCATTCCCATTCTTCTATTTGGATGATGTCTTCATCACTATCTGCAGCCGCAAAGGCCAGATGACCCACCTGAGACAACTATGTACCAGGCTGAGCGAATTCAGTTTAACAACTAACCCATGAAGTCCCAGTTCAGCTTGGACACTATTGACTTCCTGGGGCATAGAATAAACAGGTTGAGGTGGTCCAGCACTTCGCCAAGCCATATACAGTAAAAGGGCTACAGGAATTCACTGGTATGATAAACTTTTACCACAGATTCATACCAACAGAGGCCCACATCATCGTGCTTATGGCAAGGAAGTCAAAGGACATGACCTGGGACAATGAGTCTTTGAGGGTGTTCCAGAATGCCAAAGACATACTGGCCATCACCATCTTGCTGGTACGCCCCAGAACAGAGGCACCTACCGCTCTAACAGTCAACACCTCCAGCACAGTGGTAGGAGGTGCACTGGAACATCTCATTGAAGGCCAGTGGCAACCCCTGGCCTTTTACGGCAGGCACCTCTGCCCCCCCCCCCCCCCCCCCACCTGCCCTGAGGTCAAATACAGCACTTTCAACAGAGAGCTTTTGGCGCTGTACCTGGCGGTAAGACGATTCCGTTACTCTTTGGAAGGTCAGCTATTCAAGATCTTCACCATTCACAAGCTGTCCATAAGGTATCGGAACCGTGGTTGGCCCAACAACAGAGACACTTGTTTTACATGTCCGAATTTACCACAGGCTCTGGGGACACAGCTCCACCTCACTACGGCGTATCACCCTCAAGCCAATAGGTTTGTGCATCAGTTTCACAGACACCTAAAGGCTGATTTGATGGCCTGGCTCAAGGCTTCCAACTAAGTGGATGAACTGCCTTAGGGATTTGCCCCGCCTCGAAAGAGTACTTCACTACCTTGGCAGCACACCCTTTATCATTCTGGGGGAGTTCCTGGTCCTTGACAAATGTCTGGAAGACCCCGCGGCAATCCTTGAGAACTTGCAGCAAAAACTGGGGTCCCTGGTCCCGCAACAACCCCCACCACATGGCCAGCCCAAACATAACATCCCCAGGGACCTAAAGACTTGTTAGTATGTGTTTGTGCAAAGAGGTGCACACCAGCCACCCCTACGACTCTATGAGAAGCCCTGCAGGGTAATCAGGGACAACAGCTCCACTTTCATCCTTGATATCGGTGATAAGGAGGAGACCTTTACTATCGATCCCCTGAAACTAGCATATCTGGACTGTGATCTGCCAGTCTCTACACCTCCCCAGGATGCAGGGGCAGACCACCCAAGTCAGTAGACAATACCCCGATCACCATTTCGGGGGGGGGGGGGGTTGTTGTGTAGTGGCCCATGTACAAAGATGTGGACTGTCCTATAAAATGGCTGATGACCATGGCGACCGTGCACACCTGCGGATAACACTAACTGTAATCTCTGACTGATGAACTCCTGCATGGCAGGAAGATGGGAAACTGTGGCGGGAATGCTGGCCAATCCCAGGCCAGCACTCCAATGATGTGGGGTCCTGATGTCAATGTCTGCGGCCCATATAAACATGACGACCAGCGCAATAAACCAGTCTCAACTTCAAGGCATTGGTGTGTGTGTCATTTTTCTCCACACCCGCGGAGCACGAACACTACAATATTTTATTATAAAAAAGAAATCTAAGCTCACTACCTAAAATGAAGCTATTTTGCAAAGAGGGGAAAAAAACCTTCCATCGGAATAATAAATTACCTTATTAGTCAACACCTCTGCATTATACCAAATCAAAGATTTCGAAAGTAATTGTTTGAAAATTTAAATTCAAAGAGGAAATTAAGGATCTAATCTGTTCTAAATATGACATGGCGTCATGTAGTCATTGAGCATGAACAGGCAGGGTAATGTCCTTCCATTTGAGCAACACTACCCACTGAGCCATAAGAGAAATAAAGGCTAATACATACAACTCAGATGCCGATAAAGTTATGCCATTCTCTCGAACAGTATCAAACAAGGCATTTAAAGGATTAGGCTTAAAATTAACTTTAAAAAGTACAGAAAATGTTTGAAATACTTCATTCCAATATTTTCCAAGATCTGGCATCCAAAACATATGAATCAGTGAAGCATCTCCATTGTTGCATCTATCACAATGAGGAGATACATCCGCATAGAAACCAGATAGTTTGACTTTGGACATGTGAGCCCTGTGGACTACTTTAAATTGTAGGAGGGAATGGCGGGCACATAAAGATGAGGTATTAATAAATTTGAAAATTATATTCCAAGTTTCTTCAGGAATTAATAGCTGGAGGCCAGTGGCAACCCTTGGCTTTTTAAATTCTACCTGAGGGAGCCTCTCTTATTCCCAACAATGTATCATAAATGTTAGATATTGAACCATTATAAAAAGGTTGTAAGTTAAAAATTACATTAATTAAATTCTTATCAATGTTCTTAGGAAATGTATGTAATTGAAATTGCAAAATATCTCTAATCTGCAAATAAGGAAAAAAGTATTTGGTAAAATATATTTAACTGACAGTTGTTAAAAAGAAGCAAGAAGACTTCCATCGATAAATAAATCTTTAAAATATTTAATGCCTAATTGATACTATTTTTTAAAAGCTACATCATTTGTGGAAGATTTAAAGAAATAATTAGAAAAAATAAGACAAGAAAGATAAAATCTCAGTGAACCAAAATGTTTTCTAAATTGTATCCAAATCCTCAAAATATGTTTAACCACCAAGTAGTCATTTAATTTATTTAAAGATATGGGAAGTGGGAATCCAAGAAGAGAAATAATAAAAAGTTTTTTTTTAACAGAATTAGATTCCAAAGAGATCCCATATTGGACAGTCTTCATTGTTAAAATAATATAATCAAAATGTAAGGTTTAGTTTATTGACTGCCCAATAATAGAACCTAAAGTTTGGTAAGGCTAAAGCTCCATTCTTTTTAAGTTTTTGTAGATGGACTTTATTTAGGTGAGGGTGTTTGTTCCTCCATATATAAGATAAGATTGAATCAAGGGAGTCAAAAAAAAGAGTTGGGAAAAAAACAGGCAAAGCCTGATAAAGGTATATAAATTTAGTTAATATATTCACTTTAATAGAGTTGATTTGACCAACCAACAATAAAGGGGCAACCAGTTTGATAACGCCCTTCTCATGTATTTTATTAGTGAGAAAATTTTCTTTGTATGTGTTAATAACTTTTAGTAATTGATACACCCAAATAAGTAAACTGATTTCTTACAATCTTAAAGGGAAGGGAAAAGTCAACTGCTCTGGCAACGCCTGTGGATGAAGACAGTTAAAATTCACAACAATAACCTTTCATCAGAATGGTGCCCTCCATGAGTGCAGCCAGATCTCAATTCAAGTTTATTATTTGATTGAATCACATTCTCCGATCCTCGGTACAAAACACGCAGACACACAAGTAGACATTAACACATGTACAGACAAATGCTATATATGCAGGACAAGTAGTTCATCTATTGCAAACAAATAAATAAAGTTTTATACTTATGAGAGTCTCTGATGGTTAATGTGAGCAGTTCCTTTGGTTGTTCACCATTCTCACTGCACATGGGAGGAAGCTGTTCCTCAGCCTGGTGGTGCTGTCTCTGATTCTCCTGTATCTCAATGAGAGATGCTGTGTGCAGGGTGGAAGGACCCCTCAATGATTTTGTGCGCCTTCTTCAGACAATGATCCCAGTGGATCATGTTGATGGAAGGGAGGGGCACCCCAGTGATCCTCTCTGCCACTCTTATCATCCTGTGGTCTGACCTCCGATCCATTTCTCTGCAGCAACTGTGATGTAGCCGGCCAGGACACCCTTGATAGAGCTCCTATAGCCTTGCCCACTTCAGTCTTCTCAGGAAATGCAGTCACTGTTGCACCTGCCTGACAAGTGCGATGAGTGTCTATGACAGGTCGCTAGTTAAGTGAACTCCAAGGAATTTGATGCTCTCCACTCTCTCCACTACAGAGTTGTTGATGTGTAGTGGAGGGTGGTCATTTCTGGTCCACCTGAAGTACAGGCTCATCTCCTTCATCTTGTCCACTTTGAGACTCAGGTTGTTTCACTTGCACAATTTCATGAGATTTTCCATCTCTTCTCTGTAGTGTGACTAATTGTTATTGCTAATAAGACTAATTAATGCTAATAATCTGCAAACTTTTACATTTTTTTTACTTTTCACACTATGAACCATATTAATCAAAATACACACAAACATTTCCCTCTTGAATATACACAGTGTCATTTTCTCCCCTTTTCCCCTCTCCCTTCCCTCCTTCCTCCCCACCCCCCTCCAAACCCATTAAATATTCAACATATACATTACAATAACCCCATTAAACAATGTCATCACACAATGACAATAAACAAGAAAATTGTGTCATCTACTTTGGCACACTGGATCAGTTCATTTCGTCTTCTTCTCATTCTATCATTTTAGGGGGTGGAGGTCCGTGGTAGGCCCTCTCTGTTGTGTTCCATGTACGATTCCCAAATTTGCTCAAACAATGTGTGTGCTGATGTAGCCAGTTATTAAGTTCATGTACTCTTCTACATTTACATGACCATTGTAGGCAGCTGCTTTCCTGAAACAGATCCAGTCTGTGGTTTCAAAGCAGTCCTGCTGTGCTGCTATGGTGCCCCCCTCCCCCCAACCCATGTCCTGGTCCCCCGATGAACTCTCCTAGTTTTCTTTGCCAGTGGTCTGTACAACAGGGTTAGCAGGATAGATATACAATCTGTGTAACCAAGGTGGGGTCAAGGAGCATGCCTTGTATGCACCAGGGACATTGATGTACACCCAATCCATAGTGTTCTCTCCTCTGGTGGCAAAGTTCACATTCTGTTGAAACTGTGGTAAAACAGTTTTCAGTTTGGCATGATTGAAGTCACCAGCAACAATCATGGCTCCGTCACGGTGGGAAGTTTGCTCTTTGCAGATGGCAAACAGCATGGCCAAGAATTCTCAGGCCAGATAGAAGGCTCTGCATTTCACCAGGAGGTAATCTACCTCTGTTGAGCAGATGGTCTTCACAACAGAGACCTTGGTGCACCAGTTCTCGTTGATGTAAATGCAGAGTCTCCCTCCTAGAGGCTTGCCGGAAGCAGCAGTGTCTTTGTGTGCCCTGAAGGAGATAAGGCCATCCAACTTGATCGCTGAGTCTTGAATGGTCTCCTGGAGCCACGTTTCTGTTATCTTCAGAGCACAGCAGCCCCGCAATTCTCTCTGGTTCTGATACAGTGAATCCATTTTCTTCTCCAGTGATCTTCCATTAGAGAGTAAGGCCGTCAAGAGCACAGGTCTGAAGGGATTAACTTTCAGTCTAACCCTGATGCCGGCCCTTTTTCCACACTTTTTCCTTCTCCAGCAGCACTTTTCATGGCCTCCCACGTGTCTCCCACAATCCGCTCCGCAGTTTGCTGCAGTCTGTGTTCCCTGCTTTAGTCGGTTTAAACTGCACAGAATCTTACCAATCCGATCCTGTTGCGGATTTCTGGTGTTTTCTGTCTTCGTTTCAGATTTGCAGCATCTTTTTCCTTTGCTTTCAGAGATAAATATGCAACTGATCTCAAGTAACAATATCAGCATTTTGAATGTCCAGTGCAATATCGCTGTGCAAAATTGTCGCTGATTGATAAATGGGGATAGGAGTTTTAGGATAGACCTTTTGCTTGTAGATAAGTTGAGGCCTAGTGCAAATGCTTTCGCAATATTTGTCAAAAGTAAGAGATAAAGTCACATCAACAAATGGCAGAATATAAAGAAAATAAACCAAAATGCTGAACACACACTGACTGACCTGCTGAGCGTTTCCAGCATTTCCTGCTCTTACTGTTTGTATGTAAGCGATAAAGCATGCAATCTGTTGCACGTTAAAAACTAGCATTGAAACTTATCCCAAATTTAAAAAAAAATAAGAAATCTGGGATTTCGACCAGGCTCAATATCCTTGCAACTTCATTCATCCAGGTGCCTTGCCGATCAGCTTGGGCGACCGTGTCTGTCCAGCCGTCAAAATCTCTGACCATCCAAATTGTAGTTGTTACCTCCCCTGTTCTCCTTCAGCGAAGGCTCCATCTTTGAGCTGAGACCATAGTTAATGTTGATTATACAAGGGAAAAATACTGAGTTTCCTGTTGCCTTCTTCAACTGCAGTGTTCATGCTGAACGGGTCACCCTGGCCGTTGATCAGCAGATTCATCTGCCCAGCGTTTTTAGTTTTGCAACCATAAATTCCAATTTGCAGAATCTGCTTGTCGAAACCATCCTCCATCTTCAATCCGTGGCTTCATGTGACCCTGATTGGGAGGCCAAGCAGGTACCACACCTTGCCTGAGGGTGACCTGTTGGCTATCGGATGGAAGGAGCGCCTTACACCTCCTCTTGCTGAGCAATGGTGCAGCACCGACACTGACATTTCACGGCACCGACACTGACCCTTGCTATTTAGAAGATTTAAATTAGAGATTTGCTAAAGTATACAACAGAATAAACATAAATACATTGAGAAGAGTAATTTGAGGTTCATCCTGATATTTAGTCATTTAGATGAAAACAGTGTTCACAAACATTCTTCAGATTTTCTTCATTTGCCTCTTAAATTTGACTTTAAATGTAGAAAAGTCCCAGGGAAAGCACCCAAATCATTGTTCTAGATAGCATTTATATTTCTGTAAAAGATGAAAAGATTAATGCTTTACATTAATCTCCTATGCACTTCATTCTTGAGAACTCATCACATTGAATCAATCTCAAGAATGGCAATTACATCTCAAATCTTGTTTAACAGCAAAGAGCAAAGAAGGTCATAATGGAACAACATCAGCTATCTTGTGAATCAATCATTCGAGCTGGGTAATCCACATAACATTTCGCTGAACCTGAAACAAAGAAAGCAGATGTGCCCTTTCCTTACAATGACGGAAATTCAAATCTAGTCTTAATGCCAATTGCAGTGTCAAGCAAAAGCACGAGAACATGGCAATGGACTGGTGAGGGTTTGGCTGCAGGTTGCTGGAGGCTGAGAGACTCACACTAGGCTGTGGACTGCTGGAGACTGGCAGCCTAGAGGCTCACACCAGACTACTAGAGATTGGAGGCTGAGGGACTCACACCAGGCTGTGGACTGCAGGAGACTGGCAGCCTAGAAACTCACACCAGACTACTGGAGATTGGAGGCTGAGGGACTCACACCAGGCTGTGGACTGCTGGAGACTGGCAGCCTACAGGCTCACACCAGACTACTAGAGACTGGAGGCTGAGCGACTCACACCAGAATGTGGACTGCTAGAGACTGGCAGCCTAGAGGCTCACACCAGACTACTGGAGATTGGAGGCTGAGGGACTCACACCAGGCTGTGGACTGCTGGAGACTGGCAGCCTAGAGGCTCACACCAGACTACTGGAGATTGGAGGCTGAGGGACTCACACCAGGCTGTGGACTGCTGGAGACTGGCAGCCAAGAGGCTCACACCAGACTACTGGAGATTGGAGGCTGAGGGACTCACACCAGGCTGTGGACTGCTGGAGACTGGCAGCCTAGAGGCTCACACCAGACTACTAGAGACAGGAGGCTGAGCGACTCACACCAGAATGTGGACTGCTGGAGACTGGCAGCCTAGAGGCTCACACCAGGCTGCTGGAGACCGGCAGCTGAGCTACATATGCTGGGGCTCCTGGAGACTGGTAGCTGAGGGACTTGCAGACTGTGGGCTGCCAGAGACTGAGGGCTGAGGGGTTCACTCAGGTTGTGAGCTGCTGGAGATTGGCAGCTGAATTACATATGTTGGGGCTCCTGGAGACTGGCAGCTGAGGAACTGGCAGGGTGTGGGCTGCTGGAGACTAACAGCTGAGGGACTTGCATCAAGCTGTGAGTTGCTGGAGGCTGAGAGACTCATACTAGGCTGAGAGCTGCTGGAGACTGGGTCGTGGATACCAGGTATTGAGAATGAGTATCTGTTTCAGGCATGTGTGGATGTGGCCTGCCTAATGAGGCTACCTTGGGCTTTAATGCTGGGTCTGTTGGGCTGGGAGAGGGTTTGTCACATTGGTTTCCAATGAGTTTGGGGGATATTGAGTCATGGTTTGGTGGTATACATCCAGTTCTTTGACCAGTCTGCTGTAGTTAGTCCAGCTCTCAGGAACATGTGGCAGCATTGTCTTGTGGACCATGAATTTTTTCCCCCAGGTCTGAAGAACTGATCTTTTCCACAATCGACTGAAGGCTGTACTGATTTTGAACCTGGTGGTGAATTTCATCACTGGCATCTTCCTTTGCCGAGAATTGTCTTCTGGAGATATTGCATTTTCCAGGGTTTTCCTGCGAACCTTGCAGGAGGATAGTGGGGGCAGGGTGGGAAAGGATCTTGGCTTGGAGATATCAAGTGCAAGGTCCATCCACAAATATTTATATTTGTCTCTGGAAGCTTTATTTGAGGCCAAAGAGTAGTTCTATTCCAACCTTGGGGAAAAAAAAGACCCTGGTCTGCATCCCAAATGGAAATAAACTGATGTTTCCTGGGCCACTTTGCCGAGGTGTTTCTTGCAGTGGCAATGAAGAGACAACATTAGGTGCATTACTGACAACCCATCACTAGATGGTGCAATCAGTACATAAAATAGTTTTTAAAAAAATTTACACCCCAACGCAAAACTAAACTGCTGAAGGTTTCACGTTGCCTTAGGTTCCACACAAAAAAAAGCAACACAGCAAAACCGAAGCACTTGAGCTATCCTGTGTGGGTCAGTATTGTGCAATTCTTTCTTCTCTCTTGTCTTCCAGTTATTAAAATGCGAGGCCAGAAGAACAGATGCACTCTGGAATGATGGAGAGTGAACTTTTGATCTGATTCTGGGAGATGATCCCCACCGGGCGGTCAGGAAGTGACTGTGGTTGTGGCATGAGTGGAAGGTTGGACTCCTCTGTAACATTCAGCCAGTTGCTTGACCATTTTCCTGGAGGTAGATTCACTTTTTAACAAGACATTCACTGTGGATGTACTGAAAAACCATCCTTTCAGTGCATTTAGAGGAATTTGCAGAGATAGCATTGATGTTATTTTTCCTGTTGTCTTGAGATGCCTGCTGTTAGGTTGTCCAGGTCTCAGATCCAAACAGGAGGCCAGGAATCACTGCAGGATTGGCTCCAGGTTTTATGGCAGGCCTCAGTTTTCCAGGCCCTTTTTCCCTGATCAACCTTGGGACAGTTTGGGACAGCCTTCATCAAGAGGTTCCTCTCATAATATGGGGATTGATTCACTTTTTCCAGAAATTCCCTGTGAATCCTTTTGTCTGGGGACAGGGTGGTACAGCAGGGGCAAGTTGGTGGAGGACATTGGTCTTATGAATGTCGGTTGAAAGGCCCATCCTCTTATTTGTTTGGGTGAATGAGTCAATGTTATATTTGTTGCTCAGCCTCTGTCAGTGATCTCTCTCAGGCCAGCATCCCCAGCCTTGAGACCAGGGTTTCTCTCCGCCAGTTACTTTAGGTGGCCACTGAAGCAAACCACGCCTCCAAGTCCCATCATGGGAAGAGATTGCCAGGTAGATGGAGGAAAGGATTCCTAGATGTGTCCCTGTCAGTGTTCTCTCTCAGGCCAGCATCCCCAGCCTTGAGACCAGGGTTTCTCTCCGCCAGTTACTTTAGGTGGCCACTGAAGCAGACTGCACCTCCATCATGGGAAGAGATTACCAGGTAGATGGAGGAAAGGATTCCTAGATGTGTCCCTGTCAGTGTTCTCTCTCAGGCCAGCATCCCCAGCCTTGAGACCAGGGTTTCTCTCCGCCAGTTACTTTAGGTGGCCACTGAAGCAGACTGCACCTCCATCATGGGAAGAGATTACCAGGTAGATGGAGGAAAGGATTCCTAGATGTGTCCAAAGGTTCCTTGAAAAGTATTACCTTTCCACCAAACTCTGGGAATCTCTAGCCAATAACAATGGACCACAAATTTTTTCACAAGGTTTTCTTCCTGAAAATAATTTGGGTATTATAGACAACTTCAAACTGAACACAAAGATAATTTCAGCTTTGCTGTATCATGTAGGAGAAATATCAATTTAACTTTTATTGAATTTAACATGTTTAATCGCATAATGATGATGACACATTGCCCAGACAAGTCACCTTTATTTATCGTTCATACTATGCTCGTACGGTAAAGATGAGATAATGTTTCTCCAGGGCCACAGAGCATATTTACATGAATATAAGTTAGAATATGTGGTAGTTCAACTGACCTAAAAATGTTTGCCGCTGATTTTCATTGGTACTTAGCATCTGATGCCTCTTGTGTCAGGGTCCAACAATAGTCGGCCAGCATTGATAGATTCCAGGTGCCCTGAAACCACTTTTCCATGATCACAATGTCCTGGTGAAATGGTTCACCATGTTCATCACTGACTGCACCAAGATCTGCAGGGAAGACGTCCAAGTGTGAATGCAGAAAATGAATTCTCAATGACATGTTGCATTTTAGAATCAGAATCAGAATTTAGTATCATGAACAAGTCATGAAATTTAGTGCAAACATTCATATTATAACTGTCTTACAACATTTCTATGAATAAATAAAATAAAATAATCAAAATAATAATAAGAGAGCACAAAAAGTAAGGCAGTGTCTTTGGTTCATTGATTATTCAGGAATCTATGGCAGTGGGGAAGAGTGCCATTGAGTGCTCGACTTTAGGTTCCTGTACCTTTTTCCCAATGGTAGCAGAGTGAAGAGGGCATGGCCTAGGTGGTTGGGGTCTTGCTTTTTTAAGACTCCGCCTCATATAGATGTCCTCGATGGGGTGAAGTCTAGTGCTTGTGATGTTCCAGGCTGAGTTAACAACCCTCTGGAATTTATTCTTGTGATGAGATTTGGTGCTTCCATACCAGGCAGTGATGCAAATAGCCAGAATGTTCTCTATGGTACACCTGTAGAAGTTTACAAGAGTCTTTGATGACATACCGAATCTCCACAGACATCTCACAGAGTATAACCTTCTTCATGATTGCATCAACATGGAGGATCCAGGACAGATCTTCGGAGATGTTAACACCTAGAAATTTGAATTTCTTGACCTTCTCCAATACTGAGCTCTCAATGAGGACTAGGTTGTGTTCCCCTGTCTTCTTCATGAAATCCACAATAATCTCCTTGGTTTTGCTGACGTTCAGAGCAAGTTTGTTGTCCTTATACCATTCAATGATCTGATCTATCTCTCACCTGTTCGCTTCGTCATTGGTGTTTGTGATTCTGCTGACAACTGCGGTGTCGTCGGCAAACTTGTAGACAGCATTGGAATTGTGCCTGGCCACACAATCATGGATATATAACAAGTAGAGTAGTGGGCTAAGCACACATCCTTGGGGTGCACCTGTGTTGATAATCTGAGGAGAAGATGTTGTTTTCAATTCACATTGACTGTAGTCTTCCAACGAGAAAGTAAAGGATCCAGATGATTTTGTAAGCTTGAAGTAGTATTCTAATATGACAGAATATCAGAAAAAATAGGCTATATCTAACAATGGTATGTGATAGGAAAATTTTAAGGTGATTTTCGTGATCTGCAGCCCAAAATCCATAAAATACACCCAGAAGTGTTCAGGAAGCAAAATCTTAATTATCCATGGGGTGACACTGAGAATCTCAGATTCGCACACAGAAACCCGGCATTAGTGGCAAAAGTTTATCTGCTTCACAAACCAACCCCTCGTCCATCCCTTCATGCATCACTTGTCCTGCCTGCTGAAGAGACTACAATCCCCACATTGGCCACACCCAACACCTCAACCCCTACAGAATCAGAAGAGAAGCACGTATTTCTTAATCCTGAGGCAATTATCATGGAGAAGATTGGAGAAAGTGCTCCTAAAATTTCTGCGTTGCAACTTGCAATGCCATAGCAATGCAAAGGGCTGGACCAGATAATCTGAGCATCAGTTTTAAAATATGTACTTTATTATCCATTGCTGCAAGGACATAGGAAGCAGATCTCCCTCCAGTCAGCTCCATAAGATCCAGTTCTGGCTTCTTCTCCACTTTCTTCCTGTGTCCCCATGCCCCTTGACTCCATCGTACTTTAAAAGTCTGTTGGCCTTTGTTCGAATCTGTTCAACAACTGCAGCCACAGCTCTTCAAGACGTAATTCTAAAGGTTCGCTACCCTCTGAGAGGAGAAATTCCACCTCATTATTCTGAAATTGTTTTCCACATCGAACAAATACCCGCACTGAGAGGGTCATCCTCTCCACATCCACCTTATCAATCCCCTTCAGAAATTCTATGCTTCAATTAGAACTATAATGTGGTCTCACCAGCATCCTGTACATTAGCATCAAAATCTCATTACACCATACCCTTTGCAATACAGGCCAACATTCCATTAGCCTTCCTAATTACTCACTCTACTTGCATGCTAATTTTTGTGTTTCATACAGAGAAGGCAACATTTTGGAGTGTCACTATTAATTATTAATTTTGTTTTTTTATTATTTCTTCGGGGGTGTATCCCATATCTCCTCACAATTCATTCCATCTGCTCACAACTTGCTCACTCTCTTCACCACTCTCTTCCTCATCACAACCTCTTTGTGCCAAGAGCTGTGCCCCGAAGTGACCATGCAGTTATGATTAACTACTTTCAGTGACCTTCTTAAAGGCAACCAGAGTTCGACAATGACCGAGATATGATGACCCTCAGAATTTCCACTTAAAATGTAGGTTTGAGCTATACTTACTGTATAAGACTACCTTAATTCTGGCATTTACTTCTAAGAGCTTACTGCCCCAAAGGTCCTTTACCAGCCATCCCACTGATCCATGGAGTGATGCTGTCACAATATTTTAAAAGCAAATTGTCCAGTAAAGGTTTAAATTGTATCAGCATATTTTAAAATAAACCACCATTGACTCGTTTGACAGGCTGTTTAAAGCCTGTACAGAGCCGATGGCGATTGGATTGGGCGGATGGAGCTTGTTGGGGGAGTATTAAGACTTAGCTGTTCATCAGCTGTTGCACATGGTGACTGATGTATGCTATGAGCCTTGCATGTCGAGCTGTTATTTTAAGATGTGTTAGGCAGGTTTATAATACATTTTTTATTGTTTTAATATAATAATACTATTAATCCAGCTTCTCAAATGCAAGTTTCAGTAGAAAAATATTTAGTGGTAGGACCGTAGGAGTTTCAAGGTTAGGATTTTATACTTGGCGTCTAAGATGACCCCTGGTTTCGGAGTGACATTTTTAAGATTCAACTATCATCTTATACGGTATTTAACACTGACACAAAATAGCAAGCAGTGCACAGAAAAATAAGGCAACACTGAACGACTTCCAACAAAACCAAAGGAGGTGACATAGTTACTGTGCATCACACATTAACATGGAGAAGATGACTAATGCTGTAAAACTAAACTTTATTCTGAGCAGTTTTGCGATGGCACTGTAAGAACGACCGACAAAGGACACGCAGACTGAGAACTTTGAATGCAGCTCATATTCAGCAGACTGATTTGCTTGCTGGAGGAGGTCGCCAAGGGCTATTTTAATTGTCATGAATGGAAATAATAGTTTAAAACATTGATCTTCCTTTTGATTACCATTAACCCCCTGACCTCTGGCATTATCTTAATTAATTTGCACAGTATGGACTTTCTTCAATTCAGTTTCATTATTAGGGTACTTAAAACTGCACTTGGGTCGCTCACTCATATATTATTTTGTCTTGCAAGTTTGATTTTCATTTCATAACTATTATTTTCTATTTAGTTGTAGAGAGATACAGCAGGGAAGCAGGCCCTTTGGGCCAGCAAATCCATGTTGACCATTGACCACTGATTTACACAAATCCTACATTCATCCATTTTTAAAAAATTCTCCCCACATTCACTCCATCTCCTTTAGACTCTACCATAGACTGTGTGCTTTCTGGATGTGGGAGAAAAATGGAGCACCTCAGGGGAAATCCACAAAGTGGAGAAGGAGTTTGCAGGATGGTGTGGGGATCTTTATGTCCTTGCGCTCAAATGGTGGAAGCAGCTGATCCCTTCACAATCTACCCATGTCTTGCCGCATCCTCTGTGGTCCCCATATTGGCTTCGCCAGTCATCTCAGACCCTGCGTAGTGGGAGTGGGAGGAAGCCATCCTCTAGCCTGAGGGATTGCTTCAGAAGAAAATGTGAATCCCACCCCTTCGAAGCCTGTCCTAGATTTTACCGTCTTCTGGTTTAACATTTCATTCTGGTTTCTCTGAAGGAGAGAGATTTAAAAGGGACCCGAGGGGCATCTCTTTCATGCAGAGGGTGGTCCATATTTTGAATGAGGTGTCAGAGAAAGCTAAAAGTGAGTGTAATTGTGACATGCAAATGATAATTGGACAGGAGTATGGGTAGGAAGGGCATGGAAGGATATGGACCAAATGCAGGAAAATGGACTAGCCGACCAGGTCATCTTGGTGGTCATGGGTGAGTTGGGCCCAAGGGCATGTTCATTGCTGAATGACTCTAAATAAGCATCAGTTTTACTGCACTGTATGAAATTATACTGATTATAAGATTAAAATCCTTCTGAGGCAGAGTACCACAATGACCTTGTCAAAATCTCTTCCATCTAAAAACTAGACCATGACAGCACTCATAGTGAAAGAGTGTTGGACTATTGTAATGAAGAACCATAGAAGTCGAAAACACTACAGTACAGATACAGGTCCTTCAGCCCATCCAGTCTATGCTGCCTTGACACATCGAACTGCATCCAGATCATAGCCCTCCATAACTCTCCCATCCATGTACCTACCTAATCTTCTCTTAAATGTCAAAATTAAACCTGCATCCACCACCTCTGCTGGTAGTTCGTCCCACACTCTCAATACCTTCTGAGTGAAGAATTTCAAACCATAGATCAATAGAACAACACAGCACAGAAACATGCCCCTTCAGCCCTTCTAGTCTGTGCTGAACCATTTTTCTGCCTAGTCCCACTGACTGGCACCCAGTCCTTAGCCCTCCATACCTCTTCCATCCATGTACCTGTCCAAATTCTTAAATGTTAAAAAATCAGTCTGTATTCACCACTTCACATTCCCATCACTGTCTGTGTGACAAAACTTTTCCAGATGTTTCCCCTAAACTTTTCCCCTTTCACCCTTCACCCAGGCCCTCTAGTTTGTATCTTACCTACCCTCAGTGGAAAAAGCCTATCTATATTTTTGTATATCCCCCTCATAATTTTAAATACCTCTATCAAATCTCCCCTCATTCTTCTACATTTCAGGGAATAAAGTCTCACCTGTTTAACTTTTCCCTGAAACTCAGTTCCTGAAGTCCAAGCAACATCCTTGTTATTCTTCTCTGCCCTCTTTCAATCTTATTTAACCTTTCCTGTTGGTAGGTGAGCGAAACTGCACACAATGCTCCAAATTTGGATTCACTAATGTTTTATACAACTTCAACATAATATCTTAACTTCTGTATTCAATACTCTGATTAATGAAGGCCAATGTGACAAAAGCTTTCTTCACAACCCTATCTACCTTTGATGCCACTTTCAAGGAATGGTGTATCCCTCTGTTCTCCAACGCTCCGGTTTCAGTGAAACATCCTCCCCCACCCTTTTTTCTTCTCCCTGTCGCCTTTCCCCATCTCTCTCTCTCTCTCTCTCTCTCTCTCTCTCTCTCTCTCTCTCCTTCTCCCCCCTTTTACCACTGTCTCTTTTCATAGAGCCTAAATCAATTTTCACCTCTCCTTTTATCATATTCAATTAATACCTTTTGTTGGTCTAGACTCCTCCCCAGCCAGTCTTCACTCCTTATTCTTGCATCTTCCAGTTCTTTCTTATTCCTTGAAGAAGGGCTCAGGCCCGAAATATTGGTAATATATGTTTACCTCCTATGGACAGTGCAAGACCTGCTGAGTTCCTCCAGCATTTCTGTGTGTGTTTTCCCTACCTTTTACTATACAAATCCTACCCAGGTTCGTCCCAAACTGCAACATCTCACACTTGTCTGCATTAAATTCCATCTGCCATTATATAGCCCATTTTTCCAGCCTGTCCATATCCCATTACAAACTTTGAGAACCTTCATCCTTGTCTATCACACCCCAAAATTTGGTCATCTGCAAAGTTTACTCTCTGTTGGAGCTTTCCTACAGTGTCTTTCAGAAGGCCAATCTTCATGTCTGGTTAAATATTGCTGTAGTGTATTAATAATTTCCTTTTCTGTGGCAGATCTGAACAGATCATCATACACAATTTGGCATTGTGTCATTCTCTACATCGGAGTGACCGGTTGCAGATTGGGAGATTGATTCGCTCAGCACCTCCACTCCATTTGCAACAACAGCGACCTCCCAGTAGCCAACCATTTCAATTCTGGGTCACACTCCCACATTCACACATCTATCCATGGCCTTGTGTACTGTCCCACCCAGATCACCCGCAAATTGGAGGAACAACACCTTATTTTCCATCTGGGCACCCTCCAGCCAGATGGCATGAACATTGACTTCACTGCCTTCCACTAAACTCACTTGCCCTTTCTTTCCCCTCTCCCTTTCCTGTTTTTTCCAGTTCTTCCACCCACCCAGCCACCCCCTCACTGCTGCTGTCCCCTCCATCCTTTGTCCACCTATCATCTCTTCCCCCCAACTCTTTTGTTTGAACAC
The DNA here is from genome assembly GCF_036971445.1 of Narcine bancroftii. NCBI lineage: Eukaryota > Metazoa > Chordata > Chondrichthyes > Torpediniformes > Narcinidae > Narcine > Narcine bancroftii. The sequence goes on along the minus strand of NC_091474.1, from coordinate 219,712,922 downwards.
CTGATGGCATTTTCTCATACTTTGATGAAGAGTTCGAACCTGAAATGTAGGTTATTTCTACCTTTGCTACATAAAAGACACTTTTTGACCAACTGAGCTTCTCCAGCATTTGTGTTTTTACTTCAACCACGGTGTCTGTAGACTTTTATGATTTACTTCAAAATACACATTTTAAATAATTGGTTATAAATGGATTGGAATGCAGCACAAAATTTGGGGAAACTGATTTTTCATTGCTCAGCAATACGAGTCGAATTTAAATTAGGAAACGGAACACTTTTCCTCTTTGGATATCCCAGAGTCTGCTCTCGAGTCTGAGAGAAAGTGAAACTTCACTGTTCCATCAACTTCCCATTACCTCAAGCTCTGTTGCATCAGGCAAGCATTGCACTCCCTTGCACCACCCATATGTCAAGGGATTTGTCAGTCCATCAGTCTGTGTTGGATTTAAACCCAGGCCCCCAGTGAGTTTAAGTCTGCTGCTCTGCTCTGTGCTTACTATGTAGTCTTTATGCCAAAAGTGATAAGGTGTATGGAGCATAAATCATGAGCGCTGCTCTTACTGAGTGACCAGCAAGATCAGAGAAATGCAATCTTAAACTGGAATCTGTAAGGGAAACGAGTAATTTGTTTCCACAAGTTGAATCTACCATCATATATGTCAAAAGAGTCTTCCAAAGTAATTTATGACTGAAGAATTCCCAGCAGTTGTCCCAGAGGAACTGACTAGTATGACTTATGAGGAATTGCGCAGGGTGAATCATAATTTGGCACTGCTCACTGACCTCCATTTTCTGATTACCTAAGGTTCCTTATAACCAGCACATTGTGGAGATAATCTATCAGTTTTAAATTAAGGCTTATGGCACCAAGCAAATTCACTTCAGGAGGTTATTCAGCTTGTCTTCTGCCAACATAAGGAGTTTCTTCTCTTCAAAAATTGCCTTTTCAAAATAATTAATATTATCAGCTGCAAATTGAAAACTGGCCTCCAAGGCAACGGTTCAGATTCTCTGCCTAGTTTGAAATGACTGGATTTAAATGTTTAGGATTTTGCAGTAGATGAGTACAGAGCAAGTTTCCGTGTGTGTGATCACCTACCATTGAATTATCCTGCAAAATAGTAATTAAGATGCTCAGAACAGCAATGTGGCCTCGACAGGGTACTTGGGACCTGTGTTAACAGGGCAAAGAATGGTGTAACACCTCAACCAATTACACAGATACGACTTCCCAATTTGACCTGAAATTTAATATTCTCTCTCTTCTGATGCCACTGAGCATTTCCAGCATTTAATTCAGGAGTCCAACATCTGCAGTGTATTGCACAGTTCCATGCTCTCTTGGTGAACTATGATGAAGCTGCCTATCCCTGTTTTTCTCTGGCCACGCCGCCACAGAGATGAAATGGACCTGTGATGAATTGTACATTTATTTTTACTAGCTTAGGTTTATTTTTCCCTTCTTAATGTCATTAACGTGTACCAGAAGACTACGATTCTCCAGCCTAACGATATTGGATTTGCGCCCTTAACTCTTTTGCATGCGCCAACCGAACTTCAGTACGCCAACCTGCCATGCATGTGCCAACTGAAGACTCGCGCTTGTGCACAGGAATCAAGATACATGCCCTGTATCCCTGTTATAGTTAGTCAAATGCAACATAATCTGTATAAATTTTATGTTATTTCTTTATATTAAAAAAAATTTGGTCATATGTGCAGATGGACACAAATCTAGTAGGTTGTAAGTCAGGGAGTGTTTGTACATTGATTTAGAAAACTTTCCTGAAGATATTTAACAAACTCCAAGTCATCCAGCCCTTTTACAGCAAGGGAGTCCTTGTCAATATGTTGAAAGCAGCTGTCTGCTATCTCTCTAAAGATTGCTCCTCCAATTCTTGTTGACTATTGGGTGGTCTATAATACAACCCCATGAGTGTGATCATAATTTTCCTGAACCTCAGCTCCACCCATGTAGCTTCAGTGGATGAGCCCTCTGGTCTGTCCTGCCTGAGCTGTGATATTTTCCCTAATGAGCAATGCCACTCCCCCACCTTTCATCCCTCCCACCCACTTTCATCCCCCCATTCTATCCTGTCTGAAAGAAAGCAACAGAAGCCAAGAACATTGTTGCTAGTCTTGCCCTTCCTGCAACCAAGTTTCACTAATAGCTACAATGTCATAATTCCTCATGCCAATCCATGGTCTAAGCTCGTCTGCCTTTCCTACAATAATTCTTGCATTGAAATAGATATACCTGAGAACATTTCCACCACGCACCTGTTGACTCCTACGACTACATGCAATTTTCACATCATATTTTCCCTCCTCCACTCCTCTAACTGCTCTGGCACTCTGGTTCCAAACCCCCTGTAAATCTAGTTTAAACCCACCGGACCAACACTAGCCAACCTTCCCAAAAGGAAATTAGTCGCCCTCCAGTTCAGATGCAAACCGTCCCATTAGAACAGGTTCCACCTTCACTGGAAGAGAGCCAAAGGATCCAGAAACCTGAAACCTCCCTCCTGAACCATGTCTATAGCCACGTGTTAAGCTGCTTTATTCTTCTATATCTAACCTCACTACCCACGTGGTATGGGTAACAATCCTCAGATCACAACCCTGGAGATCCTATACTTCAACCTAGTGCCTAACTTCCTGAACTCTCCTTGCAGGATTGCCTCACCCTTCCTATCCACGTCTTTGGTTCCTATGTGGACCACAATATTTGGTTGCTCTCTCTCCCTCTTGAGAATGCCGTGAACTCGATCTGGCACCAGGGAGGTAACATACCATCCAGGATACTTGATCTCTTCCACAGAACCTCTTATCTGTCCCTTAACTATGGAATCCCCTATCACTACAACTTGCCTCTTCTCCTCCCTTCCCTTCTTAGCCACAGGACCAGACCTGATCACCCATGGCTTGTTCTTGGTAGGTCGTTTCCCCCTCAACAGTACCTAAAATGATATACTTGTTATTGAGGGGAACATCCACAAGGGTGACCTGCACTGCCTGCCTGTTACCTTTCCCTCTCCTGACTGTCACCCATCTACCCTCCTAGGTGTAATAGTATCCCTGTAACTCCTGTCTATCATCCCCTCTGCTTCCTGATGATCAAAAGTTCATCCAACTCCAGCTCCAATTCCTTAACTCGGTTGGTCAGGAGCTGCAGCTGGATGCACTTCTAGCAGTATCAGGGATACTGCTGGCTTCCCTGAATGACCCACATTCTGCAAAAGGAGCATTCCCCTGCCTTGGTTGCCATTACCACTTATGATTAGAGAAAAAAAGGATAATATGGGTGGCACAGTTGGCGTAGTGGTTATCACAATGCTGTTACACCATTAGTGATCGGAACCAGTGTTCAAATCCCGTGTTGTTTGTAAGGAGTTTGTCCATTCTCCTGTGTCGGTTTCTCCCCCAGGACTCCAGTTTCCTCCCACCATTCAAAAGCGTACTGGGGGTTGTAGGTCAATTGGATGTAATTGGGTGATGTGGGCTTGTGGGCCGAAAGGGCCTGTTACCGTGCTCTATGTCTAAATTTAATTTAATTTAAATTTTAAATTTAATCATATAAAACCTGCCCTTACCTGTGTCTATTTGCTGAATTATTTTTGTCCTTAAATAGGGTGGCCCCTTCTTACTTCAACTCTTGCACCATTACCTCAGCGCCTTTTCGCCAAAGACTCTTGAGCCAAAACATGACTCAGTCCATTCCGATGATGACCGCTCCCTTGATAACTGCTCCGCTACACAGTCCCTCACTTTTATAGTGATGTTTAGGTCACCTGACCTCGATTACCCTTCAACTGTTGAACTCGATTGTCTATGTGTGGATTAATTTCCTAGATTTCTTGCAAAATGAACTTTCACACTGTCCCTCAGTACATGTTACAATAAATTTGAACTTGAGTTTTATAGTAAGGAAACAGACCCTCCAGCGCAGCCTGTCCATGCTGAGCTAGTTGTCTGCACAAGGTAGTCCTAAATGCCTGCATTTGATCTATATCCCTCAAGGCTTCTAGAGTCATTGAGTTAAATTGCTATTGCAGGATTTGTTGGAGGGATTCACTCAATCATGTCATGCATTCAGTGCAGGTAGCTTATGAGCATTTTTGATGAGTCAGTTTAGATTCCTGCCTTGTTGTTTTGCCATGTGGGAACAATGATTGGAGTGGGGAGAGTCATCACGTTTTATTGGTAAGTATCACAACAATGCTTTCGCTCACTGCTCAGCCGAGAGATAAGACAGCCCTGCTGAGTGGGGCATGTCCCCAGAGCTGCCTACTTCCTCCTACCAATGCTGCTTCTCATGTTCCTTGAGCTACAGGCTCCTTGCTGCCCTCTCATGTTCCCTGAGCTCCAGGGTTCTTGCTGCTCCTTGCCTGGCACTTCAAGTTTGAGCAGAACGTGGCTGCGGACAGCAATGAAACCTAAAGGGTTTTCCATGACTAAAGTACCCTTTACACTTATCCTACATTATTTCTATTTTATTTTCCCACATTGCCATCAACTATCCTCCGTTAATACCACTCATATACAAACTGGGCACCATTTTTAGCGGCCAATTAACCTATTGACTCTCCTGTCATTGGGATGTGGAAGGAAACCTACATGACCATAGGGAGAGCATGCAGAGACCAGCAGAGGTCTGGATTCAGCGTGGGTAGCTGGAGCTATGCAGCAACAGCTGGGCCAAAGCCACCTTGTATCTACAATCAGCTGTTGCACTTGGAAAATACTTTGGTGTGGGGAGCTAGAGGGTAGTTCTTGCCCCCCCGCAACTCTCTCTCACCTCCTCCCCCCACCCCCACCCCAATGCCCCTTACTTCCTGGACCCCTGGGGGTGCTATTCTCAGAAAGCATGATCCTTTCAGGATGAAGGAGGCAAGTGCACACCTCGGCAAGGGCAGCCGATGATGAGGTCATTGTTCCAATGATCTATTAAAATTTAAATAATGCAACACAGTAACAGGCCTTTCTGGCCCATGAGCCCATGCTGCCCCAATTACACCCAAATGACCTACAAACGCCATGTTTTTTGAAAGGTGGGAGGAAACTGGATTGCCTGGAGGAAACCCATACAGTCGCAGGGAGAACTTAAAAACTCCTCACAGACGGTGCTGGATTTGAACCCTGGTTGCTGGCACTGTAACAGAGCTGTGCAAACTGTTCCAACCAACAAGCTTTGCACTGATGGAGTACCTGTGTGGATTCAGTGTTGCCAGTAAACCACAGTGACCAAAATGCTTATCAACATGTATGAACTGATGTCTGCTTGAGTGACCTCTCCAAACCTGATGCAGGGAGCATATTCTGAATCACAGCAGAGATCTGCTTGGAACCATTCTGTGCTGAGGAGTCCAGTGGATAAAAGTCTTCCCTATAAAATGTCACATCTCAAAGATGACAGTCTTGGAAAACTGGGACCTAGGAATACATTGTCTGCAAGGACATTTTAGGATTAGGCTATTGATTGATTGATGAACGTGTCTCTTTCTCCTCCCCCATGTCCCTGAACAATTCTGAACAGTTGAGCGATTGCCGTAACATTCTCAACCACGTCACAAAGTAGTTTTGTCACCAACGCAGCGGTTGTGTTGGAATCCAAAGTCCTGCTGGGAAAATATCTCTGATATTTCTAGTACATTGTGGATTCTTGCCTGTAGCCAGTTCTGAGGTTGCCCACTCAGATCTGCATATATCAGCAAAATGCCCCTTAAATCTCATAATAAGCAATAAATTAGTGATTTTACTGAAACTTCTACAACACTTGAAGTTTTGAGTTTGAGTTGCAGTTTTTCAAGCTTGTTGGATATGGGTGTTGCTTAAATAACAGCCACTATGAGGATTCCTAATGTGGGTAAGACTCAGGCAAACTGTGGATCCTGACTGTGTTTACTGGTCTAATTTTGTGATGTTGCAATTTCACCCAGATATATTCCCCAGCACAATCTACTCTGGATGAAACCAATTCTCATGGAATACATTATGTTTTCTACATAGAACTTGCATACTTTTCCCCATTCTTAAGTCTCTCCCTCCATTCTGGGAGTGGCCGTTCCAAATTTCCAAGTATCCATATCACACCGCGAGTTTAGACAGAATACCTGGTACGGTATTTACATCTTATTCATTAGCTCCTTGTTCGTGGATCACCTGCAGTTCAGTTTAAACTGCAGGCTATCTGTGAAAATGTCTAGGGGTCACAGAGGTAAAATTTTGGAATGGGAATTCTCATTATGGTCTTTATACACAGACTGCATTCTGGAAAATTGAAAATAATTTCCCGGAATGCAGCAACTGTGTAAGAAACATAAGTAGAGATGACAAAATGTGAGAGGGAAACATGCTTTCATGAAGCAGATGAAGAGGGAGAATTGGAGTGTGAAACTCTTTCATTCATGGAAGTAACATCTCCTGGATGGTCAGTGGTTTGGTTCCTGTGATGGCTAAGAATGTATAGCACAGAAGGTTAGAAATATGGAAAGGACTAGTTGTTGTATGAAGATCACCTCCCCCTCAAGAGAAACGTTTTTACCACCAAATAAGAAAAACATTTTTTATTTTGTTTACTGCAAATCTCAGCCAGGACTTCTCATTGACGGCAATAATTCAATTACAGGCCTGTTGTCATGTATGTAGAGAAAGAATAACTCTATCTTTGCACATGGAATCTAATTTCAAGGTATTTGACATTGGAAGATACAACATTGTGAAGGTGAACTATACCTTGTTTAAACTAAATGGAGAATGTGAAGGATTTAAAAGCAAACGCTGTAGCATTTTGTCAGCAAATACCTTGAACTGATGAGCCAAAGCTCAAAAGGGATTTCTATCACAGCAATTTAGTTTAACACAGTGGTTCTTAACCTTTTTCTTTCCACACACATACCACTTTAAGTAATCCCTATGCCATCGGGGCTCAGTGATTAGTAAGGGATTGGTTAAGGTGGTCTGTGTATGGGAAGGGAAGGTTGAGAATCACTGCTCAAGACCCAATTGTTACTGAAATATTTTGCTTGAGAAAAATTGTCATTGGCCTATTTGCTTTGGAGTTTTGAAACCATGCACATAATGAGTCAATTAGGTACGATTTAAACAGTGGATTTCAAACCTTTTCTTTCCACCCACATACCACCTTAAGCAATCCCTTACTAATCACTTATGGCAGATGAGAACACTTAAAGTGGTATGTGAAGTGGAAAGAAAAAGGTGGAGGACCACTGGTTTAACTATTCCTTTCAGGAAGCATTCCAAACATAAATGTCACCTATTGTAAAGGCCCAAAAGTTCATTTGGGATGTTGGATGGCAATGTAAATATAAAACCTGGTCATAAATGGCAGATATCAACATAGAAGTGATGGAGGAACTCAGCAGGTCTTGCAGTGTCCATAGGAGGTAAAGATATTTTACACACATTTTGGGTCTGAGCCCTTCTTTGAGATGTGAGTTAAAAGTAGGTAGGCGAAAAGATTGATGAAAACAGAAGAATGGGAGGAGGAGGTGTGCAGACCAACAGACAAAGGGTGTTAATTGGACTGAGTCAATAATATAATTATGTTAGAGAACAATGGAGATCTTTGCAATGTCATGGTAAATATTTATCACTCAATTAAGAATTCTAGATCATAGCTTTTAATAATCCCAGCACTGTTTGTGGCATTATTCTATAACCAGTATTAGTTACTGGGAGTTACTACATTACATCAATGAAGATCCTTCAAAAGTATATTCTGCCGGTCAGCCACTTTGAAGCCAAAGCTTGCTTCAAAGAGTTCGGCCACTATGGTTTACCGCAGCATTGTAAGCAGAAGATATAGAAAATTCACACCAGCTATTTAAACATTTCCCTTTCATGGATATTGAAGGTTCAGAAAGTTGGTGAAGTTGATGTGCAGATGGTACACATCTGATCAAAAAATGCCGAAGAAACTCAGTGGGTTAGGCAGCAGCGTTCAAATGGAGTAGAGAGTCAATGTTTTGGACTAAAACCTTCCATCAGGAATAGCAAGAAATGGGTGGAATCCCATATAAAAGAATAGGAGTGGGGAGCATGGTCTAAGCCCTCAATTCCCTGATCTTTTAAACAACTATCCATTTCATGCTCTCTCCTGTCTATTCTCCAGGCTGTGACTAGCAGTGTGGCTCCTTCCTTTCAGATTGCAAGATTTTTCCAACATACTATGGTTGTCCTCTGCCATTACTCCTGGCGCTGTTTGTCACCCCATGCCTGTTACAATGTGGCTGAACTATCGATGCCAATCTTCATGATGTCACTCGCTTTAAGTGTATAACAGTTTTTCTTTCAATATATGGTCCAAAAGCAAAGTTCATTCAGTACTGAATGAAGATGGAGCCTCGAGGCTTGGAATGTGTAACACATATGATACATCAGCAAAGGGATATCAGAAGCCTACTTTCTAAGCATCTATTACTGCAGCGAAAAAAAAGAAGTTATGACTGTAAAATAAATCCTTGTGTCACTTGTAGCCTTTGGATAGTGGAAAGCTAACAGCTAAAGTAAAATCCAGGCCTCAGGGCTTTGCTGAGTTGGAGAAATTCTGACAGAATGAAATGAATTTAAAACTACTGCTCTGCAATACTCAAAAGCACTCTAATTTTGGCATCTCTTCTGAAATAGAATTGACTCTATAATCGGCACTGATTTCATTAAAATGATGCCAGGTCTCTGTGGAAATCAGAGTTGATAGCAGTTAAAATTGGCTCCTAGGAACATGGGGATAAGGTTAGCCCATTCAATCTGTGGAGCCTGTTCCACCATTCAATTAGATCTTGTCTGATCTGAGCCTCAACTCCATTTACCTTTGCTCTGTCTCTCTGGGCACCTTTACCCAACAAAAATCTATCAGCCTCAATCATTCACATACAGCCTGTAAAAAGAATGCTTCATGTTTCCACTGCCTGAAATCAAGGATTCCGATTTCTTTGCTTAATGTTCCGGCTTTAATTCTGTAATGCCTTGTTCTGGTGTCTCCCTTCAGAGGAAACAGGTTTTCCTCTATTTGCGCTATCTATAATTTTAGCAAACTTGATTAGACCAACATTCAGCTGGTAAACTCGGAAGAATAATTTCTCATTGCTTGACTCTTTAGTATCAGTTGGAAGTGGATTTTAATGTTTATTAAGCTTCAAGGAGAAATGTTTTCAACCAAATTGAGGTGAATCTGTGGAATTTTTACCCGCACCTGGTTGTGGAGTCCAAGCAGTCGAGAATGTTTAAAGTGGAGGTTCATACATTCTTGATTTATAAGGGTGTTAAAAGGTTATGGGAAGATGGCAGGAGAATGGAGTGGAATGGAAAAATACACCAGCCATAATTTTTTACGGTAGAGTAAACTCAATGCTCTCATTCAGCTCCGATGTCTTACTGTGCAAGCCCGTGTAACTGGAACAAGGAAATTGATATCTATCATGTTAAATTGGGGAACAGCTTAGACTCTATGAAGTAAAGCTTTGGAAGTTTGTATCACAGAGGTAAACAGAGTTAGCATTTCAGGCCGATGATAATCTTTCATCAGAATCGCTCAAAGGAGTTTAAAGAGTTTTACGAAATAGAAGTTCAATCTTTCCAAAGGTACAATATAATCTTGATTATAACAAAACTGCTTGGGTGAGATCAAACAAAACCACGTTAATTAACCAGAACCACCACAACTGTTAGTCCCCCAGAAACAAAATGAAGGAAAAAAACCATTTTAATTGCTTTTTTTTTCCCCTGTGCAGATGTTTGCTTTGAAGATCAGACTACTGTTCAGTGACACAGTGAACACCACCGCTTTTGGCTTTCTGACATGTTAATATCCTGCCCTCCAATTCGCCCTCGCCCACACACTCTCACACGCCTCTCGCGTTGTGCTTTTGTTTGATAATGGGTCCCCCCAACCTGAGATGTTGACTGTCTCGATAAAGGTGACTGGACTCAAGATATTGACTGCCCGTTTCTACCCATGGATGCAACCCGACCTGCTGAGTTCCTCCAGCAACTCACTGTTTGCTTCAGTTTCCAGCATCTCCAGTTTTTCTCTTTTTCCCTTTTATTTGATTCTGGAGCAGCAGGGGAGAGAGAGCATGAGAGACCCTTCATGTTGAGTTTAATTATAGATGACAAAGGCCAACTTCATTGTAATTATCATGGTGAATAAACTGATAACTATAATAATGCAGGTTAAAGGCTAATCCCATTGTAATTAGAATTGTAGATTAAAATAAATGACAATTATGGTGTCACTTTGAGTCATCATGAACATCTCACCTGGTGCTGATTATGATAAGTTATAGATACAAAGATAAATGTGTGACTTTTGTTTGCTTCTGATTGGTTTTACATTCAGTTCCTGTTTGCTGTTCATTATAATCTGACCTATTAGCCATGGAGTTATTTTTCTCTAAACTACTAAATGTTGCAATGAAGTAAAACCTGAACCAAACTCAGGATGTCCTGGTTAGAGTAGTGGTTTGTACTCCGCGTGTTATTACAGGGCCAGCCAGGGCTGTTGCGATCATGAGGCCAACTAGACAGCCACCTAGTGTACAGACCTCAGAGGGGCGCTGTTGAAGAGAATGAAGAGATTCCAACTGCTCTGGGACCTCTGCATCAGTGGCGTAGCTAAAGTGGAGTGAGGTGGGGGGTGGTGCAGGGCGGGTCGCTCCCCATGATCATTTGTTCAAAAGTTAAGCCTGTTTTTGAACTGTGAGACCACGTCATGTGCTGCAGATGATGTTCTCTCAGAGTTCAAAAACAGACGCCACTGACCTGCCCTGCCATCTCCTTGTATACGCTCCCTGCTGATTAGGCTATTAGCTGGCGTGGATCGCATTGCCGCACATGCGTTTTGAGCACAAAGCATGAAAAGATTTTGAGATTTATGTCTGAACAGTAAATCGGAGAGGGAGAGCCCCAGAGGCGAGAGCTATGAGTAAAATGTTTTACTTTAAAACTGAATTGATTTGCAGTTCAGGTAGGCTGAGGGGAGAGTTCGGAGTTGGGCGACAGGAGCTCCGGTCACCGGAGCTGGGTCCTCCCAATGCCCAATTCCGAACCCTGGCCTCAGCTTACACCAGAGCTCCCGTCCAGCCCTGAATCAGGAACAAGTAATGGTTGAAGCCATAGGCCAGGTACACTGGTCATGTGGAAGTGGGCAGTCTACCTGTGGGTGGCACAATACAACAGTGAAATTAGGAGTTGAAATTAGCTTCATGCAGTTGAGAACAGCCAGGATGGGGGGGGGGGGGGGGGGCAAGAAATGTAATTTCCAAAGTCGCAACGGGAAGAAAAGAGAATAGGAACCAATAGAATGCAAAGGGAGAGATGAGGAAAATGAAGGGAGCAAGATTGTTGAACAATATCCCTGACCATGGATGCCTTACCGAGTCTGGTGATTGATACAGGATGCTAATTAAGAAATTAAGAAAAAAAAACAGTGGGATCAAATTTCTGAGATACCTAATCCTTAACAAGGGATAGAATCATTTATAAGGGAGGTTCAAATGCTATTGGAGATGGCGTATGGTGCACCGTGAAAGGGAGCCGCAGTGCCAAAAGGAATAGTGGGAGATTGGGCACAAAGTGATAATGGTCAAGGCAATATGTGAAGATAAAATTGGCTTGAGGCATGGCCCATCAACATCATGACTTCACTGAGGCACTGAAGTCAGAAGAAACCATAACTAAGTTTATTTTCTGCTTCCGCAATACTCAGGAATCCTCTGCCAGTATTGATGGTATTCCCTCAGCAGTACAGAGCTTCCTAAACTGCCTGAGCTCATGGGTCGCTCAGGCTACTTTGACATAGCAACAGCAGCGATTCATTGAAGTGGTTGCCTTCCTTGTTAACGGGTTGCTCAACAAAAGATGATTTAGCCATCGGGGGCAGTTAATTTTGTGCAAGATGGCTCCACAAGACAGGGACGGTCCAGGCCAGGATGAGATCGTGGACCAGCCAGAGATGAGGGTAAAGATCAGTGTCGCCATTGTGGCCAATTTGGTCGGGTGGGGGTGGTGGGGGGGAGTTGGAGTCAAAATGGAACCTTTAGGTAACTTGTTGCAATCTCCAGTCCTGCCGACTGCACAGACATCATGTCAAGAAGCTCGCCCCCTTTAATTTAATAACCCATTCCCATCCACACAACAGGGAAGCCCCTACAGTGTGAGAGTGTGTGTGCATCCTGGTTGCCAAGCATGTGTGCGGGTGCACATGCACAGCTGTTGTTGTGGCCTAGGGTGAAAAATAGTCTGGCACTGGCCCTGGCGCTAGTGACCTGGGTTCGAATCCAGCGCAGTGTATAAGGAGTTTGTATGTTCTCCCCGTGTCTGTGTGGGATTCCTCTGGGTGCTCCAGTTTCCTCCCATGCTCTAAAGATTAACAGTATCAGATTAATTGGCCAATTGGGTGGCGCTGGCTTGTGGGCTAGAAGGGCCTGCTGCTGTGTTGTACCTCTTAATTAAAATGAACTTATATTTTAAAAATTACATTGAAATGGGTCAAATAAACTTCCTGAAGATCATTTTGAAGAAGGATGAGATGCTTGGACCTGAATATATCCAATTTTGCATTCAATATCTTAATTTGATCTGAAGACTGATTATCACAGCCCTCTTTCCACTGTAAATTCTTGTTAAGGTCTGCCTACTTTGAAGACCTTTTCCTCCAACTTTCACTGGGAGATCTATGAAGTTCTTGCACTTCCCTATCCATCCCCCGCACCTTCAACCACCCCCCAGCTCTATGATGACATTCTCACTGAGGCTCCCTGTCACGGCCATGTTTCCAGTATTACATTGCCTTGGCCCATCCCCAGGCCCCCCTCCCCCCCCCCCCCCCCCCCACTTCCTCCCTTTTTGCATTTGCTATCTTTCCTTCCCTGTTTGGTCTTTACAAAGTGTGTTGACCCAAAATGTTGACTGTCCATTTCACTGCATGGATGCAGCCTGACCTGCTGAGTCCTGCCAGCTTCTCTTTGTTTGTTGAAGATCTGCCGTTCTCGTGCTCCTCTGTTTCACTGTTGGGAGGCTGATTAATCTGACACATGTTCCCACAGTTACCAAGGTTCCCAAGGTTGTAAAGTCGGAGAACGTTGAGTCATTTAATCAGACTGTCTTCAGCACTCTATGAAACCTAAACAGCAATATAAGCCAAAAAGCCAATGGGTGGAGGGCAGATGAAGTTGTAGAATGTCAGAAAAACAATCCCTGATCTAATTATTTTTACTAGTAACCAAGACTGACACATGCAAATGGATTTTCTATTGGGATAGCAGCTGCAGCAGGTTAAGAAGGCAGGAGATATCTGTCTGACAAAGCCAAGCATCCACTTTTGAGAGAACACATCAAAACTAGCTGTGTTTTCAAGCCCTACTTGAGAATAGACTTTCTTGGTAGCTGTTGTGAATACATTTAAAATAGGTACATCCTACATTTTTACTATTTGTATTGTAAGTTGGTGGGGGTGGGGGGGGGTGGATTTGGAAGATATTGTATGAAAGCCATTGACTGCCAAGCATATTTTAATCTTTTAATGCCAGATTTGCAGGTCTAATGTGCTGCTTTTGACAACTGATTCAATGTCTTGGGAAGTCAAATGCGGATAGCCAAGCACTAAGGCAAATTCATAAGATCAAGGGTCCAAATAATATTGATCTCTGAAAGTGACAGGATAGATTGATAGGGTGGTGAAGAACAAAAATGGCCAATTAGTGAGTAGATGAAAATTTAAGGGAGATAACACAGGGAATCTTTTAGCACAGAGTGTGGTGCCTAGAATGCTTTGCCGGGGCTGGTGGTGGAGGCTGGCATAATAAGGCCTTTTAGATAGGCCAGTGGCAGATTTACCATTAGGCTGTCTAGGCTGAAGCCTAGGGGCCCAGAGGGTAAGGGGGCCTGAAACCCTAGGCTTCAGCCTACTCACTAAAACTTGTAGAAGTGTAAATTTAACCCCAGGAAGACAGACTACACCGCCAGTGATCGGAACAGGGGATTGAATCCGCGCATCTGTATGAGTTTTTCCCAGGATTTTTCACCCAGATTTCTCCGATATTTATTTGTTAAACTTGCCAGATTGTCAGAGACCCCTGCACTGCACCTGAGCTAGTGGCAGTGCTGTCACTGGCCCATCTTTGTCTAGTTGCACTTGGTGTTTAAGATTTTTAGAAACACATTTGTAGTGCATTTCATTATAATAACGTCAGTGTGTCTGTGAGTCCGTAGTGTTAGGTCTGCTTTGTTCATGAATGAGTGAGACAAACACCAGACTGAGTCGAAATCAGGGTTCTTTGTTCTTTATTACCGGATTGTAACACTTGCGACTAACCATGTTAGTCGGAGAATGCATTCTGCCATTATCAGCAAAATGGTGATTTTTTATACCCTTGGATACGTGCTTAGAACATCATCATATCATTACTTGTCCAATGACTAAAACTGTTGCTATCCTTTCCCTGCTAGCTTCCTGCCTCTCAATCCATCAATGTCTCTCTTATCTTGTAAGTACAAGGATGCATTCACATCTTGTTACAGCCCTGCACATTCCCATCTCATGATGTTTTACCTAACAGGAGTACAAGGACACCTCCCCTTCTTGTTACAGCCCTGTACAGGGTAACTCCTTACACATTCCCATCTCATGATGTTTTACCTTACAGTAGGCACGCACACAACTGGTAACTTGTGCTCACTGCTTCCTTTGCCTTCGACTGCTGGGTGAAACCACACAAAATCCACAAATGACGGGTGTGTCGGGCCCAGACTTGGACCCAGCCAGATTCCCCTTTCCCTGCAGCTGCATTGCATTCAGCTGGCACCAGCCAGGCAGTGGTGTAACTAGGGGGGAACAGGTGAACATCTGCAGTAGATGCCATGGTCTCACGATTCAAAAACAAGCACCATTGAATCCCTCAGCTACACCAGAGCTCTCAATGCCCATCTGGTGTGTGTGTGCGGTAGACCGAAGGAAGCGTTCAGAGTCAGAGTTGGCCGTCGGGAACTCTGTTCACCAGACCTCCTGATGCCTGAGTCCTGACACTGAACCCTCCCTTGGCCTACTCTGGAGCTCGTGACACCCATCTGGTGTGTGTGAGCAGTAGGTTGAGGGGAAGGTTCGGAGTCAGTGTCGTGAGTTCTGGTGTAAGCCGAGGGGAGGGTTCAGACTGAGTGTCTCTGGGCAGCAGAACCTCTCCTTGCCCAGCGTGATGATGTAGCCATTGGGGAGCTCATATTCTGCCAGGTGCTCATTCATGTCCAGGCGGAGATCCTCCTCAAAGTTGTCTTGGGTGCAGCATCATTTCACGATGTGGAGTCCACTCTTGGTGAACCAGTGGCCCGCCTTGTTGAACAGCTTCAGAGGTAGTCATTGAGGTTGGTGCGCCATAGTCAGCCCTGGCCATCACTGGTCACATGGAGCATGATGTAGCCTTCGTGCACGGGTGCCATGTGGGTGACTTTGTGGCTCCTCGGCGAGGATCCTCTCTGCCCTGTGGAAGATGTGAGCCAAGGGAGCTTCCGTCGGTCCCAGTACACCATGATGCTGTGCCTCAGCAGGCTGACCAGCTTCAACATGGCTAGGTCTTTGCCCATGAAGTTCTCCTGGCGGATGCTGCCTGATTTGGTGCTCATCTGCATAGGTCTGCCCACCACTGAAGGGGGCAGCGCCGTGGGCAGGGGCAGCCCAGTGTAGTGTAGCTGGCCTTGTAGTAATCTGTGTCCAAGTCAATCGTCACTGCCCTGAGCTTCTTTATCACCCTGCCTGTCTTCACTTCCATGGATTTGCTGCTCTGTGACAGGCTGGAGCTGGATTTCTGGGATTTGGTGGGTGGTGGTGGGATGCCCTCCTTCCTGGGCATGGAGATGCTGTTGGTTGCATCTCCATCCAGTGTGTTTCTGCCTTGTCCAAAGCTCTGGTAAGTCTATTTATCAAAGTTATTTAACATAACATCACTTTATTCTATTCAACAAAGGGAGCAGGGGGGTAAGGTCAGGGGTATCCTTACTAAAGCTCAACCTAGGGGCCTGGGTGGTAGTTAATTTGCCACTGAGATAGGGGCACAGATTTGAGAAAAATAGAGGGTTATGGGTATGATGTGATGATTGATTATAAGATTATGAGAAGCTTTGAGAGGATAGATTGTCAAAATTTTTTTTTCCATGGTTCAAAAACAAGAGGATATGATATTAAAGAGAGAGGAAGGGGTTTTAAAAGGGACCTTAGGGTAGGTTTTACACAAAGTAGTTGATATGTGAGATACACTGCCAAAGGAAATCATGTGGAATGAGATACATTCACTTAAGAACCATTTAGACATTCACTTAAATAGGCAAGGCACAGAAGGATACGGTCCTAAAATGGGCAAAGGGAATTAGTGGTAGATGGGCAAAAAGGTCAGCATGGATGTGTGGGGTGAAGGGCCCATTTCTGTGCTGAATGACTGGTTAGATGTAAGATTGGAAAGATGCCATGCAGCAGAGCATCTTTTTAAGGTTACCTTCTCAGAAACCATGGGCAGAAAATCCAGGCACTAGATCAGAACAACAAAGAGCAGCCACAGTATCTGGGCACAATCTTTTTTATATAATTTTTTTATTTTTCATACTATGAACCATATCAACCAAAATATGTACAAATATTTCTCATTAAATTTACACAATGGTCTTTTCTCCCCTTTTTTCCCCCCTTTCCCTCCCTCCCTCTACCCAACCCCCTCCAAAACTCATAAATATTCAACATATACAATACAATAAAACCATAAAACAATATCTTCACACGAAGGAAAAGTAAACAAGAAAAATGCGTCATCTATTTATTACACATGAATCTAATCTTATTTTCATTCTCATTTTAGGGGATGGAGGTCGTAGGCAAGCTCTCTCTGATATGTTCCATGTATGGTTCCCAAACTTGTTCAAATATTGTGACTTTATTTTTTAAATTATATGTTATTTTTCCCAATAGAATACATTTATTCATTTTCATTTCCTGGATTGATTCAACCATAAATTTGGC
Organism: Narcine bancroftii; assembly: GCF_036971445.1. Lineage (NCBI taxonomy): Eukaryota > Metazoa > Chordata > Chondrichthyes > Torpediniformes > Narcinidae > Narcine > Narcine bancroftii. The sequence continues at coordinate 219,695,900 of NC_091474.1, read as the reverse complement.
TACTTTATTCTTTTTACTTGTCTTTTGTCCAGTTTTATCCAACATTGGGTCCAAATTAAGGTTAAAATCCCCTCCTATCAATATATTTCCTTGTGTGTCTGCAATCTTCATAAAAATATCCTGCATAAACTTTTGATCCTCCTCATTCTTCTTCTTCTCTTCTTTGGCTTGGCTTCGCGGACGAAGATTTATGGAGGGGGTAAAAAGTCCACGTCAGCTGCAGGCTCGTTTGTGGCTGACAAGTCCGATGCGGGACAGGCAGACACGGTTGCAGCGGTATATTGTGCAAATTCCAAAATTCTGAGTATATCTGACACTTTATCATTACATACCTCCCTGCCGGATCTGTTATTTCCTCCTCTATTTTGATTGGTACATTTTTGTTAACTAGTATGGCTACACCTCTGGCTTTTGAATTATAGGATGCTGCCATTACGTGTCCTATCCAGTCTCTCTTTAGTTTGTTATGTTCCGCTTCAGTTAGATGCGTTTCCTGCACAAATGCTATGTCTATTTTTTCCTTCAATATATTTAGTAACCTCTTCCTTTTAATTTAGTTATGTATTCAATTAATGTTTATAGTCATATAGTTCAACATGGCCATCTTATATTTTGCATACACCTCTTCGCCACCTCCATCCCCCTTTTCCCCATTTTCATCTCTTATTACACTTAATGTACGACAACACATTTAAGACATAAAGTACCCCCGCAGTTCCCACATCCACTAATACCTTAACCCCAAAAAATCCCCCCCCTCTCTGAGTTTCCCCATATCCCTTGCCAGGCAATCACAACTCCCTTTTTCATTTGGATTGCGATCTTGTTCGCAGCGTCAACTGATTTTGCAATGACGGTTATTCCCCCTCTACCCAGCCCTCTAAGAAAGCACTTTTTTTTAACACATATAGCAAAGCTCTCTCTTCTTTTTTCCCCCCCTTACTCCCTTCCTTCCCTTCTCTTTTCCCTCTTTAGTTCTTTACATATACATTGTTTTTACATCTTTATATATACTTTATCGCCGTTCTTCATTCTTGTTACATCCTTTCATCTCTTCTCCTGTCCTGCAAATGTTCTGCAAATTCTTGCACTTTCTCTGGATCCGAGAACAGTCTGTTTTGCTCCCTGGGTATAAATATTTTAAGCATGGCTGGATGTCTTAATATGAATTTGTAACCTTTTTTCCATAAAGTTGATTTTGCTGTATTAAACTCCTTCCTCCTCTTTAAGAGTTCAAAACTGATGTCTGGGTAAAAAAATGTTTTTTGACCCTTGTATTCCAATGGTTTATTATCTTCTCTAATTTTATTCCTTGCCTGTTCCAGTTTATTTTCTCTTGTCGTGTATCTCAAAAATTTTACTAAGATGGATCTTGGTTTTTGATGTGCCTGTGGTTTTGGAGCTAGTGTTCTGTGAGCTTTTTCTATTTCCATTTCTTCTTGTATTTCTGTCATTCCCAGGACTTTCGGGCCCACTCTTTTTATATTGTTTCGCCTACTATAATTTTCTAACATATCAATTTTCAGAGATAACAACTCTTGTGTCTCTTTAATTTTTTTGTCACTTTCTTCCCATTTTTCTCTTGTCATTTACTTCCATTTCTACAGCCGTTTCCCGCTCTTCCACACTCTCTACTCTTTTCCCTATTTCTGTCATTACCAGTTCTAACCTTTGCATTTTATCTTCTGTTCTTTTCATTTTCCTTTTAATTGCATTAAACTCTAATGCTAACCATTCTTTTAGTGATCTCATTTGTTCTTCAAAAAAGACTTTATCTATATTCTGTTCATCAGTTTTACCTTTTATTTATCTTTGTCCATCAGTTTTACCTTCTATTTCTCTGTGAAGATCTTGGTCTTCTTCTTCCTCTTCTTCTGTGTCTGTATCTGTGTTTGTGTCTTCTTCTTCTCTTCTTTGTGTCTGTGTCTCTTCTGATTTTTCCTGATGAGCTGCTTGTATCTCTTTGTTGGGCCTCTTTTTGCTGGGCCTCTTGTTGCTGGTCCTCCCCTCTTGTGCTGCTCATCTGTTGTGCTTCTTGACATTGGTCTTCTTGTTGGTCTTCCCTCCGTCTATTTTCCAGATCTGTTTCGTCGCTCCCTCTTCTGCTGTCTTCCTTGTCCTCCAGCTGAGAGCCTTGGTGTCGGGCATCCCTCAGCTGCTTGTTCTGTGACAGCCCACCTCTCTGCTGAGCCCCCCTCCCGCCGGTGTCCTCTTTCTCCTTTGATTGCACACTACACACTTTTGTTTGGCTCCGAGAGCCATTTTTGTAGTGCACCAGCTGGCGGGTTGCGGCTCTGCAGGGCAGACACTGACCTCAAGGATCGGGCGATCCTCGTCACCACAGCGTCCTGTTCCTTCGTGTAGGTAAGGCCTTCTTTTTTCTTCTCCGGTGACTTTTTTTACTTCTTTTTTTCCAGTTGTTCTCATTTTCTCCTTCTTGGAAGCTAGCTTCTTTCTCCTCTGTATCTATCTTCTATTACTTATATTCTATTTTTGCTTGCTTTTTCTTAACTTTTTTCCTATTTTCCTGGAGAGGGCTGATTTTCCTGACCGGCCACTACTCCATCACATGACTCCTCATCTGGGCACAATCTTGAGACATCTAAGTGAACATTTGATTTGCCAAGATATCACAGACTTGGCCGAATGATGTACTAACAACAACCTCTCAATGTCACCAAGACCAAAGGGTTGATTATTGTCTTCAAGAAGGGAAAACCAAAGGTGTTCAATCCAGTGATCATTGAGGATCAGAGGTGGAGAGGGTGAGCAACTTTAAATACCTGGGAGGTCACCATCTCAGAGGACCATTCTTGGACCTATGATACTAACACCATTATGGAGAAACCTTGGCTCGAAAGGCTGTCATAGCCAAAGGGTGGTTGTGGGAAAGAGCTCCCACTGCGACACAAATACTCTTCATGGCGTGCATCTCAAACAGTCTCTGACAACCAAGTCCAACTCCTGGCCCTCACGTGTGGCATAGTTTTTATGCCCAGTGGAACTGTTCTCACTGACAGGAGAATGGACAAAAGCGGGCCACTGGTGCCTTGAAACCAGTTGCTCCAGGAAGAAAGGGCTCGTTAACCATGGATGGTAAATTATCTAGGAGAGGGGAAACTTTGATTTCAAACCTCCGCTGCCTTGTGGCTCTAACCACTTACGGAAAAAGCTTTGGGTGTAAACCCTGAGGAAAAATCCAGAGTCGGAGTCCCAAAGGCAGCTGACTGCTGTACCCAGCGCCAGCATGGAAACACCTGCGATGCTGCTGGCACCAAACTGTATTGACTTTCATCGTTCCTTTGGACCCACTTCATGGGCAGCAGATGGATCTCCATATTAACACTGCCCTGGCTTGAGCCCTGGAGAGGCTACTCCAGATACCAAAGGCACAGTACCCATGGTCAACCACAAACGATGTAGGGCACAGCATGAAGAAACCATGTCAGTGCCTCAACTTCCTCAAGAATCTGCAGAGGTTCGGTATGACATCGGAAACCTTGGCAAACCTTTACAGATGTGGAGTGGAAAGTTTGCTTACAGGCTACATCATGGCAGGGTATGGAGAGACCAATAACTCCTGGTGGAAAGCCCTGTAAAAGTTAGTGGACAAAACCCAGTACATCACCAGTAAAACGCTCCTCACCATTGAGAACATCTACTTGGAACATTGCCGTCGGAGTGTAGTAGCAATCATCAAGGATTCACACCAGGGGATTGCGTCATGGTGGGGGCATTTACAGATCATGCCATTCTAAATAAGTTATTGTGCCCCCCCCCCCCACCAACCTGCAGCACTAGCATCTCTTGGGGGTTGTGGACCGCATTGGGTAACACTCACGTGCTATAAGCACGTACAATTGTCTGAAATGCTGGAGGGAGGGGAGAAGTGTGATGGTGCGAGGATGGAGGAGGTCCATGGCAGGTATGGTGCCTGCTCCCCCACTCCCCCTCACCCCTGAGTGAGTTCTCAAATGGCAGTTTGTGACCCCTCCCCCCACACTTACCCTAATGCCCCGCAATTAGATCTCTTCCGATGCTAACTAGACAACCAAGGACATGTTCTGTGCTCGCTGCTGCCATCAGGAAGGAGATATAGATGCCACAGGACTTGTACCACCAGGTTCAGGAATAGTTGCTGTCCTTCAACCATTAGACACCTGAACAAGACTCATTCGGAAACTCATTTAAGGATTCTTACTTTGTTCATCATTTATTACCGAATATTTATATTTCTGTATTTGCACAGCTAATTTGTTTACATTTCTCCCTTTGTATATAGTTTTTTCTTCTTGAGTACAGTTAACAATTAATGACAATTTAGAAATTCTGCCTGACCCTCAGGCAAAGGAATTTCAGGGCTGTTTGTGATGTTATGTTTAAATTTACATTTTAAATTTAGGCATACAGCTTGGCAACAGGCCCTTTCAGCCCAAGAACCCATACTCCCAAATACACTCAATTGATCTACATACCCAGTACGTTTCGAAAGGTGTGAGGAAACTGGAGCCCCCGAGGAAAACCCAGGCAGACACGGTACAAACTCCTTATAGACAGTGTGGGATTTTAACCCCTGAACTGATAGTTGGTGGTGTAACAGCGTTGCGCTAACCGCTAAGCCAACCATGTATTCCTGACAATATCTGAACTTTGAACTAAATGGGATTAGTGTATATGTCCATTTGATGGTTGACGTGGACAGGATGAGCCAAAGGATCTCTTTCTGTGCGGTAATACTCTATGATTTGGTATCCTCAAAAGCAATCCTAACCATTTAATTTCCCTAAGAAAATAGATCAGGATTTTATCTTTTGAGTTGCAACTTTCATGGACTTGGTGCATTAGAATGTTTTACAGTCAACGAAATATGTTGGTGCTGTGGTCACTATTGTAATGTTGGAAATACAAACAGCAATATGAAAATGACCAGATTACCTATTCATTTAAGAACGTTGACTGTGGGTTAACAATGAGCAGGCGACTGAGGATAACTCCCCCGATTAAAAAAAATTCAGAATTGTACAATGGGAATATTCAGAGAGAGTAAATGGGGTAAAAATAGAGAGATGCTGGAGGAACTCAGCAAGTCTTGCAGCGTCCATTACAAATGTTTCTGGCCAGACCCCTTCCCTCTCATATCTTGAGGAATGGCTCAGGCTTGAAACGTTGGTAATATATCTTTATTTCCTATGGACACCTGCAAGACCATTTGAGTTCCTCCAGTATTTTGTGTTTCACTCACTTCAGAGCTGATCGGATCCCATTTTACGACATCCTTGATAGCAGTTCCTTGGTTTGAGCTTGGATTCTTCATCTCATGTGTCTGGAGTGGAACATGAACCAAACTTCTGAAGCAAGAAAGAGAGACAGAGTCCTGGGATACGTTGTGTGAACCTGTGCAGATGATATATTCATGAACATCATCAATCTCTCCCTACAACAAACCAAAGTCCTCACTTGTTTCAAGAAGACCATCGTCCTGCCAGTACTGAAGAAAAGTGAAAAAACAGGCCTAAGTGGCTTTAACATCCAACATCACAAAGTGTTTTAAGAGGCTGGCCATGGTTCACATCATTCATCCTCCAGCCACTTCCATTTACTTATAGTATCGGTCAAACAGATCCATAGAACCTCTGGATTCTGTACTTTTGTGGTGGTACACCACCGGCCTACTGCAGGGGGCATCACCTGTACCTGCAGGAGTGTACGCCGGCCTACTGCAGGGGGAAACCTCTGTACCTGCAGGAGTGTAAGGGGACAGGACAACACCTGGCCATCTGTCAATCAGTCGGCCTGAAGGGATCGAGCTCCACCCAGTCGGGTGTCAATCACCCTCTGGGATATAATCCTGCGCCGGCCTCCCAAAACTCACTCAGAGTTACTGCAGCTACAGCCAGTCTGGCTCTGTGGAAGTCTTTGTGGATTAAAGCCTGTTGTACAGTCTTTACCTTGTGTGCGTCTGATTCTGGCGAACAGCGCACCACAACCTTACACAAGTTTAACGTATAATTTATTGTGCCCTCAACATAAGTGATCAAACCTGTTGTAATTCTTAAGTGTTTATATTTTATTCACAACACTGTAGAAGCTGATTCCAGTCATCTTGGTCTTACATGCTGCTGCCGCCATCCTGTGAAGGCCCGTGAAGTGCTGGAGTGGCCCCAAAGCGGCCTGATGAGGTGCCAGAGCGGCGCTCCTGTGAGCTCCGGCAGCACTGCACCCCTGATTAGGGATTCTCAGATTTATCCTTCTGGAAACTGGATCGGGGTTGAGAGGGGAAGTGTCAGAGGATAACGTGTCAGATGTGGAAACTGATGGGGTAGAAAGTGAGAACCAGAGAGACACTGTTTCTGTTCTGGCTGAGTTAAGGTGTGGTAAGGGCAGAAGTATCTGAAATGGAGGAGATAGAAGTGGGATCCTCATCAATGAGAGTGAGGGGAAATCCACATTCATTAAAGAAAGAGGACATTTTGGATGAACTGAAATGGAAGCTGCATCTTGGAAATAATTGCAGTGGAAGCAGAGGAATTTTGAGAAAGGAATGGTGTCCTTACAAGAGATAATCCAGGACTCCATGAGGGTCTGTGAGTTTGTAACAGGTGTCCATGGATGGTTTGATGGTGGAGATGAAGATAGCGAGGTTATCATTTGAGCAGTTAAGAATTAAATATGATTTGTCAAATAGGACATTCTTTTGCTACTTCAGTTAAAATCTTTCTTGAGGGACAAATTGGCTCTACTGAAGTGCAGTGACATGGAGACTCTGATTCAAAGAGGGAACACAAAATTGTTTATTTTGGCAATGTATTCCTGTTCCAAGCCCAAAACTGGGGCTTCATAGGTCAAGGCAGAGATAGGAGTCAGAAGTAGGTGTTACGATAGATGAACAGCGCTGGTCGTGATACCATGACCACAATAATTAACTCATTATGTAGACTGGTGCAGTATAACTTTCTTCACCAGCTATACCTCTGACCGCAGAAATTGAATAAAGGTAAACCAGAAATTTTGGACCAATATTTCCGGTGCAGCATAGAGACAGGAACCTTTGTGCACTCAACCTGGTCATGCTCCAAGGTGAGGCCCTTTTGGGTAGAGCTAGGCCAAGCCTTAGTGAAAATCATAGGTAAAGTGTTTCCACAAGGCCCAGGGTTATTCCTGTTGGGAAATATCCTGGACATAAGACTTAAAATGAAGCTGCCCAAATTTCAAATCTAATCTGTGTTGATCGTTCTGGCGGTGGCCAGGAAGTGCATAGCGGTTACCTGGAAGTCGGGCTCTCTTTGGGCATTGCGCCTTGGAATTCGGAAATGCAGAGCTGTGTTCCCTTGGAGAACGTTACTTATAATCTAAGGAAAAAATATGAAATTTATGAATATGAACCCTACCTGTGTTACATAGGGACAAGGATATTGGTGCAGTCCCCTGTGCTTTGCTGCCTGCCCTCCCCACCCCTCCCTACTCTTTTGTCCTTCCTCTCTTGAAGCCCCATTCCAATCAGGTCAAGTTGAAATGAATGTAAGAGACCTGGAGGATGGGCATTGAGCTCCAACAGGCCCTGTGGTTAATGTGCTTTTCGATTTTTTTTTCTCTTAATTTGTTATGTGTCCTCAGTCAGTGGTATCTTGTTTTTTTTAATGTTAAATAAGCACTTTTTGCCTTTTCATATTTCTTTATGGTTTATGTGTTTTTTTTTTGTTATTTTGTGTTGTGGTGGGTGGGGGGGGGGATGGGTGGGGGGGGGGGGGTGGGGAAGGGGGATAAAACCAGACTCAGTAGAAGAAATGTAAATACTTGATGAATGTAATTGTTGTACTGTTAATTATTGGAACTGTCTGAGTTTGGAAAAATCATAAATCAAATATTCCAAAAAAGGAAGAGAGGTCAAGGAAAGGAAGAGAGATGTCAGAAACAGTCCAGGTAAATTTAAGGATCAGTGGACGTTGGCAGTGAATTTAATAAAATTATCAAGTTTTGTGTGGGTGCAGGACGTAGGAGCAATGTAGTCATTATTGTAGTGGAGGAATAGTTGAATCTGAGTAGGATTGGAACAGGCACTGTTGTACATACACAACAAAATGATTGGGGCTCACACCTGTTTCCATGGCTAGACCCTGGATCTGGAGAAAATAGGAGAATTCAAAGGAGTCATTGTTAAGTGTGAGGACAAGTTCTGCCAAGCAGAGAAGCGTGTTAGTAGATGGAGACTGAACAGCTCTTCATTCAAGAAAGAAGCAGAGGGCCCTGAGGCCTTCCTGATGAGGAATGGATGTGTAAAGCAATTGCACATCCATGATGAAGATAAGCTGGTGGGGGCTGGAAAATTTGAAATTTTCAAAAAGATGGAGAGAGTGAATGATGTCCCAGATGTAGATGGGAAGGGTCTGGATGAGAGGGGACAAAATGGTGTCTCTCAGAATTCATCTTATTTTGGTGATGAATTGTTACTTTGGGGATATTGGCATGTAGCAGGATTCATCAAGCTTGTCTTTTTATTGACAAATAGTTCATGAATTCCTTTACGTTAAATTCTCTTCATTACCTATGAATAGGAATTACACTCAATTTTGTTTTTAGGTTCATCATGAGCTGTGCATTGCAGCTGAAGGTATCAACAACTACAGAAAGCTAACCATTACTGTTCATCCAGCTGAAAATAAATACATTTTCAATAGGGATAGGTGGAATTTACAATTGTTAACAAAATCTGCACCGAGGGTAGTCAATAGGACAGTAGTGAAGAGTCTGGTACCCCTTTTACACAGCCTTGTTAATTTGAAAGACACAAATTAACTACCTTTTAACCACTTAACTTACCTGTATAAATGCAATTAAAGTGGAATGGGGGAGGGGGGGGTTGTCATTTTCATCCCTTATATTACCCGCCAAGGTAGGTAGGATCAGAGCTGAGTCGGGTTGCTATGGGAAAGGTTGCACTGACCCAGCTTTTCTCGGTTCAGTGTGAATGACGCAACCTGGCTTGAGAGATGGGTCATTCATATGCCAATTAAGAGGGATTTCTGTGTAAAAGGAGTATGGGTCTGTCATATGAGTTAATCAGGCACTAATCCACATTAGCACAGAGTTTCCTCACTACAACTTATGATGGAGAACCAAGATGCCAACATTCCGTTGAGATCACTCCTATGTAACTTAGCAGCTCACCTTTTTTGATCAAGCCATGGCCACCTGTATAGTTTAATATACGAGCCCAATGTCAACTTTTACCTGAATAAATGCCTAGAGACATTTAAACTGCCTTGAAGGTGCTTATAAATGTGGAAATTGTTCCTGTTACTGAGTGTTGATGGCATTTATTTTCACCTCCTGCTGTTGGAGACAAATTTTCATTGCTGAATAATAGAACATCACCAAAAATGTAATTTCTGACTGGTATTAAAATTCTTTTTCTTTAAATACTTAATTTTTTCATTTTTTCCATAAATATCTTGTCTTTAAACTTTTATACATTTCAAATGTATATTAAATGTTTACAAATAAATTAAAAAGAAAACAATTCCCCCTTTTTCCTCCCCCCACCCATAGAATATAACTGGATGCACTGACAGAGCTCTCGGGTTTTTTTTCATGATTCTTTTTCTGGGATATCGCATCTTTACATACGTTGAAGGGTCAAGTTTACAATTGGACCCCTATATAGTCTAAATGTTGCCATATTTTAATGAATGTATCAGATTTATTTTTTAAGTTCTAAGTAATTTTCTCCATGGATATGCAGCTATGTATCTCCGTGGCCCATCGAGCAATAAGTTGGGGAGATTTGGACTTCCAAATGATTGCTGTACACTTCTTGGCCACAGCCAGGGCTACCTTAACAAAAACAAATTTGAAATTTAGTCAATTTGTTGCGCATCATGAAGCTGCTCAGAAGGTCCAGCTCTGGGTCGTATGTGAAGATCACTCCTGTTACTCTTGTTAGTGTTTCTGCGATATCATGCCAGAATAGTCTTACCTTCACACACGACCATGCAGAATGTAGGAAGGTTCCGATTTCGATGCTACACCTAAAGCACATTTCAGATACGGTATTTCAGAGTTTGATTTTAGTGATTTTTGTGGCGTAAGATATAATTAAAGTAGAAAATTATATTGAACCAATCCATATCTCGTGTTAATCCTTGATGTCATACTGTCTAAACGCAGCCTGACAAGCATTCCTCTGGCATTGGAATACCTAGATCCAACTCCCACCTCTCCCTTAACCTTTGTAGAACTAGCTCAACACTTTTGCCTTGGAGAGCAGAATACATCCTGGTTATGAATTTAGGCGTATTTCCCAGTCGAAGCATCCTCTCCATTTCATTGCTTGAGGGTGGGGCCATTATGGGGGCCCATCTCTCTCTTTCAGGGAGGACCTCAACTGAAGAAAGCAGTGAAAGGTCCCATTAGAGAGATTATATTTCTGTTTTAGTTGTGCAAATGACACGAATAGCCCTTCTTCACAGCAATCTTCAATATGTTTAATTCCTTTCTCATGCCAAATATTTAAAATTCTATTGCCCAAGTTCATGGGCAATAGTTCATTCTGGCACAATGGTGCTTTTGGTGAAATCCCCATTTTTTTCCAATACCCTCATTAATTTCATGCCAGACTTAAATCATATGTATTAGAATGGGGTTATTATTATTATTAATTTGACATCCCATTTATAAATGAAATCCTTCGCTGCTCCTTCTCTCATTGTATGTCGTCCCATTTGGATCCATGAGGGAGAGTTCTCTTTGAAAAAACATGAGAGGACCCTTGCCTGGGCTGCTAAATAATATTTTTTAAAAATCCCAATTTATATACCCTCGTCAGTTTCTCCATGGTGATCCGAGACATTTTATTATTCCAAAGCAATTGTCTTATATGACCATTAAGTATCTTATAAAAAATTCTTAGACAAAGAAATCAGTAATGATTGAAAGAGGTAATTGCAGTCTCGGCATCACTTTCATTTTCACAAAATTAACTCTTCCAACTAAGGTAAGAGGCAAGTCATTCCATCTTTGTAAATCCTCCTCTATCTCTCCAAGCAGTGGGGGATAGTTAAGTTTGTACAGATTTTGCAAGTTATTATCCACCATTAGTCCTAAATATTTAATTTCATCCATTTTCTATTTAAAGCAGCTTCCTTGTTGATAACTTTTATAGTCAAAATTTATTAATGGCATAATTTCACTTTTATCCAAATTTATTTTGTAACCTGAGACTCTCCCATATTTTTCCAGTGTGGTCAATAGTTTGGCCAAAGACTCAACCGGGTCTGATAAGTAGGGCAGCACACTTCATCTGCAAATAAATTGATTTTATGCTCTTCCTGGCCAACTCTAAATCCCTTTGCATCTGGACCTCTCCTTATAATTTCTGCCCATGGTTTAATCACCAAAACAAAGAGGCCTGGAGACAGTCTGCTGGATCTACTCAAAGGAGATATTGACAACATTTGGCCATTGCCTATAATTTTGGCCTGTGATTTATGGTAAAGAGTTTTTATCCAACCAATAAATGTTGGGCCCATTCCAAATTCTTCTCGTACTTTGAATAAGAATGGCCACTCTCATCGATTTAATGCCTTTTCTGCATCTAACGATACACTTATACTTGGATTTTCTTTAGACTTAGCCAAATGAATTATATTAAATATTTTGCTCAAATTATCTGCAGAGTGTCTTTTTTTAATAAAACCCACCTGGTCTGAATTTATCAGTTTAGGTAAATATTCCCCTAATCTATTGGCTAATGCTTTTTCCAGAATTTTGTAATCAACATTTAATAAGAAGATCGGTCTGTATGAAAATGGTTTTAGTGGGTCTCTTTTTTTTTTGTTAGTACCGTAATAATGGCCGTTGATAAGAATTCCGGAAGAGTCTTAGTTTCAACCACCTGATCCAATTCCTCATAGTGAGAGGCATCAAAAGATCTTTAAGTTGTCTTTAAAACTCAGGTGGGACACCATCTTCTCCTGGTAACCTACTTGCCTGTACCTGTAGTGTATTCAAGGCTTTTTTGCTGATCTCTTCTCTAATGAAGGGAGCATCTGATTTCATCTGATCTCCATCTTCCAATTTTGGAAGTTCAATCACCGAGCGAAATTCATTTATTGCAGTAGTATCCCCTCTCAAGTCTGATTCGTACAGCTTTGCATAGTATTGTTTAAAAGTATAATTGATTTCCTTTTGATTATATGTTAATTTGTCAGGCTCTGGTTGAATTGCATTTATCATCCTTGATGTCTCCTCTGCCTTTAGTTACCATGACAAAACTTTATGTGCTCTATCTTCCAATTCATACTACTACTTTTTTGTCTTTAAGATCATTTTTTTCCATTCTATATCTTTGGAAAGTATTATATTTCAATTTTTTATCAACTAAAATTTTGTAATTTTCTTTTTAACCCATTCTCTGGTATTTTTTTCTAATTCTGTTTATTCTTTCACCAGGCCATTGATTTGGTCCAGGTCTGTCAGACATATAGAGATGCAATGGACATTCCGAAAGACAGTACAAGGTACAAGTGAACGAAGTCTATGCACGACACATACTCCATTCGTGCAGGCAGTGACCCGGGGAAACATTCAATGTCAGGGCCCTGCAGGAGCTTGCAAGGGTCTACAACTGCCAGATTGTGAGTGCAGAACAGCACGCTCAACTGCTGATCAGAGACACCTATGTAACAGGCATCCATTATGACTATGTGAGGCACAGGCTACTCGAACAGAGACAACAGCCTACCTCAAACCATTGAACTGGCAAACACTCTGGAAGTAGCCATCCACAACACTGAATCATTCTTCAATGAGCACATGGCCTCCTCATGGGGAGCACGGGCGACCCCTCCTGTCCTGAGCTGACCTCCGCTGCCGTTAGCGACCTCCTAACGTGCTATATTTGCCAGGGACCACTGTCTACTCGAACTACAGGAAGAAAGAACACTTCACGAAGGACTGTAAGTCTAAACCACCCCCCCAAATTCCAGCAGTGCCACATGCAAGCGGGGGCTATCTTTGATTCCATCACTTCTGGGGAGCTGGGACGCCCACACGTGTGCACCATGGAGATCATCGACCGCCATGATGTCACTTCCTCCTTGCCCCTCTTCTCTTCTGGTGAACAATGACAGGGACACCTGTGCACCATGGAGGCTGACATCTCGGCTGTCATCTTACTGGACTGCTAGCAGCCAATGGAATTCCTCAGTCGGTGAGCTGACACTGGCATTGGTAACCCTGAAACAATGTAGACCACATCAACTCTCGAGGACCATGATGAACATTCAGGTAAATGGCTGTCCCACTGCTTGCCTATTTGACAGTGGAAGCACTGAGAGTTTCATTCACCCAAACACTGTACAGCATTACTCCCTTGGGGTGAAGCTCACGAAGCACAGTGTTGTTTAGTGTCCCAATCCCACTCGGTAGTTGTACAATAACATTGCCTGTCCAGGGAATGGTATACCATAACTTTAGGCCCAGTACTGAACCCATCCCTCTGGGATTAGACTTTCAGTGCAACTTGAAAGGCATCTCTATGGAGTACGACTGGACCCACCCTCCCCTCACGGACCGTAACGAGAAGTTTTTAAACTGCCTGCCTCCCCCCCAACCCCCTCACCACGTGGCCAACCAGTAGCCCCAAACCCAATCACCAAGTCCAACATCCAGCCTCTCCATGCTCCAGATTTCCCCCCTGCCCCTGTTCACCAATCTCGCCCCTGATTGTAAACCCATCACCACTAAAAGTCAGTGGTATTAAGTCAGAGGCAAGACACCTCCTCACTGAGGGGGTGATAGATCAGAGTACTAGTCCCTGGAGAGCCCAATTAGTGGTGGTAAAGAGTGGGTAAAACACTGGATGGTCATTGATTATTCCCAGACCATCAATATGTTCAACCGGCTGGATTCATACCCCCGCCCCACATAGCCAATATGGTGAACCAGATTACACAATACAGGGTGTACTTCACCATAGATCTTAAATTTCATACCACCAGTTCCCCATCCACCCAGAAGACCGCCGGTATACCGCCTTCAAGATGGATGGCCAACTGTACCATTTCCTGAGAGTCCCTTTCAGGGTCACGAATGGGGTGTCCATCTTTCAAAGGGAGATGGAACGGATGGTGGATGAACACAGGCTGCAGGCTGCTTTCCCATAACCCGACAACGTCACCATCTGCAGCCATGATCAGCAGGACCATGATAGGAACCACCAGAAATTCATCCACACTGCCAAACGCCTCAACCTGACGGATAACACAGGGAAGTATGTCTTCAGCACACGTCGCCTGGCTATACTAGGCTGCATTGTGGAGAATGGAGTCATCAGCCCTGACCCAGACCACATGTTCCCCCTGTTAGAACTTCCATCTCCCCACTGCCCTGAAAAGGTGCCTGGGAGTCTTCTCATTACACTCAGTGGGCCCCCAGCTATGGGGAGAAGGCCCGACCCCTTATCAGGTTCACCATTTTACCCCTGTTGGCAGAAGCCTGCGAGGTGTTCAACTGTATCAAAGCTGACATTGCAAAAGCCATGATGCATGTACTGGGTGAATCTATCCCATTCCAGGTGGAGAGTGATGCATCAGACACACCTGGCCGCCACACTTAACCAGGCAGGCAGGCCCATAGAGTTTTTTTTGCATATCCTCCAGGGCCCCAAGATCCAGCATCCTCCATCAAGAAAGAGGCCCAGCTATAGTTGAAGCTGTAGTGCCCTGGAGACATTATGTCACTGGTAAGCATTTTACCCTGCTGACTGACGAACGGGCAGTCACTTTCATGTTTAACAATCTGCATCGGGGTAAAATCAAAAATGACAAAATCCTGAGGTGGAGAATTGAGCTCTCCATCTACAATTATGACATACTGCACTGGACTAGAAAGCTCAACGAGCATTCAGATGCCCTGTCTCGGGGAATTTGCGTTAGTTCGCACAACACGACGGCCTCTGCCACCCAAGGATCACCCATTTTTTTCATTTCATCAAGGCCCATAACCTCCCCTACTCCATCGAGGACATCAGGTCATTGACCAAAAATTGCCAGGTCTGTGCTGAGTGAAAAATGCATTTCTATCAGCCTGACCAGTCACACCTGATCAAGGCCACTCGCCCCATTGAACGTCAAAGGACTCCTAGCCTCCACGAACCGCAACGTGTACTTTATCAATATCATTTATGAGTACTCGCAGTTCCCCTTTGCCATCCCCTGCACAGACATAACTGCATCTTAAAGGGTCTGAAAAATCTGTTCACCATTTTTGGATACCCTAACTACGTCCACAGTGAGAGGGATTCGTCCTTCATGAGTGACAAGTTGCATCAATACTTGCTGTCCAAGGGCGTTGCCTCTAGCCAGATCACCAGCTATAATGCCAAAGGGATTGGCCAGGTGGAGCAGGAGAATGGCACGGTCTGGAAGGCAGTACTACTGGCCTTAAAGTCCAAGGTCCTCCTTGTCCTCCACTGACAATGTCCTCCCAGAGGCCCTCCATTTCATCTGGTCCCCTCTGTGTACAGCTATCAATGTTGCACCTCATGGAAGACTCTTTACATTCCCCATAAGATCAATGTTGGGAACCACCTTACCTACCTGGCTGACATTCCCCAGGCTGGTCCTACTCCACAGGAACATGAGGACCCATATGTCTGACCCTCTGGTCAAGATGATCTAGCTGCTCCACATAATCCCACAGTACGCTTATGTGGCATTCCCAGACGGGCGCAAGGACACATTATATATCTGGGACCTGACACTCATGGGAGCATCTGGACCCCCCCCCCCCCCACCCCAAATCAGAACTGAAGGCTTTTATTAGCAAGAGATGGACAGCATCCCTTGTGTTTCTGGCTCACACTGACCCGGACTTGAACTGGGGTCAGGCTTGTGGCACGACTGCCTTTATGGGAGAGAAAGGGGAGGAGTCACGAGCCAGCCAGTGAGAGCAGGGTCAAGCAGAAAAGGTTATGTCATTTTCATATACACCTAATAGTGGTTTCACCATATTAACCCCATCTTTTTTTTTTAAAAAGGAGTTCCAGGGTAGGGGGGGAGGTGTTGTGTGGTGTGGTCAGCCGATCTCATATGTTTAGTCCATATGGCTGTCTCCTTTGGCGTTGTGACTGGCACATCACCATCCAGGGGTCCAGGGCAGACTCCGTTAGTTCTAGCTGATCCGTCTCGGTTGGTCCAGCAGGGGTAGCAGGTTGAACTGGGAGGATGGGTATGTGGGCTGTTGGGTTGGCAGCAGTGGTGGGGGTAGAGAAATGAGGTTCTGGAGAGCTAGAGGAGGAATTGATCGTGCATCAGTGTGTCAATCTGAAATGCCGACACATTTAGCTTATTGGTTAGCACGTCACTTTACAGCACATATAAGGAATCTGTATGTTCTCCCCATGTCCATGTGGGTTTCATCCGGGTGCTCTGGTTTCCTCCCATCATTCAAAACATGAGAGGAAACTATACAGGTCAATTGGGTGCAAATTGGGCAGCATGGACCTGCTACCGTGCTGAATGTCTGAATTTTAAAAAAAATCCCTCCCCCCCCTCACCACTGATGCTGCTTGACCCATTCTCCAGCGCATTGTATTATTTTTCTTCATAACGTGCTAATCTTCAATTCTGTAGAGTTGACAAAGAGAACCCATGCAATAACCATTGAATACACCAGTGGAGGTGGTGTATGTGGATTTTCAAAAGCCTTTTGTCAATCTATTGTTGAAGAAGTCTGTTGCACAGGAAAAGAGTTTGCTGATAATAGGTGACTGAGTTGGCATGGATTGAAGATTTGTTATTGGTAAGATAGGCTATATAGTGAGTGAAGTACTCCAGGGATAATTTCTTTAAATATTTCTGATTTGTATCAGTGAACTTGAGGAGAAATCGGAGTGTTAGATATTGAAGTTTGGAGATGACAGAAGAATAACTGGGAGGGCATGTTGCGATGAGGATATTTGGACTTTGCAGTATGAGATAGATAGAGTAAATTAAGTGGGAAATTGTGAGGTCATGTACTTGAATAAGAGGAATCTAAAGGCAGACTATTATTTAAATGGAAAATAAATAGCTGATGAGCAAAGTTCAGAGAGAAATGGTGGGCGATGATATATTGGATGTGGAGGCTGGTGGAGTCAAGGGGAATTCTGTCTTTGTGGCGCATAGGGGTGGAGGGGCCAGGACAGATGTGCAGCTAATGGAGGGTATGCGAGTGAGGGCTGAGTTGATGGTTGTAGAGACAAGAAAATCTGTAGAAGCTGGCATTGAGTGCAATCGACAAAACTGCTGAGAAACACAGCAGGTCCCGCCTTTTACATCTGGAGGCTGCGTGCTTTGCAGAGCTTCCCACAGACTTGATGGAGGAGCAGAAAATCTTGTTTCGAAGGCAAGGCAATTGACCTTGACAAATAAGTTGCTTGTCTATGTAACTTAACATAGGAACCACAGATAAAATAATAGGCATGTTAAGTCTATTTTATCTCATACAATTCCAGCACAAAGATAATCCACAATTAACAAAGCAGAATGACTAGGATGCAAGCCTTCAGCATTTTCGTTTTGACCATTATAGTTAACAATGTAGCAAACAGCTTAACTTTTCAATGATATCTTTGAATATAAAATTGCTGGAACAGAAAAACTGATACTAAGAAAGAATGGACAGAAATTTCCTCAAACCCACCAACTCCCACAGCTACTTCAACTACACATCTTTACCCTGTAAGGATTCCCTTCCTTTCTTGCAATTCCTTTGACACCTTTGTGTCTGCTCCCAGGATGAGCTCTTCCATGCGAGATCGTTCGAGATGAACTCCTTAAAAAAAAACTTAGCTTCCCCTCTACTACCAACAACTCAGCCTTCACTTGCATATCCTCCATTAGATGCACATCTATGAGTCCTTTCCTCTTGCTTTTTTTCTCTCTCTCTCCTGCCTTTTACATAGATGATTAAAGCCAGGTCTTACCCGCCTTTTGAGCGCTTCACCTAGCTGTGTGAACACATTGATAGCAGATTTAGGGGGAGGGGTCTAAACTTACCATCTTTAATCCACTAAGGTAGGTAGCATCAGAGGTGGAGCATATTGATGTGGGGTCAATCTAAAATGGGTGACCCGTTTTGCCAGGTCAAAACAGTAAGGGAAGTTGACGTCGTGATGTTGGGTCCAGAAAAGGTTCATAGTCAGAGATGCACAGTGAGCAGGGCAGGGGACTCTATTAGGTGCATAGTGTGTGAATGTTGGAACCGCCTGTACGCATCAGATTTGGTGGGTCTGGACACAAGGGTTTCAATCACAATTAGCACACAACAATTTATAAAAGAGTGTGGCAACAAGTTAACGGGAATGAAACACACACACGTGCGCGCACACACACACACACACACACACACACACACACACACACACACACACACACACACACACACACACACACACACACACACACACACACACACACACACACACACACACACATAAATTGCTCAAGGCCTAAATGTTGGTTCTTATCTTTATCTTTGCTATATAAAATACACGTTTGACCTACTGAGTTTCTCCACATTGTGCTTTTACTTTAGCCATCATGTCTGCAGACTTTCATGCTTTACCTTTAATCTTCTTGGTCACTGGTATAATGGTTGTCCTTTTGAAGTGGTTGGGATCTCAGATCATTGCAGCAAGAGGATGAAAACATCTGCAAAACTCCAGCCAGTTGGACATTGTGGGTTTTAGGACTTACTTTCCAAGGACTCATCCCCTTGAAAGTTCTTTTCACATCAGCCACAGAGACTGGGGGCACAGTGTTGCCAGGAGTGTGGGGGCTCACGAAGGGGCATCTTTGATCTCCCTTTCAAACCCTGCATTGAAGGCATTGACCTCATCTTGTGGAGATGTTTTGTTGTTAATGATACTCCCTTGTTTTGCCTTATGGAATGTGATGGCATGCAAACTACTGCCACTGCTTCTGAGCATCTGTTTGAGACTTTCGCCTGGTCCAGAATTGTCTTTTTGCATGGGTATGGCCTTCTAGAGGTTGTGCCTGGTCTTCCTTGCTTGTATCTGAGTAATCTGATCTCACTGACATAAATCTGATCTTCATCAGGCACAGATCTCTTGGTTTATCCATGGCTTCTGGTTCGGATACACTAAGGTTTGTATCCATGTGCCTGTCTAAGAGTCTTTCAAAAGTCCCAGTTGTACCAAATTGAAGGTATTACACCCTCTGCTGGAAATGCATTCCAAGCACCCACTAATCTACATGTAAAAAACCCAGTCCTGACATCTTCCCTAACTTTCTCCTCTCACTTGTACCAATTAGAGGACATCTGTTTGCTACTCATGCCCCAGGAAAAAGGTGCCATCTATGCCTTTCAATCTTGTACACCTCTATTAAGTCACATCTCATTCTTCTTCGCTCCAAAGAGAAAAGGCCTAGCTCTGCTAACCTAGACTCATAAGCCATCTTCTCCAATCCAGACATCATCCTCATAAATCTATTCTGCACCCTCCCCTAGCTTCCACACCCTTCCTGTAATAAGGTAAGCAGAACTGAACACAATAGTCCAAGTGCGGTCTAACCAGAGTTTTAGAGAGTTTCAATATTACCTCATGACACTTGAACTCAATCCCTTGACAAATTGAAGGTCAGCACACCATAAGCCTTTTACCCTATCAACCTGCATGACAACCTTGAAAGAGTGATGGATTTGGACACCATAGTCCCTCTCTTCTTCCACGTTGTTAAGAATCCTGCTATTAACTTTGTACTCTGCCTTCAACTTGACCTTCTGAAATGCATCACCTCACACTTAACTGGATTGAACTCCATCTGGCCCTTTTCTGCCCAACTCTGCATCCTATCTTTATCCTGTTGTAACCTATGAAAGTTTTCTACACTATCTACAACACCTTCAACCTTTGTGTCATCTGCAAACTTACATCCCGCTATTTCTTTGTCCGGGTCATTTATTAAAAATCACAAAGAACAGGGATCCCAGAGCAGATGAGGTGTGTTGAAAATTCTTTACTCGCTTTCGCTTAATCAGATTATTTAACCCCTGAACATTGAAAGTTGCAAATTTCAAACCCTCCCCTAAATATTTTTAGAAAAAAAATGTAAAAAAATTTTGATTATCACCAAAAAAAAACTACCCAAAGGTAGTAATGCCCTAAAAAACTGGGTGTGGTAAACCCCACTAGTGGCGAATGACTATCAAAGATTTCAATGCTATCCACCCTCCCCTGCCAGAAATACATTATTCACGTCAACACAATCCAGTACTATAAATATATTCAACCCAGTAACTCCATTCCCAATTATTGTTCCGGATCTTCAATGTCAATAAGACTTTCTTTCCATTTTTCCCATTCTTCCCATTCCAATACCCATTTCCATTTCCATTTGCCTTCTTTTTAGGCGGCGGTGGCGAAACTCTTCCATGACCTCGTAAATCTGGTAATGAATTAGCAAAAATTAATACATCATGGTCATTCTTAAAAAATTGAGATTGAAAATTACCATTGAAGACTTTTAACACAGCAGGGTATTGAAAAGCAAATTTGTAACCCTTCTACCACAGTACTTCAATAGCTGAATTAAATTCCTGTCATCACCTAATAATCTCCTGACTCAGATCTACGTAAAAAAATACTCTGTTATTTTGAATTATCATTGGAGATTGACTTTGTCTCGCCTTCTGTACCTCCAACCGTAGTATAATTTCTCTGTCATGGGAGTTCAGACAACGAACTAAGACCGCCCTTGGCGGTTGTCCCAGTAACGGTTTCTTTCGAAACGCTCTATGTGCCCTCTCCAGTACTAAACCTTCTGAAAAAACTCCTTGCCCAACACCTCGGGAATCCAATTCTTGAAAAATTTTATTGGATCAGACCCTTCAATGTCTTCTGGGAGACCCACAATTTTCACATTATTTCTCTGACTTTGATTTTCCAATGAATCAATTTTTTTCAGTAAATCTTTCTTCTGGATTCCCCAATCCACAAAAGAATCTTCCACTTTCTCCATTTTTTCTTTATTACGTTCAACTTGATTTTTACATTCAAGAAAAGCTGTTTCAATTAAAAAAAAAATTCTTGCACTGTATCCACTGATTTAATACATTTACTGACATCACTCTTAACTGTAGATATATCTTCAGACATACTAGATATTTTAGTTGTCACATCCAGAAATCCTTGAGTCATTTGTTTAAACATATTGTCCATTTGGTAAGCAATCCCTTCCAGAACTGTACAAACAGACTCCATTCCAGATTACAGTTCCGCATTTTGAGGCCTACCTTCTCTAAACTCTATCTCCAAATGTTCCTGTGAACTGCTCATTAAAGGTAAGTCTTCCTCTTCTTCCAGCATTGTCGGTCCCTTCCCGATGCGGCTGCGGGTTTGTACACCGCTCAGACCCCCCAACAGCCCACATGCGATCCAGTAACTCATGGACCCTTGGAGCACCGCGCAAGCCTGGTAAGGCCAGGGACTGTGCAGAGGCGGCTTCCGACACCATTCTGCACATCCCTGACCCACCCAACGGCAGCCCGAGCTCAAAGGCTCTTCTCTCAGCCGGTTCGTCCACGCGCCCGACATCGCAGACGTGCGGTTCGACCCCGGCCGAGCTCGTCATCATGCCGGCGCCATTTTGTGGAGGCAAGATCAGCGCCAGTGTAATACTCAGCCTGGCAGGAGTTCTCTGTGCCTTGAAGATTCCAAACAATGAGTCCGTGGCTTCAGTTGAACAGCCAGACCTCAATTCTTCACCATTTTTAAAAGGTAATTTCTTCTGTAGCTGAGTTTTTTTTTATATTAGCAGCCATTATGACCCACTAATGTTCCCAAAAGTAAAAATACAACTTTTAATCACTTTTTTAAACTTTAAAAATGGGTGCTTAAAAAACTGGCTGAGGAAGGGTGGGTCGCACGTCGGCCCTCTACGCCATCTTGCCACATTCCCCTGTGTTGAAAATTCTCATGGAGGGTAGTGAATCTCTAGAATTCTCTATCCCAAATGGTAGTGGAGACCAGATCATCGGAGGTATTGATAGAAAAGGTAGATACATTTTTAAAAGATCAAGAAATTGAGGATGTTGAGGAATTGTCAAAAAAAAAGTAGCTGGGGGAAGCCTAAGGACATTGCCAGGTACACACTCTGGGTAGGTCGCTTTCAAAGGATTAATCCTCTTGAAGATTCTTTTCACATCAGCCACAGAAACTGGGAGCACAGAGTCGCCGGGAGAAGTTAAAGGTGCTATTATATTGAATAGCCAATGGCCTTCTCCTCATACATTCAGAATCTCCAAGTTTGAAGACGGCATGAAGCTGGGTGGTAGGGTGAGCTGTGTAGAGGATGCTAAGAGGATACAGGGTGACTTGGGCAAGTTAGGTGAGTGGGACAAGGCATGGCAGATGCAATATAATGTGGATAAATGTGAAGTTATCCATTTTGGAGGTAAGAACAGGAGAGAAGATTATTACCTCAATGGTGTCCAATTAGGAAAAGGAGAGATGCAATGAGATTTGGGTGTCACTGTGCACTAGTCATTGAAAGTGGGCATGCAGGTATAGCAGGCAGAGAGGAAAGCGAATGGTATGTTGGCATTCATAGCAAGAGGATTCGAGTACAGAAGCAGAGAGGTTCTACTGCAGCTGTACAGGGCCCAAGTGAGAACACGCCTGGAGTATTGTGAACAGTTTTGATCTCCTTAGCTAAGGAAAGACATCCTTGCTATAGAGGGAGTGCAAAGAAGATTCACTTGATTGATATCGGGCATTTCAGGACTTCCATATGAAGAAAGGCTGGATCGACTAGGCTTATTCTTGCTGGAATTTAGAAGATTGAGTGGGGATCTTATCGAAACATAAAATTCTTAAGGGATTTGATAGGCTAGATGCAGGAAGGTTGTTCCTGATATTGGGGAAAACTAGAGCCAAGGGTCAGAGTTTAAGGATAAGGTGAAGTCTTTTAGGACTGAGATGAGAATTTTTTTTCTCTCAGAAAGTTGTGAATCTGAGGAATTCTTTGCCACAGGAAGTAGTTGAAGCCAGTTCTTTATTTATATTTAAGAGAGAGTTAGATTTGGCCCTTGTGGCTAAGGGGATCGGGGGTATGGGGAGAAAGAAGGTACTGAGTATTGAGTAGACAATCAGCCATGATCAAAATGAATGGCAGTGTAGGCTTGAAGGGCCAAATGGCCTGCTCCTAACCTATTTTCTATATTTCTATGTTCTTTGTATAGCACAGAAGAAATTCTGTTACCCTATTGGATCTGATGTAAATTGAGAAATAGAGAATTATTCTATTTGTTGGCTAGCCTCTACTGGTGTAGTGTGCACAGTTTTTGTCCATAGATTAAGAGGTGATAATACCAGCCTTGGAAGTAGTCTGGAAGAAATTTACCAAGCTAATTCATGAGATGAATTATTTGTACTATCATGAACATCTAAAAAGTTAGAGCTCTATTCTTTAGGTCGTGGCAAGGGAGATGCTGAATGATAGAGCTTCCTTCCTACAAGGAAACACCGAAGCATAGCCTCCAAAAACAAGGTGCATAGAAGTTCTTCTTGTCGATGGTGATGAATTTTTGGAATTTTCTACCTGACAGTGTTGGGTCTAAATTGTTTAAAAAGCAAGTAGATCCGTTTTTGACTGATCTGGCAATTAAAGGTTTCGTGAGACTGGCACAGGGAGGAGTTCAGGCCAAAGAGAATCACCGATAATCATCTTGAATGATGGGCTAGGCTTGAGGGGCTGAGAGATATTTTCTGCTCTTGTCATCTTATTTCTTGCACAACACTTTAATGAGGTCTGTATTTAACCCATTTCAACTCTATAACTCCATGGTCATACAGGAGATTTTTCTTCAAACATTTGTCCAAGTTTTGGTCTTGAAGCTTACTGTTGATTCTGCTTCCTTCACATTTTTCCTTGCTATGCATTCCTGATCACAATGGCTCACTTCTTCCTGTTATGTACTGATGCATTCTCTATCAGAGTAAATCTGCATCCTCTGTTTGCTGACCTTCCTGCCAACAACTGCAGTTTCTTTTGATCATTCAAAAGCATTCTTCCTCTTCTCTTGTGTTGCCTCTGGATCCTGAAGTGAGGAAACATCAGCCTGAGGTTGAATGGTGGAGTATGGAAGCAAAAACACACAGCATGCTGGGGGAACACAGTTGCTTTCGCAGCACTCATAGGAAGTAAAGATATATTAACGAAGTTTCAGGCCTAACCCCTTCTTCAACACAAAACTTCAGTAATACAATACAGGTACCCTCTGACTTATGACCGTAATTGGGTACCAAAGGATCGGTTGTGTCTGGAAATGGATGTAGGTCGGAATTTTGCCCACGTGCATGGAGTACTGAAGACTTAAAGCAACCTTTTTTATCAAATCTTTATTTCATCATAGATTTGACAATAACAACTTAAAAGCTTCCTGAATTTCTCGATCGAACTTGGCAAAGCTTTCCACGTTTTGGTCCATGCTTACCTTGTTAGTCGGTGCCCTGGGGTTCATAGACTGGGAACAGCCATCTAGATTCTGCATGCTGGGAGTGGCCATCTTGATTCCTCAATTGATCATGAATCAAGATGGCCACGACCAGACTATGGACCCTGGGATGCTGACTAACAGAGTAAGTACGCACATTTTGGCTCTAACATGACCTGTATCACTGTTAAGGTTTGTCAAATACAAATTAATCTGTATAAATTTCATAGTTTTTAATATATTTAAAAAAAAAATTTGGTCATATGTGTGGATGGACTTAAGTTACATCGGTCACAAGTTGGGGAGTACCTGTATATCTTTACCTCCCATGGTCACTGCAAGACCGCTTGAGTTGCTCCAGCATTTCTGATGATGATACACTTTATTGTCATTATGCTGTAGACCAGCCACTGAGAAACAATCAGCATCGACCGGAAATTAAAATAAAGTTACGTACATTGTGATAAAAGCATACAATTAAACATACAATGAGCCATATGCAATTAAAACCACACGATTCTAAAATGAATTATAAAATACAAGTGCAGCACCACTCAGCACCATGAATTGGTCTTTAGCATTGTCTCGGCTTCATAAAAAAAGCTCTTTTCAAGCCTAGTGGTGTGTGAGTGAAGGCTCCTATGGCGTCTGCCCGATGGTAGGAGAGTAAATAGTTTAGGGTTAGGGTGTGTGCGTCTTTCCAAACATTGTTCTGTATAGATAGATTCATTGGTAGGCACTTACATGCCAACAATCCGTTGGGTAGTTTTCACTACCTGCTGGATTGCCTTACAAACTTGTACAGTACAATTCCTGTACCAAACTAAAATACTGTATGTCAGCATGCTCTCAGTCATGCATCTATTGAAATCCAACAGCATTCTTGGACAGAGGGGTAACTTCCTGATGCATCTCAAAGAATAAAGATGCTGTTGTGCCTTTTTGATCAAAATTGATGAATTCAAGGACCAAGTGAGATCAGCAGGGAATTTAAAGCTCTGTCAATGCTGTAAAATGATGTAAATTGGGATGTGATTGTGGCTTCCTGCACATCTAAAATCAACACTGATCTTAGTCTTTTGGGTATTGAGTTACAGATTGATCCCAGCACACCACAAGCTTGTGCCGAACCTCATCCCTTTAAGCTGTTTCATCACCCTTGTAATCAGGCCTACTGCCATGGTGCCATCTATGAACTTAATAATTAAGTTTGTACTATACACAGGGACGCATTCAGAGATAAGGATGGAATACAAAAGGGGGCTCAGCACACAACCCTGGGGAGACTGGGGGAAAAGGTTTTGCCCAGCCTAACAGGCTGAGGTATGTTAGTAAGGAAATCCAGAATCTAGTTACAAAGGGATGGGCTAATACTGTACAGACAAAATTTGATGCTTTGATGGTACAACAGTGTTGAAAGCCGAACCGTAATCGATGAATAGCGTTCCAACATAAGAGTTCGGACTATCAAGATGAGTCAAAACAGAGTGTAGCACTGTTGAAATGGCATCCTCTGTTGACATGTTAGTATGTTAGGCAAATTGATATTGATCCATAGTGGCAGGCAAACAAGATTTCAACTGAGATAGAACTAACCTCTCAAAACATTTCGCAATGAGGGGAGTGAGTGCATCTGTACGGTAGTCATTTAGAATCATGGCGGTGGAGCACTTCGCCACAGGCACTATTGTAGCCATTTTAAAGCTTGTTGGAACAACAGCCTTGGCAGGGACAGATTGAAAATGTCAGTAAAAAGCCCAGCCAACTGACCTGCACAGGCTCTAATCACATGACCAAGTTTGCCATCCGGTCCAGCTGCCTTCTGTACATTCACCCTACTAATGATGGCCTATACGTCTGTAATGGAAATCGAGAGAGGTAATTTATTCGGTAAAAGATCCACCTTGAAAGGGACTTCCCTGTTCTCTCGATCAAAACAAGGACAAAAATAATTAAGCTCCTCAGAGAATTTTAGGGGGTCACAGCTAGAAATAGATACTATACCAGATGATTTATAATTCATGATAATCTCTATTCCAGGGGTAACCAACCTTTTAATTTTTAATCTTTAATTTAGACATACAGCATGGTAACAGGTCATTTCAGGCCTCGTGTACGTACCAGGAGTGTAGGTTAATTGGGCGCCACAGACACATAGGCTGAAATGGCCTGTTACTGTGCTGTATGTCTAAATAAAAAATGTAAAATTAATAGGTTGGCCACCCCTGCTCTATTCCCTACCACATGTGCCATGAATCCGAGAATACGGTGCTTTTCGATCTGTTTGTATATATGTTTAGCCCGAGAGATTCCCCTCTATAAGTTGGTCCTGGCTAATCCATATAACTCGAGATCTGAAGGCTGAATCTCTATCTTTGATCAAACAGCGAATCTCACTGTTTATCCACGGTTTCTGGGCCATGGAAATTTTAATTTTATTCTATGATGTTGCTCCGTCCACCCACCCATTTATATACTCAATAACAGAGTTGGTGTATACATTGATATCAACCTGAGAGTTGACTGTGGCATGAGCGGCAAATACACTCCAGTCTATATTTTGAAAATGTTCAGCCCCCTCCAGCCAGATCTTAGCAGTCTTAGTTACGGGTTTAACCTGTTTAATGACTGAGTTGTACTTGGGATCATAAACAGTGAAACTGTGTGTTTTTACCATAATCACAGCATCTGCAGACTTCCGTATTTCCCCCCTGATTATGGAATTTACCTTGCAGTGTGGACAGAATGGACAAGGCATTCAGAACACCATTTTCATTTAACCTATTCAGTATAAACATTGCTGAAATTTGCTATAACTCTTCATGTAGTGAACTGACGTGCTGGATTATGTAGCCTTGACACAGACACCACCTGCAGTAAAATTGCCCTCGTCATGATGTGGTTTCAGATCCCAACCAGAATCATGGCAAAGACCCTAAGCTGTTGCTCACAAGGTGTAACACTTTTGTCGTTGAAAAACTTGAAAAGAAAATTTAAACACAAGTTATAATTGTGATCACCATCCATGGAACTAATCTGAGAGCATTGACAATGATTTCTTAAGGTGGAGGCAGCCTTGACTTGTGTGCCATGGATTACTGTGTTGTCACTTGGAAATTCAAATGTTGATTTAACTTTCGGCAGGTTTGCCTGCTGCATGCTCGTCAATCTCTTGGACGATTGGACACCTTCACAATAATTGGAAATTACATTAAAGTGTCTCCTCTTGATGAAATTATAAAATGATACAGCACGAAAGAAGGCCTGGGCCTCAAACATCCTGCCAAGGCCCTTTAAGAGAATCATTCTATTATTCCCAACTGCACGCCTGCTCCTATAGATTCGAAATCTTTCCCCCTCCAACACATTTCCAGTTCTTTTTTTTGTCATTATTGTTGAATTCCTTGCAACATCCTTTCACAAAATATCTAAAATCGCTTCACTCCTCTTAATATGAACTCTATAATTCTTAATGCATCCACGGTTCAGCATCCCTGGTAAAAAGCAAGAATGCTTGAATAAGTAAAATGGATCCATTATTACAGGGGATAAGATTCCCTTCCAGAACATTTAAAAAATACAATCTTAATAACACAACAGTCACAATGGCAATGCCAGAATAACATTGTGAATAGTGCAGATCATCTTTATTGCTTGCGACATTAACTATTTTATTCACACTCCAAACACCACAAATCATAAATGATGTTATTTATAATGATTTGTCACTGATGTCACACCACATGTGAGGGAGAAATTTAGTTAGCAATTGTACCTGGAAAATGATATGGACATTTGAAGTGATTGTTCCCCTGCCTGGGTGAGAACTAGCTGATAATCTTAAGTACTGTACACTAACAACATTCTGTTTAGACATCTCGACAGTAAGGTACAGAAAAGTGATCTGTAAGCTAGTTATATAGTGCAATTATTTATTATTGGTAATAGTTGCTTGGAGACCCAGGAGTAAAACAAAACATGAAGTAAATGAACATAGAACAATGAAGCACAGTACAGGCCTTTCAGCCCTTAATGTTGTGCTGACTTATGTATTCCTTCTTAAACAAAAAGAGTAGAAAACCCTCCCTACCCCATAAATGCATGTTGAACATATTATTGCAGACAGACACCAGCAACATGTACTTACATCATATGCGTGGCAGTATTATGACATCACTTGTATATGTCACATTATACCAGGTACAGTGAGAAAGGGTTCTTGCGCAGGCAATTTAACTTTAACATACTATTACAGGGTATAGAGTTACTATGGAGAAAAGGAAGATCAATTAGTACCAAACAAGGACAGCACGAGAGCACTGTTGGGGAGTGGAGGGGGTTGGGGTGGATAGTGATGCAGGGTTCATTCAGGAATCTGATGGCTTTGGGGATCAAACTGTCTTCAAGCTTGATGGTGTACGATTTCACAATCTTCAGTCTTCTCCTCGAGCAGAGGAAAGAGAAGAGTGTGTCCAGCTGGGATGGATCCCTCATTATGTTGGCTACCTTTCCTGGGCAGCGGAAGGTGTTTAGATAGAGTTCCTGGAGGAGAAAAGAGTTTGTGTTATGTCCTGAGCTACGTTCACCACCTTCTGCAACTTCTTCTGATCTTGAGCAGAACAGCTCGTGTGATGCATTAAGCAAGTATGCTTTTGATGGTGGACTTTTAGAGGTTGTTGAGGAATATGGGGACACACATATGAAGACTCCCTGAGTCTTCAAAGTAAGGTTAGGCGTTGGTGTGCTTTCTTGACTATTGGGTTAACAAGGTTGATCCAGGTCCATTTGCCATCTTTCCTGAGATTTCACGAGGTTTAGAGGGGGTCTGTAATATTTGACTTCAGCGAGAATTTCCTGGGAATTTTCCATCCTGTTAAATACCATAAATCCCAAGTGAATTTAATCTGACAAGTCCTAGGAAAGGTCTCTGAATATAATGATGAACCTGAGCAAGGGGATGTGTAGAATATAGCTATAGAGTATCTAGTTATTGGAATTATGATGAAGAAACCATCTCACCGACTTTGCCAGTGGGCTGGGAGAGAGGGAGTAACCAAGACATTCCAAGCAGGAATCAATTCTCACCTCTTCTACTGAGCCATTATCCTAATGCCTGTCTGATCTCTTTTTTAACAATCGTGCTAACCTGTTAGACACGATCTAAGGGCTACAATAAGCGTCCAGCACCACTCAGTCCCTGAATGGCATTGTTTCAGTGCTGCTCAACTTCAAGAATCTGTAGAATTTCTGGTGTATTTTTGTTGAATGACAACATTGTCTGACTGAATTAATGCAACCTAGATTGTATACCTAAAATGGATGAGAGGGGGGGGGGTGGGGGGGTGGCTTGGGAGGAGGGAGGGGGGGGGGGAGAAAAAGTCACTGTAAATGTGTGAAAAAGAAAAAGTGTATATCATGGCTAATGTGATTTATGGTGTGAACAATTAAAAATTTAAAAAATAAAAAAAAAAGAATCTAAGAGTCTTGGAAATAGCCATTTACATGTGTAAATTGGAAACCAGGAATCAGGAAGCCAGAGAATAGATACTGATGAGTACTGTGAGCAACCCTTCCAGACTTCTGTTGATTTTTTTGTATATCAGAAGGATGTTCTTATTAATTAAATGACCAACAACAAATCATTTCCTGTCTTTAGGAAGAGGATATGCAAAATGTTATCCAACTTGTAGGCAGGAAAATGCCTTAAATATTGTACCCTGTGACTGTGTACTTTGAATGAGACCAGACAGTCTAAGTGAGGTGACCTTGTCTACCCACCACTACAGACTGCTCATTCCCACTCGCGTAATTCGAATAAAGTCTGAATTGTACTGTGTGGCTTGGTTGTACTTTTTGTATCTTGACAGGAGCTCGGCTTTAACAGATGCATTCAATTATTTTATCCCACTGCAAAATTAAACAAAATAAGGAGATCAGGTGCCAGCTTTCGGACTCATATACTTTGACCATATTGTCCTTGATCCTCTAGCAGCAGGCCATTTTCAACTAGTTTTTGGTTATGACCTCCTCAGAACTGCTCAAAATTTAAGCACCCCCTTCCCTATGAAGGAGACATTTAGCTAGCTTCTTCTGTATTTCTTTCTTACTGACAGCTGTACATTAAAACATTTTTTAAATGATTTCAGTACATCACACCCCCCCCCCCCTTAAATGTGCTGTGCCCCAGGGTGGGGGGTGGAAGGGGGTGGGGGGGCCGCATAGGCCCCATTGAGAAAGGCTGAACTACAGGAAATTCTTAGGTGCAACTTTAGGAGCAGATATTTCAACATCACTAATACATTCAAACAAATTTCTGATAGAATTCATTTTGCCCATTTCTCTTCACAAAGTGTGGAAACAGAGGTCTAATTTAACTGGCCACAGTGCTGTTGAGTTGTCACGTGCAAAGGTGCACGAAAGCTGCCCTTGGTGCCATTGGCTGATGTATCAACAGGTGTTCGGCCCATTCCTACATTACAAATGGATTGATGCCTGTTGAAAGAACCCTCTCGAAAGGTATAAATCTGGTGCAATACACATTAACATTTTACAGAGCTCCCAAAAATGAGCAACAATGAATAGACCATAAAACATTCAGCCCACAGAGTCCATCCCGGCATGGCTGATTTTCAACCCAATTCTCCTGCCTGCCTTCTTCCCATAACCCTTGATTCCCTTTCTAATAATGAACTTATCAACCTCTGTCTTAAGTATACAAGATGATTTAGCCATCCGCGGCAATGAATTGCATAGAATCACCATCCTCTGTGCAATGAAATTCTCCTCGTCTATGTATCTCTTTGCGATATTCTGAGGCTGTGCCCTCTTGTCCCAAACACCCCCACCATTAAAATGATCTTCTCCACCTCCACTCTCTCCAGGCCTTTCTGTACTCAATAGGTTTTAATGAAATCCTGCTATATTCTTCCAAATTCCAGTGAGTACAGTTCCAGAGCCATCAAACACTCCTCATATGATAACCCTTTCATTCCAGGGATCATTCTAGTGAACCTTCTCTGGACCCTCTAATGCCTACACAAAGGACTGAAAACTGCTCACAACCCTCTGTCTGTCCAATGCCTTTTAAAGCCTCAACTTTACATCTCTGTCCCTCTTGAAATAAATGCTCGTGTTGCATTTGTTTTCCTTACCATTGACTCTGCCTGCAAGTTAAGCTTTAAGGACTCCTAAGTCCCTCTGCACGTCTGATTTCTGAACTCATTGCCTGTTTAAAAAAAGTCTACACTTTTATTCAGAATATTTAATTGTGCCCTATATAGTATTGCTTTCCAAACTAGTGTTTTTCTTTCCTTTTGGATGGCCTGTATGATATAGTCAATTCATGTTCGCTGAACTGCAAGCTCTCACAACATACAAACCAATCAAAAACTCACAATGAGATTTACGAGAGTGTGTAGATATTAATGTAGCTCTAACTGATTAATTTAGGTTTAGAAAAGGCAAGGAACTTGGCTGAGAAGCTTATTAACTCAAGTGTAAAATTTGTGGAAAGGCACCACTGCAAACTGATGGATTATTCACTTTATGGTAATAGGTCATTTGTTTTTTTTTACACACTGTGAGTGTGTGTTTGGTTCCAATCTGTTACTCACCTTCATCAAAGTCATTTTGGGCATCATCAAATCTGACAGCATGCCCGATGGAATGTTAACTCTCCGCCTCAAAGAACAGCACTGGCTTAATCACAGCAGGCAGGCACAGAGAAGAAATTGGACAGCAGGCAAACAAATGGAGTGTAATCTGCAGCGCTGAATAAATCAAGTCAATAACTTTGTCAAGAACAATGCACTGGCATATTCTTTGTGCTCATCTATGCTCGATAGGTGCTGTCAGTTACTTACAAGTTTCATCTTGATCTATTCAGGGAAATGATTTGATGAAAATGCCTGAAAAAAACCTGTAGAAAAGAGGCTCCTCCCAGGTGAAGTCTCCAGTACTTTAATTTTAAAATTCTGCCAAGCCTGTTTCAAGTAGTAAGATGATTTTTCAGTATGGAGCATTTCTTGCGTTAGCCATTTAAAACAGTAAGGACAAGGAAAGATCAAATTTTTTTTAGTAAAAACACAGAAATGCTGGAGAACCTCAGCAGATCTTGCAGTGTCCTTAGGAGGTAAGGATATGTAACCGACGTTTCGGGCCTGAGCCCTTCTTCAAGGGTTAAAAGGCTCAGGCCTGAAGTATCAGTTATATATTTTTACCTCCTAAGGATACCTGTTGTGCCCCTCCAGCATTTCTGTGTTTTTACTGAAATAACAGCGTCCGCAGATTTTGTGTTTCCCTTCAACTATTTTTGTCAATGTTTCCTTTATAGAGGGGTGGGGGGGGGGGGGAGTGGTGAATGTGGTGATATGTAATTACACCACTGGGTCACCAGGGGTCATCCCGGTGACCTTGCATATAAAGTAGTCCAGAGCTACAGTCTCGCCTTCCAGGTTTGTCTTGCAGAGACAAGACTTCTTAGTGTACATATTAGTTCATTACAGCTGTCTGCAGAGCCCACCTCACTGACAAAAGGCAAAGGAGGAAAAACCCAACACCCAACCCCAACCAACCAATTTTCCCCTGCAACCGCTGCAACCGTGTCTGCCTGTCCCGCATCGGACTTGTCAGCCACAAACGAGCCTGCAGCTGATGTGGACATTTACCCCCTCCATAAATCTTCGTCCGCGAAGCCAAGCCAAAGAGACTCACACTGCTGGTGTAGTTATTGTCAGTACAATCACTCCATATATCATGCCAGTGTAACCCTCCATAAAATTAGGTGAATTGCAGAGCGCAAACAACTTTCTATCCTCTGCCATCAGGTTTTTGAATGGACAATGAACCACAGACACTATCTCACTTTCTACTACATTTTTGCATAATTTATTTATTTTGAAATGTAATTTATAGCAATATTTACATTGTTGCTGCAAAACAACCAACTTTGTGACGTTTGTAGCAATAAATTCTGCCTATGATTCTAATTTTATTCTCAAGGACCTCACCAGTGTCCTCTGACTGAACTCCTGTCTGAAGCCAAGCACTCATCGCCAGCAAACCTGATGAAGCTTGAAAAGCCAAATGGAACTCAGAGAAGATCCAGTGGAATGGGCCCTGGGCTTTGATCTCCGACAGATAGAAGAATGGGTAGAAAATTGCCTGCATGGCAGAAAGCAGAGGGTGATGATGGAAGGTTGTTTGTTGGGCTGGAGGCATGTGCCACTGGGTTTGGTGCTGGGCCCATTACTGTTTGTGATTTATATTAATGGTTTAGATGAAAAGATGCATGGCATGATCAGCAAGTTTGTGAATGACACTAAAGTATTTGTATTCTGTATAGTGAAGACAGTGGCTAAAGATTGCAACTGTATCTTGATCATTTGGGCTGTTGGGCAGAGGAATGGTTGATGGGATTTAATATACAGAAATATGAGATGTTACATTTTGGAAAGTCTAACATGCATAGGGCCTTCAAGGTGAATGGTAGGGATCTGGGGAGTGTTATAGAGAAGAGGAATCGAGGAGTATAGGTACATGGTACCTTGAGAGTGGTGTCACCGGTAGATTGGGTGGTCAAAAAGGCTTTTGGGATATGGCCTTCATCGGTCAGAGTAATCGGTATGGAAGTTGGGAGGTCAAGGTGGTGAGCCCTTGTTTGGAGTATTGAGTTCAGTTTTGGTCACTGTGCTATTGGAAAGATGTGGTCAAGCTGGAGAGGGTGCAGAGAAGATCGATCTGGATGTTGCTAGGACTTTGCAATGGGGAGAGATTGAACGAGCTAGGGCTTCATTCCTTGGCGCGCAGGAAGATGAGGGGTGATCTCATGGAGGTGCACCAAATCGTGAGAGGAATGGATCGGGTAAATACTCCATCTTTTTCCCAGAGTAAGGATCGGCAATCATAGGTTTAAGGTGAGGGTAAGATTTAACATGATTTTGAAGGGTAACCTTTTTACTCAGAGGCTCAGAGGTGTATGGAATGGGCTGCCAGAAGGGGTAGTTTACACAGGGATAATTACAACATTTAAGAAAAAAGATTGTGCATATACATGGATACGATAGATTTAGAGGAATACGGGCCAAATACAGTCAGGTCAGAGTCGTGTGGACATGGGCAAGTTGAGCTGAAGGGTCTGTTTTCACACTTGATGATCCTATGAGTCTGCATGACTTTTGATCACCTCTAAATTGATGTTATACAAAGTATGTTATAAATGTGCATCTGATATACAAATGGAATCTGAGAATTTTTTGAAGAAGTAACTGTGGTTATCAGGAAAAGACAATGGAACACATAAGTGTTTCAAGATTCCTTTTTAAGAGATTCTCATGGGCACAAACAATCCAAAGTACAATATGTACTTTTGAAAGAGGTTTCATAATGATGTACCCTTTGCCTCTCATGCAAGTATCTGGCTTCAATCCCTCTAAATTTATGGCTATATTATTTTAGATAACCCTTGAAAACTGAGAGTGAAAACACTCCATTAATCCAAACTGTCCACAAAAGAAAGCTTCAATTGCACAGACCTGCTCTGTGTTCTTGCCTGCAGATTACTCCCCTGATCTCCATTGCAACCAGAAATTCTTGGGGCTAGATTTCAGTGAAGGATCTCTGGCTCACCCTTCCACTCATCATCAAACTTTCCATTGCAAAGAGGATCTTCATTCAGCCTGGAGTACAGCCAAATTCTTGGCCTTGTGCAGTGTATGACTTTAGTTTTAACAGCAAGATTGATGACTTTGTATGCATTTATATGGGCTTTCATGTCAGTATTACATTAAATTTTTAGCCTAACTAGGAGTCTGTCATCTTGAAGAGAGGACGAGGGCCAGTGGTAGCAAAGATGAGATCTCTTCTGAATTTAGACATACTAAATATGATTACTCAAAGTGACTAAAGCATTCACTTCATAAATAATTTTCAATCTCGTTTTCCATTTGCTTCAGAGTTTAAAATTGACTGGATAATGGAAATTACTTTTTAATCTGAGTGAACAGATCTGCCAAAGACAATGACTTTAGGGGACAAAAACACCAAGAAGCTTTTATAACCCAAGAAAAATCATATTGCACATGAAAATACAAACATTGAACTCCTGACATATGTGTAACTATCAATTATATTTGAAAGGCACATTATAATACTGTTCCTTATCCACTCTATTGTGTGATATTAGTTAGCTCAAACCATTCTCTATCCAATGTTTAAGAAACTCCCTTTACATTTACTTTCCTGCTGACATGTTAATTCTCTTCTGTCAACTCAAGGATCTCTCATGGGCAATAATGTCCATTGCATTCATTGGGGGTGCACATTGCTTATTTTTTAAAACAAGAAAAGATCCTCAAACAATGCTTTGCGAAATATATTGTTATGTAGACCAGTAACAACCTTGCACTCAATATTAGGAAAACCAAGAAGCTGACTGTGGACTTCAGGAGGAAATCAGGAGAACAGTCGTCATCAAGGGGTCAGCAGTGGCGAGGGCCAAGAACTTCCAATTCCTGGGTGTCAAGATTTTTGAAGATCTGTCCTGGAGTCTCCATGTCGATGCAATCATGAATAAGACTCACCAGAGGCTATACTTTGTGAGGAGTTTGAGGAGATGCAATATGTCAAAAAAAAACTATTGAAAACTTCTACAGGTGTACCTTGGAGAGCATTCTGACTGGTATGGAGGTGCCAACACTCAGGACAAGAAAAAACTCAAGAAGGTTGTTAACTCAGCCTGTGACATCAAAGGCACCAGACTTCACTCCATTGAGGACAGTGAACTCAATGTTCATACTCTGCGGTTGGAGAGTGCCCAGATGAAAAATGAGGTATTGTTCCTCCAATCTGTGGGTGGTCAGGATGGGGTAGTGTGAAAGGCCATGTGGGCTTGAGAGTGTGACTCAGAATTGAAATGGTTGACTACGGGGAGGACATTTTTGTTGCAGATGGAGAGGGGTTGCTGGGCGAAGCGATCTCCTAATCCGTGACCGGTCTCTCTGATATAGAGCAGGCCAGAGAGAGTGCACCGGATGCAGTAAATTAGTTCTTTGGTGGTATAGGTGAAGTACTCAGACTGTGATGAGGGAGGAGGTGTGGGTGCAGGTATTACACCTCCTATGACCTCAGTGGAAGATGCCAGGGGGGCAATGGGTGGAGAGGGAAGAGTGCACAAGGGAGTCACGGATGGAGCAGTCCCTATGGAAGGCTGAGAAGGGAGGAGAAGGAAAAATGTGTCTGTTGGTGGGATTATGTAGTAGGTACTGGAAATTCTGGCAGATAATGTGTTGGATGCGGAGGTTGGTGGGGTGGTAGGTGAGGATGAGGGGGATTCTGTGTTTATTGTTTCTAGGGGCTGGGGCCACTTGGGCAGATGAGTGGGGAATGGAGGAGATGTGAGTGAGGGCCGAGTTAATAGTGGTGGAGGGGAAGCCACATCTGTGGAAGAAGGCATATATTTCAGAGACTCTGGACTGGAAGACCTCATCTTGGGAGCAGATGCAGCGGAGACGGAGAAATTGAGAGAAGGGGATGGAGTCCCTGCATGGGACAGGGTGTGAGGATGTGTAATCCAGGTAGTTGTGGGAGTTAGAGGGTTTGTAATAGATGTCAGTGGAGAGTCTGTCTCCTGAGATGGAGACAGAGAGATCCAGAAAAGGGAGAGGGTATTCAGAGATGGACCAGGTGAGTTTGAGGTCAGGGTGGAAATTGGCCATGAAATTGACAAGCTCATTGCAGGTGCATGAGGCTGCCCCGATGTAGTTGTCGATGTACCATGAATTTTGAGAAGTCTGATGACTCGGTGTCTTGCCTACTCCGTAATTACTTCTGAACATCAGTTTAAATATTTTGGGGGTGGGGGCGGGTTCTTGCCTGTGTAGGCAGGTAGCATGTTTTGCTCCACAAAACCCACAAACAGGCAGGCATAGCTGGGACCCATGGCAAGCACTCCTTTAATATGGAGGTAGTGAGATGAGTTGAAGGAAAAATTGTTAAGGGTGAGGACAAGTTCTGCCAGGCAGAGAAGGGTGGTGGTGGTGGGAAGTGACTGGTCAGATCTGAGGTCCAAGAAAAACAGAAGTGCTTTGAGGCCTTCTGTGTGGGGAATGGAGGAGTAAAGGGATAGGACATCCATCGTGAAGTTGAGGTGGTATGGTTTGGGGAATCTGAAGCCTTGGAGGAGCTGGGGGGTGTGTGAAGTGTCATGGATGTAGGTGGGGAGGAATTGAACTAGGGGAGA
The DNA here is from genome assembly GCF_036971445.1 of Narcine bancroftii. Lineage (NCBI taxonomy): Eukaryota > Metazoa > Chordata > Chondrichthyes > Torpediniformes > Narcinidae > Narcine > Narcine bancroftii. The sequence continues at coordinate 219,658,165 of NC_091474.1, read as the reverse complement.
AAAGATGGAGCCAAGATAGGATGAAATTAGTTCCGTAGGGCAAGAGCAAGCAGAGATAATGGGTCTGCCCAGATGGTTAGGTTTATCTATCTTGGGTAGAAGGTAGAAACGGATAGTGAGAGGATAGGGGACAATGAGGTTGGTGACCGTGGGAGGAGAGGGGTTAGGTGCCCAGAGTCGATGAAGTGAGAGATGGTATTAGAGACAGTGGCTTGATGGGTGATGGTGGGGTCATGTGTGAGGGATAGATAGGAGGAGGTGTCTAAGAGCTGTCGACTGGCCTCAGCAAGGTAGAGGTCAGTGAGCCAGACTACAACAGCACCACCCTTGTCTGTGGGTTTGATAGTGAGGTTAGGATTGTTGGGGAGAGAGTGGAGGTTGGAGCATTCTGAGGAGGTGAGGTATGAGTAGGAGAGGGGGGTAGTGAAGTTGAGACAGTTGATGTCTTGGCAGCAGTTGGAGATAAAAGGGTCCAGAGCAGGCAGCTGGTCAGGAGGAGGTGTCCAGGAGGATGAAGAGGTCTTGAAGCAGGAGAAAGGGTGGGGGGGGGGGTTGCTGTTGGAGGCAACAGAAGAAGAGTTCACCGTCACGGCGTACATAAGAGGCAGTATCTTAAGAAAGCAGCTTCTATCCTCAAAGACCCCCACCACCTAGACCATGCCCTCTTCACTCTGCTACCATCAGGATAAAGGTACAGGAGCCTGAAGATGAGCACTCAGCTGCACAAGAACGGCTTCTTCCCCTCCACCATCAGATTCCTGAATAAACCAAAGACAGTACCTTACTTTATCTTTTTCTTTTCTTGCACGATTTTAAATTTGCACGATTTTAAATTTTAAATGTTCGGACCGTGACGTTGCTGCAGAACAACGAATTTCATACCATGTTCATGACAATAAATTCTGATTCAGATTCTAACAAATCTTGAATTCATGTTGAAACAAATAAAGGAAGATCAAAGGAAAATACTAATTTTAAATTAAATTTACACATATTGCATGTTAACAGGCCCCATGAGCCTGTGCTCCCCAATTACACTTAATTGACCTTCAAACTCTGTACTGTTACAGGGTTCTGTCAATTTTTATATATTTTAAGACACACAGATAACAATATTTTTTAGCAGACATTGTGGCCCCTATGTTCAGAGCTGTAAACAACTTATTTATTGTTCAATTGAAAGACTGAAACAATGAATGTTTGCTAAGGAAGACGTATTTAAACAAGAGGCCAAATGCCAGATGACTCAAGCTTTTGAGAAATGAAACTGAATCAGTATTTTTTCAGTGATGTGATTGAAGACACTTGGTAAAAATCAGCATTTTTGGTATCATCAACCAAAGTCTTCTGAAGACGGAATTAAAGTGACTCTTGGGTGAGATCGTCACTTCTTCTACTCTCCTTGTCAGAGGAGAGAATCTGCTGTGCCCATTGTCATGGTCACTTTTCACTGACTCATATCTGGGTAGAGAAAGCAAGGTCATCCTTGCATTTGGATCATGATCATTTTAATGGTAATTTTGTTTAACCCTTGCCTGGGTTCGTGGAAGGATCACATTGTAAAGTCACAAGTTCTATAACCCCTACGCAAGGAAGGGGGGAATTGTGATAAGTCATTCAAATAAATAAACATTTCTATGAAAGCAACTCAACAAGAATTCATGAGTTTTGAGAAGTCTGATGACTCGGTGTCTCGCCTACTCCATAATTACCTCTGAACATCAGTTTAAATATTTTGAGTTTCAACACAAGATTTCTAAGACTGAACTTTGAATTGACTTTTCAGAACTATGCCTAAGGTGTAATGGTTTGTGATAATTTACCTCAAAAATATCCCCATTCAATTTGAACCAAGGGCAGGACGTGATGATGTCGTCCACTGTTTGATATACATTTACAGGCGGGGCAGTGTTAGATTCACTGCCTGAGCAGTAAGAGGCCACATTGATCATATTCTGCTTGAGTCCTATCCATTGTACCATATCCTTCAAAAATGGTGAAACACATGAACCCTCACTGAAGGGCTGTGAATAACATCTTTGCATGCATTATATCTAGGAAAAAAGCATGCACTCAATACCTTTGAGATCAGATTTCAATGGTGGTCAAGAGATTATCAAATCAATCCTTACTGCTAACATTTCACCACATGCCTCCTAATGAGTAAATACCTTCCTTATCAGGGAAGAATAAAAGGAACTTAGGTCATCAGGTTATGGAGCAACATTCTGTGCTCTTGTACAAAACAAAAAAATTGATTGTCACAACTTCCATGGAAGAAGAACAATTCTATTGGCATTCTCTGGTTTAGGAATTCAAGCTGCAGTGTTGTTTACCTGTCTGTCTTGCTCTAGCAGTATTAGGTATTGAAATGTTCATATTGGGTTGATCAAAGCATCTCGGAACTATTGGGACTCACCATTCACCATCCCTGCACACACTCACGTTTACCTGGATTTGATATAGAGGTCAACCTCCCCGGGGCTCTGCGTCCTCAGATCCAGTGGCAACACAGGGAAAGAAAAACTGATCATAGCTTGACGGCTCTGCCCTTAAAATGTCCTGAACAACCGGGAAAATTGTTGGTGGAATCTGACATAAAGTGACATTTAAAAGTTATTGTAAAATGTATTCAGGCACATGTAGAAGAAAAGGTTATGAGCCAACTTCAGGTAAATGGAACTAGCTCCAGCTGGCATTGACATGTTGGGCAGAAAGGCCTGTTTCCTTGCTGTGTGGCTCCATAAAAACTGAATGTAAAAGCATAAAAAATGGAAACTGATAAAGAGCACTCAGCCCCATATCCTGGTCTCCCATTCAATAAGATAATTTCTGTCATAAAACATGAAAATCTGTAGAGACCGCGGTTGAAGTAAAAACACAAAATACTGGAGAAGCTCTCCAGGTAAACCAGGTAAAAATAAATTGCACATCAGCATTGATACATTTCCCTTCAATTTAATGGCTTCCAAAAGGCTTCAAACTAAGTCATAATTTAAAAAAATTCTCTCACCTGTGCACTTTTTCTGCTAATGGATACAAATAACAAGATCATAAAACTAAGTGCTTCAGTTAATATAAAACTGCAAGTCACCCTGATCCTTTATGGAGCAAAGATAAAGATACAGAACTGACGTTTCAGGCTTGAGCCCTTCATCAAGGTATGGACCTTTTTAATTACTGACCTCTTACATCAACAAGCTGGAGAGACTCTGCAGGTCAGGCAGCATCCACAGAGAGAAAAGGACAGTCACTGATTTGGGTTGGGACCCTTTTTCTAGGACAGAAATGGCAACAGAAACAGTAAGCATAAAAAGGCGGGGAAGAGCAGGGGAGAGGATGAGGTGATAGGATAATAGATAAATGAAGGTGGGAAGGGTGGAGATGCAGGTGAGGGTGGAGACCAATTGAAAGAAAAGAGAAAATGGAAGCAGATAAAGAGCAGATGGAGACAGTGGGAACTGGATCAGCACAGGGATCACTTAACATTGGAAAATTCAATGTTCATGCCATTTGGTTTTAGGGCACCCAAGCAGAATCTGATATGTTGTTCAAAATTAAATTAAATTAGACATAGAGGCACTGTAACAGGTCAATTCAGCCCTACGAGTCCATGCTGCCCAAATTACACCCATTAACCTACACCCTGGGATGTTTTGAAGGATGGGAGGAAACCGGAGCTCCTGGATAAAACCCACGCAGACATGGGGAGAACATATAAAGTCCTTACAGACAGTGCAGGATTCGAACCCAGGTCTAGTCCCGTTCACTGGCGCAGTAAAGGCATAGCGCTAACCCCTAAGATAACCATGCCGGCTGTTCCTCAGTTTAAATTTGGCCTCACCTTGACAACAGTTGAGGCTGAGGACAGATGTCTATATGGGAATGGGGAGAGGAATTAAAGTGGCTTGCAGCTAAGCAACATTTTCTGCTCTGAACCCATATCCTCCTGTTCCTTAATTTTGAGCATCAAGGGGACTGCACATCTGAGATGAACACGAAGACTGCAGATGTGGAAAAGTTGAGCCACACACAAAATGCAAGAGGAACTCATTAGGTCGGGCAAAAGGTTGTCCAAGTTTACGAAGGGAAGGGGATCGGCTGAAACTGATCAACTATTGCGTTCTATGGATGCTGCCTGACCTGCTGAGTTCCTCTAGTATTTTGTGTGTGCGGAAAGTGGGAAACAGTACCCTGAACACTGAAAATCTGAGGATTGCAAATTAAGCATGCAGCCTTGGAGTGGGAGGGGCAGGGTGGAGAGCAAAGTTGGGGGGAACGAACAGGGGATTGCCCATGGAGCACCCAACACCATGAACAGAACAATGCTTATTGTGTTCATTTACATCTGTTAATTTAATGGATAGAAGACACCATCATTTTGCAGGCAAATTCATTCAGCTAATCTTGTGTATGTATAACTGTATATGGCAGAATGAATGAATAATATTTGAAAGAAATGGAGCAGTAAACCCAAAATTAATGGTTTGGAAAGAACGAAAAATGAACCGAAATGCAATATTGCCTTTTTGCTGATGCAGGAAGGATATTAAATTAAATGATTACCAAGAGTATAATCAAAGTTACAATCATAGGAATTGTGGTGCAATCATTTTATTTTCTTCAGGAGAATAACATCACCATCAATATCGTAGATGTTAATTGAAATACCGAGATGTAGTGTATATAAATGTGATATAAGGCATGACCTTGATATATTGCTGTATCAGACACCGTGCCTTTAGTCAAGGATATTTTGTTGTTAGCTCTGAGCAGTCTGAGTGATAGTACTTGTAACAACACTATAGAAGCCCTAGACAAACATTGGTATTGATCTTGGGATGTGAGAAGCAGGAGGCAAAGATCCAGCGTGGGGACTGGTAAAAATACTATGGTGGAGAAACTCAGTAGGCCAAGCAGTGTCCTTTATATAAAATAAGGTGGGGACTGGTGGATTGAGTTCTTCAAGTAAGATCAGTGGTGAGGATAGCAGGACATAGACATGGCAGATGCATGGGGAAGCTTGAGCAAAGCAGCCATTCTCCCAATACACGGACCGCGTGGAGTTGCTTCTCTCGGTGACCAATATTGGCAAAGTCTGGGGAAGATACAGGAGAAGGGAGTTGTGGAGGGGTTGACAATTCTTTTCCTCCCACTGACACTGCTCGACCTGCTGAACAACTCCCCCCCCCGCCCCCCTCCACCAATGGATTTTGTATTGCTGAAAGAGCTGTGTGGCCTGAGGAGAAGAGGTGACAATGAGATACAGGTTAGTACCACAAACTATCACTGAAATATTAAAAGACATTTCAATCCAATCTCATTGCGAGGCATTGAGAGAACTCAAATGGAGCAGATTCAGATTTTCAAATTTCAAATTTATTGTCAGAGTACATACATGACATCACATATAACCCTGAGATTCCTTTTTCCTGCGGGCGTGGCAGAATTACCTGTAATTGGTAGTGCAAAAAATAAACTACACAATGTAAAACATGTAAACAAACAAAGATCTGTAAACAGATAACAAAATGTAAACAAACTGACTGTGCAATATGGAGAGAACAATAAGAAAACCAATAAAGTACACAAGTCAGAGTCCTTAAATGAGTCTCTGATTGAGTTTGTCGTTGAGGAGTCTGATGGGGGAGGGGTACCAGCTGTTCCTGAACCTGATGGTGCGAGTCTTGTGGCACCTCTATCTCTTAACTGATAAAATAGCAATGCGAACAGACCACGTACTGAGTAGCATGGGTCTTTGATAATTGCTGCTGCTCTCTGATGACAGCATTCCCTATAGATGTATGCAACAGTGGGGAGGTCTTTGCCTGTAATTTTCTTGGCTGTGTCCACTACCTTTTGCAGGGTTTTAAGCTCAGGAAAATTGGTGTTTACATACAGACTGTGATACAGCCAGTCAGCACACTTTGCACCACACCTCTGTAGAAATTTGCCAGGGTTTCTGATGTCATATCAAATCTCCGCAAACTCCTGAGGAAATAGAGGTACTGACGTGCTTTGTTCATGATGTGTTGGATCCAGGAAAGATGCTTTGAGATAGTGACTCCCAAAAACTTAAATTTGCTCACCCTCTCCAGCACTGATTCCCCCAGTGATCACTGGATTGTCGACCTCTGACTTTCCGTTCCTTAGTTTTGGTGATATTGTTGATGTTGATGCACCATTCAGCCAAGTTTTAACTTTCCATCCTTTATGAAGGGGATGCCCTTCTTTTATACCACCCACTACTGTGGCATCCTTGGCAAATATGTACATAGTGTTATTGTTGTATCAAGTCACATAGTCAAAGGTGTAAAGTGAGTAGAAGATCAGTACCACAGCCCCGAGGTGCTCTGGTACTGATGGAGATTGTAGAGGAGAAGTTCCTACCAATCTTCCCTGATTGTGGTCTGGAGGTGAGGAAATCCATGATCCAATTACACAGAGGGCTGTTAACTCCCAGGTCTTGGAGTTTGCTGATCAGTTTTGAGGGGATGATGGTGTTAAATGCCAAACTGTAGCCGATAAAGAACATCCTGATGTATGCATTTTTGCTGTCCAAGTGTGTAGAGCCAGTGAGATGGCATCCACTGTAGACCTATTACTACAATAGGCAAACTGGAAGGTATCTATGTCACTGCTCAGACAGGAACTGATATGTTTCATCACCAGCCTTTAGAAACACCTCAGCACTGTTGATCTAAGTGCTACTGGTCGATAGCCATGAAAGTAGGTAACTACACTTTTTCTTGGGCACCAGTATGATTGATGCCTGTTTGAAATGGGTGGGTACCCCACCCCTGTTGGAGTGAGATATTTAAGATATCATGAATACCTTGGTAAGTTGGTCAGCACGGATTTTTAATACTCGGCCAGGTACTCTATCCGGAGTTAGTAAGGGATTACTTAAGCTGGTATGTGAGTGCAGAAAGAAAAAGGTTGAGAACCACTGGTTTAAACCGACAGCTTAGAAGCTAACTGCAATGATGGCAGTGATGCACATTCTATATCTACGGCCAATTATCACCTTTTGTCTGTTCCAGTGTGCTCCTTCCCCCTGCCCTTTGTTCCCTTCTCCCTCAGCCCTTTCATTCAGGTGCCTGTCTGCTTTTTGCTCATACCTTGAGGCAGGGCTCAGGCCTGAAACATCAGTTATATATCTTTACCTCTCATGGGCACTGCAGGATCAGCTGAGTTCCTCCAGCCTTGTTGTATTTTCACTACAATCTGCAACCTTTTGTGTTTTACTTTTATCACAAAGGGACTTTGATCAAGAAGGAAATTGTGTTTTTTTTAATTTTCGCAGATTTTTCTTCAGCTGCAGAGATTTTATTCCATACTATCAGAACTGGAAGTCAGAATTAGATAATGTTTTCAGGAGCTGTGGGGTAGAAGCTCTACTGAATCTGCCACTACTCATTTCAATGGTTCTGAAAAGTTTTACCTCTTGGTCTACCAACCAGTTGGTCTACAATCCAATGATCATTGGGGGATCAGAGGTGGAGAGGGAGAGTAAATTTAGGTTCTTGGGAGTCACTATCTCGGAGGTTCTTTCCTGGACCCAACACACCGATGGCATCGTGAAGAAAGCACGTCAGCCCCTCAACTTCCTCAGGAGTTTGTGGAGGTTTGGTATGACATCAGAAACCCTGGCAAATTTTCTGCAGATGTATGGTGGAAAGTGTGCTGACTGACTGCATCACGGTCTGGTATGGGAGAGTAAAGCCCTCCAAATGTGGTGGACGCAGCCCAGGACATTACAGGCAAAACCTTCACCACTATTGAGTACATCTACAGGGAATGCTGCTGTTGGAGAGCAATCATCGAAGACCCTCACCACCCAGCACATGCTCTGTTTTTGCTGCTGCCATCAGGAAAGAGGCATAGGTACCACTAGACTTACAGCACTAGGTTCAGGAACAGCTGCTCCCCCTCTACCATCAGATTCCTCAACCACAAACAATCAGGGACACATTTAAACATTACAGAACATAGATCATTAGGAATGCAGGACAGGCCCTTCAGCAATGATGCTATGCTATCCTCTGTAATCCTACTACATAGCAATCTAACCCTTCTCTACCTCATACCCCTAACCTTCTAATTTCCTTACATCCATGTGCTGATCTCAGATTGTTTTAAATGTCCTTATTGTAACCACCTCCATTACCACCTCAGGCAATACATTCCCTTATTATCTTTATTTATCTCTTCACAGAGCTGCTTGATGTCTCAAAATAATCAGAAAATGAATTAAAAATAACCTCTAAATAGCTTTACCTCTTTATTCCCACAAGTAAACTACATGAAGACAGTTAACCAAAGCTGACTATTCACATCGAGAATGCAAATTTATTGTATCTTTTCAAGCAGATGTTCAATTTATTATTTAATTTAATCTCAGGAAATATGTTTCATAGTAACATTTAATTGGGACATGATTTGTAGTACAATCTCAAGTACTGTTATAAACCAATTAAGTTTACTGCCAGTACTTCTTCAAAGAGTGAATTTCACACTGCATACAAACAAGACCACCTATGGTTTCATTTAAAGGAATAATCTGTTGTCATTATTCTCTTTAGATCATGAGAGGGATACGAACAAAATGCCAGTATTGCTGGTGTGTGAGAGCATGTACAGGGAGATAATTGCAGCATGAGCAGTTGAAGAGTGAAATATAAAAAATCTGTGTGGGCTCAAATGTCAAATTTTTTTTTCTTTCCTCATTCACAGAAAATTGGGCAGCACATTTAGTGCGGTGGTTAACGCGACACTGCCACATTGACCACCGCCAGTGGGCTGATATCGCCTCAAACCGTGCATCTTGGCGCCTCACAGTTCGTCGGGCAGCAACCTCCTTTGAAGAAGACCGCAGAGCCCACCTCACTGACAAAAGGCAAAGGAGGAAAAACCCAACACCCAACCCCAACCCACCAATTTTCCCCTGCAACCGCTGCAACCGTGTCTGCCTGTCCCGCATCGGACTTGTCAGCCACCAACGAGCCTGCAGCTGACCTGGACATTTACCCCCTCCATAAATCTTCGTCCGCGAAGCCAAGCCAAAGAAGAAGAAAAGTACAGTGCCAGTGACCTGGGTTCGAATCCGACGCTTTCCGTAAGGAGTTTGCATGTTCTCTCAGTATCTGCGTGTGTTTTCTCTGGGTACTCCGCTTTCCTCCCACCCTCTAAAATGTATGGGGTTATAGGTTAGTTTGTGTGTAATGGGGCAACACGTGTTTAAATGGCCAGAATCAGCTTCTACTGTGCTCTAAATATAATTGGAAAACATAATTTAATTACTGGCAAAGCCCAGCATTTATTGTCCATCCCTAATTGCCCCCAGATTGGGCTTGTTGATAAGCAACCACATTGGTGGATCTGAAGTCACCTGCCAGGCAGACTTGCTTAAGCAGATCAATTTCCTTTCTTTATTGGAATTTTGTTACCAGATGGGTTTTAACAACCATCCAGTGTTGAATTCCAGACTTATTTAATTATAGGAACTCCCCAACTTATGTCCATCCGCACATACGACTGAAAATTTGTTAAAAAATAACGGAAAATATAAAATTTATGCAGTTTATATTGTATTTGACAAACTATAATAGGGATACAAGTGCGTACTTATTTTGTTAGTCGGCGTCCTGATGTCTGTAAGCTGGGCACGACCATCTTGATTCCTGTGTGCATGCATGGTTCGTGAATTGGAGTTCGGTTGGTGCATGTGCGAGAGTTAAGAGTGCAAATTCCATATCGTCAGGGCACTTGAATTTAAATTCCCAGCTATCAGGAAGGAATTCTAACTTCTCAGGATCAACAATCCAGGCTTCTGGATGTTTGTCCAGTATGTGACTGTCTCCTCTCACCAGAATTGAAGCTTGAAAGCTTTGTGCTTCCATGAGCTAAACATGGAAGCACCAAGTTTTATATCTGATCATCTGTAAATGGTTCAGTGGGCACAGTGCAAAACATTAAAAGCAATGATAAAAGTCACTGAATGAACAGTTGACAATCATATCAACAGTGGTAATTTGGATAATTTGGATGATCTGATGGAAATTGTTACCCATCAGTAAAAATTCCCCATTATATACCGAGACTGACTTCAAGATTCAAGATTATTTTATTGTCATGTAATAAAGCATGACTGGATATTACCTGGTTTCTTTTGGGGTGACCCCACTGGTTTTCAAACTGCCCCCCAAACTCACATGCCACCTTAAGCAATCCTAATGCCATAAGTGCACTGTGATTAGTAAGGAATTGCTTAAGGTGGTATGTGAATAGGAAGGGAAAGTTGAGAACCACTACTCTAGACCCAATGGTTACTGAAATATTTTGGTTGAGAAAAATTGTCTTGGCCCATTTCCTTTGGAGTTATGAAACCGTGCACATAACGAGTCAATGAGGTACAATTGAAACAGTGGTTTTTCAAACTTTTTCTTTTCACTCACATACCACCTTAAACAATCCCTTACTAATCAGAGAGCATTTATGGCATAGCAGTTGCTTAAGGTGGATTGTGAGTTTACAGGGGGGGGGGGGCAGTTTGAAAACCACTGGTCTACCCTAATGCAGACAAAGATTCGCTATCAGCAGAAATTACCCAGTGCCCCTTACAGTCAAAGAAAGAGAAGCAAAAGAGTCACTGAGTGTCCATGGATTCGCATCCAGGGCTCCCACAGCCTCCACATCCACACTGCCTTCAGTCCAAACCATCAGCAACTCGAGCTCCAGATGCAAACATTTGACATGATCAGGTAGCCTCCAATACCCTTGGCACCCTCTCGCATTCAGTTTCCGATACCTGGTATCTCTTCAGCCAGTCTCCAGCAGTCTGCAGCCTGGTGTGAATTCCCTTGACCGCAGCCACCAGCAGAGATTTCACTTCTTACATACAAATGAGTTAATGTCCAGGAGGTCCGGTTCTAATATACCTGAGATTTAGACTTTAATTATCATATCTAAATTACCAGTCTAACGGTAAAATCAAACTCTTGTGGTGACCTACTTAAAGCAAGCAAACCGGCTCTCAAAATGGCAGATGTGCATGGAAAATATGGGAAATTGACTGACATCCATCACAGGTTTTTATCTGGGCTAATGCCATCACTGATTACATAATTTCCTGTCCATGCGACAGAAGGAGTGATGTATATAAGCATGCAAGCCTGGAGGTCTCAGTCTTGCACTAGAGTCCACAGCATGTACATTGACTTCCCAGTGTATACATCAACTTGACTACAGGTTCAGCGATTCCACAACATGTATACTGACGTCTATAGTAGCTTAATATAGAATAGTTCGCTATATCCTTAACATTCACAAAGGGAAATGAAACTTCTAGGTTGTGGTAGAAACAGAACAGAATTCTGTTGGTGCCTTAGCGTTGATGTGTGCACCCTATGGCCATTGACAAGTCATAATGTGGCTGTCAATTGTAAGGCTTAATCAGCTGTCTTTTGCCCAGGAAACTATTTATGAATGGACAGTTTCGGCCTGACTGTCAGAGCCATTGGCGCTTTTGTAAGCTTCACCTTAGGAAATGGCTTTGGATGATGGCTTTGAATAGTTAGTTTAATTGGTGATTTAACTTGTCTGAAAACATACAAGTTTTTTTTTCCCTAATACTAGTTTTAAGGCTAGGGAATAAAGATAAAATCAGATGTGCTTTTTCATAATAATTGCTGTTTCTGGATGGCTCAAAAATAGAATCCTTTACAAAGATTCACTGTCCTATGGGTGAAGAAATGGTCCACTTATTCTAAGAGTATAATCTTTAGTTCAAGACACACTAGCTCGTGGAAGCATCATTCCCATATTCATCCTATCAAACCTGTAAGAATTTTGCATGATTCAATGAGATCTCTTTTCATTCTTTTGGATTGAGCAGGCTTGGTTTGCTTCAGGTCTCTTTGATGGACAATGGCCATCCCTATGAATCAATCCAGTTGCATTTCGTCTATTGCAAAAATGTAATTTCTTTAATACAATATTCTGAATTTTGCAGGATCTTGTATAACTTTAGTGACATATCTTTATTCTTGTAATAAAAGCCAAAAGTATCCTTTGTCTTCCAAACTATTTGCTCTACTTGGAAGTTAATTAATAGCACCAAAAGGCTGGAGTTGCTGGATGACAGGACTTGGACTTGGACCATGCTCCTGTTCTGGCCTGATCCCAGGACTCTTACTGAGGGAGGGACTTGGCATAACTGCCTTTATTAGGGGATTCCAGGGAGTGGCGTCACTGAAGGAATGTGGGCCAGCCATATATATGAACCAAACATATACGCAGTGCCAGTAACCAAGTAACAGTATTCAGTGATGTATTACCACACGAATCTGCAATGATTTGTGTACAAGGACACTCAGCTTCCTCTGAACTCCAATGCCTTTCAAACTTTCACCATTTGTCTTCCAAAGTGTATGATTTCACATTTTTCAACATTATTTACCATTTGCCATATCACGGTATTTTCACATATGCCCTGTCTAGGCCCCCTTGAAGCACTCTCATCCTCTGTGTGGTTACACTGTGACACAGTTTTGTATCATTAACAAACTTGGATATAATACACATGGCCTCCTCCTCGAAGCCATTCATACAGATTGTGCATAATTGGAGCCAAAATACAGCTTCACCTCACTAGTTGTAACCTCCCAAGCTAATAATCATCTGCTTATTCTGATGGCCTCTTTCCAGCTGATTATCAGCATTATTTTATCTAATCAAATACGATGTTACTCACTGTTGGATATTTCCATGAGAAATTTTATATGCTGAGATGTTGTATTTTGTCTCTAATATATCTATTAAAATTGATGGAAAAATATCCATAGATCATATTGTGTGGGTGGTGATATGCAAGAGGTCTGTTGTATTCAAGACCTCCTTTGCCCAAATGTGGTTGACACAGCTGGTACGAACAATGAGTCTGAAGGGAAGCTATTACCTAAATGTTTCTCTTGTTTCATATATAAGTACATCAGGAGTTTGGGAGTAGTTTGGAAAAGAGTGAGTCTCCTTAGATGTTGAGCCAGGTGAAGTGGATGAGCAGCACAAATGAATACTTTGAATCTCTTTTCTCCAAGGAAAATGTTGTTCAGGGGCCTGCCTACATTTTGTCATAACTTGATGAAGGACGCAGGCCTGAAACGCTGGTTCTGTATCTTTGCTGTATAAAATACACTGTTTGACCTGCTGATTTTCTTCATCATTGTGCTTGTTTTAACTTCAACCGCGGTGTCTGCAGACTTTCATATTTTACCCGTGTAGGGGAATGTTCCACAACAGGACTATTTCTAATCCATTCCATCTTCTCTACCTCTTTTCAGCTCCGACCAACAACAACAACAATGGGGCCACAGGTGGCATGAGGAGTGAATTATCAGTTCGTGGAAGCTTATGTCTGTTTCTTGCAATTTTGCACTCTTAAATACTTGGTGCTCGGTGCACCCAAATATTTAAGAATGCAAAATTGTAGGCCACAAAGCAATGTTGACTGCCTTCTTGGGGGAGTGCCTCACCTAGATTTGATTCAATGTTGGAATGCAGGCTGGAAACTGAGACAGATGTTTGACAGCATCTACCTGGCATGGGCAGGCGGAGATCTTGAAGTTGCCGAGACTTTTTCCTACTTTTTACTACTCCCTCACCAACTGGGACGGATGATTTGAAACGACGAGCAACAAAAGGTGAAATCTTCCACACTTTCACCTCATAGTGACTTCCTTTCAATATACCAGCCCCAGGTGTTTAAGTTTAAGGGTTTAAAATAGTGATTGATTGCTTCTGCAGGATCATGTCGTGAGCATCTAGATTAGGAAGGTGGCATCACTCACCTCTCTCATGACCCCATGTTGTTAAGTTAGTGTTCCCATTATGTGTTGGGATTTGAGCTCCAGCTTCAATGGCAGAAGGCTAGCTGGTTGAATTTATTGAACAGTGCAACAGATTACGTTAGGCTTCCTCTCCCGGAGAGGAAATATTGAACCATGTGATTCTATCGATCTTTCCTGATTCACAGACACTGTCAGTCTCTTTGTTCCAGTGAACAAACAACACTACAGGGGAAGATGAGAATTTTGCTAATTTTGATGTTGAGGGGAAGAACACAAGACATACTGAAAGGAGTGGTGATAAATAATTATATTTTTAACAAACATACTGTAGACTGTGGTATCAAGGATAGAATATGTATTCCTTCATAGAATCGTCTTTGAAAAGGCACTTGATTAGAGGATGAAATATGTCTGGTGAAGATGTGTCAGAAAGCAAAGCTTTATTTATTCATCCACTGAGTTCTCATATGACTTTAGTGTAACAAACTCAAGGAGATTATTTTTTGAAAATCATAAAGCTGCAGATGTGAAAACACACAGGAAGTCAGGCTGCATTTATAGGATGGAAAATTGAATTAACATTTCAGATCAACATTTCTGATGCAAGGTTTCTTTCTAGAGATACTGTCTAATCAGTTAAACGTTTTGATTTTAACTTTTTAACATCTGCACTATAATTTGTACTGATAAATCTTTGTTGTCTTTCACTTTCATCTCGAGCAACAATTTCAGTGCCATTTGAAACTATCTTTTTCAAATGAGTTGGTGGTGTGTGCTGCAAATCATGCCTTTCCAATTTGTTTGAGTTTTTTGACAAGGTGATGAAGGGGGTGATGAGGGTAGGGCAGTGGATGTTGTCCACATTGACTTAAACATCTGTTTAAGGTGAATGGAAGAGGGTAGAGGTGCAATGTCAGAGGATTGTTCTCAAAGAGTTGTGGGTATCTCAAATCTGAATCTGATCCAGAAGGTATGGGATGCATGGGATCCACTGTGAATTGATTGCTTGGATTCAGAATTGACATGCCCATGGAAGAAAGAAGATAATAGCTGATGGCCATTAGTCTGGCTGGTGGTTCGTAACCACAGTAGTTCCACAGGGGTCAGTGTTGGGACCCTGTTGTTTGTGATACATACACGCAACCTGGATGAGCATGTATGTGGGTGGATGAGAACGTTTGCAGATAGCTCAAATTGTGGACAGTATAGAGCGTCATCAAAGAATACAACAGCATATTGATCCATGAGGGATGTGGGTAGAGAAATGGCAGGCAGAGTTTAGTCCTGACAAGTGTGAGGTGTTGCACTTTGGGAGGTCCAATGTATGGGGAAACACCAGAGGACGTGGATTGAACATGGTGGTGCGGGGTTGGATGTGGCTTGAGTTGACTACCAATGGTAGGGGCAGAAGCAGATAGACACATCAACATGCAGGGAATAGAGGGAAATATATAATGTGCAGTTTTCATTTAGTTTGGACATTTTGTTTGGTGCATACATCATGGGCCAAAGAGCCTGTCCTGTGCTGTGTAGTTGTATCTTCTATAGCTCACTTTCTTATGGCAAAGTAAATAATAGTTAAGAACCTATTTTCCAATACAAATATACTTTGGGTAAGTTGATCTCATGATTATAAGGTGTATTAATCATGTCTTCCATACTTGAAGAGTCTTCCTTCCTGAATATACCTTGATAAAGGGCTCAAGCCCCAAATGTTGGTTATTTATCTTTATCTTTGCTGCATAAGTACACTGTTTGACCTGCTAAGTTTCTCCAGCACTGTGTTTTTACTTCAACAATGCTGTCTGCAGACTTTCATGACTTCCTGAATTATTATCATTAAGTGGAGCCCAGATTATAAATGTGAAATATTCACACTGCAGGAGTAATCTGAACACTATAATTAAGCTGGTGTAAGAAGAGAAGGGCTTGCAAATGCATGGACAAGTCCCAAATGGGAAATGATCTGAGTGCAGAGAAACCTCACACAAAGTTAAATTAGTTTGAAATTTTGCCAAAATGCTAGGCACATAGATAAAACTGATAAAATAATGTATAACATGACATCTAAATGCAGTAAAATCCCCAGTATCCGGAATTCAAGCAACCAGCAAAAAAAAACCAAACAAACAAACATTAAACAACTAAGAATAAATAAATATTTAAAGTTTCACATTGTGAAAGTAAATGTTCTCCGAAAACCACCCTGCCCCTTGATGTAGATGGGAGCAAACATTCAGCTAGCAGATTGCCCCGGTCGTGCTCCACCCATAGAATTTGAATAAAATTGTGTTTGAATAAAATGGCGGTGCCCAGGATGAAGAGCCGCTGATGCCACTCGCTGCTGGGGCGACTCTCCCAAAGTGTCTCCCTATCCCTGCCTAATAAGAGTCTTTATCTTTATTAGTATAGCATCGAATCCATGCTACTGAAGACCCAACTGCGCTGGGTGGGTCACGTCTCCAGAATGGAGGACCATCGCCTTCCCAAGATTGTGTTCTATGGCGAGTTCTCCACTGGCCACTGAGACAGAGGTGCACCAAAGAAGAGGTATAAGGACTGCTTAAAGAAATCTCTTGGTGCCTGCCCCATTGACCACCGCCAGTGGGCTGATCTCGCCTCCAACTGTGCATCTTGGCGCCTCACAGTTCGGCGGGCAGCAACCTCCTTTGAAGAAGACCGCAGAGCCCACCTCACTGACAAAAGACAAAGGAGGAAAAACCCAACACCCAACCCCAACCAACCAATTTTCCCTTGCAACTGCTGCAACTGTGCCTGCCTGTCCCGCATCGGACTTGTCGGTCACCAACGAGCCTGCAGCATACGTGGAGATACCCCTCCATAAATCTTCGTCCGCGAAGCCAAGCCAAAGAAGAAAAAAGATATTATTAAGTGTATTAGAAAAGCTTTATCTGTAAATTTGGGGGAGAGGAGGGAGGTTAATTATGAGGGTGGCAAAGTTAGTATGACGACATTACTGCGCCAGCAAGCGGGGTTCGAATGTATATTTAAATTTTGTATGTTATGGGAATTAAATTTTGTTATGTACATGACAGCAGTGATAAAAATTAGTCCAGACAATGTTATATTTAAAATAATATCTTTAATTATTAAGAAACACTTAACACTTGATATCACACTTATCTAAATGTAACTAAATTTATCTACACTTATCTAACATAACAAATTATGTGCAAATATACTGGTGTGTGTGGAATACCGCAAGCCATAACAGCTCAAGGTTTAATTCTTGGAAGGCAGTTTAAAGTTCATTTTCAGAAATTCAATGATGACACATGGGCTTGAAATTGCTGCGACATGCAGGCTTTAAGGGATGGATATATGCAGGTCTTAGATGAAATTAACAGTTCATGAAGTGGTTGAAAGGGACCAGGGATGACAGAATGTTGATTAACACACAAAACCCTTGTTGAGGTGCTTCAATGAAGTATTCTTTTAGACAAGTGCCAACTACAATTCCCGTCTTCTTTAGCATAGGGGACATGAAGCAAGTGATGCTCACAGGGCTTCCAGAATCCTTTTCATGGGTCAGTTGAAGTAGAGTGCAGTATTTCTTCTGCAATAAGAACCATTTTTGTGGCTCAGTCGAAGTGGTCTTTTCATTCCTCTATAAGCAAAAGGAGGAAATCTGACTGTTTGTTGATAACCACAAAATGAGGCCAAGTGGGTTTCCTAATCCCACGAAAGAGGTCGAAGAGCTCTTTACCCTTGTGCTGCCTTCTTAAAATGTGCACTGTCCTTTCAATAAGCTGGTCACATGGTCTCTGGTTCAAGGCTTCTCCCTTCATTCTGCAAATATATCAAAGATAAGACCATGCTGTCTTCGAAGCCTGCTGCTAGTTCACAGTCACTTTCCAAAACCTGTAAGGTTTGCTAGATCTGTTCTCTTAAAGGGACAGTCCCAAACAAATAAAATGAACCGAAAAATGGGAGAATATCACACCTGATTAAAGTGAACTTTACATAATTAAGGATAACAATACTGATGTTTTTTTTTAAAAATTACTTTACATTTTACATTGTTTATTGTCTTTTAAACTATATATTCTTAATGCACAGTAATTAATGTTGTTGGTGCTGTTTAATTGCTCAGCAAAAGGAGGCATAAGGCACTCCTTCCATCCAATAGTCTACAGGTCACCCTTGGACAAGGTATAGTACTTGTTTAGCCTTCCAATCAAATTCACGTGAAGCCATGGATTACAAATGATAGATGGTTTTTACAAACAGATTCTACAAATTGGAATTTATAGTTTTAAAGTAAAAATGCTGAGCAGATAAATCTGCTGGTCAATGGCCAGGGTTACTCATCCAATATGGACACTGCAACTGAAGAAGGCAACGGGAAACCATTTCAGTATTTTTTCCTTGTATAATCATGAACTACGGTCTCAGCTCAAAGGTGGATTCCTCAATGAAGGAGAACAGTGGAGGCAACAACTACAATTCGGAGGGTCAGAGATCGTGACGGATGAAGACCGATGATCACCCTCCGGTGAATGACAAGGCACCTGAATGATGATGATTCTTAATGCAGGTGCATTAGTTAAGCAATATAAGTGTGTGTCTCTCAAGCAACCAGAAAATTTGCATATCCGCCATCCACAATCCCCAAAGGTGCCAGATATTGGGAACTTTACTGTATTTCAAAAGGACATGACAGGGACACAGTGACTTCATAACCTCATTGCTGGATGGATGTGAAAAACAAATATTTTTGGCATTTTTGCAAGCTAGCTCAAACTGTTGCAAAAAGCACCTCATAGAAGTTAGAAATTCCTACCAACAATAATTTGTAGTTTGTAGTGCACGTCGAAAGAATCAAAGGCTTGTTGATCCAAACCAAGGCTTTTATTAACTAGAAGACTGGAGCGTATCACATGTAGGTTGACCAGTCCAGGATGACCTGGTCTGGCTAGGAGCAACCCTTTAAGAGCTGCCAGTAGGTGTGGCTACGCCCTCAGCCCATCACAGTCATCCTACACTACCATCGGTACATTTCCACATTGGTGATGGAATCCGTACTATCACATAGTTCAAACTTGACTTTCATGGAGCAGAATGTTCCAAACTTTGAAAGCACTTTTAAATCTTTTTAAATAATGCTGCAGTAATAAGAAGTTGAATTTGATCAATTTTTCTTTGATGATTTTAGACTTACTGCCAGAGTTCATACATGACAGACTGAGCGGATGAGACCAATGGAAATCCAACGGTCAAGAAGGCGGCCTCTGCAAGCGTTGTGGAACTCGAAGAGCATGACAAGGCACAGAAGTCATCCTGGTCATCCACTGCGCCTTGTCCCATCTCCAGCTGTTTTGATTTTTGGTCCTGCCATTGGATCCAGATGGGAAATAGGGAGAGAGAGAGAGAGAGAGTGAGGCTGACGCTGTGCAACTCTCCCTCACTTTAATCTAAATCATGCACTAGTCTCGATATCATCATCATCTTTAATGGTGTCAAGGTCCTCATTGAAGATAAGACATCACATAGAACCCTGAGATTCTTTTTCCTGCAGGCATGGTAGAATTACCACTAAATAGGTAGTGCATGTGATGTCGCATGCCAAGTTAATTACCACTAATAGGTAGTGCATGTGATGTCGCAGGCCAAGTTAACAACTGTCTGAAATTTATTCTTGACCTGAGAGTTGGCACTTCTTTACCAGGCAGTGATGCAACCAGCCAGAATGCTTTCCGAGGTATACCTGTAGAGGTTTTCAAGAGTTTTCGGTGACGTACTGAATCTCCTCATGACACCTCACAAAGTATAGCCACTGGTGAGCCTTCTTTGTGATTACATCAACATGCAGGCTCCAGGACCGATCCTCCAGGACAGATCAGGTATTTGAAGTTTTTGACCCTCTCCACTACTGAGCCCTCAACGAGGACTGGGTTGTGTTCCCCTGACTTCCTTTTGAAGACCAATGGTTTTGCAAGCATTGAGCACAAAATGGTTGTCATTACACCATTCAACGAGCTGATCTATCTCCCTCCTGTACGTTTCCTCACTGCTGTTGGCGATTCTGCCAACAACTGTGGTGTCTTCGGCAAACTTGTAGATAGCATTGGAATTGTGCCTGGCCACACAGTCAGTGAGAGAAAATGAAAGTTGTCAACATTGCAGGCCAGAACTTATCATCAGGACCCTTCATAATTCAAAAGGATCCTGCCCACAACTCTGAAAATTCTTTTCTCTTCCATTGAGATGCTGTTCAAGTCAAATCAAGTTTATTGTCATCTGATTGCACAAGGTACAAACCAATGAAACACCAGTCCTTGGTGCAGAACATACAGACACACAACCAGACATAACACACATACAGCCAAACAATACACATGCAGGACAAGTATTCATATATACCAATAAATATCATGAATATGCGAGTCTCAGATGGTTAGTGTGAGCAGTTCCTTTGGTCGTTCAGCATTTTCACTACCTGTGTGAAAAAGCTGATCCTCAGCCTGGTGGTGCTGGCTCTGATCCTCCTGTATCTCTTTCCTGATGGGAGCAGCTGAAAGGTGCTATGTACAAGGTGGAAGGGGTCCTCAATGATTTTCCATACCCTCCTCAGGCAACAATCCCAGTAGATCACATCGATTGGGAGGACGGAGACCCTCTCTGCCACTCTTCTGGTCTTATGGATTGATCTCTGAGCCATTTCTCTGCAACAAACTTACCACCCAGTGATGCAGTCAGCTAGGACGCTCTCAATAGAGGTCCTGTAGAAAGTTGATATGATGGTGGCCAGTAGTCTTGCCCGCTTCAGTCTTCTCAGGAAGTGCAGTCATCATTCCATCTTTCTGACAAGTGGTAATGTCTTCAAAAAGCAGCCTCTGTCCTCAAAGACCCCCACCACCCAAGCCATGTCCTCTTCTCTCTGCAATGACAAGAACTCAGTGGCACAAGGACAGCTTCTTCCCCGCTTCCATCAGATTCCTGAATAATCAACGAACCAAAGACACTGCCTTACTTTTCGTGCACTATTATTTTTTTATAATTTATAATAATATTGTAAGCTGGCTATAATATGAATATTTGGACTATGACGCTGCCGCAAAACACCAAATTTCATGACTTGTTTGTGACAATAAGTTCTGATTCTGATGCAATTAATCCTGCTGAGATCTTCCAGCAGATTGTGTGTTCCTCTAGCTCAAAAAGAAAAGGTACTGGGAGTGCTAGAGTTGGAACTTCAGGGGAATGGGGCACTACATAGATGGACAAGTTGGGTAGGGGGAGGAGGTACTGTCAAACAATAATAGAAAAATAATTCAGTCCACTGGGCAGAGCTGACAGGGATGTGACAAGTGGAGTGGAAGTCAAGATCGTATCTGCTCTAAAGTAGGCAATCTCACTAGCAAGGTAGTTGAACTTGGACCACCACATAGGAACATGATATTGTTGTTTTCGTGAGATATGATCGAAAAGGCAGGCCTGGAAACTTAACTTTCCAGCCTATAGAATGTTTGATACAACAGATGGAGTAGGTTATAAAAGAGGATGTCACAATGCAACATTGATCTGAGTCCATGAATGCAGTAAGGAAGGAGGATATGCTAGGTACAGAATCCAAAATTAGGGCAAAAGATGGTAGAGGTTATTAGTGGAGGGCCCTTTTCTGATTAGAAAATAGAAATCAAGTCAAGTCCATTGTCATCTAATTGCACAAGTACAACTCGACGAAACAGCGTTCTCTAGTCTTTGGTGCAAGACACACAACCCGACAAAACAGATATATGGACAAACAATACACATGCAGGACAAGTATTCATATATTAAAATATTGTTTTGGGAATATGAGAGTTTCGGATTGTTAGTGTGAGCAATTCCTTTGGTCGTTCAGCATTCTCACTCTCCATGGGAAGAAGCTGCTTCTCAGCCTGATGGTGTTGGCTTTGATCCTCCTGTATCTTTTTCAGTATCTGTATTTCTGACAATACACCATAGTACAGGGCCTTCAGCCTATGATGTTGTATCGACCTATGTAAACCCACTTCACAACAATCTCTTTGGCTTGGCTCCGTGGACGAAGATTTATGGAGGGGGTAAATGTCCATGTCAGCTGCAGGCTCGTTTGTGGCTGACAAGTCCGATGCGGGACAGGCAGACACGGGTGCAGCGGTTGCAGGGGAAAATTTGTTGGTTGGGGTTGGATGTTGGGTTTTTCCTCCTTTGTCTTTTGTCAGTGAGGTGGGCTCTGCGGTCTTCTTCAAAGGAGGTTGCTGCCCGCCGAACTGTGAAGCGCCAAGATGCACAGTTTGAGGCGATATCAGCCCACTGGCGGTGGTCAATGTGGCAGGCACCAAGAGATTTCTTTAGGCAGTCCTTGTACCTCTTCTTTGGTGCACCTCTGACACAATTGTCAGTGGAGAGCTCGCCATATAACACGATCTTGGGAAGGCGATGGTCCTCCATTCTGGAGACGTGACCTACCCAGCGCAGTTCGATCTTCAACAGCGTGGATTCGATGCTGTCGGCCTCTGCCATCTTGAATACTTCGATGTTAGGGATGAAGTCGCTCCAATGAATGTTGAGGATGGAGCGGAGACAACGCTGGTGGAAGCGTTCTAGGAGCCGTAGGTGATGCCGGTAGAGGACCCATGATTCGGATCCGAACAGGAGTGTGGGTATGACAACGGCTCTGTATACGCTTATCTTTGTGAGGTTTTTCAGTTGGTTGTTTTTCCAGACTCTTTTGTGTAGTCTTCCAAAGGCACTATTTGCCTTGGCGAGTCTGTTTTCTATCTTGTTGTTGATCCTTGCATCTGATGAAATGATGCAGCCGAGATAGGTAAACTGGTTGACCGTTTTGAGTTTTGTGTGCCCAATGGAGATGTGGGGGGGCTGGTAGTCATGGTGGGGAGCTGGCTGATGGAGGACCTCCGTTTTCTTCAGGCTGACTTCCAGGCCAAACATTTTGGCAGTTTCCGCAAAGCAGGACGTCAAGCGCTGAAGAGCTGGCTCTGAATGGTCAACTAAAGCGGCATCGTCTGCAAAGAGTAGTTCACGGACAAGTTACTCTTGTGTCTTGGTGTGAGCTTGCAGGCGCCTCAGATTGAAGAGACTGCCATCCGTGCGGTACCGGATGTAAACAGCGTCTTCATTGTTGGGGTCTTTCATGGCTTGGTTCAGCATCATGCTGAAGAAGATTGAAAAGAGGGTTGGTGCGAGAACACAGCCTTGCTTTACGCCATTGTTAATGGAGATGGGTTCAGAGAGCTCATTGCTGTATCTGACCCGACCTTGTTGGTTTTCGTGCAGTTGGATAACCATGTTGAGGAACTTTGGGGGGCATCCGAGGAGCTCTAGTATTTGCCAAAGCCCTTTCCTGCTCATGGTGTCGAAGGCTTTGGTGAGGTCAACAAATGTAATGTAGAGTCCTTTGTTTTGTTCTCTGCACTTTTCTTGGAGCTGTCTGAGGGCAAAGACCATGTCAGTAGTTCCTCTGTTTGCGCGAAAGCCGCACTGTGATTCTGGGAGAACATTCTCGGCGACACTAGGTATTATTCTATTTAGGAGAATCCTAGCGAAGATTTTGCCTGCAATGGAGAGCAGCGTGATTCCCCTGTAGTTTGAGCAGTCTGATTTCTCGCCTTTGTTTTTGTACAGGGTGATGATGGTGGCATCACGAAGGTCCTGAGGCAGTTTTCCTTGGTCCCAACAAAGCTTGAAAAACTCATGCAGTTTGGCATGCAGAGTTTTGCTGCCAGCCTTCCAGACCCTCTATTTTTCATGCGCCTATCTAAGAGTCTTTTAAATGTTTCTATTGCACCACAATCCATGGCAGTGCATTCTCTGTGTAAAAACAAACATGTAACTGACATCTCCCCTGAACTTTCCTCCAGTCACTTTTAAACTGATGTTAGAGGACAGAAACCTGTGGGCTTTGATGCTTTGTGGGTAGAGCTCTTACTCTTTGTAATATAACTGTATTCTTTGGAATTTGGTTGGGAATTATGATTAGAAGTTTATTATTTGATGTGTTTGATGGTAAGCAGAATAGTCATAGACTACAGGATGATATTGGTCAGTTAGTAATGGGGCAGAGAAATGCAGTGGCAGATTGTGATAGTACAGATTCTATCACCAAAGTGTACATGTACCGATGGTCGTGTAGGATGACTGTGATTGGCTGAGAGTGTAGCCACACCTACTGGCAGGTCTTAAAGGATTGCTCCTAGCCAGACCAGATCATTCTGGACTGGTCGACCTACTTGTGATATGCTCCAGTCTTTTAGTTAATAAAAGCCTTGGTTTGGATCAACAAGTCTTTGATTCTTTTGACACGCTCCACACAGATGGAATTTAGATTTAATAGTTTTTATCCAATGAATGTGAGATAGTGCAATTAGGGAGGTCTAATAAGGGTAGAATGGTAGGGCCCAGTGAGTGAACAGAAGATCCTTTGAAGTAGTAACTAGTCCAAGAATCCCTTAAGGTGGCAGCACAAGTAGAACACACGACAAAGAGGAGGAAAGGTTATTTGTATTTATTAGCTGGAGAATATAATGCAAAAGGGAGGAGGTCATACTGCAAGTTAATTGTTCCCATAGATACAGTTTCAGTCACCACTTTACTGGGAGGATGCGAATGCCGTGAAGAGGGTGCAGAGGAGATGAAGCAGAATGTTGCCTGGACTTGAGCATTTCAATTTTGAGGAGAGAGTGGAGAAGCTTGAGTTTGTTTTCCTTAGAGTGGAAAAGGCTAGGAATGGTTGAGGGGAGTGGGGGTGGGGTGGGAAGGAGGGAGGAACCTCCAAAATAATTTGGGGTCATATTTGGTATATAGTAGGAACGTTTTTCCCTCACTAGAGGTTCCTCAAACTAGAGGGTATAGATCAAGATTAGGTTTAGAGGGCAATCTTATCACAAAGAAGACAGTTGGAATTTGGAACACTGCCTGAGAGTGTGGGAGGCTGTCACTCTCATAATCTTTCAGAAGTCTCCAAACAAAATTTGAATTACCAGGGTACAGAGAGGTAGGGAACATTACTATTCAGTCAGGTTTGTAAATATGACTACTTGATGATCGGCACAGACATGGTCAACCTGAGAGCCTGTTTCTATGCTGTATGTCTCTAGGACACATTGAGAGTGTGGCTACAGATTAGAATGTTTTTCATCTGCTCTCTCAGCTGAATACAATTGGATGTCTTGGTGAGACTGCTCTTGGGAGTATTGTGTACAGTTTCGGTCTCCTAACCCAAGAAGGTACGTATTTTCTGCACAGGAGAGTGTAGCTTCATTCAAATGATTCACTCAGCGACTTGCATGGATGGAGAGTAAGAGTAGAAATTGAGTTATCAAGGCCAGCAATCTCCAGGGTTTAGAAGAAACCTGCCTAAATAACTACCAATCAGTGGCACTCCAATAACTGGCAATGAAGTGTTTTGAGAGGCCGATGTTTGAAGTATATCAACTCTTGTCTGAGTGGCGACATGGAGCCATTTCAATTTGTCTACTGCAGTAACAAATCAATGGAAGATGTATCTCACTGGCTCGAGCGTAAATTAGGATGCTATTTATTGATAACAGCTCACCATTCAACACCATTATCCTCTCAAAAGTGATCAGCAAACTTTAAGATCTGGGCCTCAATATCTCACTGTGTAATTGGATCCTGGATTCCCTCACCTCGAGATTACAATCAGTAATAATTCATAATGTGAGAGATGAGAAAAACTGTCATTGTAATATGAACATGAAGAAATGAAGAAAATAAAATTGATACATAAGTAAATGAATGAAGCCAGTGCAAACAACATGAGACATGGATATTAGAAGGCAGGAAGCTGACACTGTCTGAGTAAGATACGAATCTCCTACACCAGCAAGTTCACTGAATGAAGGAGAGAAGGACAGACAATTGAGAATAGAAGTAGAGTTAGTCTGAACGAGATAAGGGTCGCCAAGCCTCAGATAGAATTAGCAAGGCTTGCATAAATAATTAGAAGACCTTAGATAGTATTAGGAAGTTATACATATATAATTAGTAAGCCATACAACGGATTTTTCAAGTATGTATATTTAACTGAAAAACCTCACAAAGATAAGCGTATACAGAGCCGTTGTCATACCCACACTCCTGTTCGGCTCCAAATCATGGGTCCTCTACCGGCACCACCTACGGCTCCTAGAACGCTTCCACCAGCGTTGTCTCCGCTCCATCCTCAACATCCATTGGAGCGCTTACACCCCTAACGTCGAAGTACTCGAGATGGCAGAGGTCGACAGCATCGAGTCCACGCTGCTGAAGATCCAGCTGCGCTGGATGGGTCACGTCTCCAGAATGGAGGACCATCGCCTTCCCAAGATCGTATTATATGGCGAGCTCTCCACTGGCCACCGTGACAGAGGTGCACCAAAGAAAAGGTACAAGGACTGCCTAAAGAAATCTCTTGGTGCCTGCCACATTGACCACCGCCAGTGGGCTGATAACGCCTCAAACCGTGCATCTTGGCGCCTCACAGTTTGGCGGGCAGCAACCTCCTTTGAAGAAGACCGCAGAGCCCACCTCACTGACAAAAGGCAAAGGAGGAAAAACCCAACACCCAACCCCAACCAACCAATTTTCCCTTGCAACCGCTGCAATCGTGTCTGCCTGTCCCGCATCGGACTTGTCAGCCACAAACGAGCCTGCAGCTGACGTGGACTTTTTACCCCCTCCATAAATCTTCGTCCGCGAAGCCAAGCCAAAGAAAATATTTAACTAGTAAACCCTAGACAAGATTAACGAACCCTGCAGATGAAGGGACTGTAGCCCTGAGAGTCGGGAAGGTGTGAATGGGTACAAGGGCTAGGATGTGAATAAGGACAATGGGAATAGTGGCATAAGAAGACACCGACAGGATACCCCCTGGTCCTCCAAGTATACTGAAACTGCACGTAGGCAGGAAAGATTGCCTCTGCCAAACCCATCCAGGGGGCAGAAGAATGTAAGGGGGAGGGTATTCTGATGCTGAAATTTACTGTATAAAAGTTGGGTGAGCCCCAGTGTATGTGTGTATTCCCAGGGTAAGGGGAAGCACCCAACTTTGCATTGTTGCTGTAATAAATGTTCTTTGTTCTCAATTTTTGTCTCGAGCAATTTCTTTAAAGGTACTTCTATTTCTAACGAATGGGGGCTCGTCCGGGATCACACTCCCTCCACTGATAGAGTACCCCGACGACGAGAGTAGGTGCACCCCAGCTGATTCAGCTGGACTCACGGATGACGGGTGACTGGTCAGTGGATGAAGCGAGTGATATCCGAGAAGAGGCATTGAGAACAAACGACGGAAGAAACGTTAAGGAAGCGCGCTAGAACCTTGCTACTGGAACCTGGTAAGAGGAATTTTACTTGCCTTTCAGTATGGGAAATACAGGTAGCAAGGAAGAGAGTCCTGGTTCAGGATGTGAGGATCAGATAACTACACACAGCCCGCTTGGGTTGATGTTATCTGAGTGGGGCACGGGAAGGACCCGTGGAAAGGACAAACTGACCATGGTCAGGTATTGTTGTAGGGACTGGGTTAAATACCCGATAAAAGGGAGCTCCGTGTACTGGCCAAAACTCGGATCCGAGGATGACTGGATGTGTCAAGCATTGAACATCTGGCTCTATCAAAACCAGAGAGATAACCTAGAGAGCAGAGAATATGCAGCCTGCTGGCTTAGGGGATCGTTTGATCAATTGGTTTTGAAAGAAAAAGAGTACAGGGATAAGAGAGAGGAGGAACCTTTTGTCCCTGAACCACAAGGGTGGGATGTGTTACATTCCCTCCCTCCACCTTATGTTCCTCCTATGCCGGCTCCTATCTTTCCTCCCCCTCCTATAACCTACCCTTCTGCACCTTCCCCACCTCCCCCACCACTAGAGAAGAGAGAAGAGAGCAGGAGTGGTATGATGACTCTCTCACAAAGCACTCGATTACCACCCCCGTTGACAGGAGAGAGAGGAGACTTTAATTCAGAACATTGTGAGACTCTTCAGGAAGAAAGGGCAGAGCCCCCCAATCCATCTCCCAGGGAGCAGGAACCCAGACCAAATCAGCCAGAAACCAACTGGATGCGACCCCTGCGGGAGGTTCCCGTAGGAGAGGGTCTCGGTTTCGTTAATGTGCCCCTGACCAGTACTGAAGTGCGTAACTTTAAGAAAGAACTTACCTCCCTGATAGAAGATCCCCAGGGATGTGCTGAACAGTTAGACCAATTTCTGGGACCAAATCTATATACTTGGGAGGAGTTAACATCTATCTTTAGGACCCTGTTTACTTTGGATGAGCGTGGGATGATCCGCCAGGCAGGGATTAAAGTCTGGGATAGGGATCACCAAGGGGGACTAGATGTGGTACCAGGAGAAACTAAATTCCCCTTGGCAAGACCTAATTGGGATAAAAATACCAATGATGGTCGGGTACTGATGGAAGAATACAGGGTTAATTTGATAAGAGGAATCAAGGAATCTGTCCCAAAGGGACAGAATTTCAAGAAAGCCTTTGAGGTTCCCCAAGGTCCCGACGAGACCCCTTCCGCATTTCTGAACAGATTACGTACTGCAATACAGCAATATGGGGGTCTCGACATAGAATCCCCGGCAGGGCAACAATTGGTACTAACTGGTTTTGTTACCAACTCAGCCCCAGACATTAGAAGAAAGTTACAAAAGACAGAAAATTGGCATGAGCAGGGAATAACCCAGCTTCTACAGATCGCACAAAAAGCATTCGTCCAGAGGTCTGAAGATAAGCAAATAGGGAAGGCAAAGACATTAATCCAAGCAGTCAGAGAGGTAGTAGATGAGCGACCTAAAAAGGATAGGGACTGTGTGCCAGCTCCTGTATGCCGTGAGGGAAGCCACGGGTGGGGAAGTGCGGACCCCAGTGGATGGAGGAGTAGAGGAGGATTCCGGGGACGACGACCCTTCCCAGGGCACCTTAGAAACCCAGGTAGAGATTGGGAAACGGGAACATTTGTATGTTTCCATTGTAAAAAGGAAGGACACTTTAAAAAGGATTGCCCACTGCGAGCCAGGGACACACGATCCTATGCCCTGATGGAAGCAGACTATGAATAGGGGGGTCACGGTTCTCAGTCAATACACACTGTGGGGCTGCACGGAGAACCATTAGTTAATTTATGCATAGGACCCCACAGTGACAACATGATATTTTTAGTTGATTCTGGAGCAGCCCGATCTAGTATCTTACACCAACCAAAGGGGGTTACAATAGAAGGGACAATGATAGTTTCAGGGGTGGGAGGAAGAGAATTCACAGTCCCTGTATTAAGAGAGGTCAGAATCCAAATGGGAAATAAGGTAATAGTAGAGGATCTTCTACTACTTCCCCAGGCTGGGGTATGCTTATTAGGACGAGACTTACAGGACCAATTGGCTATCGGTACCAGACCACTAGAATCAGGCATCGGGGTTCAATTTTATATTTTAAGCGAGGAAGATCGAGAACTTATCAATCCAAGAGTATGGGCAGAAAAAGGCAATAGAGGAGTTTTAGACATTCCTCCCCTCCAAGTTACT
Source organism: Narcine bancroftii (assembly GCF_036971445.1). Classification (NCBI taxonomy): domain Eukaryota; kingdom Metazoa; phylum Chordata; class Chondrichthyes; order Torpediniformes; family Narcinidae; genus Narcine; species Narcine bancroftii. Next base: position 219,628,778 of record NC_091474.1, on the reverse strand, counting down.
TTAAAAGACTCGCGACAAACTATTAGAAGAAAACAGTACCCAATTCCTATGGCTGGCCGCAAAGGTCTGCAGCCCGTAATTGACCAGCTGCTTAAGGATGGTATACTCGAACCTTGTATGTCACCCTTTAATACCCCAATTTTACCTGTCCAGAAACCTGACGGTACCTATCGATTAGTACAGGACTTAAGGGAGTTGAACAAAATCATTCTCACCCGCCACCCTGTTGTACCTAATCCCTATACGATCATGAGTAAAATCGATCCCCAGAGTAAATGGTTTAGTGTAATTGACCTCAAAGATGCTTTCTGGACCTGTCCCTTAGCAACAGAAAGCAGAGACATGTTTGCCTTTGAATGGGAAAACCCTTTTACTGGACGTAAAAATCAATACCGATGGACTGTCCTTCCTCAGGGCTTTACAGAATCTCCAAATTTATTCGGTCAAGTCCTGGAACAGATATTAGATGAGGCTCCACGGAGAGACAATTGTCAGCTAATACAATATGTAGACGACTTGTTAATTACAGGAAGAACATACGATTTGGCTAAAGAATTTACTGTTGCCCTTTTAAATTTTTTAGAAAAGAAAGGTCTTAGAGTGAGCGAATCCAAATTACAATTTGTTCAATCAGAAGTTAAATACTTAGGTCATCTAGTTAGTCAGGGAACTAGGAAAATAAGTCCAGAGAGGATACGTGGTATTCTGCAAATTCCCCCTCCCAAAAATGCCAAGGAACTTAGGAAATTCCTTGGCTTAGTGGGATTTTGTAGAATCTGGATGGAAAATTATTCTAGCCTTGTCAAATTTCTTTACGATAAACTCACGACTATAGAGACCGTACCTCTAGTCTGGACAGACGATGAGATCAAAGATTTTGACTTCGTTAAACATTGCCTTACGCGTGCCCCAGTCTTGGCACTACCCGACTTAAATAAGACTTTTGATTTATATACTAATGCCAAGGGAGGTGTAGCCACCGGAGTACTAACCCAGGACAGGGCAGGCTATAGACAACCAGTTGCTTTTCTATCAAAGATTTTAGACCCCGTTTGTCGTGGCTGGCCAGAATGTGTACAAGCCATCGCAGCCACTGCTGTTTTAGTTGAGGAAGGACGGAAGATTACTTTCGGCGCCCCTATGATGGTTCACACCCCTCACACAGTCCGCACTATTCTGTTACAACGTGCTGGGAGATGGCTCACAGACCCTAGAATTTTAAAATATGAAACGATCCTAATGGATAGGGATGATTTGACCCTCCTCACGACTAAAACCCTTAACCCAGCAGCCTTCCTCGTTACACCTAATTTGGACAATTCCACAAATGAATTGGAACATGAGTGCTTAGAAGTCATAGACCTACAAACTAAGATTAGGGAAGATCTAACTGATGTCCCTTTAAAAGAAGGTGAAAGGTGGTTTATTGACGGCTCTTCACGCTGCATTGCAGGAACTCGCTATAGTGGGTACAGTGTAGTGGATGGGAAGCAAGGACTAGTGATTGAAGCTGGTTGCCTCCCTGGTCATTGGTCAGCGCAATCCTGTGAATTATACGCCCTATGTAGAGCACTCCACGGCTTAGAGAACAAAATAGGCACTATCTACACTGACTCTAAATACGCTTTTGGTGTAGTCCACACCTTTGGGAAGATCTGGAGAGAACGGGGAATGATAACTGGTAAAGGACAAAAGTTAGCCCATGAACACTTAATTGTCCAATCCCTCGATGCTCTGACGCTCCCGACTGAAATAGCAGTAGTACATATCCGAGGACATCAAAGTGGTGACAGTCCTGAAGCTAACGGCAACAGACAGGCTGATGCAGCTGCCAAACAGGCTGCACTTACGAAAATTATTCACATCCACCTATTGCTGCCCATACCACTAGAGATTAAAAAAACCCCCATCTTTTCACGGGAAGAGGAGATCTCATTGAAAGATCAGGGATTTCGCCAAACTGCCGACGGGTTGTGGTGGACAGTAGACGGACGTCAAGTCCTTAACAAAGCATTAACCCGCCAAGTGATAGATCAGCTACACCAACAGACACATTGGGGAACTCAGACGCTTGTGGATGCCTTTCAACGATCTTTTTACTGCTCCGGTATTTACACAATTGCTAAACTTTCCACTCGCAGCTGTCCAATTTGTCAGAGAATTAATAAGAAATCTATGCGCCCTGCACTGCCTGGCGGTCGTGACATCGCAGTTCGCCCGTTTCAGCGCATACAAGTTGATTTTACAGAACTACCTAAAATTGGTATTTACAAATTTCTTCTAGTCATAGTAGATCATTTTACACGATGGGTTGAAGCTTTCCCCACCCCCAATGATCGAGCTCTCACTGTAATCAGAATACTTATTGAATCTGTGATTCCAAGATATGGTCTGATTCAAACCATTGATTCAGACAGAGGAACACATTTTACCTCCCAGGTTCTCCAGGGTGTCTGCAAGAGACTGGGAATAGACTGGCAACTTCATACCCCATGGCACCCCCAAAGTTCAGGTTGTGAGAGATGGGAAAATTGACCTAAAATTATGAACATGGAAGAAACTAAAGTTCATCAGTAAAATGGCTGAAACCAGTTCAAACAGGATAAGTTTGGGGCTTAGGATGCAGGAAAGCAGAGTCAGCACGATTAACATAAGAATCTTCTAGTCTTTGTGACAAGACCATAGGACTAAGATAAGGAATGGTAAGGTACAATAGAATGTAGGAAGTTGAGGTAGTCTGGATCAGATAAGGGTCTCCTAGCCCTGGACAGAAGTACCAAGTCATACATTTCTAATTAGCTAACCATACACAGATTTATACATATGAAATTAGCCAACCCTAGATAGAATGAGTCAACTCTGCATATCAAGAGACTGTAGCCCAGAGAATCAGGAAGGTGTGAATAAGGACAATGACATGATGGGGCACCCACAGGATACCCCCTGGTCCTCCAAGTGTACTGAAACTGCACGTAGGCAGGAAGAATTACCTATGCCAAACCCATCCAGGGGGCAGAAGAATGTAAGGGGGAGGGCACTCTGATACTGAAATTGACTGTATAAAAGTTGGGTGAGCCCCAGTGTGTGTGTGTATTCCCAGGGTAAGGGGAAGCACCCAACTTTGCATTGTTGTAGTAATAAATGTTCTTTGTTCTCAATTTTTGTCTCGAGCAATTTCTTTAAAGGTACTTTAATTCCTAACAAATGGGGGCTCGTCCGGGATCACACTCCCTCCACTGACAGAGTGCCCCGACGACGAGAGTAGGTGCACCCCGGCTGATTCAGCTGGACTCACGGGCGACGGGTGGCTGGTCAGTGGAAGAAGCGAGTGATATCCGAGAAGAGGCATTGAGAACAAACGGCGGAAGGACGCGCGCTAGAGCAGTACTGCCAGAACTCGGTAAGAGTATTTTACTTGTTCCTAAGTATGGGAATAGCGGGCAGTAGAGATGAGAGTCCTGACACAGGACGTGACCACCAGATAGCTACGTACAGCCCGCTTGGGTTGATGTTATCTGAGTGGGGCACAGGAAAGACCCGCGGTAAAGACAAACTGACGATGGTCAGGTATTGTTGTAATGAATGGGTGAGATACCCGGTTAAAGGGAGCTCCGTGTACTGGCCAAAATTCGGATCCGAGGATGAATGGATGTGTGAAGCTTTGAACTTATGGCTCTATCAAAACCAGCCAGACAATGTTGAGAGCAGGGAATATGCAGCCTGCTGGCTCAAGGGATCCATTGAACAGCTGGTTTTGAATGAGAAAGAATTCAGGAATAAGAGAGAGGAGGAACCTCTTGTCCCTGAACCACAGGGTTGGGATGTGTTACATTCCCTCCCTCCACCTTATGTTCCTCCTATGCCAGCTCCTATCTTTCCTTCCCCTCCTATTGCCTACCCTTCTGCACCTCCCCCTCCTCCTCCCATACCACTAGAGAAGAGAGAGGAGAACCGGAGTGGTATGGTGACTCGCTCACAAAGCGCTCGATTACCACCCCCGTTAACAGTAGAGGTAGAGCATTGTTACTCCGAACAGCGTGAGACCCCTCAGGAAGAAGTGGCAGAACCTTGCGATGTATTCCTCAGGGAACAGGAAAACAAATCAAAGAAACCAGAAATTAGCTGGATGCGACCCCTACGGGAGGTTCCCGTAGGAGAAGGTCTTGGGTTCGTAAATGTGCCCCTGACCAGCACTGAAGTACGTAATTTTAAGAAAGAATTAATCTCCCTGATAGAAGATCCCCAGGGATGTGCCGAACAGTTAGACCAATTTTTGGGACCAAATTTGTATACTTGGGAGGAATTAACAGCCATTTTTAAAACCTTGTTTACCTTAGATGTGCGGGGAATGATCCGACAGGCAGGCATTAAAGCATGGGATAAGGAACACCAAGGGGGACACGAGGCGATCCCTGGAGAAGCCAAATTCCCTCTCACAAAACCTAATTGGGACAAAAATACCAGTGCTGGCCGCACACTGATGGAGGAGTATAGGATAAATTTGATCAGAGGAATCAAGGATTCTGTCCCCAAAGGACAAAACTTTAAAAAAGCCTTTGAGGTTCCCCAAGGTCCTGAGGAGACCCCCTCTGCATTTCTCAATCGACTGCGCACGGCAATTCAACAATACGGGGGTCTCGACATAGAATCCCCAGCAGGGGAACAATTGGTTCTAACGGGTTTCGTTACCAACTCAGCCCCAGACATCCGAAGAAAGTTACAAAAGACAGAAAATTGGCATGAGCAAGGAATTACTCAGTTACTACAGATTGCTCAGAGAGCATTTGTACAGAGGGCAGAGGATAAACAAAAAGGGAAAGCTAAAATTCTATTACAGACAGTTAAAGGAATAGTAGCTGACCACCACCAAAAAGAGGGGAGCCAAGGGTGGGGAGGTGGAGACCCCAGCAGATGGAGGAGTAGAGGAGGATTCCGGGTACGACGTATACCCCCTAGAAATTTTGGGAAAGATTGGGAAACGGGACCCCTCATTTGTTTTCATTGTAAAAAGGAAGGGCACTTTAAAAAGGAATGCCCACTGCGAGCAATGGACACACGTTCCTATGCCTTGATGGAAGCTGATCACGAAGAGGGGGGTCACGGTTCTCAATTAATACATACCGTGGGGCTGCAAGGAGAACCGTTAGTTAATTTATGCATAGGACCTCACGGGGATAAGATGACATTTCTGGTCGATTCTGGAGCTGCCCGATCTAGCGTTCTATACCAACCGAAGGGGGTGAAAATAGAAGGGACAGTCACAGTTTCTGGGGTAGGAGGTAGAGACTTTCCAGTCCCAGTATTGCGAGAAGTCAGTATTCAAATGGGAGATAAGATCATAACTGAGGATCTTCTATTACTTCCCCAAGCCGGAGTATGCTTGCTAGGGAGGGATCTACAGGACCAATTGGCTATCGGTACTCGACCTCTACAATCAGGCATTGGAGTTCAATTCTATGTTTTAAACGAAGAAGATCGCAAACTAATAAATCCAAGAGTATGGGCAGGGAAGGGAAATAGAGGAATCCTTGATATTCCTCCGCTACAAGTCACGCTAAAAGATCCTCAACGAATTGTTAGACAGAAACAGTACCCAATTCCGATGGCTGGCCGGAAAGGCTTACAGCCCGTAATTGACCAGTTGATTCAAGACGGTATACTCGAACCCTGTATGTCTCCCTTTAATACCCCGATTTTACCTGTTCAAAAGCCAGACGGCACTTACCGCCTAGTACAGGACATGAGGGAGCTTAACAAATTCATTCTTGCCCGTCACCCGGTTGTACCCAACCCGTATACCATCATGAGTAAAATTGACCCCCATAATCAATGGTTTAGTGTCATTGATTTAAAGGATGCATTCTGGACTTGTCCATTGGCCACAGAAAGCAGAGACATGTTCGCCTTTGAATGGGAGAACCCCTTTACTGGCCGTAAAAACCAATACCGGTGGACAGTCCTTCCCCAAGGCTTTACCGAATCACCCAATTTATTTGGTCAAGTCTTAGAGCGGGTATTAGATGAAGCTCCTAAGATAGAAAATTGCCAACTCATACAGTATGTGGATGACTTGCTAATTACTGCAAGAACACAGGAATTAGCTAAAGATTTTACAGTGGCACTTTTAAACTTTCTGGAGAAGAAAGGTCTGAGAGTCAGTGAGTCTAAATTACAATTTGTGCAAACTGAGGTCAAATACTTAGGTCATCTAGTTAGTCAAGGAACCAGGAAAATTAGCCCAGAAAGAATAACTGGTATTATACAGATCCCCCCTCCCAAAAATACTCAAGAACTCAGGAAATTCCTTGGGTTAGTGGGATTCTGTAGAATATGGATAGAGAATTATTCGATTCTGGTCAAATTTCTTTATGATAAGATTTCCAGTATAACATCCCAAACCCTTGACTGGACGGATGAAGAGATTGAAAAATTCAACTTTGTTAAACAATGCCTAACGAGTGCCCCAGTTTTAGCGTTGCCAGATCTAAACAAAACCTTTGATTTGTACACTAATACCAAAGCTGGAACAGCCACCGGCGTGCTCACACAGAGCAAGGCTGGCTATAGACAACCAGTGGCTTTCCTGTCAAAGCTTTTAGAACCCGTTTGTCGCGGCTGGCCAGAATGTATACAAGCCGTCGCAGCCACTGCAATTTTGGTAGAGGAAGGACGAAAGATTACTTTCGGTGCCCCTATGACAGTGCATACCCCTCATACAGTCCGCAATATTCTATTACAGCGGGCTGGAAGGTGGCTCACGGATTCGAGAATCCTAAAATACGAAACGATATTAATGGACAGCAATGATTTGACCTTAATTACAACCAAAACTCTCAACCCAGCAACCTTCCTCATCTCCCCAGCTAGTGACCAGCCTTTGGACAGTTTAGAACATTCGTGCTCAGAGGTTATCGACTTACAAACAAAAATTAGGGAAGACCTAACCGATGTCCCTTTAACTGAAGGGGAAAAACTGTTTATTGATGGTTCTTCACGTTGTATTGCAGGTACCCGCTATAGCGGGTATAGCGTAGTGGACGGTAAACAGGAACTTGTGATCGAAGCTGGTCACCTCCCCGGCCATTGGTCAGCACAATCCTGTGAGTTATATGCCCTCTGTAGAGCACTCCACGAACTAGAAAACAAGGTAGGAACGATCTACACTGATTCTAAATATGCTTTTGGGGTAGTCCACACCTTCGGTAAGATATGGAAGGAAAGAGGGATGATAACTGGCAAAGGACAAAAGTTAGCTCACGAACAGTTAATCACCCAATCCCTGGAGGCTTTAGCACTCCCGTCTGATATTGCCATTGTACATGTGCGTGGACATCAGACTGGTAACAGTCCTGAAGCTAGAGGAAACAGGCAGGCTGATGCAGCTGCCAAACAGGCGGCATTAGCAGAAAAGATTCATTTATACCAGCTACTACCCACGCCAATAGAGATTAAAAAGAATCCCATCTTTACACGGGAAGAAGAGGTTGCAATGAGAGATCAGGGATTTTGCCAGACTGCCGACGGGTTGTGGTGGACAGTAGACGGACGGCAAGTTATTAACAAAGCCATAGCCCGCCAAATCATAGATCAGTTACATCAACAAACACATTGGGGAACCCAGTCCCTTATAGATGCTTTTACACGTTCCCTTCACTGCCTTGGCATATACAATATTACTAAATCTGCTACTCGATCTTGTCCCATTTGTCAAAGGGTTAATAAGAAATCGATGCGCCAAGTAATACCTGGCGGTTGCGACATTGCCGTTCGCCCGTTCCAGCGCATACAGATAGACTTTACTGAACTTCCTAAGATTGGCATTTACAAATTCCTCCTTGTCATGGTTGATCATTTCACAAGATGGGTTGAAGCTTTTCCTACCCCGAATGATCGTGCCAACACTGTCATCCGAATACTTATTGAAGGTATCATTCCACGATACGGTATGATGCAGACCATTGATTCAGATAGAGGTACGCATTTCACCTCTAAGATTCTACAGGGTGTCTGCAAGAGCTTAGGAATAGAATGGCAACTACATACCCCATGGCATCCCCAAAGCTCGGGGCGAGTCGAGCGTATGAATCAAACATTGAAACTCCAACTCACTCGACTTCATGAAGAAACTGGTCTGTCCTGGATTAAATCATTGCCGTTAGCGCTGATTAGAATTAGGACAGCACCTCGTAAAGACCTCGCAGTCTCACCGTATGAGATGATGTCCCATTTATGGGATATCACACTGATTCTCCCATTCCTGAAGCTAATGACCAATACATTTCTAAATTTTTACGAGGACTTTCTACTTCCATCCAAGATTTAAAGCAAAAAGGACTCTTAGCCCAAACACCACCCTTAGACTTTCCTATACATTCTATTAAACCTGGTGATTGGGTTTATATAAAAGCATGGCAAGAAGATCAACTAAAACCTGCCTGGGATGGTCCCTTCTGTGTACTTTTAATTACAGACACCGCAGTAAGAACAAGAGAAAAAGGCTGGACCCACATTCAAAGGGTTAAACCAGCTTCTGAACCACAACACCACGACACACAGATTCAAACCCCAACCTGGCGTGCAGTTCCTCATCCATCAGACCTGAAACTTACACTGGGCCGTGACAAAGTGCCGTAATGTTACTTGTTTTTTTATGATTATTCAGTTATTGTTGTATTTTACTTGTCTTTTGATTATTCAGTTATTGTTGTATTTTATTGCAGTTTTCAATGAGCTTGACATTTATTGTGGTTTTATTCAGTTCTTATTGTATTTTATTGCAGTTTTCAATGAGCTTTACGTTTATTGTGCTTTATTCAGTTCTTATTGTATTTTAATGCTGTTTTTAATGAGCTTTACATTTATTGTGCTTTATTCAGTTCTCATTGTATTTTATTGCAGTTTTCAATGAGCTTTACATTTATTGTGGTTAATTCAGTTCTTGTTGTCTTTTATTGCTGTTTTTTTTTAATGAGCTTTACATGTATTGTTCATTGTTGTTTACTAATTTCTTTGGAATATTGTTCGTTAATGTTTTAAGCCCCCCTGGAATAGGGGCAGCAGAGGTTACAATTCAGCTCCTTTAGAATGTAGACAGGGCATAGATTTTATGTATAGTCATAATGGGATATAAGGGATCCCAATACGGACCAGGGGAATTAAACAGCTTTAGTGGAGTACATCTAATTTGTATCATAGCCTACACAGGTATTAGAGACAAGAGTTTTGAGGCGATAGCACAAAGGACATGGTGGGACAAAGACAGACAGAATGGTAGTCAGGATTGTACATGTAACAGAGAGAGAGAGAGAGTTAATACATATGCTAATGTACACAGACAGGCTGCAACTCACAAGTTCAATGATACATATGCTAATGTTAGCAGACAAGCTGCAACACACAGTTAAATCACAAGAAACAACCCCCCCCCAGCTTGGTCACTTTTCATCACCCCGTGAAGGGGAGCACCAGTTACCAACAACGTGAGCTGCTTGACACTTTAATATCAGGCTCCAAACAGCCTTCGGAGATCGGTGGCCCTAGGGTTCGGGGCTGAAGAGGACATCAGATACGAGCCACAATCAAACGGAACCGCCTGACTACTGCTACTCGTTCGCTGCTGAAGGCAGCGCTTCTCATAGACTGCTACTCGTTCGCTGCTGAAGGCAGCGCTTCTCATAGACTGCTACTCGTTCGCTGCTGAAGGCAGCGCTTCTCATAGACTGCTACTTGTTCGCTGCTGAAGGCAGCGTCTCTCACAGACTTCGTCGGGACAACACTTACAAAGGTCGTGTGCTTCAAAGACACTGCTTCAATATTTCAACGTATGGGATGGACTAGACTCTTTACTGAGAACTGGAGCCTGATACTCCAAACCCTAATAAGCAGCTGGACTCACTCCCCTGACCTTCATGGTGCTCCCCTACCTAAAGACTTTACACAGACATTACAATTCGGTTATTGACCAGCTGGGTAAAACTACACCTTACACTTGAAAGATCAGTGTTACTGATCTAAAAGAAAAGTGAGGAAAGGGGGGGGGGAATCAGTCACACTGACACTAGTAACCAAAGATCAGTAACACTGATCATGGTGAAAGATCAGTATTACTGATCTAAAAGAAAAGTGAGGATTGTGAGAGATGGGAAAATTGACCTAAAATTATGAACATGGAAGAAACTAAAGTTCATCAGTAAAATGGCTGAAACCAGTTCAAACAGGATAAGTTTGGGGCTTAGGATGCAGGAAAGCAGAGTCAGCACGATTAGCATAAGAATCTTCTAGTCTTTGTGACAAGACCATAGGACTAAGATAAGGAATGGTAAGGTACAATAGAATGTAGGAAGTTGAGGTAGTCTGGATCAGATAAGGGTCTCCTAGCCCTGGACAGAAGTACCAAGTCATACATTTCTAATTAGCTAACCATAGACAGATTTATACATATGAAATTAGCCAACCCTAGATAGAATGAGTCAACTCTGCATATCAAGAGACTGTAGCCCAGAGAATCAGGAAGGTGTGAATAAGGACAATGACATGATGGGGCACCCACAGGATACCCCCTGGTCCTCCAAGTGTACTGAAACTGCACGTAGGCAGGAAGAATTACCTATGCCAAACCCATCCAGGGGGCAGAAGAATGTAAGGGGGAGGGCACTCTGATACTGAAATTGACTGTATAAAAGTTGGGTGAGCCCCAGTGTGTGTGTGTATTCCCAGGGTAAGGGGAAGCACCCAACTTTGCATTGTTGTAGTAATAAATGTTCTTTGTTCTCAATTTTGTCTCGAGCAATTTCTTTAAAGGTATTTTAATTCCTAACAAGGTCGAGTTGAAAGAATGAATCAAACCTTGAAAAATCAACTCACTCGACTTCATGAGGAGACTGGCCTCACTTGGATTAAATCTTTACCATTAGCCCTGCTTAGAATTCGCACAGCCCCTCGTAAAGACCTTGCAGTCTCACCATATGAAATGATGTTTGGACTTCCATTTATGGGATTCCACACTGATACCCCTATCCCTGAGGCTAATGATCAATACATTTCCAAATTTCTACAGGGTCTTTCTACTTCTCTACACGACCTGAAACAGAAGGGATTATTAGCCCAAACGCCACCCCTAGAATTTCCTATCCATTCTATTAAACCTGGTGATTGGGTTTATGTCAAAGCATGGCAAGATAACCAACTGAAACCTGCCTGGGATGGTCCCTACTGTGTACTTTTGATTTCAGACGCTGCCGTGCGAACAAGAGAAAAAGGCTGGACCCACATCCAACGGATTAAACCAGCTACCGAACCACAGAACCACGACAGTCAAACTCAACCCTCCACCTGGCGTGCAGTGCCACATCCTTCTGACCTGAAACTTACACTACGCCGTGAAAAAGTGCCGTAATGTTGTTTTTATTCTTTATTGTATTGTTTAATTGTTGCTTCTCCATTTCTGGGACATCACTTAATTACTCACAATGTATTAAGTCCTCCTGGAATAGGGGCAGCAGAGGTCACAATTTTTTTCCGTTAGAGTTTAGACAAGGTGTAGATTTAGTTTTTAGCCATAGTAAGATATGTTTTAATAAGGGATTCCAATACGGACCAGGGGATCAGAACAGCTCTACAGACCATCACTTAACTTCCCACATAGATTTTAAAGGTTTCAGTTCTAAATCTGTAGCACGAAGAGAGCGATATGACACACTCACACAGAATGCTAGTAACCAATGCACTGGTCACAGAGAGAAAGAGAAGACGTTTGCTAATGTTAACAGACAGGCTTCGACTTCTCATACTGTCACACACATCTCTGCCCGTAATACACAATCCTTCCCAGACTGGTCTTTTCTCAAACATCCTTTGGGTTCCGCCGGCATTTACAATCCTTTCTACTACATCGTTAAGGGAAGTTCCACATTTAAACGGCAACAGCAGTTACAGATCGCTAACGCTCCTTGCCATCTGAAACATCTAATCAGATTCCATGCAGCCTTGGGCATTATCATCCAACACAACACAATGGCCCTGAGGTTACGGGCTGAAGATAAACAACGTTTAACAGACACACTTCAACAAAACCGCCTGCCTCTCGATTACAGCTTCGCTGCTGAACGCAGCACTTGTGAAGGACTCTTTAAAGACACTACTCACAACAGGCAGGCGGTTATGAGCACTTCTTCAGGACGTCGAAAAACTTCCCATGCCCAGGGACAGACTTTGCAACCTCGGTCCTCTGCGGGATGGACTGGACTTTTCACGGGTTACTGGAGTCTGATCATCGCAACCCTTTTAACAGCTGGACTTATTGCTCTCACCATCTTACTGCTTCCCTACATACAGACTGTTACACATCGTTTAACTCATCTACCCTTTCGCCAGAACGCTTTCACCCAAAGGATGTACGATTCCCAACATCTTTCTGAGGACATGGAAACTGCTATCCGTTTATTGACCAGCTGGGAAAACCAACATGTTCCACTCTACCGCATCAGTGATACTGATCTAAAAGAAAACGGAGGATTGTGAGAGACCAGTAACACTGAGATCAGTAACACTGATCATTGCGTGAGATCAGTATTACTGATCTAAAAGAAAAGTGAGGATTGTGAGAGATGGGAAAAACTGACATTGTAATATGAACATGAAGAAATGAAGAAAATAAAATTGATACATAAGTAAATGAATGAAGCCAGTGCAAACAACATGAGACATGGATATTAGAAGGCAGGAAGCTGACACTGTCTGAGTAAGATACGAATCTCCTACACCAGCAAGTTCACTGAATGAAGGAGAGAAGGACAGACAATTGAGAATAGAAGTAGAGTTAGTCTGAACGAGATAAGGGTCGCCAAGCCTCAGATAGAATTAGCAAGGCTTGCATAAATAATTAGAAGACCTTAGATAGTATTAGGAAGTTATACATATATAATTAGTAAGCCATACAACGGATTTTTCAAGTATGTATATTTAACTAGTAAACCCTAGACAAGATTAACGAACCCTGCAGATGAAGGGACTGTAGCCCTGAGAGTCGGGAAGGTGTGAATGGGGACAAGGGCTAGGATGTGAATAAGGACAATGGGAATAGTGGCATAAGAAGACACCGACAGGATACCCCCTGGTCCTCCAAGTATACTGAAACTGCACGTAGGCAGGAAAGATTGCCTCTGCCAAACCCATCCAGGGGGCAGAAGAATGTAAGGGGGAGAATATTCTGATACTGAAATTTACTGTATAAAAGTTGGGTGAGCCCCAGTGTATGTGTGTATTCCCAGGGTAAGGGGAAGCACCCAACTTTGCATTGTTGCTGTAATAAATGTTCTTTGTTCTCAATTTTTGTCTCGAGCAATTTCTTTAAAGGTACTTCTATTTCTAACAATAATAATATTTCTTCCACAATCTCCATCAATACTGGAGCACCACAAGGCTGTATTCATAGCCCCAGCTCTACTCGCTTTACACCTATGACTGTGTGGCTCAGTATGACAATACACCATCTTCAAATTGTATAAAAATGGGCGATGAATCAACATACATACGGGAGATTGAAAACTTGGCTGAATGGTCTATTAACAGCAACCTCGCAATCAATATCACCATAACAAAGGAGCTGGGTCTTTAGGAGGGGAAAACTAGAGGTGTACGATCCAATGATCATTGAGAGAATCAGAGGTGGAGACGGTGAGAAAATTTAAATTTCTGGGAGTCACTATCTCAGAGGACCTTTCCTGGACCCAACACACAAATGTCATTGTGAAGAAAGCACGTCTACACCTCTACTTTCTCGTAGAAGTTTGGTATGACATCACAACCCTTGTCAAACTTGTACAGATATGTATTCTGTTTCCTGCTGCCTGCTCCTTGCATGTCTGGAAGCATCAACAGTGAGGCTAGACTGATGTTCCTCTGCTGTCTCTTGCTTTCTCCTTTGTCTTACTGTATAGGCTTGTGAAAAGCTTCTTCCAATATTGCTTTTTTTTTGGGCCCATATTGAACTGGGTTTGGTTTGTGAATGTACATTGATGCACAGCCTGGTGCAAGTTCTTTTTGGAACTTTTGAAATTCATATGACCTTAAAGGTTAAATTCAATGTGGTCATGACATTCAGCATCAAATGTTGCCACTACTGAACCTCTTTGGACATTTCTAGAGTGTTCCATATTGCTTTGCATGGAGAACAGTCAAATAAACAGACATCCATACACAAAAAAATATCAGGGTGTGTGTGTGTGTGTGTGTGTGTGTGTGTGTGTGTGTGTGTGTGTGTGTGTGTGTGGGTGTGTGTGTGTGTGTGTGTGTGTGTGTGTGGGTGTGTGTGGGTGTGTGTGTGTGTGTGTGTGTGCGTGTGTGTGTCCTAGGTGGTGTGTATCCTTATGATTGCTGCTGCTCTCCAACAGTAGAGTTCCACATAGATTTTCTCAATGAAGGGGAGAGTTTTGCCTGAATGGAGACTGACGACCTTTTTTGGATGATGCCAGAACAACAATCTTGCTCTCAACATCACCAAGATCAAGGAGATTATTGTTGACTTTAGGAATGTGACACTGAGGGATCACAATGATGGGACTCCCAGAAACCAAGTTCCTGGGAGTCCTTATTTCAGAAGGGCTTTCCTGGAGCTAGCACATTGAGGCAACTGTGAAGGGACAAAAATACATCTAATTTCTAAGGAGTTTCAGGAGATTTGGCATGTTGTTGAATACTCTATTAAACTTCAAAATGTGCACTTCATCACAGCGTGGTTTGGTAATTCAACTGCCCAGGAATGCAGATGGCACCAGAAGGTAACAAATATAGCCATGTCCATCAAAGGCTCTGACCTCCTATCTATTGAATACATTTATGTGAGTTGCTACTCCAAGAATGCAGCCAACATCATAAAAGACCCTTGATATGGGCTCAGAGGACCCCAAAACCCAGCAGCAATAGAAATTCACCAAGACAAATTACTACTTAAACAAAGGTTGCTTTTAATTATCTTTAAGCATGAAAACAGGATCTAACTTAACCTAACTTAACCCCCCCCCTTCTAATTTTAAGCACATGTGTATGTAATGTGTGTGTAAGTTCAGAAAAGTTCTTTGATTCACAGACCAATCTCACTTCTCATTCCTCCAAGTTCAATGGTTCCAGGCAATTCTTAATATTGTGCAAAGAATTGAACATTTATGATTTTCACCAGGTTTTGGTGCTTGAAAGGTAAATGGCTACTGCTCAGAAAGGTTCTTGTTGGTTTTCAGAGAGAGATTTGTTGCTCATTGGACACAAACTGATTCCTTTCTAATCAGTCACGTCAATGTCTTGCTGAAGAAACCTGACCCATCAAGGTTTTCCAGATGATATAGAGTTCCCTTTCTGTTTCCCTTATTTCAAGTGAAACATTATACAGCCATCCATCTCCTCTTGTATGGACCACAAGAGCCTTGACCAGGTTGAACTAAGAACTCACAACCCGTCTTCAAAATGGGGGTTTCCACAAGTTTGTCAGCTTGTCCTGTTCCAGTCCCAGCTGCTGCTGCTGAACTGTAGAACTCTCTCTCTCTCTTAGAAAACCAATGACCCTCTTAGAACAGCAAACTGCACTCAAACTGTAGCACCGGACCCAATCTTCTGAGTTCGTTCATCTGTTGCTTTCCAAAACAATAATCTATTACTCCACAGCAAGTCGAATTAACACCTACTTGTGATGTCTTATAGCCATTTCTTCAAAGTTTTTGCAAAGGCACTCGGAGCCTGGACTGTCTGGCTTGAGCAGAGCTCCAGCATTTTAAATAAGATCTGTTCTGAAGTGTTTGAATCTGTGTGTGATCTAACTTAAAAACCCCACAATTTATCTTCCAAAAGCATATCTATATACAATATTTTTAAAATTACATAATCTGTCACACCCTCAATACTCTGGTTATAACCTTTTCTCACTACTATCTCCAGGTACAGAAGCCTTTGGCACCTCAAGGTTCAAGAAATGTTTCTGTCCAACAGCTCGCTGGCTCTTAAACCTCCCTTGTGTCCCCTTGTGACACCAAATGATTGTCTGCACTATTGCAAAGTCACATTTTTTTGGGCCAGGATAACTGTAAATCTTTATTGTCAACCTTTTTTTTAAATTAATGCCTCTTTTTAATCAATTAAACATCAGTTTGTTGGTTTTTTTTACAAAGAACTGTTCAGCTGCAGCAGGTAAGAATTTTGCTGCATATGTAAATTAATTTAATTTAATTTTAATTTTAATTTAGACATAAATCATCGGCAGGAGGAAGCCTATGCTGACATGGGGGGAGAATGTATAAACTCCTTATAGACGACACAGGATCTGAACACGGGTTGCTAGCGCTGTAACAGCATAGGGCTAACCGGTCCGCTAACTGTTCCACCCTGTGGTAGCTCTGCTCTGATTACTCCATGTATTTCAGCTAGATACTGTTCCTTGGAAACCATCATTTCAGAGCTCATCACTTGGCTCCTTGCCTTAAGCTTATGTTTGCCTCTGAGCTGTCACACTGATTATCCAATACCTAGTATTAGAGGAGGTTCAGTATTGTTTTGGCTGCTATGGACGATACCCACTGACAGTAACCCATCCACTGCTAATCAACCCCTTCACTATCAGTGGATGGTTCCCAGCAGTTGCTTGGCTAGGCTACTCTGACAACATCTTCTAAAGCTTTCCTAAGAAGGTCAAGGGCCATGGTCGCATCATTATCCTCATATTCCCCTTCAAGTTACACACCTGTCATAACTATTACCATCCATGAACCTATATCCTGGATCTTGCTATACAACAACAGGGCCAGAGTAGCTTTGACAGAAGGACTGCAACAATTAAAAAGGCATTTGACAATAAACTTGTTAACATGAAAATCTGATAAGCATGGTGTTTAATTACTGGAATTTACTGCATTTCAGAAACTGCTTGGTGTCAAGAGTGATTATTCAGTTCCACCAATTTCTGATTGATTGATGCCTTGCAATTTTTAAAGAAGTTACACACAGGACAATATTATGTGCCATTGTTTATTAATGAAATCACCACTTCATGAGAGCAGTGGCTGCTTTGAGATACTCATTCTATTTTTCATCAATAACTGGAAAATATTCTACTAGATTAGGTTAGATAAACTAGTTGGTACGGACCATTAACATAGCAGCAGGAACCCTAACCTACGTAACTGGAATTAATAGAGTTTTTCACAAATCCATTGGCAAAAAAAAATTACACGTTTATTTTTAAAACCTGATTAAATTATTCAACTCCACATTACAGATATGATTACAAAACTATCTCATTGGCTTTAAAGTACATTTGACCCACCAAAGATGGGAGCCATCCAACCTTATCTTCCCTTCTATATTGACAAGCTTATAATTTTGATATGAAACTGATTTGGAAACATGTAAACATAGGAAAATAAGTATGCCTTTCAGTCATACCTTTCATCTCAACTTGCTTTATGTTTGCTCTATAAAGTTAGAATTTTAAAAAGGTGTGAGGCAGCACCCAGAAACTGACTGGAGGAAAAAAGCTGATTGGAGCAAGTGAGGTCAGGTGATCTGAAAAAAGGGACAAGACAGCAGCAAGGAGCTAAGTATTACAATAAAAGTGAGGGACTGTAGAGTCATTATTGGAGTGGGCTGAATCAGACTGTAAGACCTTGGCAAGAACATGAAAGAGGTGAGGGATAGTAGGAGTTGAAGTAAGAAGGGCCACCTATTCAAGGAGCAAAAAGGATTCAGCAAGTAGGCACAGGTAAAGGTGAGTTTTAGATATTGTTTTTTTCCTCCAGTCATAAACAGTGGGAATGCAGCTTAACATCTGGCTGAAGACATGGTGCAGGAGGGTTGCAGGATCATTGAGCTCCCTTCCAGGGAAGGTGGGACCTGTTCTGATGGGATGGTCTGCATCAGGGTTGGAGGGGGGAGGGAACTAATATCCTTGCAGGAAGGTGTACTCGTGCTGCTCAAGTGGGTTTAAACTAGATTTGCAGGGGGGTGGGAACCAGAGTGCCCGAGGAGTGGAGGAGGGAAAAATGATGTGAAAATTTCATGAACTGTTAGAAGTCAATGGGTTGTATGTGGTGTAAATTTTTTGAGGGCCATCTATTTCAATGCAAGGAGTATTGTAGGAAAGGCAGATGAGCTTAGAGCATGGATTGGCATGTGCAATTATGACATTGTGGCCATTAGTGAAACTTGGTTGCAGGACTGGCAGTTCAATGTTCAGATGTGATAGAACGAGGCAGGGGAGGTGGGTCGGGGGAGGAGAGAAAATATCACAGCTGTGCTCAGGCAGGACGGACCAGAGGGCTTGTCTACTGAAGCTATAATTGGGTGGAACTGAGGAATGTGAAAGGTATGACTAAAGTCATGGGGTTTTATTATTGATTGCCCAATATTCAATGAGAATTGGAGGAGCAAATCTGTAGAGAGAGGAGATAGCCAACAGCTGCAGAAAACATAAGATCGCAATGGCAGGAGAATTTAATTTTCAACATATTGACTGGGCCTCCCATACTGTAAAAGGGCTGGATGGCTTGAAGTTTGTCAAATATGTTCAGGAAAGTTTTCTATATCAATTTATAGAAGTAGCAACTAGAGAGAGTGCAATAGTGGATCTCCTATTGGGGAATGAGACAGGACAGGTGTCAAGTACGTGTAGAGGAACATTTTGGTTCCAGTGATCATAATGTTAATTATGGAGAAGTCTGGGCCTCAGGTTGAGATTCTAAATGAGGGAAAGGCCAATACTGAGGAAATGAGAAAGGATCTAGAATGTGTGGATTGGGATGTTATTTTCAGGCAAGGATGTGTGAGGCAAGTGGAAGACCTTCAAAGGTGAAATTTTGAGAGTACAGTTTGTACATTCCTGTCAGGATTAAAGGCAAGGTTAGCAGGCATAGGGAACCTTGGTTTTTGAGGGCTATTGGGAATCTTGTCCAGAAGAAGAGGTGTATAGCAGGTATAGGCAACATGGAGCAAATGAGGTACTTGAGGAATATTTTAAAAAATGCAAGAAATTTCTCAAGAAAGAAATCAGGAGGGCTAAAAGTAGACACGAGATTTTTTGGCAGATAATGCGAAAGAAAATCCTAAGGGTTTCTACAGGTACATTAAGATCAAAAGGATGGTAAGGGACAAAATTGGTCCCCTTGAAGATCAGAGAGGTCGGCTTTGTATGGAGCCAAAAGAGATGGGGCAGATATTAAATGTTTTATTTTTCGTCAGTATTCACTTATGAAACTGACAGCCATGGAAAGTAAGGAAAACAAAGAGTGAGGTCAAGATGTTAAAGTCTTGTTGCGCTGAAATAGAAAACCACAGCAGAACCATAGAGAATTCAACCCAGTTTATTTATAGCAGTCACACAGTTATTACGCCAGCAGGAACAAGGGATACAAGACACTCGTTCAGCTTTGACTCTCATTCTATATTGAATCTTGTTCAATTTACAGGCACCAAGGGTACCCTTTTTGAACCATATTTCTGCATATTCGGTGGTGCATAACATATTACAGGTAAGTTATTCACACACTTTGTTTGATTGGTTTGTCATACAAGAGGAAATGGGAAACGATAAACAATCAGTCTTCTACATATTATCCCTTATTAGCCTGATAATTTGTCTGAGTTTCAAATCCTTACATGGAGTCTCGCACATTACTTGTAAGTTACATCAGGTTGCATTGTTCATTTGATTTGGTTTCAAGGTTAATTATAAGATGTTAATTTGTCCCACCATTAGGTGAATTCTGTTCCTGTTTGTCCATTGTGGCAAAAAGTATCCAGACATTTCTTGTGTGATCTCTGGTAGAGTAATATCAATGCTGTCTCCACCTGACAATCTGTGTTGATTTCAGTCTCCTTGTTTTGTCTGTGGGGCATTTCAACAGGACACAATTTAATATTGATAAGTTCTCCAGCAACTGTGTTGGATTCAATGGGACACAATTAACATAGTGGCAGCATATAACCTTTACAGACCTGTATGAGATTGGATTTATTTCTAACCTCCAAGTGATATCCTTATAAACTTTTACAAAGGAACCTATATAGATTAAACAGATGCTTGCCACCTTAACCAAATAAGGTTGGATAAATCCGCAGGGTTTGACGAAATATTCCTTCAGACTTTGAGGTAGGCTAGTGTAGAAATTTTAGGGGCTCTGGCAAAAATATTTAAAATACGTGGTGCCAGAGGAATGGAGGGTAGCCCATGGTGTTCCATTGTTTAAAAAAAGCTCCAAAAGTAACCCTGGAGATAATAGGCCAGTGAGCCTGACATCAGTAGTAGGTAAATTATTGAAAGGTGTTCTAAGAGATTGGATATACAATTAGTTGGGACACAATTAGCATAGTGGCGGCATGTTACCTTTGCAGACCTGCATGAGATTGGATTTATTTCTAACCTCTAAGTGAGGTCCTTATAAACTTTTACATTCCTTCCTGTTTATTATTCCACGATTGCCAATCATAATATGTTAACCTGTTGTACACTTTTTTACCAGATAATAAGCCACTTTGAATAGTTCTATAACTATAGTGAATTATCTGCAAGATGGTACCAAGATAACGAGCTCTCCACTGGCCACCGAGACAGAGGAATACCAAAGAAGAGGTACAAGGACTGCTTAAAGAAATCTCGGTGCCTGCCACATTGACCACTGCCAGTGGGCTGATATCGCCTCCAACCGTGCATCTTGGCGCCTCACAGTTCGGCGGGCAGCAACCTCCTTTGAAGAAAACCGCAGAGCTCACCTCACTGACAAAAGACAAAGGAGGAAAAAAGCCAACACCCAACCCAACCAACCAATTTTTCCCTACAACCGCTGCAACCGTGCCTGCCTGTCCCACATCGGACTTGTCAGTCACCAACGAGCAGACATGGACATACCCCTCCATAAATCTTCGTCCGCGAAGCCAAGCCAAATAAAAAAAAAATTACCATAATGTAGTATTGATCCCTAAAAGTCTCCCAGCAACCACCAACCCAAACTGCCTTCGCTGATGGAATTGTTCATTTTAATCTGAACCTCCATCATCATCATCATAATTTCCTCAGATGTTTGGAGAGGCTGGTTGTATTAGATGATTCATCTGGGATGTAAGTGCAACCCTCTTTCCCTATGAGGTTGCTCTCAGTACACACCAATATCTGTTCTCTGCCTGATTTCTGGTTTCCAATTACCACATGCAAAATGATAGTGTTCACCTCTAATTGTAAATTATTGAAGTTAACAATGGTGGCCAAAACTTCTGGGCAGAAACAATGTCTACCAGAGACTGAGTGGTGCCTTGCTTTCAGTGCTCCTGGACACTTACTGCAGCCAAACAATTTACATCGTGTCTTAACAGGTAGTAACTCAGTCAGTTAGCACTATTGTGTTAAAAGGATCAGGCAGGCATCAGAATATCTGGAGAGCCTGGGGCTTCTGTAGAACAGGTGAGAATGGATTCCTGTCTGGGAGGTTCATTAGTTTTTAAACTTATAACCTGTTCTGTGGTGGCTTCTTGACTGAGTAACACTTTTTTCTGTAGCTATCTTAAAAACATGACTTTCTACATTTCTACATTTCCCCCCTTTATCATGACTTTGATAACTTAAAAAAGGTTAAGGAACAGGTGCTGCAGTCAGGCATTTTGTGCCAATTTTATGCAAGTCCTGTATCTCTCTCTTTGCATGTGGTTCACCCATTTAGTGATGTTGTCACAGCTGGATGTACAACAGCCTTGACCTATAATTTTACAGGTCTCCCCATGACCAGTACGGATGGCAACCATCTCTGCTGACAGCTGAGAACTCGCCTTCCCAGCTACTTGGGAGTCCCTTAGCTGTTTCATTAGCCAACGCTGAGCTGGCCAATCAGCTATTAGGATGTCTTTCTTGTACTGTCCCAGGAGAACAGAATCATAAAGACCTACTCCATCCGAGAGATGCCTCTCTTTGTCTTGAGCCTGGTTACTTCTGGCCAAGCAGGGTATTAGTGAGCCATAGGGGAACCACATAATCCCAATTAACAGGATTACATCAAATTGGTAGTTATCTGTGGATATGTCCCATGTCAAAAAAAAATTATATAGTGGTTTGCTCTGCTGTCCTCCACGTTTGTGTCTTTACTTTGACTTGTCTGTGATCTGTTTAGTCTTCAAAAAAAATCCATTATCACTCCCTGTAACCCGTCACCCAAAATTCCTCTTTTCAGTCACATCTCCGATATTCAGTTCACATATCAAGGTGACGAAAAGTCTTAACAATAAAGTTCTTATGTTAGAATAAAAAGTCTTTAGGTTTTAGGTGGGCCTTTTTCCTTCAGTCTGTTTGGTGTATCCAGTGAGGATATCTTTCAAGCTTTACTGCAGTCAGTGTTGTTTAACAGCACCTGGAATGGCCATTCTTCACTGAGTTCTCAATTTCCTGATCCCATTTCCTCACAAGGATGTAATTTTCAGATTTGACGTTAAGATATTCACCACTTTTTGTTGTACCTGTGAATGCACCACTCAAAGAAAGTTAGATTACTCCAATATTTTCTCATGTTATCGCATAATGATAATAAATCCATCCCCACTGGGGGTGCGGGCTTTGCTCACCAAAGTGTCTGAATTGGCTGTCCGTTGTCCATCTCTACAGCAGATAGCCCCGACTTAATCTGTGGTGTCACTCGCATTTTAAATAATGCTAGGTGTAGCACTTTTAGTCAATTTTAGCCCTGTTTCCTTAGTCAATTTTGCCAGTTTAATTCTTTAAAGTTCTATTTGCACATTCCACTATTCCTACTGTCTGTTGATGGGAGTAGTGAAAATATTGCAAGATCCCCAATTCCTTATTCAATTCTTTATTTATCTCATTACAAAATGAGGACTATTGAGTTCAGTTCCTCAGGTAGCTCATAGCAAGGAATTATTTCCCTTGATAAATTTTAAACTAATTGTGAAAGTACTATCATTTTGACAATTAAAGCAGAGTGGTGGGTCACCACTAGGCAGGCGAACCGGCCCGGCTTGTAAGCCACGCGGCGGGGCAGCCGACCAAAATGACGCTGTCAGGGGTTTCCCTTCCTTCCAGCACGGGGCTCAGAGACCTGCGCTGGGGGACCACGTTAAGCCCAGGTGATATCAGCGCCCTCCAGCGCGGTTTACAGCCAGGTCCGGGCAAGGAGTATAAGTGCTGCCCAGTAGCCTGCAATAAACTGAGCTCACTGAGCTCAACCCATCTGGTTGAGTGTGTTATTGCAGGAGCAGTGTAGCTGCCGCTACAATTGGTGACCCCGACTGGTTCAAACGTCTTTGAACCCATCATGAGCGAGCATGGGATCAGCGCTATAGTCGTAAAACTGCCTGAATTCTGGGTTCAGGAGTCGGAGACCTGGTTTGGCCATGCGGAGGCCCAGTTTTACCTCCGCCAGATTTTGTCAGACACGACCAAATTCTACCATGTGGTCACTGCCCTGGACCAGGCCACCGCCAGATGCGTGCTGCACCTCGTTCAGCACCCACCTGCCGAGGGCAAGTACGAGACCATCATGCGAGTGCTTACTGGGTCCCTCGGACTATCCAGACACCAGCGTGCCGCTCGGATGCTGCACCTCGACGCCCTGGGGGACAGGCCCACCATGGAACTGATGGATGAGATGCTCACGCTCATGGGTGAGCACAACAAATGCCCACTTTTTGAGTGCATCTTCCTTGAACATATGCCCGGGGACATCCAGCTGCTGCTGGTCCAGGAGAGCTTCACCGATCTGAGGAAGGTCGCCCAGAAGGCCCAAGAGCTATGGCTCGCACGATTCTCGGAAGACTCAGTGGTCCAGCAGGTCACGAGGCATGGGCACGACCACGCCAAGCCCGCCCCTAGAACTGCGGTAGAGCACCCGACCCTGCAGGGGCCTCAAAGAGCAAAACTAAGGCCACAGCATCCACTTCAGGCCTCTGCATCTACCACCAGCGCTGGGGAGCCAAGGCTCGGAAGTGTCATCAGCCCTTCTCATTCCAGGGAAACGACCAGGCTGGCTGCTGTTCGGTCAGACTATATGGGACTTTTACCTCAGGACAGTAACTAAGTAGATACTTGTCCATAGTCAATAAATAATGTCAGGATGGTACACGAAAAACAATAAAACTGAACATAATTTAAAGTAGACCCAAGAAACAAATGATCAGAGCACTTGACTTTATCGAATAGGTCATAAAATGTCTGGGCAGGAAGGTAATGTATCAACTTTAGAAAATTTTGATTCAGCTACAACTAGTTACTGCACACCAGGAAGGAGGGTAAAAACAATGAGAAAAAGCAACAGTGAAACCAGATGGGGGTACGGGCTTACAAAAAAATGAGAAAAATCTGTTTGTGCTGTTCAGTTCAAGGCTCTCCAAGACCCAAGAGTGATTTCACACCCCCTTACCCTTAATGGTCTCTCCATTTGTCTTTTCACCATGAGTTAAATAAGTAACATCAGCCTCTCCCTGTGTGTTTCAATAAAGGGCCTAGACAAAAAAAAAACAAAAAAAAAACAAATGATCACAAATAAATTGAATAAGAAATTCAATAAAACCATTTTCTGGATGAAGAATTTTAAAATATGAAGAAGTTGAGATGAATTACCAGGGTCACAGTAAAAGAGGTGGAAACAGATAAAATAATAACATTTAATAGGCTCCGATAGCTCGGTGGTTAGAGCACTGGTCTTGAAAACCAGGGGTCGCGTGAATGATATTAAGGGGAAGTGAGACAAGTAGCAAATCTGTAGAAGGGCTATAGAAGGATGTGTAATGTGAAAACAAATGTGATTGGAGGCTGCTTTAATGGACTATAAACACCAGTATGGAATAAATAACAATTTTGTGTCTTAAATTCTCTCATTTTAAGTGATTTTCAGAAGCTGAAAATGGCCACCTGCAAATTGGAACAACAACACCCCATCTTCTGACTGGCAACCATTGAGGAGAACTTGAAATTGGTTCTTTATTCCCATGCTTTATTTGATTGGTTTGTTTCTTTGGCTTGGCTTCGCGGACGAAGATTTATGGAGGGGGTAAAAAGTCCACGTCAGCTGCAGGCTCGTTTGTGGCTGACCAGTCCGATGCGGGACAGGCAGACACGATTGCAGCGGTTGCAAGGGAAAATTGGTTGGTTGGGGTTGGGTGTTGGGTTTTTCCTCCTTTGCCTTTTGTCAGTGAGGTGGGCTCTGCGGTCTTCTTCAAAGGAGGCTGCTGCCCGCCAAACTGTGAGGCGCCAAGATGCACGGTTTGAGGCGTTATCAGCCCACTGGCGGTGGTCAATGTGGCAGGCACCAAGAGATTTCTTTAGGCAGTCCTTGTACCTTTTCTTTGGTGCACCTCTGTCACGGTGGCCAGTGGAGAGCTCGCCATATAATACGATCTTGGGAAGGCGATGGTCCTCCATTCTGGAGACGTGACCCATCCAGCGCAGCTGGATCTTCAGCAGCGTGGACTCGATGCTGTCGACCTCTGCCATCTCGAGTACCTCGACGTTAGGGGTGTGAGCGCTCCAATGGATGTTGAGGATGGAGCGGAGACAACGCTGGTGGAAGCGTTCTAGGAGCCGTAGGTGGTGCCGGTAGAGGATTGGTTTGTCATAAAAGAGGAAATGGGAAACTATCAGTCTTCTGCAGATTATTCCTTATCAGCCTGATAATTTGTCTGAGTTTCAAATCCTGGATGGAGTCTCGCACATTACTTGTAAGTTACATCAGGTTGCATTGTTCATTTGATTTGGTTTTAAGGTTAATTATAAGATGTTAATTTGTCTCATTAGAAGAAGGAATTCAGTTCCTATTTGGCCATTGTGGCAAAAAGTATCCTGACATTCCTTGTGTGATCTCTGGTAGAGTAATATCAATGCTTTCTCCACCTGACAATCTATGTTGATTTCAGTCTCTTATTCTGTCTGTGGGGCATTTCAACAGGACACAATTTAACATATTGATGAGTTCTCCAGCAACTGTGTTGAATTCAATGGGACACAATTCGCATAGTGGCAGCATGTAACCTTTGCAGACCTGTATGAGATTGGATTTATTTCTAACCTCCAAGTGATATCCTTAATAAACTTTTACAAAGGAACCTATATAGATTAAACAGATGCTTGCTACCTTGCTCCCTAGGGTTTGACAAGATATTCCTTCAGACTTTGAGGTAGGCTAGTATAGAAATTTTAGGGACTCTGGCAAAAATATTTAAAATGTATGGTGCCAGAGGAATGGAGGGTAGCTCATGGTGTTCCATTGTTTAAAAAAGCTCCAAAAGTAACCCTGGAGATTATAGGCCAGTGAGCCTGACATCAGTAGTAGGTAAATTATTGAAAGGTGTTCTAAGAGATTGGATATACAATTAGTTGGATAGCCAGAAATTGATTACGGATAGTCAATATGGCTTTGTGCATGGTAGGCCATGTTTAACCAATCTTGTAGTCTTTTGAGCAGGTTACCATGAGTTGGAAAAGCTGTGGATATTGTGTACATAAGCATAGAATATTACTGTGCAGTACAGGCCCTTCAGCCCTTGCTGTTGTGCCGACCCATATATTCCTTAAAACTAAACCTGTTAAAAGCCGCTAACATTTCAGCTTCCACCACCATTCCAAGCATGAACAACTGAGGGTTTTTTAAATGCATCACTGATGCCTCCCCTAAACTTCCTTCACTTCACTTTATTAGTATGTCCTCTGGTGTTTGCTATTCCTGCTCTGGGAAACTGGTGCCGGCTGTCCACCCAATCCATGCCTCTCATAATCTTGTAGATCTCTAAGTCTCCTCTCATCTTTCTATGCTCCAAAGAGAAAAGTCCCAGCTCTGCTAATGTAGCCTCATAAGATTTTATTTTCTATCCAGGTAACATCCACTGCACCCTCTCCACGGTTTCCACATCCTTCCTGAACTGAGCATAATACTCAGTGTGGTCTCACCAGAGGTTTGTAGACTTGCAACATGACCTCCTTACTCCTGAACTCAATCCCCTTTTTAATAAAGCCCAACATCCCATAGGCACCTTAACTATCCTATCAGCCTGTGCAGCAACCGTGAGGGATGTATGGATTTGAATCCTAAGGTCCCATGTTCATCCACACTCTTAAATAACTGACCATTAACCCTATACTCAGTCCTTCCAAAATACATTGTCACACTCACACTTATCCACATTGAACTCCATCTGCCCTTTTCTGCCCATCTCTGTATCCTGTCTATATCCTCTTGTAACCTTTAACAACTTTCAGCTCCATTCACAACTTCTCCAACCTTCGTGTCATCCACAAATTTTCTGACCCGTCATCCCGCCTTTTCATCCAGGTCATTATAAAAATCACAAGGAGCAGGGGTCTCAGAGCAGATCCTTGCGGCACTCCACTAGTCACTGACCTCTAGGCAGAATACTTTACTTCCACCACTACTCTATGCTTTCTTCCTGCAAGCCAATTTTTTAAAATCCACAGTCAAGTTTCCACTGATCCTGTGCCCCATGACTTTCTAGATGAACTTCTCATGGGGGATCTTGTCAAATGCCTTACTAAAATCCATGTAGATCACATCTAGCACCCTAACCTCATCAATTTCTTTTGTTACCTCCTGAAAATCTCAATTAGGCTCATGATCTTCCCTTCACAAAGTGATGCTGACTATCTTTGAGTAGATGGTACTTCTCCAAATGCTCATGGTCCCATCCTTAAGATTCCAGTCCAATAGTTTGCACACCACTGACAAGGCTTGCTGGTCTGTAATTTGTAAGATCTTCCCCATTTTCTTTTTTAAACAAGCAGATAATATTTACCATTCTCCAATCCTCTGACACCTCACCTGTGGCCAAAGAGGATTTAATCTTGACATTGTCCAGCACACAAGCCTGTTTTATTCCAACCTCATCCTGATTAACGTCCTTTTCACTTGAGAATACTGAAGCAAATAATTCATTTAGGGCCTTCCCAACCTCCTCTACCTCCAGGCACATGTTGCCTTCTTTAT
Organism: Narcine bancroftii; assembly: GCF_036971445.1. Classification (NCBI taxonomy): domain Eukaryota; kingdom Metazoa; phylum Chordata; class Chondrichthyes; order Torpediniformes; family Narcinidae; genus Narcine; species Narcine bancroftii. The sequence continues at coordinate 219,600,816 of NC_091474.1, read as the reverse complement.
CCTTTAATGGCCCTTCACCAATTAAGCACTTTCCCATTTTGTCTGATTTTATCCTTTTCCATAGATATGCTGAAGCTAAGGGAGTTGTGATCACTCTCAACAAAATGCTCCCCCACTGAGTTCTGTCACCTGACCAGGTTCATTGCCCAGAACAAGATTCACTATGGCCTCTCCTCTTGTCAGCTGGTCCACATACTGTGTCAGGAATCCTTCCTCTACACATCGGACAAATTGAGTCCTATTCATCCCACTTGCAGTCAGGAAGTGCCAGTCAATATTAGGGAAGTTGAAATTACCCATATCCAAGTTGAAATTTCCTGCACCATTTCCAAAATCTGCCTGTTTATCTACTCCTTGGTGTCCTGAGGACTATTTGGTCCTCCCAAATAGATTACTCCCAGCACAGTGATTGCTTCCTTCCTATTTCTGACTTCCACCCATATTGGAGACTACGCAGTGTCCTCCCTTTCTATAGCTGTTATACTATCCCTGACCAGTAATGTTACTCCCCGCCCCCCCCCCCCCCCCCCCCACCAAACTTGGACTTTAGTAAGGCATTTGAAAAGGTCCCACATGGGAGGTTAGGAAAGTTCAAATGCTCGGTATTCATGGTGAAATAGTGATCTGGATTCAACAATAGCAGGACAGGAGAAGTCAGAGAGTAGTGGTGGATGACTCCTTCTCAGACTGGAGGACTAGGACTAGTGGCATGCCTCAGGGATTGGTGCTGGGACAATTGTTTTAAAAAAAAAATATTTTTTTCCATTAGGCCCCTATATGAACCAAATATGGATGCCATATCTTGATAAATGTCCCATTTGTTCTCTATATTGTATGCAATTTTTTCCATAGGTATGCAACTATTAATCTCAGCAGTCCATCATGCTGTATATAGAGAGGAGTCAGATTTCCAAGTAATTGCAGTACATTTCTTAGCCACTGCTAAGGCTATTTTAACAAATGAAATTTGGTATTTAGTTAATTTATTGCTTATTTCAAAAAAAGTTGGCAAAAAGTTAAAGCTCTGGGTGAAGGCCACCCCTGCCTGAAAAGTCACTCCTTCACACACGACCACGTTGCATATAAAAATGTTCTTATTTCTGTCCCACACCGAAAACATATCTCCGATATTTCAGATTTTGATTTATGCAACTGCTGTGGTATGAGGTATAATTGGATTAGAAAATTATATTTCACTAATCTGTATCTTGTATTTATAATTGATGTCATGCTATCCAAACACCAATCAGACCAACACCAAACTTGGTCCCCATCTTTCTCTTAAGAATAATCTTAGCTGGAGAAAAAAAAGTCCCATTAGCTACTCCATATTTATTTCTTAATTGTTTTAATAGACATGAGATCCATCCATATAAGTCATCAATTTATCTTATTCCTTTATCAAACCATGAATTTAATATTTTGTTACCCAGACTCATAGGTAGCAACAAACTTTTAGATAATGGTGTTCTTAATGACATACCTGCTTTGTTTTCCCCTCAATATACTCATTTATTTCTTGCCATATTCTAATGTATTCAAATAGGGTTATTTGTCTTTTTTGATAATAACTTAACATTCCACTTGTAAATGAAGTCCTTTGCTGCCCCTCTTTTATTGAATTCAATCCCGTTCAGATCCAAGTTTGTGGTGGTGGGTGGCGGGGCGGGGGGGGGCTGGAGAGAGAGAGAGAGAGAGAGAGAGAGAGAAAACTGTCTTATTCAAAAAAGAATGACGAAATTCCTGCTTGTGCTGATAAATTGTATTTCTTAAAGTCTGGAAGTCTAAGTCCTCCTAGTTTATAATCCAATGTTAGCTTTACAAATGAAATTCTTGGCACTTTGTTATTCCATATGAATTGTCTTATATAATCATTCAATAATTTAAATAATTTTTTTCTGTGATGCAATAGGCAATGATTGAAAAAGATACTGTAATCTTGACATCACCCTCATTTTAATACTATTTACTCTTCCCACTAGAGCAATTGGCAGATCTTTCTATTTCTGTAAATCTTTCTTTTTTTTCTAAGAGGAGTGTAATTAAATTTTTACAAGTTCTGTAAATTATTCTGTAATTATTCCTAAATATTTGATTCCATTTACCTATTTGATATCTTTCATAATCAAAAATCTTCAATGGCATTACCTCACTCTTGCCCATATTTATTTTATGACCTGATATTCTTCCATATTTTTATATTGTTGTTTGTAATTTTATCAAGGATTCAGCTGGGTCAGACATAGATAATAGAACATCAGCAAATAAGCTAATTTTATTTTCTTCATGTCCAACTTTGAAGCCCTTAATATCCAAATCTCTCCTTATAATCTCCTCCAGCGGATCAATCACTAGATAAAAAGCACCAGAGATAGGGAACACCCTTGTCTACTTGATCTACTCAAGGGAAAACCTGCTGACATCTGATTTTTAGTTATAATTTTGGCTTGTGTTTTATGATAGAGTTCTTAACCAGTTTATAAATTTTCTGCCTATACCAATTTTTTCCCAATCTTTTAAATAAGAAAGGCCATTCACCGTATCAAGGGAGATGGTTATACTTTGATTTTTGCCATATGTTTTATTTTAAATAGTATACCTAGACTATTTGAAGAATGACTTTCAGAAATTCCTCCTGATCTCTTGGTATTAATTTTGGTAGGTATCATTCCAATCTATTAGTTAGCGCCTTTGCCAATATTTTATAATCAGCATTCAGGAGTGATATAGGTCTATATGATGACGTTTTTAATGGGTCTCTACTTTTCTTTGGTAGCACTGTAATTATAGCAGTTGAGAAAGATTTTAGAAGGGTCTAGGTCTCCACTGCCTGGTCCAATACACCCATCATAAAAGGCATCAATAATTTTGGGATTATTGATGAATAATCAATAACTTGGGACTTGGGTCGAAAACCATCCTCCCCCAGAGAATTGTTAGCTTGTAAAGTACCTAAAGGTTTATCTATTTCTTCTCTTGTGAAAGTGGTATCAAAATCAACTATCTTCTAATTTTGGAAGTTCAATACATGTTAAAAATGTATCCATCTCATTTTCATCTAAAAATTCTGATTTGTATAGTTTCATATAATATTGTCTAAAATATTATTTATTTATTTTTGGTTATATGTTATATTGGTCTCTGTTTTTATTGAATTTATCATTCTATACCATTTCTCTATGTGCCCGCTCCCCTAATTTATATTTTTGTTTGGTTTTTAATAGTTTCTTTCATTCTATACATTTGTAATGGGTTATATTTCAATTTTTTATTCTCTACTATCTATATTTTTCTTGTAACCCTGTTCCCTGATATTCTTTTGTCAATTTTGTTATATCTTTCTCTAAATCATCCAGCTCTAGCATATTCTCTCAATTTTTTTGTATTAAGTAATAAATTGTCCTCTTAGATAAGCTTTAAGCATATCCCATGTTAAAAAGCTATTATCAGTGGAAGGAAAATTAGTTTCACAAAATAGTTCTGACTTTCTTGTTTTTCTGATATTGCAATAGTTAAAGTTAATGGCAAATGATCTGTGAAGTCTTTCCAAATATTCCATTTTTTACCATTAAAAAAAACCAAATCAATATTTGTATGAGAATCATCTACCCTTGACTAGAACAAATAGTCTCTTTCTATGGGGTAAACCTGCCTCCATATACCAATCAAATTTAAATCCTTCATGAATGATGTAGTTTTTGCAGATTTTGTCCTTGTTACTGTTCTGGCTGATTTTTTCAATAATGGATCAAGGTAGAAACTGAATTCTCCTCTGACCAGTATATTTTGTCTTCGCTCTGCTGTTTTAAAAATATATCCTTCATAATAGCTTCATCATCATAATTTGGTGCATATATATTCATAAAAGTGTGCATAACTTTTACCGTGTGCCATTATAAATCTTCCAGATGTTTCAGTGACTCTTCTATTATTGGTATATTTTTGTTAATTAAAATCACACTCCTCTTCCCTTTGAGCCAAAGAAGATGATATTACTTGTCCCACCCATCTTCTTTTTTAATTTAGCATGTTCTGATTTAGTAAGATACATTTCTTGTCGAAAGACTATATCAGCTTTTAATTTTTTTTGGTTTCCCAAGACCTGCTTTTTTTTCACCATCCATTAACATTAAGACTCATGAATTTTAATGTTCTATCCATAATGATTTTTAAACAAATATTGTTCAACAATTAAAACCTTTTCAATTGTTTAAATAATAGTGATCATTCCCCTTTTTAAAAAAAAAACATAGAATATCCATGCTCTGACAGTGACGAAAACAAGAAAACCTGAAAGCTCGTTGAATCTCTTGAGGAAGAAGAACCCCTCCCTTTAGTGACATCTTTTATAGATATTCCTCTCCAGGCACCATTCTTCCTCTTAGAGTGGAGTCTCCACCCAAGTTTTCTCTATTTTCTGAGCTCTCCGTGAACATTTCAATAAAATTTACTTTTCAACAATAAATACAAGGTGGTTAAAAAAATTCAACTTTTACTTAGTCGCATTGTAAACCGTCTTCACAGTCTTCTTCTTTGGCAACCTTATTCTTTTCACAAACCTCGCAGGAAGTCTTCCACCTCATTCTTAGTCCAGGACAATCATTGATTACTTTCTTCTACTTTGTCCCTCAGAGCGGCGTAGTATTTCATTGAATATTTCATTTTTGGAACACAATTGCCTTTTTACATCACCAAACCCCTTCCTTTCCTTAATCAAAGTAGGACTAAATTCTTGAAAAAAATAGGACTTTTTCATGGACAACCTCAGGTGGGCCAATATTTTTCATATGCTGCTCCCAGAATTGTCTCCTTTTCCTGGTAACTCAAGTCTTACCAGAACCAGTCGTGATTACTGATCGCCAGATCTCCTGGGTCCGAGGGTCCAGTTAGCCCTTTCAATATGTAATTTTTCTCTGAATTTATCTTCTCCCAGCAGTTGTGGGATCCATGTTTCAAAGATGTTCACTGGATCTCTTCCCTCGATTCCTTCTTTCAGTCCAGTGATTTGAACATTATTTTGTTTGCTAAAATTCTCCATGTGGTCAATTTTGTCCAGCAGACCTTGTCTGTCTGACTCCCATTGCTTTGCATCTTTTTCCAAAGCTTTTAGCTTATCCTGTGTTTTTACCAAGTCTTCCTTCGCTTGGTTTATTCTTCCCATTAAGTCTTCAACGATTTCTTTAACTTTAGTCATGCCTCATTACATTTTCAATGCCTACAAGTCGGATGCTCAAATTTTCAATTTTCTCCAGGGTAATATTTAGTTCTTGTCCCAACTCTCAGGGTCCGTCACTTGATGTTCCTGGCTGAGTACAAACTTCAATTTTTATTCTCGGCTGCCTTGGTTTCTTAACACTTGGTTTTTCCATTTTTTAGTGAAAAAAATCTTAATTTTAAGATTTTTGATACTCTTCATGGAGAACTTGATTAAAATATGTCTGTGTAAGGCTATGCCCCCTGATGGGATGATTGTTGTTTGTCATCTATATCAATGATCTGGATGATAATGTGGTAAATTGGATCTGCAAGTTTGCAGATGACACTAAGTTTAGAGGCGTTGTTGCCCGCGAAGGTTTTCAAAGCTTGTAGAGGGAACTAGACCAGCTGGAAAAATGACAGATGGAATTTAATGCAGACAAGGTGTTGTATTTTGGAAGGTCAAGAAACCCAAGAAAGGACATGTATGATAAATGGTAGGGCTCTGAGGAGTGCTATAGAGCAGAGGGACCTGGGAATACAGAATCATAATTCCCTGAAAGTGGTATCACAGGTGGATCGGGTTGTAAGGAGGGCTTTTGGCATATTGGCCTTAATAATTAAAGTATTGAGTGTAAGAGTTATGGCAAAGTCATGTAAGACATTAGTGGGGCAAAATTTAAAGTATTGTGTGACGTGTTGGTCACCCATCTACAGGAAAAACATCAGTAAGATAGAAAGAGTGCAGAGATTTATTGGGAAATTGCCTGGGCTTCAGCATGGAGTTATAGGGAAAAGTTAAACTAGTTAGGACTTTATTCCATGGACCATGGAAGAATGAGGAGATATTTGATCGAGGTATTTAAAATTGATGGTGATAGACAGTGTAAATGTAGGCAAGTTTTTTTCCACTGAATGCAGGTGAGATACAAACCAGAAGACATGGGTTAAGAGTGAAAGGGGATAAGTTTAGGGGAACATGAGGGGGACCTTCTTCACACAGAATGTTATGGGTGTGTGGAACGAGCTACCAGCTGAAGGGGTGAATGTGGGCTCAATTTTAACCTTTAAGAAGAATTTGGACAAGTACATGGATGTGAAAGGTATGGAGGGCAAGGGACTGGGTGCAGGTCAATGGCACTAGGCAAAAATGGTTTGGCACAAACTAGAAGGGCTAAAGATGTTTCATCTTGTATTTGTCTGTGTGAGTTCTTGGACAACACATGGATGAAGGAAAAATTTCTTTACTTTAAAGTTGTTGTAAACAGCACCATGAGGCATGGCATGTGGCTATAAACCTCCATTACAGATAACATACTGTCTGTGTGTCAGCTCCCTGCTGGCAGCCAAGTCTAATCAAACAGTAACTATCATCAAGGCCTTGATTGGTTGCCATGCAACCACGATCACTATCATTACATCTCCCTTTCTTAAAATAAAAGTAGCTCACTTTTAACTAACATGTTTTCTTTGTATAACTGCAATTTTAATTTTAACTTACATTTTCATTATTATCAACCTTGTTAACATTTTTTAAACTTGTTTTGTGTTTTCACATTTCCATACACTAAAACTTGAAGAGTGAATAAGATAGCACTACTTCATTCTACAACCCTTTAAATTTTCTCAGTTTTTCTTCAACTCCCTCTTCTCTTCTTAAGAGTTCTGAAGCTTTTGTCCCTGGCTGCCTTCTAATAACAAAAAGAGACAGTCAGAAGTGGTTTGGCTTACTTTACAGCCACTTAGACCAGCACCTCCTTCATCTCCAGAGAATACTGTCAATCTTCTTTTCCTTCTGGTTTCTGGGCTTCAAGATGCCTTTGTCTTTGCAGAAATAAGGTCAGTCTTAATTCCTTGAAAATGTGATCAGTTATTGGAATTTTAAACTGTTGCCAACCCAATTTCTTGTAAACAATGTGATCTTTATGCCTCTGTCTTGCAGACAACATGTCTCTGAAAGATTACCTCACTTCTCTTTCAAAGGTTTAAGATTAGCCCCTTTCACACTTGCATCCCACTAAATTGGCTGTTCAGTGTCCCGGGATAGGAATGTGGGTTTGGCTTTTCCTACTTGACCACTCCTAACTGGGACACCAAACACTTTCACACTAGCAAGGAACCATCTCTGGGGTTATGACTGTTCTACTTTCTATCTTTTACTGGTGATGCCAAACCTGCCCTACATGTATTATGATCTTGTATTTGAACAAAATTCATCATGCTTAATTATAACATAATTAAGTTTTATGTACAGCATAGTATGAGCCCTTCAGCTCCTTTTGTTGTGCCAACTTGTATAAAACTTTATAAGGGACCATGGGAAAGTGCTAGCAATAAATAACAATAATGGACAATTTTTAAACAGGGTATGAAATTTGGTAGCACTTTAGAGCTCAATTTATATATCATGGGGAGTTTGTAGCGCTTTAAGCGGGTATCGAGTACAATTTATAAATACTGTGGGGAGGGGAGCAGTGGCAGACCCACCCAAAATTCCACGTGGCAGGGAAAGGGCAGTATGACCAGCTGCAGCAATGGAACATTTATGGAGGGGTTTCTCTGCTGCACGGCATTCTAGGAAGTGAGGTCTGCCATCGCTTTTTCCCCACTGTCTTTATAAATTGTGCACTATAGCACTAACAACTTTCCCATGCTATTTAAAATTTGTCCACTATTGCTTCTCTCTCTCTCTCTCTTTCTCTCTCTCTCTCTCTCTCTCTCTCTCTCTCTTTCTCTCTCTCTTTCTCTCTTTCTTTCTTTCTTTCTTTCTCTCTTTCTCTCATTCTTTCTTTCTCTCTTTCTCTCTTTCTCTCTTTCTCTCCCTCTCTCTCTTTCTCTCTCTCTCTTTCTCTCGTGATACACCTCTAGCCTACTGCAGGGGGCCATCTCTATACCTGCAGGAAGATCACTGGAGGACAGACCACACCTGGCTGGCTGTCAATCAGCTGACCTGAATAGACCTAACTCTACCCGGCTGGCTGTCAATTAACTGCCTGGGATATAATCCTGAGCCAGCTCCTCGGGAGCCACCAGTGTAGCAGCTACCACTGTAGCAGAGACTTTTAACTGAATAAAGCCTGTTGTACAGTCTTTCTCGAGTTTTGTGTCTGCTTACTGCTGCAGCCGTGCATCACTCTCTCTGTTTCTCATGTTCCTGCACTCATGCAAAAACTTGGGTCATTTAAATTCTATAATGCAATTACCCATTTCCCACTTGCCTGATTACAACACTGGCATCTGCAGATCCCGGGGATTGTACTAGGGGTGGAAGCTGTCAATCTCAGGTGTAACATGATGTCATCTGACACCAGAATGGAGCTGACTTTGTTTTCACACTTGGTACTTTAAAGGCCACTTGGTGGTTAATTCCTGGTATCGCTTGCAAGAATGAAAGGGACTATTATCACTCACACGGCTTTGGAGATTAATTTTTCTTGTTCAAGAATCCTTAAGTGCTTTAGTTTAAAAACAGATGGCTTCCTTCAGCAGTTCTTATTGAGTACTTAGATACTTGTTTTTAATAAAGCAAACACTCCATTGTTCTTGAATAATTAAGACCCACTTCAGATCCATTAGCTTTGTCCTTCTAGACGCTGCGACTCCAAACTGACAATGAGTGCAATGATGCCTTTGTAAACCTGCTGTGACCTACGTGTAACCCTTTTCCAAACACGTTATATTTCTTAAGACATTTATAAGATATATATCTATAAAACTTCTAAAAGGTCAAAATTTTAAATTACAATCTCCCATTTCAAACAATATAAATACAAACAAATACAACAGAAATAACATGTAAATTCAACATGGGATAAGCAAATGTCTACTCAAAATCGGGTGATTTAAACACAGATTTGGGGCATAACATGTCTTCCAGTTTATCAAATGTTTCAAAATATTAGTCAAGTGAAGAACAATGTCAGAAAAGTTTTTGCAAAACTTCCTTTAATATCCAACCATTCCTAAAAATCTCCCAATAACCTTCTTACCCATGGACATATGAAATTCAGAAATTGTCTGAACTTTAACCTGAACATGCTTGGCTAGCAACAAAACCAAGATAACTCATCTGAAGATGATGAAATTTATTCTTAGTTAAATTAACAGTAAGATAGGCTTCCAAAAGTCTGTTAAACAGATTTCTTTAAAATGACACTCACAAGCGTCAGCTTGTGTGGTTTCATGATCCATAAACATTTTAGTTTTGTCAATAACTAATACTTGTGTTGTAACCTGCTTCTGGCTAACATCCAAATCCTCAAAATAAAGTTTTAACCTGTTAACATGGCAACTTCATGTCCTATGTCTCCTATCAAGAGTTTTAAGCACAATTTATTTCATTTACCTTGGATTCCATTTTATTGTGCCCAGAAGATCTTGCTGTAATAGACATTGTTGAGAACAGAATTAACCCTTTATGTCCTACTTTAAACTTCTCTGTCTTGCTTTTCTGCCATTCCAGACTTCCATTTGTCTTGGGCCACTTTTAAATTTTCCTCAGCTACCTTACAGTCTTTCTGTAAATGATCCTTAAATTTTGAAGCATAATCTAATGAATTCAATTATACATCCTCATTAACCCACTGTTGTTTTAATAGCATTAAAGGTCCTCAAACCTCATGTTCAAGTAACAATTCCCTTACTTCCAACAAAAGTAACACTTTCATCCCAATTCTTTTCTTTTTCTTGATAATCAGTCCTCAGCATAGTTTCTAAAGTTGAATGAAACCTCTCAAAGCTCACTGAGATTCTGGGTGATACGCAGTTGATGTAATTTGTTTAGCTCCCAGTTTATAAACAAACTGTTGAAATTATTTCCCTGATCTGATTTTTATTTCTTTAAGGAGACCAAATGAACAACACATTTTTTTTCTAAGTCCCAGACAGTTTTTGCTTTACTGTTCCTGAGTAGGATTGCTTCAGTAAACCTGGAAATGACACACATAATAGTTAACAGATATTCATTTCCCATTTTTGGTTTGGGCATTGGACCAACATAGACCACAATTTCTTTAGAAGAGTTCTCCAAAAACAGGAATACATTTTAAAATGACAACACATTGACCCTGATTAGGTTTTATAGGTGCCACTGTGGGACCTTGATTAGGTTTCCCTGCAACTTGACAAGTGTGACAGGTCTTACAAAATCTCTTAACATCTTTTCTTAAATTTGGCCAACAAAATGGTTTCATGATTTTGTGGGTAGTTTTCTTTAGCCCAAGGTGCCCACCTAAATGTGTTTTATGAGCCATGTTCAAAATCTCTCCTCTATAGGCTCTATGAACTACAACCTGGTGATCCACTTGTGAGAGATAATAGAATATAGGAAGTAAAGTTAGTATGAATGAAATAAAGAATAATAGACTAGACTAAAGGAAGTTAAGTAAGTGCTGAGTAGGGATGAATTCCGATAAGAGTGTGAGGAAGGGTTACGCAAGTATAATAGAATAAGGGGTCTTGTAGTGATAGAAAGGATTAGCAAGTTCTGCATATAGAATTAGTAAGTCCTGGGCGTTGAGATGTGTGAATAACGACAAAGGCAGATTCATGAATAAGGACAATGACATGATGGAACCAAGACAGGATACCCCATGGTCTTTCAAGTTTACAGAAACTGCAGGACAGAATTACCAAATGCCAAACCAATCCAGGAGGCAGAAGAATGTTAAGGGGGGGAAGGTACCTCTACACTGAAATGAACTGTATAAAAGTTGGGTGAGCCCCAGTATGTGTGTGTATTCCCATGGTAAGGGGAAGCACCCAACTTTGCACTGTTGTACAATAAATGTTCTTTGTTCTCAATTTTTGTCTCGAGCGAAATCTGTGAAGGTTCTTCTGTTTCTCACAAATGGGGACTCGTCCGGGATCGCACTCCCTCCACTGACAGAGTGCCCGACGACGGGGGTAGGTGCACCCCGGCTGATTCAGCTGGACTCCCGGACGAAGGGTGACTGGTCAGTGGACGAAGCGATGATATCCGAGAAGAGGCATTGAGAACAAACGACGGGAGAACGTTAAGGAAGCGCACTAGGAATAGCTACTGGATCCCGGTAAGAGGAATTTATTTACCTGCTAGTATGGGAGGAGTAAGTAGCAAGGGAAACAGTCCTGAAGAAGGATGGGAAGATCAGATACCTAAACATAGTCCATTAGGATTAATGTTATCTGATTGGGGTGCGGGGAAAACCCGTGGGAAAGATAAACAGACCATGGTCAGGTATTGCTGTCAGGAATGGGTTAAGAATCGGATAAAAGGGAGTTCGGTATATTGGCCAAAGTTTGGATCCGATGAGGACTGGATGTGTCAGGCATTGAACATCTGGCTCTACCAAAATCAAGGAGGTAATACTGAGAGCAGAGAATATGCAGCCTGTTGGTCCAGTGGATCGTTTGATCAAATAATTTTGAGCGAAAAGGAATGTAAGAACAAGAAGGATGAGGAACCTTCTGCCCCTGAAATACAAGAATGGGATGTGTTACATTCCCTTCCTCCACCTTATGCTCCCCGTGTGCCGGCTCCTATCTTCCACCTCTCACCTACGCTTTACCCTTCTTTACCTTCCCCTCTTCCTCCACAGTTAGAGAAAGAAAAAGAAAGTAGGGGTGGTATGATGACCCGCTCACAGAGTACAAGATTACCGCCTTAATTGACACAAGAGGGAGGAGACTTTGATTGTGAGGGTCATTCAGAACAGTGTGAGACCCTTCAGGAGGGAAGGGCAAAACCCTTTGATTTGTCTCCTGGAGGGCAGGAACCTAAACATCATAGAGGAGGGGATAAGCCAGAAATTAACTGGAAGAGACCTTTACGAGAGGTTCCCTTGGGAGGGGATGTGGGGGGTCTCGGGTTCATAAATGTGCCTCTGACCAGTACGGAGGTGCGCAATTTTAAGAAGGAAATGACCTCTCTGATAGAAGACCCTCAGGGATGTGCAGAACAATTAGATCAATTTTTGGGACCTAATATATATACCTGGGATGAATTAATGTCTATCTTTAAGATTCTATTTACTTTGGATGAGCGTGGAATGATTCGCCAGGCAGGGATTAGAGTCTGGGATAGGGAACACCAAGGGGGACCAGAGGCGATACCTGGAGAAGCTAAATTTCCCCTGGTAAACCCAAAATGGGATAAGACTACTAATGATGGTCGCATGCGAATGGATGAGTATCGGGTTAATCTAGTAAAAGGAATGAAGGAGTCTGTTCCAAAAGCACAGAACTTTAAGAAGGCATTTGAGGTTCCCCAAGGTCCCGAGGAGACCCCCTCTGCATTTCTGAATTGATTGCGTGCGGCCATACAGTAATATGGGGGGTTGGATATAGGATCCCCAGCAGGTGAACAGTTGGTATTGATGGGCTTTGTTACTAATTCAGTCCCAGATATCAGGAAGAAATTACAAAAGACAGAGAATTGGCATGAACAGGGATTAACACAGCTTTTACAGATCGCACAAAGGGCATACGTCCAGAGGTCTGAAGATCAACAGAAAAGAAAGGCTAAGATTTGGATGCAGGCAGTCAAGGAAGTTGTGGAGGGACGGCAGGGAAATGTTAGGAGCTGTGTGCCAGCTCCTGGACATTGGGAGGAGCACCAGGGGTGGAGAAATAGAGACCAGAGCAGAGGCAGGGGTAGAGGAGAATTCCGGGGACGACGACCATTCCCGGGACCCCATGGAGACCCTGGTAGAAATTGGGAAACAGGAGCATTTTTTGTTATTATTGTAAAAACAAGGGACACTTTAAGAGGGAATGCCCAATGCGAGCCAGGGAGACGCGATCTTATGCATTGATGGAGGCAGATTATGAATAGGGGGTCACGGTTCTCAGTCAATACACATCGTGGGGCTGCACGGAGAACCATTGGTAAATTTAAGCATAGGACCCCACGGTGACGAGATGACTTTTCTAGTAGATTCTGGAGCAGCCCGGTCTAGTATTTTACAACGGCCCGAGGGTGTTAAAACAGAAGGGACAGTGATGATTTCGGGAGTGGGAGGACGAGATTTTACGGTCCCTATACTAAAGAATGTAAGGATACAAATGGGAGAAAAGATAATAATAGAGGATAATTTACTAGTTCCCCAAGCTGGAGTTTGCTTGTTGGGATGGGATTTACAGGACCAATTGGCTATCGGTACCAGACCACAGGGATCAGGTATCGGGGTTCAATTTTATGTACTAACAGAGGAGGATCAGGAACTAATAAATCCTAGAGTATGGGCAAAAAGAGGCAATAGAGGAGGGTTAGATGTTCCTCCCCTGCAAGTTACTTTAAAAGACCCTGACCAAGTAATTAGACGAAAACAGTATCCAATTCCTATGGCTGGCCGAAAGGGGCTGCAGCCAGTAATTGACCAATTGGTGAAAGATGGTATACTCGAACCTTGTATGTCACCTTTTAATACCTCAATTTTACCTATCCAAAAACCAGACGGTACCTATCGATTAGTGCAGGATTTGAGGGAGTTAAACAAAATTATTGTCACCTGTTATCTGGTTGTACCTATAACCCCTATATGATAATAGGTAAAATTGATCCCCATAGTAAGTGGTTTAGTGTAATTGACCTCAAATATGCCTTCTGGACCTGTCCGTTGGCAATAGACAGTAGGGACATGTTTGCATTTGAGTGGGAGAATCCTTTTACAGGACGGAAAAATCAATACCGGTGGACGGTCCTTCCCCAGGGTTTAACAGAATCTCCAAATTTGTTTGGCCAAGTTTTAGAACAGGTACTAGATGAGGCCCCTCAGAGAGAGAATTGTCAGTTAATACAATATGTTGATGATTTATTAATCACGGGAAAAACGTATGATGTGGTTAAACAATACACTGTTAAATTTTTGAATTTTCTAGGGAATAAGGGTCTTAGAGTGAGTGAATCAAAGTTACAATTTGTTCAATCTGAAGTTAAATACTTAAGTCATCTTGTTAGTCAAGGAATTAGGAAGATAAGTCCAGAGAGAACACGCGGTATTCTGCAGATCCCGCCTCCAAAGAGTGCTCAAGAACTTAGAAAATTGCTTGGTTTAGTGGGATACTGTAGAATTTGGATTGAGAATTATTCTAGCCTGGTCAAATTTCTTTATGATAAACTTGCGACTCTAGGGGGTGAAACTGTTGACTGGACGGAGGAGGAGATAAAAGATTTTACCATGATGAAACAGCGTCTTATTAGTGCCCCAGTTTTTGCTTTACCCGACCTAAATAAGCCATTTGACCTAAATACCAATGCGAAAGATGGTGTGGCCATGGGAGTATTAACGCAAGAGAGGGCAGGCTTTAGATAACCAGTTGCCTTTCTGTCAAAAATTTTAGATCCTGTTTGTCGTGGTTGGCCAGAATGTGTGCAAGCAATTGCAGCCACTGCTATTTTAGTCAAGGAAGGATGAAAGATTACGTTTGGTGCCCCGATGATAGTTCACACCCCTCACACAGTCCGCGCCATTCTCTTACAACGTGCCAGAAGTTGGCTTACTGATTCTAGAATTTTAAAGTATGAAGCGATTCTTATGGATAGGGATAATTTGACACTGATTATAAACAAAGAACAGAATCCAGCCGCCTTCTTGGTTTCTTCGGATTCTGATATTGTCCCCAATGATTTAGAGCATGTATGTTTAGAAGTGATCGATTTACAGACAAAAATTAGAGAGGATTTAAGTGATGAACCTTTACGGGAGGGTGAAAGATGGTTTATTGATGGATCTTCCCGCTGCATTGACGGCATTCGGTATAGCGGGTATAGTGTAGTGTATGGGAATGAAGGAGTTGTGATTGAAGCCGGTCGTCTTCCCGGTCATTGGTCGGCACAATCCTGTGAATTATATGCCCTCTGTAGAGCTCTCCAGGGTTTAGAGGGAAAGGTGGGGACAATCTATACCGAATCAAAGTATGCTTTCGGTGTAGTGCACACCTTTGGAAAGATTTGGAAAGAGCGGGAAATGATAACTGGGAAAGGACAAAAGTTGATCCATGAAAACTTAATTGTTCAATCCTTAGATGCTCTTATGTTACCCGAGGAGATAGCCGTAGTTCATGTACGGGGCCATCAAATTATTGACAGTCCTGAAGCACAGGGGAACAGACGGGCAGATGAAGCTGCCAAACAGGCTGCACTCACAGAAAAAAATAGACATGCAGCTGTTACTCCCCACCCCACATGAGGTTCAAAAAACTCCCATCTTTTCACGGGAAGAGGAGGTTTATATGACCAGGGAATGCGTCAAACTCCCGATGAGTTGTGGTGGACGGTAGAGGGACGCCAAGTACTGAATAAAGCCTTGGCTCATCAGATTATTGATCAGCTCCACCAGCAGACACATTGGGGAACACAGGCACTTGTTGATGCTTTTGTACGGTCCTTTAATTGCTCAGGAATATACACCATAGCCAAGCAAAGTACTCGGGGGTGCCCAATCTGTCAGCGAGTGAATAAGAAAGTCATGCGCCAGGTAATGCCTGGTGGTCGCGATATAGCCGTATGCCTGTTTCAACGACTACAGATTGACTTCACGGAATTACCTAAGATAGGGGTTTATAAATACCTCCTGGTGATGGTGGATCATTTTATTCGATGGGTTGAGGCTTTCCCGACCCCTAATGATCCTAATATCCATTATCCGGATATTACTAGAGTCTGTTATTCCGCGTTATGGCATTATTCAAACCATTGACTCAGATCGAGGTACACATTTTACCTCTCAGGTACTCCAGGGTGTGTGTAAAATCCTGGGAATAGATTGGCAGTTACATACCCCATGGCACCCCCAGAGTTCAGGCCGTGTTGAACGGATGAATCAGACCCTGAAAAATCAACTCACTCGACTTCATGAGGAAATTGGCCTCTCCTGGATTAAATGCTTACCCTTAGCTTTGATTAGGACTCGCACAGCTCCTCATAAGGACCTTGCTGTCTCACCATATGAAATAATGTTTGGTCTTCCTTACATGGGATTCCACACTGACACCCCTATCCCTGAGGCTAATGACCAGTACATATCTAAATATTTATAGGGACTTTCTACTTCTCTGTATGACTTACGACAGAAGGGTTTATTAGCTCAAAACCCACCCCTGGACTATCCTAATCATTCTGTTAAACCTGGTGATTGGGTATATGTAAAAGCGTGGCAAGACCATAAACTAAAACCGATATGGGACGGCCCTTATTGTGTACTTCTGATTACAGACACTGCAGTGCGGACAAAAGAAAAGGGGTGGACTCACATACAACGCATTAAACAAGCTAATCCACGAACTAAAGACGTTGATAATATACCCTCCACCTGGCGTGCAGTCTCGCATCCTTCTTGTCTGACAGTTACGCTACGCTGGGAAAAAGTGCTGTAATGTTATTTTTATTATTTGCTGTATTGTTTTTCTGGTGGTTCCCAATTTTTGGGAAACCACCCAATTGTACACGATGTATTAAGTCCTCCTGGAATAGGGGCAGCAGAGGTGATAATTACTTTGAGGAATGGACAAATTTACCTTTAGAATGCAGACAGGGCACAGGTATAGATTGTATTCATAGTGGGGTACTTTATTATTAGTATGGTTTAATTTAGGATCCCAACATGGACCAGGGAAACAGAACTGCCCTAGGGGAGTGGATTGGGTTGGCATCCCGGCCTCTACAGATATTAAAGAGATGAGTGCTAAAAATGTGGTACAAAGAAGATGGTGGGAAAATGATAGGCAGAAGATTAGTCAGGGCTATACCTGGAGTAGGGATAAAGGGGGTATATATGCTAATGCTCGCAGACAAACTGCTACTCACAGGTTAGGTAACAATAAACGCTCCCACCCCCAACTTGGCATCTTGTAAATTATCCTTTGGGTCACGAATACATTCAGAAGGCTAAAGGCAATCACTATAAGGGGGATTCGAGTTGTAAACGGCTCAAGCTGCTCCAGAATACCACAGCTGTTTGGCATTTAAACTGTTTACTCAGACTCCAGGTAGTTTTGGAGATTATCACCAAACAGACAGCGACGGCCTTGGATTTATTGGCTGAAGAACAATGACGGATATGAGCTACAGCTTATCAAAACCGCCTGGCTCTCGATTACTTGTTGGCTGCTGAGGGCGGCGTTTGTGGAAGATCGATTGATGACAATGGTCACAATGGTCAGGCGGTTGAACTTTTTACTGGTGACTGGAGGTGGATACACACAGCCCTTATAGCAGTTGGACTCGTTACTTTAGCCATCATGATACTTCCTTGCCTAATGACTTGTGTGCAGTGTTTAATTCAACAGACCCTTCGTCAGATCACTACAACCCAAAGGATGTATGTTTCCCAAACTCCGTCTGATGATGCTGAGATTATAGTTCGTTTGCTGACTCACTGGGAAAAAGACCAAGCTTCCAGTTAAGAATTTACTAAGTGGAGCTAAAGAAAAAGTGTGGATTGTGAGAGATAATAGAATATAGGAAGTAAAGTTAGTGAAATAAAGAATAATAGACTAGACTAAAGGAAGTTAAGTAAGTGCTGAGTAGGGATGAATTCCGATAAGAGTGTGAGGAAGGGTTACGCAAGTATAATAGAATAAGGGGTCTTGTAGTGATAGAAAGGATTAGCAAGTTCTGCATATAGAATTTTAGTAAGTCCTGGGGGTTGAGATGTGTGAATATGGACAAAGGCAAATTCGTGAATAAGGACTATGACATGATGGGACCCAGACAGGATACCCCATGGTCTTTCAAGTTTACAGAAACTGCAGGTAGGCAGACAGAATTACCAAATGCCAAACCAATCCAGGAGGCAGAAGAATGTTAAGGGGGGGGGGGCAGGGTATCTCTACACTGAAATGAACTGTATAAACTGTATAAAAGTTGGGTGAGCCCCACTATGTGTGTGGGTAAGGGGAAGCACCCAACTTTGCACTGTTGTACAATAAATGTTCTTTGTTCTCAATTTTTGTCTCGAGCGAAATTTGTGAAGGTACTTCTGTTTCTCACACACTGGCCATTCTTCATTAGCAATAATCTCACGTAACCTATATTTTCTCACAATAAACCCTCATTAAAAATAATATCCAATTGGCACTTGCTTAATTTTTTCACCAAAAAGTGCTTTCTCTCTAACTTTAGCAAGATCACTATCCACACCTTGTTTTTCTATTAATTTTGATCTGGATTCTGACAAATCCTTTTCCAACTGCTGTGCACTGTCAGTACTTCCAAGTTTAAAATCCGAATTCTGACTTAAAGAAATATTTAAAGTGACTTGTAATTCATCACCGTTTCTCTCTTTTTATCTCACAATCTACTTGCTTCTGCACCTGTCTGCTTGTTTTATCTCACAGCCTGCTTCTTTCTGAATCTGACAATCTGCTTCTTTCTGTTGCTGTATCTTGCAAGCTTTTTAAATCAATTGTCCAGTACTTTTTTCACTGGAAAGATTTTTAAACTTTAAATAATTTCATCCTCAAACCTAATTGGATCCTTTACTGCAGAGACACCTTGCCTCCTGACACAAAATGCTTTTCCAAACCCTTTCTTACTTCCATTTCTTTCAATACAAGCTTCTGGTGCCACTGGTACCTCTTCTCTTTCTCCTCAAGAAGAAACAATTAGCCAGCACATGGCTGTCTTTCTTAGAGTAATTACAAAATGGACCAAAAGATATTCCCCATCTATTTTCTATCTTATTTTGGTAGTTCAGGTTACCCTTTTGCAAAGGTATTTTAGGCACAAATTGTCTGCAAATGTAGCAGAATTTTGTCCCTTTTTAAAAAGTTTCTCCTGGCTTTAATTTAAGATCTGAATTTAAAGCATAATAATCTGTAAATTCTGCAATATCTGTAACTTTAACAGAATTTTTCGAATTCTCTCAAATTCCCTTTGCTTCCTGGCTTCCTCCCACTTCAAATCTTCTTTACCTTTCTGCCTCCTCTAGCTCTTATTTCAAACTCCATCTCTTTTACACATAGTTTAATCTCCATCCTATGTCTTTCTAATTCACCCTGTTCCAGCTGTAACTGCTGTTCAAGAGATTACTCTCAAGAAATTGTTTTAATTCTTTCTTCCCCCAAAATCTTTTCTTTTCCATAGTGTTCAGCTATAATTTTCTGAATCACCATTTTCCATTGACCTTTTTAACCTCTAAGTTCCAACTCTTTAGCAATAAGCAACAACTCCTTTTCTTCCCCACCTTTTCCATATCTTATTGGTGATTCCAAAAACTTTTTAATATCCATTTGGACAAATTCACTTGCCCCACACTTAAGCTTGTCTGTAATTTTTGCAGAATCTGACCAAGTTTGGAAGGTTTCACTTGGCCCATACTTAGTTGTGGGGTTTAATATACTTGGATTAATATACTGTTGTTCAGGAAGACCTTAAGAGCCAAAGATGTGCTACCAAGGAGTACTCACTTTTTTTTTCCACCAGGGAGTATGAATAGACAAGGATGTATCCTTCAATGGAAGCAAAACCTGGACTTAGTAAGGATGAAAATTCCAAAGAGTAAAGGCAGAGAAAAATGATGAATGTAAGATCCGTCAACACATTGTTTAATCCTTTCACCAATTTCTCATTAATTCTCAAACTTTTCTTGATTTGGGTTCATTTAACAATTTTTCACAAGGTACTTGGTGAAAGAAATCAGCTTGGTTAATATTTTTACAGTGGGTTGGCCATTAAGAAAATCTGGAGATGCTGGGGTCAAGTGCAATACACGAATGTGCTGGAGAAACTCGGTACGTTATACAGCATCCATAGGAAGTAAAGGAATGATTCCTAACAAAAGGCTCAGGTCAAAAAGTTGGTTATATTTCACTTCCTATTGATGCTGTATGACATGCTGAGTTTCTCCAGCACATTTATGGATGGTAAGTAGATTAGCCAATAGCAAACCTCTGTCAAAGTATATTGATTGTCTAACCTTTCTTTCATATAATGAATTCAATAATTTCTAAATGGAATGAAAGCAAAGCTTGTGGACTATAGTTTCATCAGTCTTGATGAAGGGTTCCGGCCCACAACATAAAAGCTGCTGAGTTTGTGACTACCTCAAACCTTGCAAGGTGTTATTATTTTGTCCTTTTTGGAGATGATGATCTTAAAAGCAGGGTTTCTCCAAATGTGGTCTTCTAAACATTTAAGCATTTATCCGCCACTGTGATTATCCTTGAAGTCTTTCCTTTTCTTTGTTTCATTATCTCAAACTCAGTAACTCCTCTTAATGAGTTTGTTAAAAGGCCACTAATACCCACTGTTTGAACAGGAAAAACAGCCAATTTTGATATGAAAGAGAAAAATATATTACCTGTAAGTTGCACAGAGTAGACCAGAACAGCCTCTGCCAGTATTGGAACAAATCCTTTCTTGGCATTCTTCCCTTAAATTATTAACAGATTTTCAAAACATAGTCATGTACTTCCCCTAAATATACCAGTGCAATATTGAGAGGGTGATTTTTCTGCTCATGTTAATAGGCCAACAATACTTCTGTTAACCTTGGTGGTTCGATGGTCATTTCTGGCTGTCTGGGATTTCATCTCCGTTCCTCTCTTTTCATCGAGCCTAGAATGAAGCAAAAATTAAACAATATAAGGGAATTAAAAATTTAAAAAAAATCTTCCATTGCTGGAAATCTAAAATAAAACTGAAAGAGCAGCAAATATTCTGCAGGTCAGGCCACATCAGTAGAAAGAAAGCAAAGTCAACATATCTGGTTGAAGGAGTTTTGTCAAAAAAATTCAAGTCAAAGACACAAAAGGTTGGCTCTGTCTTTCTGTAATTTCCATTACCAACAACAGGATCCCACCATTGGAAATCTCTTAAATTTTCTTTCCCTTTCTGCTTTCTTCAGGAATTGCTCTCTCTCTGACACCTGTCTACTACTAAATTCTACCTTGGTACCGCTGCTATACTTGCTCCCTCATTACTATTCGGGACTTCAAGCGGCCCTTCCAAGTGAAGCAATATTTCACTTGTGAAACTGTAGGGGTCATTTACTGCACCTGGTGTTCCTGCTGAGGCCTCCTCTACTTTAGAGAGACTGGATACAGATTAGGAGATTGCTCTGTCTGCTGCAATAGCAAGTATCATGCAATGAGTGCCCATTTCCTTCTATTCCACTTCCCATTCCCACACTAACATGTCTGTCTACACCCCAATCTGCTGTCAGTTTGAGGCCACACATAAATTGAGAGAACAGCTCCTTGTATACCACCTTGGGAGTCTCCAACCAGACAGCATCAATATCGACCTTCAATTTCTGATACCCTCCTTCCCACTTTTTTTATATTCTACCCCTCTCTGGCCCCCTCCTTCTTCTTTCCTTCCTTCTCCTCCCTACCTGCCCATCACACACATCTTCCTTTCTCTGCCCCCCAGCTCTTCCCTTCCTCCCACCTATCAGGATGCGTCCTTCTCAGCCCATTCACCCATCATCTCTTTGCTCCTTTCTTTTTTTTTCTCTCTCTCTTCCATTCACCTGCCAGTTTCTGTTCCTCCCACCACCCTTTTATCCAGGTGTTCAGCCAATTCTTGTTATTTGCAGTGAAGGATTTTGGCCCCAAACTCTTGCCTGTCTATTGTTTTCCCCACATGCTGCCTAACCACGGGAGTTCTTCCAGCACTTCATGTGTTGCTTCAGTTCTCACCAATACACCTTCCTCTTTGGAAAAATTCATTCAGAATTGTCAAACAGGATCTTCCCTGACAAAGCCTTAGTTTATCGTTAGTTAATTCCTGTCTTGTTGAGTGCTCATATATTTTCTTGATAACTTTCTTACCATTGACATTAATCTCATAGGCCTGTAAAAAAAAACCTAACTTATTGTATTCTGTTATGAGCCCAGAGGACCCCAAAACCCAGCAGCAATAGAAATTCACAAGACAAATGGTTACTTAAACAAAAGTTGCTTTTAATTATCTTTAAACATGAAAACAGGATTACTATTAACTTAACTCCGCTTCTAATTCTAAGCACACATTTATGAAATATTGAAGTTTAAAAAAGTTATTTGATTCACAGTCCAATCTCACTTCTCACTCCTCCATGTTCACTGGTTGCAGGCAATTCTTATACTGTGTGCAGAATTTTACATTTATGAATTTCACCAGGCTTTGGTGCTTGAAAGGTAAATGGTTAATACTCAGGAAGGCTCTTGTCGGTTTTCAAAGAGAGATTTATTGCTCATTGGACACAATATGATTCCTTCTGAACAGCCACTTCAGTGTCTTGCCAAAGAAACTTGCTCCCTCAGTGTTTTGCAGATGATAATCTTTTCTTTCAGGTCACCACAGAGTTCCTTTTTGTTTCAAGTGAAACATTATGCAGTCAGTCCTCTCCTCTTGTATGGACCACAAGGACTTTGACCAGGCTGAACTAAGCACTCACAACATTTCTTCAAAATGGGATTTTTCCACAAGCTAGTCATGTTCCAGTCCCAGCTGCTGCTGAGCTGTCTCTCTGTCCTCTGGAACAGACACTGCGACTCCGGACCTAATCTTCTGACTTCTTTCATCTGTTACTTTCCAAAGCAATAATCCATCACTCCACAGCATGCCAATTAACACCTACTTGTGAAGTTCTTATAGGCATCCTTTAAAGTTTTTGCAAAGGCACACGGAGCCCGAACAGTCTGGCTTGAGCAGAGCTCTGGCATTTTAAATGAAATCTGTTTTGAAGTGTTTGTATGTGACCTACACTAAAAACCCTTCCACAATTTATCTCCTTTAAAACATATCTATATAAAATATAACATAATCTGTCACAATTGCAACTGCTTGTCATAATATTGAGCTTACAGCACAGTACAGGCTATTCAGCCCATGATGTTGTGCTGACGTATGTAAACCTACTTCACAACAACCTAATCCTTTACCTCAGACATGTAATCTTGCACCAACTGCTACCCATTCACCATCAAACTCCTGAACAATGGACTCAATCAGGAACTCATTTAAGGACTCTTACTTTTGCACTTTATTGATTTAAAAAAAAGTTTTCCCCTTAATTGCACAGTTTGTTTACAGTTCTTTATTTATTTATATGTGTATGTTGTGTAAATTTTTTTGCACTACTATTAAGTGGCAATTCTGCTTCGCCCGCAGCAAAAAACGAATCTCAGGGTTGTATGTGATGTCATGTATGTACTCTGACAATAAATTTGAAATCTGTTTTGAATCTGGCTTCTGACTCAGGGCCAGTGAAGATCTAAAGTCTCTGTTACATCCCCAGAGATGATCTCCCTTGCCTCCTATGGCAACTAGGAGCACAGAATAGAAGACCTTGATGATTTCAGCACCTCTGATCTAACAAGTACATCTTCCATTTTGAAGATCACATGTTGTCCCTGAATTTTTCATTTAGGTCGACATCTGCTATTCATGTAAAGATTCCCATTATAGTTCTTTTTTTTTTGTCCCTGATATCTGCCTTGTTCTTAATACTGTACACTTTGGAAATGCCTCAGGATTTTCTCAATCTTGTCAGCAATTTTTCATGCCTCTTTTTCTTTTCAATTGCACTCCCTGCACTTTCTATATTTCCAAACGATCTCCTTAAATTTAATTTCTCTATCCTTGCTAAATCTTTCCTCCTTTTTCCTTATCCAGTGCGGATTGTCCTTTGACATCCAGAATTCCTTGGACTTCATATCCTCACCTTCTTTCAGGAATGTGTTGGCCCTGAATCTTTACTCTTTCATTTTTAAGTAACTCTCACTTGTTGGATGTAGACTTCCCTGAAAATAACTTTCAGTTTATTTTTACTGGCCCCTCCTTGCCCCAATTGCCTTTCCCAATTTCAAACCACCTTTTCCAGTCCCTCATCAGTGTTAAATTTTAAATTTAGACATGTACCACTCTAACAGGCCCTTTTGGCTCACGAACCCATGCTGTCCAATTACACCCAATTGACCTACAACTTCCGGTACATTTTTGGAGAGTGGGAATAAACTGGAGCACCTGGAGGAAACACACTCAGACACACATGGAGAACACACCAACTCCTTATAGATAGCACAGGATTCGAATCCTGGTTGCTAGCTCTGTAACAGTGCTCTTAACCGTGCTGCCATAACAACTTTGATGCTTACAATGTTATGGTCATTATCTCAAAAATGCTCTACCATTGACATTTCAGCCACCTTTTTGGCTACGCACCCTAAGCTTAGATCTTTCTCTAAAGGACCATCGACATTCTGGCACAAAAGCTCTCTTGCACACACTTTAAATATCCCACCCCCCAGTAAGGCTTTCGTGTTGTTGAAAGCTTCTTGTACTAGAACCCTATTATTCTTACACCTCCGTGACTTGTCCACAGGGTTTGCTCCTCTTGCCACCAATTGACTGCTGGGCACCTGATATATACTCACTGCAGAATAATTGCTTCCATTCTGTTTCTAAGTTTGACACCTAAAGTCTCATTTGAGGAGCCTTCTAGAATATCCTCCCTATGTTATGCAGTGATGAACTCCCTGATTAATATAGCAATACCATTTTTTTTCTTTTATTTGTTCCCCTGTTATCATGAAAAATAATTCCCTCAGAATGTGAGTTGCTGGACTGTCAATCATATACCTGTGATAGACGTAGTGAAATATTCCTATGTGCTGATTCATGCTCTCACTTCAAATGTCTTATTAGTTATTCTCCTTGTATTAAAAATAGATATAATATAGTCCTCCCCTTATGATGCCCATATCCGCCCTGACTATTGGACTGATTAAGTTTTCCTTCTGTTTGACTGTATCCCTACCAGGTTAGTTTAAACCCTCCACAAATAGCAAGGATGTTGCATTTCTTCCAATCCATCTTATACAGGTCCTGCCTTCCCCAGATATGTTCCCAGTGATCTAGAAATCTGTACTCTTCCATATTACACCACATATTCATCTGAATTATCCTCCTATTATATTTAATAGCATGTGGAAGCATAAGAGATGACAACTTTGGAAGCCCTGCTGTTCAATCCAGCTCTCCAAAATTAATGATGCAGGAACTCGTCCCATCTTTTCAACTCTTTGTACCAATGTCAGTTCCTACATCCTGTCATTTACCCATTTCATTTAGTCCATCACCTGCAACATTTCTTTTAACTCTACTTCTTTTGAAAATTTCAAAGTCAGACAACATGAGTTTTAACTACTCAAGCTGTGCATTTTTTTCAACTCTACAAACTACAAGCAAGCAGAGTCTTTGTACCTCATCAGAAAGGAAGTTGCACTTTTATTTTGCTGTCAAGTCTCGTATCATTTTGTGAAGTAAAGGCTTCAAGTTAATTAATCATGGGTACAAAATCAATTGTTGCCCTTTAGTGCTACTTCAGTGAGAGAATGTTGTCTGTTCATCTAATCTTTTTATGACCTTGTTTCTCTCAAGTCATTAATGGTTTTGATATTTCCTACAATGCGTGAAGCTCTCTGATTTACATTAAGGAATGCAATTTTCCTCGACAGACAAGGTTCAGATTAATGGTATCAGTGATGGACAATATATGAAATGCTTATATATAATTCCACCTGATCAGCTTAACTGCTGATAAATTTGCTAAAAATATATCTGGACTGATGAATTGTTCTTTCTTTATATTTTTTATTGCTGAGGGAAGGTCTTAAATGTGTTGTTCCTTTCTCCCCCCCACATATTGGTAAAATGAAGATCCTTGAGAGCTGTTGTATTTTAATTGGTTTCAAAATTCCAAATAACTTTGATATAAATTACTTTATATTTCAGCGTACAAGTTAAGTCTGGAAACTCTCAAAAATGGGGAGTAGAGTTGCATTGACCACCGCCAGTGGGCTGATATCGCCTCAAACCGTGCATCTTGGCGCCTCACAGTTCGGCGGGCAGCAACCTCCTTTGAAGAAGACCGCAAAGCCCACCTCACTGACAAAAGACAAAGGAGGTAAAACCCAACACCCAACCAACCAATTTTCCCTTGCAACCGCTGCAACCGTGTCTGCCTGTCCCGCATCGCACTTGTCAGCCACAAACGAGCCTGCAGCTGACGTGGACATTACCCCTCCATAAATCTTCGTCCGCGAAGCCAAGCCAAAGAAAAGAAAAGAAAAGATATTTTTGAGACCTTAAATTCAAATTAAAAAAACTGCTAGATGCCAATTGGCATACAAGTCAACCCTTGAAAAAAAAACTCAAGTACAATAAAATTTCATGCTACCAATGTATTAGAATTAATTTTTTTTGAAAAAATGCACATTTAGAATCCTTCAAAATCACGATCACACACATCATCTGAGGCAAAGATCACGGCAAGCATATTCATAGTCTCGCTGTTTAAACAATCATCATACAGGTCCCAATCTGTATCTGATGAGGTGGCCTTAGCTTCATCATCAGTGTCCCACAATAAATCATCTTCCCTTCCATCAATTGCACAAGAGATACTGCTCTTTTTAAGTGATTTCATTACAGTGTCTACTTTCACTTTATCTCATTATTTGAGCATAAAGTCACACAGTACATCGAATGATGCAGCGCGCATTGCCCCGCCTTTTGTAAATAACCTTTCTGCACTTGTCATCCATGTATTCCATTCTTCATGTATATGGTCTTTGAATGGCTTGTTCAAGCAGATATCGAGAGGTTGCCATAGAGATGTCAAACCACCTGGGATAACCAACATGTAAATATTATTAAATGCTAATCTAGTTTTAGTGTTCTCATTTAAGTGGCTACAAACCATATCGCAGACCAACAAACTCCATTCCTTGTATAAACCCTATTCCACACATTGTCTATCCACAGTATCACGCCATTTCCATCCATCCATCCATCCATCCATCCATCATTTTTTCTTGAAAATGTACAAAAATACCTGCTGGGAATTTTATTTTGGGTTTAACTTTGTACTTGAATATTACCATGGGTCTTAATTTTGTTAATATTTGTCTTTTGCCATAATACCAGATTTTTCCTGTTCATGAAACAGTTGCACCAGCTTACTGTAGCTTCAAAATCTTTACTGCGTTCTGGATGTGACTTGGTCAATTTTCATTGCAAATGCTCTTATTTTATTTCATGTGACTAGGAAGCAATCTTGCCTCTGTTAACGTACCCATGCTGCGACATGATTTTCCAACCCTGTCCAATGAAGGAGTCCTCTTCTCATTGAACATTACCTTTTTGGTATTTTTCTTAGTCTCTTGTTTCTCCAATCTCTTACCAACTTGTATATCTCAAATTTTCTTGCAGCAGCCCAGTTGCTGGATTTCTAGGCCATTTCCGTTACTTTTAATTTAAAACTCACTTCACACATTCATCATTTTGCTGGAGCCTTCATGATAACCACCACCCTCAGCCAACGCCCAACAACTCAGTCATTGTGATTTTTGGGGGTTGACTTGTACACTCGATATGATAAAACCATGAAAATGAGGCTGAAATTGGGGACCCTGACTTATCTGAAGGCCGACTTATATGCCAAAATATATGGTACTTTTACTTGCTAATTGCCTCTAATAAGGTTTATATTAAAATGCACTTATTACGGCTTGACTCTTTGGCAGAGAATTTCCCTCGTGCTGTTGCACTTCCCATATGTTTTTGGTGAGGTTATGGTGATGGATACACTCATTGTCCATTGCCAGACTTCATTGGCTTGGGTTCCATTGCTTTAAAGTCTTTAGCACAAACAATCTGCTGGAGAAACTCAGTGGATCACATAGTGGGAGAAAGAGAATGGTCGACATTTGGTTCTTGATTGAGCCTTGATGAAGGGTTCTGACCCGAAAAGCCTTCCATTTTCAGTGGCGTCACTAGTATTAGTGTCACTCAATGTGGCAACTCATGGAGTCACCCTCCTCCCCCCTCCCCTCCTCCCATACCAGACCAGTCTGAATCCTTTGTAACTTTTTTAAACTAATGTTACATTTAAATCGTAATTCCAATATACCATTGAATGTAATGGCAACAGTAGTGAGATAAACAACTAGCAAAATTAAAATTACACCTGTAACTGACAACATCATATGCACAGCTTGCTTAAATGTATATATAACTAAACAACAATACTATTGGGCACACAAAGTTTTATCTTGTCAGATTAAAACAGTAGTCATTAAGAATGATAAATGCTATTAAAAACAGACAGACACTCTAGCATATTAAAAAAGGAAATCAATTAAATTTTTAAACAATATTACACAAAATTATACAAATCAGAATTACTAGGAGTTGAGAATGAAATGAAAGAATTTTAATCAAATTTTTAACTTCCAAAATTTGAAGAGAGAGGATAGAACTAAACACTCCCTTTACAAGGGAAGAAATTGAAAAGACCCTGGGTATCCTACAGGCTAATAAATCACAACGGGGGGAGCGGGGAGGGTGATGGATTCCCACTTGAGTTTTACAGACAACTTAAAGAACTATTAATACCCCTCTTAATGGATGTTCTGGACCAAGCAGTAGAAGCACAGACCCTTCTGGAATAATTCTCAACCACTATTATTAGTGTTACAAAAAAAGGACACATTAAAATCTTTGTCATGTAGACCAATATCCCTGTAAAATTCTGATTACAAGATACTAGTGAAAGTGTTGGCTAAAAGGTTAGGAAAATATATACCAAAATTGATACATACAGATCAAACAGGATTTGTTAAAGGAAGACATTCCTCAAAGATTATTTAATATAATACACATGATAAAATTCAAATGGAATCAAAGTATTACAGTCTCCCTGCCCTGGAGACGGAAAAACCATTTGATTGTTTGGAATGGCCCTTTATATTTAAAACACTGGAAAAATTTGGTATAGGCAGAACATTTACAAACTGGATAAAAAAAACTTAATACCATAAATTCCAAGCTAAAATTATAACCAATAATCAGAATTCAATGGTGTTCCCTTTGAGTAGATTGAGTATACGGAGATAACCTCTGTCCCCAGTGCTTTTTATTTTAATGATCGAACCGCTGGCGGAGATAATAAAAGGGGATCTGGATATAAAGGGCTTCAAAATTGGACAAGAAATTGGACAAATTAAAAGGAACATATGGAAAATATGGAAGAATATCAGGTTATAAAATATGGAAGAATATCAGGTTATAAAATAAATATGGACAAAAGTGAGATGATGCCATTAACAAATTTTGAGTATGAAAGATACCAAAAAGGAAGTAAATTTAAATGGAAGATGGATGGAATAAAATATCTTGGAAGAGTGAATGACAACAATTTACAAAAATCTGTGCAAACTAAATTATGTCCCTCTTCTTGAGAAGATAGAAAGGGACCTGAAGAAGTGGAGAGACTTACCAATTACTTTGGTGGGAAGGGTTAACTGCGTCAAAATGAAAGTGATGCCAAGATTGCAGTATCTTTTTTTAATCACTGCCTGTTCCGTTACCTAAAAACTTATTTAAACTACTAAACAACCATTTTAGTTCCTATGGAATAAAAAAGTACCAAGAATTGCACTGGAAAAACTGACATGGGACTACAGGCTGGGAGAACTTAGACTTCCAGATTTAAAAAAAAACTACTTAGCTGCACAGGCTAGATTTCTCACAGCTTTCTTCATTGAAGACAACCCCTTCCCCACCTCCCCCCCAGATTCAGATGGGCATGTACTCACTCAATGGAGGAAGGGGAAGCAAAGGATTTTATTTACAAATGGAGTGTCAAATCACAAGAAAAAAAGACAAATAATCCCATATTAATACATAAGATCAGAACTTGGCAAGAAATTGATGAATGTATAGGGAAAAAAGTAGGGATATCAATAAAAGCAGCACTGTGGAAAAATATGTTATTGCCTATGAATATAGGCAATAGAATATTAAATTCATGGTATGACCAAGGTATAAAAATATATTGAAGACTGCTACATTGAAGGAACTCTTCCCCTTCAAACAATTAAAACACAACTATGGAGTGGCCAGTGGACCTTCTTCTGTTTTCCCCAGCTTAGATCATTCTTAAGAGAAAGATAGGGTCCAATACTGACCCCACCTGAAATTTGTGAAATGGAATGAGTGGTCTGGATGGAAAATACACCCAAATTTATAACAAATGTACTACGCTCTCCAGAGCGAAAGTGCAAAACCAGGATTACAGAGGTTAAGAGAAAGATGGGACTTGGGTGTGGTGATTTCAGAAAGAAGCTGGTCAAGTTGGTGTAAAACTAATATGACATGAATTATAAATGCAAGATATGGACTGGTTCAGTATAATTTTTTTTACACCAATTATATCTTGCCCCACAGAAATTACACAGACCAAAAGCCAAAATTTCAGAGATGTGTTTCAAATGTGGGACTGAGACAGAAACTTATCTACATGCCACATGATCATGCGTGAAAGTGAGGCAAAGACAAAACATCACAGAAAAATTAACCAGGATAATAGGCGTGCCCTTCACGGGTGACCCAGAGCAGTATCTACTTGGCAATTTTATGGAAATAAGCAACCAACTGAATAAATATCAAATCTCATTTATAAAAATAGCCAAAGCAACAAAATGTATTGTGATCACTTGGAAGCCCAACTTATAGCACTAATATCTACTTATAGTACGATGGACTGCAGTAATGAACAGCTATACACGGTTACAGAGTCCAGAGGACCCCAAAAACCAGCAGTAATAGATATGCACAACACAAAGGGATACTTAAACAAAAGTAGTTTTTAATTATTTCTGAACAAGAAAACAGAATTAAACTTTAATTTATTACTATCAACCTACTTAATCCCCCGTCTAATACTAAGCGCAGTTGTGTGTAATGTATATTTAAGATTAGAAAAGTTCTTTGGATTACAGTCCAATCTCACTGGTTGCAGGCAATTCTTGTACTGTGCACAGAAGTTAGCAAAGTTCACCAGTCTTTGGTGCTTAACAGGCAAATGGTTACCACTCAGGAAGGTTCTTGCTGGTTTTCAGAGAGATTCATTTTCCAGGACATCCACAACTGATTCCTTCTCAATCAGTCTTGTTGATGAAACTTTCCCCCTTCAGGGTTCTCCAGATAATCCTCTTTCTTTCAGCTCACCTTTCAGACAGCTCGTCTTCTCCTTTGACCAGGGAGTCTTCCAAAGTTTGCCAGCTTGTTCTTCTGGAACTGATTTCTGTCTTCTTTCTCTCTGTTTCACATCCTCCCTCTCTGAGAGCAAAACTGTTCTTTCTGCCTGCAAAAATCACATATTCTCCCAGGCAAGCTGTATGCTGCAACTTTATTTCTCTTTTTGTAAAAAGCACTTTGCAAAAGTCCTGCAAATGTTTGGTGTTTAAAAATGTTTGTGTGCAACCTGCTCTAACAATCCTTCCCAAAACACCTCTAAATACTCTGTCACAATACCTACAGGGAAAAAAAAACATCACACATAACTTAAAGAATAAATATGACACTTTTGTAAAGATCTAGCAGCCATACCTGGACCATATATGGAACCAAATACAGTAAAATAAAAAAGGACTATAAATGCAACTATTATATATATTTAAATGAGGCTTTCCCAATTGTATTCTATATATAAAAGGTATATAAAAGACATTTTCCTGAGCCTCACATCTTACTCTTCCATTTCCTTTTACACAGTTTGAATCCTGCACTGTATATAAAGAGTTTGTATGTTCTCCCTGTGTCACTATGGGTTTCTTCTGGGGGCTCCAGTTTCCTCCCACCATTTGAAATGTACTGGGGATTTTCCGAATATTGATGGAAAACCCATTCCGTGAAAGGGCTGGATGGGTTGGAGTTTGTAAAATGTGTGCAGGATAGCTTTTTACATCATTACAGCTCAACTAGAGAGGGAGCTGTGTTGGATTTATTGTTGGGGAAATGAGATGGGTCAGGTGACAGAGGTATGTGTGGGGGGAGCACTTCGGGTCCAGTGATCATAGTTCCATTAGCTTCAAGGTAATTATGGAAAAGGATAGATCTGGGCCCAGAGTTGAGGTTTTTGAGTGGTGAAAAATTAGGTTTGAGGAGATGCAAAAGGATTTACAAGGGGTGGATTGGTGGATTGGGACGATTTGTTTTCAGGGAAGGATGTAATAGAGAAATGGAGGGTCTTTTAGAGGAGAGATTTTAAGAGTACAACATCTTTATAAACCTGTTAGGTTGAAAGGTAAGGTCAAAAGTTTGAGAGAGCCATGGTTCTCAAGGGATATTGGAAACTTAGTTCGAAAAAAGAGGGAGTACTACAATAAATATAAGAAACAGGGAAAAAAGGAGATGTTTTGGTACTATATTGAATGTAAAAAGAAACTTAAGAAAGAAATTAGAAAAGCTAAAAGAAGGTATGAGGTGGCTATAGTAAGCAGGGTGAAAATAAATCCAAAGGATTTCTACAAATATGTAAAGAGCAAAAGGAAAGTGAGAGATAAAATTGGTCCAATAGAGAATCAGAAAGGACAAATGTGTGTGGAGCAAAAAGAGATGGGGGAGATCTTGAACAATTTATTTTTCTCAGTATTTACTGAGGAGAAGGATATTGAACTGTGCAGGGTAGAGGAAGCAAAGTGGGTATATATGGAGACTTTAGTGTTTTAGAAAGAGGTGGTACTGGAGTTTTGAAACATATAAAGGTGGATAAGTCTCCAGGTCCTGACAGGATTTTCCCCAGAACCTTGAAAGAGTTAGTGAGGAAATAGCAAAGCCTCTGGCAGTGATTTTTCAAATGTCATTAGAGACGGGTATAGAGCCGGAGGATTGGCGTGTTGCGCATGTGGTTCCTTTGTTTAAAAAGGGTTAAAGGAGCAAGCCTAGCAATTATCGGCCTGTAAGTTTGACATCTCTGGTAGGTAAATTGATGGAAAGCATTCTTAGAAATAGTATATATAAGTATATGGATGGACAGGGTCTGATCAGGGACATGTTTGACCAATCTTGTTGAATTTTTTGAAGAGGTGTCTAGGAATGTTGAAGAGTGTTGTCTATATGGACTTCAGTAAGGCCTTCGATAAGGTTCCGCGTGGGAGGTTAGTTAGAAAGGTTAAGTCCTTGGGTATTAATTTGGAGATAGTCAAATGGATTCAACAGTGGCTGGAAGGAAGGTACCAGAGAGTAATAGTACATAATTGTTTATTAGGATGTAGGCCGATGACAAGTGGAGCACCTCAGGGCTTGGTATTGGGACTGTTGCTGTTTGTCATATATATTAATGATCTGGAGGATGGGGTGGTAAATTGGATAAGTAAATATGCAGATGATACTAAAATAGGGGGAATTGTGGATAATGAAGAGTGTTTTCAAAGATTGCAGAGGGATTTAAACTGCTTAAGAGGAGTGGGCAGAAAGATGGCAAATAGAGTTTAATGCTGATAAGTGTGAGGTGCTTCATTTTGGAAAAAATAATCAATGCAAGGCATATGTGGTAAATGGGAGGGCATTGAAGAATGCAGTGGAGCAGAAAGATCTAGGAATAATGGTGCATTGTTCCCTGAAGGTAGGAGTGCATGTGGATAGTGTGGTGAAGAAGGCCTTTAGTATGCTTGCCTATATAAATCAGTGCATAGAATACAGGAGTTGGGAAGTAATGATGAAACTGTACAAGGCAATAGTGAGGCCAAATTTAGAGTACTGTGTCACCGATTTATAGGAAGGATATTAACAAGATAGAGAGAGCACAGAGAAGATTTACAAAAATGTTGCCTGGGTTTCAGCATCTGGAATACAAGGAGAGATTGAGCAAATTAGGTCTTTATTCCTTGGAATGTAGAAGGCTGAGAGGGGATTTGATAGAGGTGTTTAAGATAATGAGAGGGATAGATAGAGTTGATGTGGAAAGTCTTTTCCCATTGAGAGTAGGAGAGATGGATACAAGAGGTCGTGGGTTGAGAGTTGATGGGCAAAGGTTTAGGAGTTACATGAGGGGGAACTTTTATATTTGGAGAGTGGTTACTGTGTGGAATGGGCTTCCGGGAAAGGTGGTGGAGGCAGGGTCAATTTTGTCATTTAAGAAAGAGTTGGGAGGGAGATGGAGGGATATGGGCAGAGTGCTGGTAAGTGGGATTAGAGGAGGATACTTGGATCAGTGCGAACTAAAAGGGCCAAATTGGCCTGTTGCCATGCTATAATTGTTATATGGTTATATGGAAATAGGAAGTTGTGGAGGATGAATGAGCGGCTCAGGAGCTGGTGCAGGGGTCAGTGGTTTAGATTTCTGGATCATTGGGATCTCTATTGGGGCAAGTCCAACTTGTGTAAAAGGGATGGGCTGCACTTGAACGGGAGGGGGACCAATATGCTGGCAGGCAGGTTTGCTAGAACTGTTGGGGAGGGTTTAAACTAGTTTGGTGGGGGCGGGGTGGGGGGGGTGGGTGGGAATCAGATTGAGAGTACAGAGAGTAAGGAGTAAGAACACCTAGATTGGAAGGAATGGAGGGTACAGAACAAAAATATAAATGAAGGAGAGAGGAAGATAAAGGTAGTTGGTAACATAAGGTGTATATGTGGAGAACAGTCTCATATATTTTAATGCAAGGAGCATAGTAAATAAGGAGGATGATTTTAAGGCATGGATAGCCACATGGAAATATGATATTGTCGCCATCAGTGAAACTTGAATGTTTGGCAGTTAAATATCCCAGAATTCCGCTGTTTTAGGCATGATAGAATGGGGCGGGGGACGGGGAGGAACAAAAGGTCGAGGAGTTGCATTGCTTATTAGAGAGAACATGTCAGCAGAGCTGTGGAAGGATGGTTTGGTGGGATAATTCAGCGAGGCTATTTGGGTAGAATTGAGGAATGGCACAGGCATGAATATATTAATGGGAGTGTATTAAAGACCACCAAATGGGCTGAGGGAATTAGAGGAGCACATTTGTAAGGAGATTGCATATATGTGTAATAAACATAATGTGGTAGTTGTGGGAGATTTCAACTTACCGAACATTAACTGGGAAGAGGGCTGGTAGAGGTAGAGTTTGTTAAGTGTGTTCAGGTAAGTTTTCTTAATCAATATGTAGAAGAACCAACTTGAAGGGGCAGTAGTGGTTCTCCTATTAGGGAATGAGATAAGTCAGGTGACAGAGGTTTGTGTTGGGGAACACTTTGGGTCTAGTGATCACAATAATATTAGTTTTAGGCTAGTAATGGAAAAGAATAGAGGTGGGCCAAAGGTTGAGAATCTTGATTTGAAGAAAACAAATTTCGAGGGGATGAGAAAACATTTGGAGAGTGTAGATTGGGATAAGATGTTTTCATGAAAGAATGTAGCAGATAAATGGAGGATATTCAAAGAAGTTCTGAGAGCATAGAGTTTGTATGCCCCCGTGAGGATTAAAGGAAACGTTAGAAACTGTAGGGAGCCTTGGTTTTCAAAACATATTGAGAGAAAGAGGGATGTGTACAACAGGTATAAACAGCAAGGAAGGAATGAACTGCTTGAGAAATATAAGGAGTGTAAAAAAAATCTTAAGAAGGAAATTAGAACGGCTAAAAGGAGAAATGAAGCTGCTTTGGCAGGAAAAGTAAAAATAAATCCAAAGGGTTTCTATAGATATATTAAAAGTAAAAGAATAGTGAGGGATAAAATTGGACCCCTTGAAGATGAGGGGGGTCGTGAGAAGTCAGAGGAGATGGGTGAAATTTTAAATGATTTTTTTCTTCAGTATTCACTAAGGAAAAGAATATTGAGCCAGGTGAAGTGAAGAAATATGGTAGGGAGGTCATGGATAATATAAGAATTATTGAGGAGGTAGTGCTGGCTATATTGAAAAAGATCAAGGTGGATAAATCTCCAGGTCCTGACAAAATATTCCCTAGGTCCCAGAGGGAGGTTGGTGAACAAATAGTGGGGGCGCTGACAGAATTATTTAAAATGTCACTGGCCATGGGGAAAGTGCCAGAGGACTGGAGGGTGGCTCATGTTGTTCCGCTGTTCAAAAAAGGATCCAAAAGTAGACCTGGTAATTATAGGCCTGTAAGTCTGACATCAGAGAAGGGTAAATTAATAGAAAGTGTTCTTAGAGATGGTATATACAGCTACTCGGAAAGACAGGGATTGATTTGGAGAAGTCAGCATGGTTTTATACATGGTAGATCATGTCTAACAAATCTTACAGAGTTTTTCGAGGAGGTTACTAAAAAGGTTGATGAGGGGACAGCTGTGGATGTTGTCTATTTGGACTTTTGTAAGTCTTTTGATAAGGTTCCCCGTAAGAGGTTAGTAACGAGGGTGGAAGCATTAGGTATTAATGATGCAGTTGTGAGAGGGATTCAACAATGGTTGGATGGGAGATGCCAGAGAGTAGTGGTGGAAGATTGTTTGTCGAATTGGAGGCCAGTGACGAGTGGAGTGCCTCAGGCAGTGCTGTTTGTCATATATATTAATGATCTAGATGGATAGGGTGGCAAATTGGATTAGTAAATTTGCAGATGATATAAAGGTTGGCAGTGTTGTGAGCAGTAAGGAAGATTATCAAAGCTTAGGGTGATATAGGACAGATAGAAGAGTGGGCTGAAAAATGGCAGATGGAGTTTAATACTGATAAATGTGAAATGCTACATTTTGGTAGGACTAATCAAAATAGGATATACACGTTAAATGGTAAACAATTGAGGAGTGCAGTGGAACAAAGGGATTTAGGAGTCATGGTACATAATTCTCTGAAAGTTGAATCACATGTGGATAGGGTGGTGAAGAAGGCATTTAGTATGTTGGCTTTCATAAATCAGAGTATAGAACACAGGAGTTGGGATGTAATGTTGAAATTGTATAAAGCATTGGTGTGGCCTATTGCTGTGATAATGACAAAGATTGGGATGATGATGTCCATTTACTTATGTTTGCAGTAAGAGAGTCTGTACAGGAATCATTAGACTTCAGTCCTTTTGAGGTGGTGTTTGGACATCAAGTTAGAGGATCTTTAATGTTGTTGAAAGAACAATGGGTTAACGAGGATGTACAGTTAAATTTATCCAATTATGTTTGTAAGTTCAAAGACCAGTTGCAGAAAGTCTTGGAATTTAAGGTGGGTCAAGGAAAGATGAAAATCTGGTATGATAGGAAAGTTAGAGTGAGGAATTTTAAGAAGGGAGATCAAGTGTTCATTCTTTTCCCAACAAACTTTAATCCGCTTAGGGCTAGACTTTCAGGACCATATGAAAAACAATCAAAGATTAATGAAGTCTTAAGAGTTATCCTCCCTCAGGATCCAATGCTATTTTTGTTGGGTTGTGGCATTCACGCTAAGACAGTGAATAACGAGACCGGTAGTCGACAGATTCATTCCAAAGATCACTGAATTATTACTCAATTCACTGAGACTTTTAAAGATGCATTCTGTTCCCACTGTTGGGAACCGGAATTTGCATCACTGACTGGCAGCTATTCAAATTTCACGTGTGCGGGCTCTTTCCGTTGGAGAAAAGGGAAGATGCCCAGTACCATCTTTGGTGCATGCTGCTCTGACCGTGCGTGTGTTAAAATCAGAGCTGGTTCACCTGTACACCATGTTGGTCATCACAGGTTAATATTAAAGTGGTTAGTGCTAAATATGATTAACTATGTATCAAATTGAATTTTTACAATTGGCTTTAGCTGTTTCAAGAAAGCGCATAGCCATTACTTGGAAATCAGATACAGATTTAGGGATGGAGAGTTGGCATGCTGAATTGCTTTCTTGTATTGCACTTGAGAACATAATTTATGTAAAAACTATCATTTTTTTCTTGAAAATATGGAGCCCATATTTACAGTACAGTAAGATCCATCCTGTTGGTAGCCCTTAACTCCATTATTGTTTGTATTGAGAATAATAATTATTTTTGGCATTCTCCTAGTTACTTTTTCCTTTCTTTTCTTTCTATATTTAGCCTAGGGTTGGTGGGTAGGTGGTGGGGAGGGTGGAAGGGATGAGTTTTTCTTTTTTTCTTTCTTTCTTTCTTTCTTTTCTTTGGCTTGGCTTCGCGGACGAAGATTTATGGAGGGGGTAAAAAGTCCACGTCAGCTGCAGGCTCGTTTGTGGCTGACCAGTCCGATGCGGGACAGGCAGACACGATTGCAGCGGTTGCAAGGGAAAATTGGTTGGTTGGGGTTGGGTGTTGGGTTTTTCCTCCTTTGCCTTTTGTCAGTGAGGTGGGCTCTGCGGTCTTCTTCAAAGGAGGCTGCTGCCCGCCAAACTGTGAGGCGCCAAGATGCACGGTTTGAGGCGTTATCAGCCCACTGGCGGTGGTCAATGTGGCAGGCACCAAGAGATTTCTTTAGGCAGTCCTTGTACCTTTTCTTTGGTGCACCTCTGTCACGGTGGCCAGTGGAGAGCTCGCCATATAATACGATCTTGGGAAGGCGATGGTCCTCCATTCTGGAGACGTGACCCATCCAGCGCAGCTGGATCTTCAGCAGCGTGGACTCGATGCTGTCGACCTCTGCCATCTCGAGTACCTCGACGTTAGGGGTGTGAGCGCTCCAATGGATGTTGAGGATGGAGCGGAGACAACGCTGGTGGAAGCGTTCTAGGAGCCGTAGGTGGTGCCGGTAGAGGACCCATGATTCGGAGCCGAACAGGAGTGTGGGTATGACAACGGCTCTGTATACGCTTATCTTTGTGAGGTTTTTCAGTTGGTTGTTTTTCCAGACTCTTTTGTGTAGTCTTCCAAAGGCGCTATTTGCCTTGGCGAGTCTGTTGTCTATCTCATTGTCGATCCTTGCATCTGATGAAATGGTGCAGCCGAGATAGGTAAACTGGTTGACCGTTTTGAGTTTTGTGTGCCCGATGGAGATGTGGGGGGGCTGGTAGTCATGGTGGGGAGCTGGCTGATGGAGGACCTCAGTTTTCTTCAGGCTGACTTCCAGGTCAAACATTTTGGCAGTTTCCGCAAAGCAGGACGTCAAGCGCTGAAGAGCTGGCTCTGAATGGGCAACTAAAGCGGCATCATCTGCAAAGAGTAGTTCACGGACAAGTTTCTCTTGTGTCTTGGTGTGAGCTTGCAGGCGCCTCAGATTGAAGAGACTGCCATCCGTGCGGTACCGGATGTAAACAGCGTCTTCATTGTTGGGGTCTTTCATGGCTTGGTTCAGCATCATGCTGAAGAAGATTGAAAAGAGGGTTGGTGCGAGAACACAGCCTTGCTTCACGCCATTGTTAATGGAGAAGGGTTCAGAGAGCTCATTGCTGTATCTGACCCGACCTTGTTGGTTTTCGTGCAGTTGGATAATCATGTTGAGGAACTTTGGGGGACATCCGATGCGCTCTAGTATTTGCCAAAGCCCTTTCCTGCTCACGGTGTCGAAGGCTTTGGTGAGGTCAACAAAGGTGATGTAGAGTCCTTTGTTTTGTTCTCTGCACTTTTCTTGGAGCTGTCTGAGGGCAAAGACCATGTCAGTGGTTCCTCTGTTTGCGCGAAAGCCGCACTGTGATTCTGGGAGAATATTCTCAGCGACAGATTTTACAGATAAGATATATATATAAGATGTACATACATACACACGCATCCCACATGTATATTTTTTAAACATTTATTGAATATGTATGCATGGATGTGGGTTTAAAATTTTTAAATAAAATGTTAAAAAAATTAATGAAGTTGATTTTGTGGTTAAAACACCTGATCGGCGAGGCAAAACACATAATTGTCATATAAATCTGTTGAAGCCATATTTTGAGAATTCAGGTGTTAGTAAGGAACAGGCTTCCCATAGGTATTGATTGGCGACAAGATTAAGGAATCGATGGATCATGAGACCATACAAGCTGACTCTTGTGAGGGTCACTTTAAACAAAACAAAACAACCATTTTGCACAATCTGGATGATAAGTTAGATTATTGCCAACCCCAGGTAAAGGAGCAATTGATTTAGCTACTTTGAAAATTTTAAAAAATTTGTTTCCATATGTGCCTCAAAGAACATCATTGATTTGTCATGACGTGGATGTAGGAGAAGCGAGTCCCATAAAACAAAACCCCTCTTGAATAAATATTGAACAGAGTAAAATAATGTGTCATGAGGTGGAATACATGTTGTAAAATTATATTATTAGACTTTCGAACTCAAATTGGAATTCTCTTTGTGTTCTGGTACCTAAAACAGATGGAACTGTTAAATTCTGTACAGATTACAGAAAGGCTAAGGCAGTAACCAAAACAGATGCTTATCCCATTCCTAGAATTGATGACTGCATTGATAAAATAGGGAAAGCTAAATTTCTTACTGAGGTGGATCTGTTGAAGGGTACTGCTGCATGTCACTAGCTGAAAGAGGAAGGGATATTTCCGCATTTGTGACACCTTCAGGCTTGTATGAATATAATGTGCTACCTTTTGGCATGAAAGATGCCCCAGCGACATTCCAAAGGATGATTAATTTAGTAATCCAAGGCTTAAAACATACAGATGCTTATATTGATTATTTGGTCACAAAAGGTGACACATGATAACATCCAATGAAATTGGAGAAATTGTTTGCAAGATTATCCAAAGCAAACTTAACTGTCAATTTAGTCAAAAGTGAATTTGGACACGTTACAGTGACATATTAAGGACATGTGCTTGGCCAGGGCAATGCTGTGCCAATTCAAGTGAAAGTGCAGGCAATTTCTGTATTCCCTATTCCCAATAGCAAGAGAGCAGTGAGAAGGTTTTTAAGAGTGACAGAATATTATAAGAAGTTTTGCAAGAATTTTGCAGAAACTGCTCTTCCTTTAAATAATCTTCTGAAGAGGGGGGAGAAATTTGTGTGGACAAAATCTTGTCAGAACTTTAGAAATTTTAAAGGAGATATAGCACCATAACCCTGTTTTAAAATCTCCTGATTTGGACAAACTATTTTCTTTAGTCGTGGATGCGAGTGAAGAAGGTGCGGGAGCAGTGATATTCCAAAGGAATGATTGTGATGGTATTGATGATCCAGTGGCTCATTTTTCCAAGAAATTCAATGAACATAAAAAAAAATTCTGCCATAGAAAAAGAACTTCTACTGGCTTTGCAGCACTTCAATCTTTATATCTACACAGCTCAGGGACCAATTATTGTTATAATGACCATAATCCTTTGGTGTTCTTCAGTAAGATGAAAAACAAAAATCAAAGATTATTAAACTGGCATTTAATTCTGAAAGAATACAATTTACTGATAACTTGCATTAAAGGCAAAGATAAAGTAAATTGCTTTTTTCCTCTCCAAATGTTAAATTTGCAGCGTTTCTCAGAAAAAAAGAAATGTATTAGTTGTATATGCTTGTAAAATAATGTTATTTGTCTGTACTATATTATATAACAATAATGAAGGAATTATTTAAAGTTATAGGTTGTAACTCTTAGAGCTCAAAATTTTTTGTGCTTGTGGGGAGGTATTACGAGCTCCCATTTTAGTAAAATGGGATTATCACTGAAAGGGATAATATAGACAGGAGGGACTGAATGGACACAGTTAACATTTAACATTTCACACAAGCAGCATCACAACACAAATCACAGCCCAGCAACAATTTGATATATTGGAAGAATTTGATACATTTGCAAAGACATTGTGATTTTTGATTTTTGTGATTTTTCAAAGGGAGAACTATTCTGATGGCTGGAGAGGAAGCAGCTTTTTGGAGGAGCTCTTGTGACCAGCCATATTTATGGAATTCAGAGCAAAACATGGTCTGTGAATGACTGGACCTTTTCGGTGAATTGACTTGTGCCAGGAGGGTCTTTTTGGGAAGCAAAGTGCTTCATTTTGATTGTGACTAACTGGAGTTATTTGGATAGACCGGTGTCAGGATCTTGGAAGATTAATGGAGGTCGCCCAGTTCAAGTCTCGCTTACTAAAAGACCAGGAGTGTTATGATCACAGCTCGTCTGGATGGACATTTCTTTAAAGGCAACGCAA
Source organism: Narcine bancroftii (assembly GCF_036971445.1). NCBI lineage: Eukaryota > Metazoa > Chordata > Chondrichthyes > Torpediniformes > Narcinidae > Narcine > Narcine bancroftii. The sequence goes on along the minus strand of NC_091474.1, from coordinate 219,558,866 downwards.
GGAGAATTTGTGAGTCTAGCAGACACAACTCCAGACTTCCCATCAGTTCAACACTTCCACACTGAATTTGAAAGACTGAAGTTTTTGCCTGGACTGTAATGGTTTGGGTATTACACACCCACACGCGCGCGTGTGCATGTAGTTTGGGATAGATTTAGGGTTGTGGGATAGTTTAAAAGTTCAGACTGTAGTTTAAGTGTTAGAAATAAAATTAAATGTTTTAAAATTAAATACTGTCTTGACTGGTTCATTGTCCTATTGCTGCTCGTTTATGTGCGGTTCGTAATACACTTAATTATGGAGCTGTCTGGTAGATAAATTAATGAGGGAAGTTAGAGGGGGAGGGGAGAACAAATAGACAAGTTCCAGCTGTGAATGCAGGCCAGAGTTTTTCTGAGATCTGGAGCTCAAAGAAAAATGGTAGAAATGCCCAGTAGATCAAGTTGTGAGCAAATATTTCTTTACTGCAGACATTATCAAGGTAATGTCTTTATTGTCACCCAAGTTAGTGAATGAACCTTTACTCCAAAGTTCATACTTGCTACAGTCATACAGGTACTTGGTTAAAAAAAAGTCAACAGTATGCAGTAAATTTAAAAAAAAAGTAAATACAAAAGGAAGATACTGTTCGTAATAACTATTCATTGTTTCTATAGTACAAGGGGGAAAAAAAAGTGTTGTTCAATTGTGCTGACAGTGTGGTGTTGGAGCAGTCCGTGATTAATATGATGAGAGGAGGTTTAAGAGTCTGGAAGCTGTTGGCACAAAACTTTTCTTGAATTTGTACATTCTACCTGACGGTAGCAGTGAAATGAAATTGTGACCCGGGTGATGGGGGTCCTACATGATGTTGGCTGCCTTCAAGAAGGAGTGCCTCCCATAGATGTCTTCAATGGATGGGAAGACAGAGCCTGTGACCTGGCTATGTTTACTACCTTCTGAAGCGTTCTGTGCTAGTCACCATTGAATGTCCAGATCAGTCTGTAATGCGACCAGATAGTATCTGGGAGAAGCAGTTCCTCCTCTTCCCCCTCATCTTATTCATCCTTCCCCCATCCTCTGTGGAATTTAGAATGATTTTTTTCCTAATTTTCCTAATTCTGATAAAATCAAAGTTTAGATTTATTGCCAGAATACATTTATGATATCGCTTACAACCCTGAGATTCTTTTTTTTCTGTGGGCAAGGTAGAATTACCACTTATTGGTAGTGCAAAAAAAACCTGTACTCAACATACATATGTAAACAAATAAAGAAATGTAAACAAACTGACATTGCAATGCAGAGAGAATAAATCAATAGTGTACAAGTAAGAATCCTTAAATGAGTCCCTGATTGAGTTTGTTGAGGAGTCTGATGGTGGAGGGGTAACAGCTGTTCCTGAACCTGGTAGTGAGTCTTGTGGCACCTCTACCTCTTTCCTGATGGCAGCAATGAGAACAGAGCGTTGATGATTGCTGCTGCTTTCTGACAGCCGTGTTCCCTGGAGATGTTCTCAATGGCGAGGAGGGTTTTGCCTGTGATGCCCTGAGCTGTGTCCACTATCTTTGGTAGGGCTTTACATTCGGGAGGTATTGGCGTCCCCATACCAGACCATGATGCAGCCGGTCAGCACACTTTCCACCACACATCTGTCGAAGTTTGCCAAGATTTCAGATGTCATACCAAACCTCCGCAAACTCTGAGGAAGTAGAGACACTGACTTGCTTTCTTCACGATGCCATTAGTATGTTGAGTCCAGGAAAGATCCTCCAAGAAAATGATTCCCAAGAACTTAAATTTACTCACCCTCTCCACCTCTGACTCCCCAATTGGATGGTACATCTCTTCTTGAAGTTAACAATCAGCTCCTTGGTTTTGGTGACATTGAGTGTGAGGTTGTTTTTGGTGCACCATTCAATCTCCTTCCTTTTTGCTGACTCATGTCCCACTACCGTGGTATTGTCAGCGAATTTGTAGATGGTATTTTTGTACCAAGCCACACAGTCATAGGTCTATAGTGAGTAGAGCAGGGGCCTAAGAATGCAGCCCTGTGGTGCTCCAGTAATGATGGACACTGTGGAGGAGATGTTCTTGCAAATCCTTACTGATATTTGCCTGAAGAAGGATAGTAGGGTGTGGAGTCCAAGTTTGCCGATGAATTTTAAAGGGACGATAGTGTTGAATGCCGAACTGTAGTTGGTAAAGAGTGTTCTTATCTATGCATCTTTGCTGCCCAGATGTTCCAGGGCTTTGTGTAGAGCCAATAAGATGGCATCCATTGTAGACCTGCTGCTGTGGTAGTCAAAATAGACTTTGAAGTGAAAATTTGACTATCTACAGGTGTGGTTTGACCCGCTGAGTGTTCCCACCAGTTTCCGTTTCATTTGGACAGGGACATGGATGGGAGAGGTATGGAGTGCAGGGGTGCAGGACTTGGCAGAATAATAGTTTGGAATTGACTAGATGGGCCAAAGGGCCTGTTTGTGTGCTGCAATGTTCTATGAATCTAAAAGTAAAATAGGTGCCTGATGGTCAGTGTGTACTTCAAGGGCAGTATGGCCTGTTTTCTTCCTCTGTGACTTTATGGAACTCGAGAGATGTGAAAACCAACAAAAATAGCAAGTCCATTTTGATAACAGCAGACGCCAATGAAAGGGAGATGACCCACCACTGACCATCATATGGCAAATAATGTGAAATTACTCAGTTTGTTTAAAGTGCAGAAGATCAGAAATAACATTTTTAAATTTCAAAATCTTAAAAAAAATACTTACAGCATGGTAGAAGTTGATTCTGGCCATTTAAACCTGTGATGCCCAATTACACCCAAATTAACCCTCAACCCATATGTTTTGGAGGGTGGAAGGAAACCAGAATTGGCAGGGTGAACCCGTAGAGATATGGGGAGAACATATAAACTCGTTGCAGACACTGCTGGATTTGTTCCCAAGTTGCTGCCGCTGTAATAGCGTCATGCTAACCGGGCCGTCCACACGACATAGAAACCTCTCCCAATTAAAGCAGAGAAATTTCCACAGAAACTGAATTGGTAAATAGAGAATAGTTACTTTTAAATTATAGTTACATGATACAGCAAAAACCTCTTGGGAGCTGGTCAGGCTGAAATTGGAAATAGAAGAGAGGACAGGGTGGATACAAGAAATGAAATGTTTGCATTGGAATTTGTATTAGAGGAAGCCAGCTGCCCAGAGTTAACTAAAAGTCTCAACATTTGTTACAGGTCAAATAAGAGGAAGAAAGAAGATAATAAGATTAGAGAATGATAAATCTCCCCCAAAACATTCTGTTCCATGTGAGAGATTTCAGAGAAAGTAGATGGGAATATTACATGCTCCAACTATAATGTTTCAGAATTCACTTGATTCAGAAATAATTGCTTTAGATTGAAAATTTGCAAGAGCATATTGCTATATAATAAAGCTTAGATACCCTGTATTAAGTTATAGACCAAATATAAAAGCAACTATTTGTTTACATTTGTAACAAATTTGTGTTAATCTTTAAAGTTAAAATATTCAGTTATAAAATATATATTTCTTAGTTAAGTAAGTTACAGAGTTAAAATATTTCTAGTAAGTTCGTTTGAGGCCTGGATACAGGGTCACACATGGGTCACATTGTAGCGTTTGTGCTACATGAGTGTGGTGAAGAATGGCACGCACACCAAAGCCTTGAAGTCGAGGCTGGTTTATTGCCCTGACCGTCATGTTTATATGGGCCTCAGTTGTTGACGTCAGGGCACACTGTCATCGGAGCGCCGGCCTGGGATTGACTGGCATTCCCACCACAGTTCACCATCTTTTCGCTGTGTGGGAGGTCACCTGGGATGACGGCTGGTCTCAACCCCAGGTCTGTGCGGTTGCCTTTCTTGTCGGCCATTTTACTGGCCAGTTAATATCTCCGTGTGTTGGCCACTACACAACGTTCCCATAGAACCGGCAATCGGGCTTTTGACCATTGAGTTGGAGTAGAGACGGCTGGTTACAGTCCAGATATGCTGGCTTCAGGTGGTCAACACTAAAGGTCTCCTCCTTACCGCCAATGACGAGGGCGAATGTGGAGCCCTTTGTAGGATAATTTTAGGCGTGGCCAGTGTGCACCCCTTCGTACTATTACAAGCCAAGACAATCCCAAAACCCAGCAGCAATAGATAATCACCAAGACAAATGGTTATTTAAACAAAAGTTGCTTTTATTTATCTTTAAACATGAAAATAGAATCAAACTTTAACTAGTCACTATTGACTTACTTAACCCCCTTCTAATTCTAAGTTCCAATGTATGTAATGTGTGTGTAAGTTCAGAAAAGTTCTTTGGTACACAGCTCAATTTCACTTCTCATTCCTCTAAGTTCACTGGTTGCAGGCAATTCTTATGCTGTGCACAGAATTTAACATTTATAAAGTTCACCAGGCTTTGGTGCTTGAAAAGTAACTGGTTATTGCTCAGGAAGGTTCTTGGTTTTCAGAGAGAGATGTGTTGTTCCAGGACATCCACAACTGATGTACTTCCATCAGCCACTTCAGTGTCTTGCTAACAAAACTTGCCCCTTCAGGGTTCTCCAGGTGATAACCTCTCTTTCAGGTCACTACAGAGTTCCTTTTTGTTTCTCTTATTCCAAGTGAAACATTAGACAGCCAGTCCTCTCCCCTTGCATGACCCACAAGGGCTTTGATCAGACTGTCTTCCAAATTGCTGTCCACAAGCTCACCAGCTTGTCCTGTTCTAGTTCTAGCTGTTGTTGCTGGCTGTAACACTGTAGAATGATCTCTCTCTCTCTCTCTGAGAGAAAGCCTGTTTGACTCTCTCTGCTTGCCAAACCATATGACCCTCCTGGAGCAGCTCTAGACAGAAGCGGCTCCAGCAAGCTCTTTCATCTGTTGCCTTTAATAAACAACAATCCATTAGTGAAGTCTCTTGAGCACTCTCCAAAGCTCTTGCAAATGCTCTGAAGCCCTGATATGCCTAGCATTAACAGAGCTCCAGTGTTTGAAATAAGATCTGTTTTAAGGTGTTTGTATGTAACCTACTCTAACAAACCTTTCCCAATTTATCTCCAAAAAAAATATCTATATACTCTGACACAGCACTAACACATACCAGCAAGTCTTTAAGTCCCTAGGGATATTATGTTTGGGCTAGCTGGGTGGTGGGGGTTGTTGCGGGACCTGGGTCTTCCAGGTATTTTTCAGAGGCAAGGAACACTCATCTGGAATGATTAAGGGTGCACCGTAAACTTTATCTGCTGCTGAGCCATTCAAAGCTTTCTTCAGTGTGGTGCAAATCCCCAGGAGGACCCAAGGCAGTTTGTCCACCCTGTTGGGACCCTTGTGCTGGGCCATCAAAGCTACATTCAGGTGGATGTGGAACTGCTCTACTAACCAGTTGGCCTGAGGGTGGCACATTGTGGTGTGGTGGAGCTGTGTATCCAGAAAGTTAACGAGCACTGCCCAGAGGCCAGAGGTAAATTGTGGCCCCTTGTCTGAGGTTAGGTGCTCTGGGACCCCGAATTTGGGCACCCACATATCAATGAGTGTCCTGGTGCAGGCTTCTGTTGTAGTATCAGCCAGAGGGACCGCATCAGGCCATTTCATGGAGCAGTCAACTATGGCCAAGAGGTATCTTGCCACAAGCGAAACTGGTAGTATGTATTTGGCTGAACCTGTGCCGCGCAGGTTCAAAGGTCTGTGTGGGTCCCTTTGTGGGTGTCTGCACTTTTGAAGACCGGCTGACCTTTTGACCCACTTTTGATCCACTGGCTGACCTGCTTGCAGAGGCCATGCCAGACATACCTGATAGCCACCATCTTGAATATGGCTTGTATTTACGGATGCACCAGGTTGTGTATGGCGTCGAAAACGTGGTGCCTCCATACGGCCCAGACGATGGGGCGAGGGCTGCTGGGGGAGATGAGTCAGGTTACCTGAGCCGATGGAGACTTCTCCCCGAGACCAGAGCCAACTGTCCTATATGTGAGGATCTCAAGGTCCTGCTGCTGCGCTTTGGCGAGGGCCACGTAGTTGACTCCCTCGGACAGGGCATGAACCAATTTGATTATGGAGCGTGACAAAGCATTGGCAACCCCAATGCTTTTCCCTGCGATGTGCTATATGTTCATGGTAAATTGGACATGTAGGTCTCGTGTCTCTGCTCTCAGGCTGACCATGGGTCCAATATCTAACGGAAGGCAAAGATCAATGACTTGTGATTAGCGATGACCTTAAATTGCTGACCTTACATAAGGTAACAGAAACGTCTTACTGCCAGCTACAGAGCCAATATCTCTCAGTTGAAAGTTTTATATTTGAGCTCTGGGGGTGCAGAGGTGTCTGTTTAAAAAGGCCTGGGGTTGCTGTTCCAGAAAACCCCCTGGAGGCGTTGACAGAGTGGTAGGTGCCTCCAGTCTCAGATGTACCAGGAGGGTGGCATTGGCCAGCACATCTTTGGTGTTCTGGAATGCCCTTGAAGGCTCATCATCCTTGGTAATGTCTGCTCACCATTAGCGCGAGGAGGGGACATGATGCGTACTGCTGCCGATATGAATCTGTGGTAAAAGTTTACCATACCAGTGAATTCTTGTAGCCCCTTTACTGTATGTGCTCAGCAAAGTGCTGGACTGCCTCGACCTTTTTTGTGATGGGGTGTTGCCCCGTGTTTGTTTATTCTATGCCCCAGGAAATCAATAGTGTCCAGGCTGAATTGGCACTTCACAGGGTTAATTGTGACACCGAATTCACTTAACCAGGTGTACAGTTGTTTCAGGTGGGGGCGTGCGGTCTTCACGGCTGTGTCTAGCAATGAGGATGTTGTCCAAGTAGATGAACGCAGTGATGAGGCTCCGCACCCCCATTGCTGATGGCGGAAGCAGAATTATCCCAGAGTATTAACTTGCCTCTCCTCTGGTCTTGGTCTTCCAGGCGCTGTTCATGGGGCTTGCTGATCTGATCAATGGTATACTTTGCTCTCCAGACCATGTTTGCCTGGGCTGCAACCCTTTGGGGGCTCACTGAAATTCTCATCTGTGAGCAGGAGTCAGATATCCTTGGGCAGTTGCTTCAGAAAGATCTACTCGAAGAACAGGCAAGGATTGTGGTCTTCAGTCAAAGTGAGCATCTTTCTCATTAGGGTGGGTGGGTCCCTGTCCTCCAATTTGTCCATATGCAGCAATCAATCGGGTGGCATGCTCACGCCTGGAGCGTCCAAAAGCGATGGTTAACAATTCTTTGAGGGCCAAGTATTTGGCTTGCTCTGGAGGCTGCCGTAGGTAATCTACAATCCTTGCTGTTGTGCTCACGACGTAGAAGTAACGGGTGTCATTGGAGGCGTTGTGTTGAAGCTGGAACTGAACCTTGGCCTGCTTGAACCACATGTATGCCTGTGACACCCAAAATGTTGGGAGCCTGAATGAGACGACATGGATGGTCGCTGGCTCCTTCTGGTATGTCATTTTGGGTCCAACTGCTGGTTGGACCTGTCGAGGTCACCAATGTAGTGTTCGCCCTATGTGGTCAAGGAGAAGAATGACATGCATACCAAAGTCTTGAAGTCGAGACTGGTATATTGCACTGGCTGTCGCGTTTATATAGGCCCCAGGCACTGACGTCAGGTCATTGGAGTGCCGACCTTGGATTTGCTGGCGTTCCCGCCACTGTTCACCATCTTCCCTCCTTGCAGTGGGTCACGTGGGACAACAGCTGGTGTCACCCCCAGGTCCATGCAGTCACTGCATTCTTCGACTGTTTTGTGGGTCGATTCGTGTCTCCATGCATGGGCCTCTACAACGTCAGTTTATAATACACCCAGAAGAGAGATCATTTTCGGAGTCAATGTGTCTTGGAAAGGCAGAGCTAATGGAACTGAAGTGGGTCCTGATTGATTCAAGAACAATGGGGTGCTTGTTTTTATTAAAAACTGAAGTATTCAAGTACTCAAGAAGAACTTATGAAGGCGGCCATATTTTTAAACAAAGACATGTTTTTGCTTGTGGTCATCAGACTTTCTGGAGACATTAAATCACTTAAACCACTTAAACAGAGATGAGGTCAAAAGTTTGTGAATGTGAAGAGGTCATTTATCATAAGTTGTGTTTTTGGACAGAAATGAAATTGAAATAATAGTGATGTCAGGTCACATGATTTCAGAGAAACATAAATGAAGAAGGCAGAGACGTTTTGGAACCAGTTGGACTCTCCTGTATAAGTCTCTGGAGAGAGACTGAGATGCTGTTCTGTATTGTTTTATCCTTATCATAGGATATACCCAAAATCTGTGGGTATAAATAAGTCACTTCACTGTCTCTTTGGATAAGGAGGACAGTTTTGGAATTGAAGATTCAGTAACCAGAAAAGGTACTGTTATGTGCTACTCCTGGAAAAGGGGAACACAAAATAAGTGGCTTTAAAATAAGAAAGATTGTCTCTTTAAGAAAAAGAGGGCAGATTCCAAAATCTTCAAGCAAGAGAGAACACTTGTGTGAAGATTATCTCTCAGACTCGTGATCTTAAATAAATCTGAAGACATAATATTTAAAAGTCCTTCATAATTACTCTGATCTGCAATTTGAAAAAGATCATCAAGGTCAACAAAATGTTTGAAACTGGACTTTAAAATTGACTTTTTCAGAATTAAGCTTAAACTGTAGGGATGGGTGCTGGGATAGTGGGGGTCTTTGAGGACAGAGGCTGTCCAAGAGTCATATATATGTATATATATATATATATATATATACATATGGGCATAGTGGGGTTATGTTTAGTGTTAAGAAAGGAATATTGTGTTATTAATAGTTTAATAAAAAAACTATTATTTTGAATTTACCTTTGTCTTGTGAATTTTCCACAGCTGTTCCTTTGCTAGTACTCAGATTTTATTAGTTCGTAACAATGTAGAACATATAACATTACAGCATAACACAGGCCTTTCTGTTCACAATATTGTGCAAACCTATGTAAACTTTCTCCAAAGTGAAATGCACAATTATCAGTCTTTAATAATGTTTAAAATTCTTTACTGGTGTAAATAATCTTCTTAGAAGTGCCTGGGGGTTAAAGATGACTCCTGTTTCATGGGTTCTGAGGTGTCCAATGAGGCCAATATGAACCATGAAGATCTTCTGCCACAGGTGAGGCAGGAGCACTCCACAGGTAGGTAATTCTGCAGTTTATATTTGGGTTTGTGTTCTACCAATATATGATCTCAAGGTTCTCTGCACCATCCTGAGTGCTTCTCCACTGTGAAGGGACATGTGCCAGGGAATCCCAGGATTCAAAGGGATTGGTGTAATTTTCAAGAAGGCTTTGAAAATATCCTGGCTTTTTTTTTCTCTCTGTACACCTCTTCTTGTGACAGAGTTAGGAATTAGATCTGTTTCGAGAGTTTGGACTGGGTATATCAGATAAAATTTCTGCCCAAAGAAATCAACTGAATGCTATCATTGCCTTAGAGGTTAGGATATTGGCCTGAAAGAGGACGGTGACATAAGTTCTCTTAGATATTCTGGAGGCAGGGTTGGTCATATCTATCCAGGGGTTTGGGCATAGGTTAAGTCTTCAAAGCAAATGGAAGGGAAGCTATCACTGTGGCCCTGCAGATCATGACTCTTGTATTGGGTTTGAGGTCCTGATCTTTGAACAGCCCTTCCCTCAGATGGCCAAAGGTTGTGCTGAGTTCCCATCTGACAGCTTTAAGTTCCCATCTCCAGTAACTTGCAGTTATGCACCCACATTGACATGCTAGCTGAGAAAGTTCAACACTCCCTCCACTTACCCAGAATCCTGAGGAAACGTGCCTATCATCTGTATCCCTCAACAACTTCTACAGAAGCACAACTGAAAATATCCTGTCAGATGCCGTCTCAGCATGGTACGTGGACTGCTGCATCCAAGAATGCAAAAACAAAAAGGGTGGAGAGTTGTGAACACAGCTCAAACCATTGCCCGAATGCCCCTCCCATCCATCGGCTCTCTCTACACCTCCCGCTCCCTTGGAATTTCAGCTAATATGATAAAAGACTCATACCATCCTGTCCACATTCTCTTTACCCCCCTCCCACTGGGGAAAAAAATCATGAGTGTGAGAACAGGTACCACCAGATTCAAGGGCAGTTTATTTATTACCATTATCAGACTCCTGAAGGAGTTCCATGCGAGTAAAATAACGTTGCCTGTGTCCTATACTAACTAATCTCTCTCTGTAATACTGTAACTATGTACTGTATTGTGTTTTTACTGTTGTACTATGTATGGCTTGGTCAGCTGGACTGCTTGCAAAGCAAATTTAGTTTCATGTAATGATAAATGTGAAATTGCAGGTAGATCAAAAGTGATGGTGAACTTCATTACTGACATCTACCTTTGCTGAGAGGTGATTCCTGAGATGAAGGGAGTTGTCCACATTTTCCAGGATCTGAACAAAAATCTTTATTGTCAGAGGGGAGTGCTACACATAAAGGGCAGACTGTTTGAGAACCTTTAATATATGGATGTTGTGCACCCTCTTCCACACTTCAATGAATGAGTTAATGAAGACTTGGAATCCAGCCTCCAAGTGTTCACGTGACTGGACATCTTCAAATTCTTCAGCTGAATGTGGGAAAACCAGGGATGATTTGTAGATGAAGTTGGCAAGACTAATTGATTTTTTTTTGTAGCAGTATTTAGTGTATGGGGAAGAAAAATGCCAATGAGTATTATTTACATGAATTTGAAAAAGGCATCTGATAAAATCTTCCTCAATAAACAGGCTATACACCACGCCCCAAAAGTTAAATAAATGGGACCCAACAGTATCAGACAGATGTTTTCACTGTAAGAAGGAAACGGGAACAACAGTACATGCAATATGGGCATGTGAGAAAGTGGAAAAGTTTTGGGAAGATCTAAACCAGGTATTAAATAAAATCACAAAAAGCAACATACCAAAAAATCCAGAGATCTTTCTTCTAAATAATATAAGAAGTAAAGAACTTGGACTCGATTTGGATGGAGCACAAAAAAGATTTATTATGATAGCCTTACCTGTAGCCAAAAAAAATGTATTATGTCATCCTGGAAATCAGAAGATAGCCTGAGAATACAGCAATGGTACATAGAAATGAATAAATGTATTCCATTGGAAAAAAAATAACATATAATTTAAGAAACAACATCACAGTATTCGAACAAATTTGGGAACCGTACATGGAACACAACAGAGAGGGCCTACCGTGGACCTCCACCACCTAAAATGACAGAAGGAGAAGAAGACGAAATGAACTGACCCAGTATGTAAAAGTAGATGACACAAATTTCTTGTTTATTTTCATTGTGTGATGACATTATTTAATGGGTTTAATGTATCATATATGTTGAACGTTGAGTGGGTGGGAAGGAGGGTTGAAGGAGGGAGGGAAGGGAGGGGGGAAAAGGGGAGAAAATGACACTGTGTTTATTCAAGATGGAAATGTTTGTGTGAATTTTGGTCAGTATGGTTCATGGTGTGAAAAATAAAAATAAACAGGTAATTGGAATGGAATGCAAATTATTGACATGGCTAGGACATTACTAAAGTATCACTGGTCATATGCTTGGTATACCAGGCTGGATCTCTGGCTCATTGCATTATCCACTGAGATGATGGGAAGCTGAACTCCAGATTTCAGCTTTGCTGACAGCACAATTTGTGCAGGATTGTAACGAATGGGAATAAAGCAGAAAACCAGCAAGTTAGGAACAACTACAGTAAGGGAACTGGCCAATGTTTCATTTCTGTGACTAATCTGAGATTTCCAACTTTTTCCAATTTTGTTCCAGATTTTCAGCATCTGCCACAAAACAGTCTGCAGAAGTAAATCTGCGGGTTGAACAGAATCAATAAGCGAGAAAGGAATAGTCTACAGTTTGACTCGAGACTTTAATCAAGACTGCAGTCTCCAGATTGCTACCCATGCCACATGCAGTGAGGAATATTATGTCAGCTGAATGCATGGCTGAGGAGTTGCTGCAGGGGTCAAGGGTTCAGATTTGGTATCTTTTCTGGGGGATATATGATTGGTGCAAAAGGGATGGATTACACCTGAATTTGAGAGGAAGCAACATCTTTGTGGGTAGATTTGTGAAAGCTGTTGTGGAGCGGTTTAAACCAGATTTTCAGGGGGTGGGAATCAGGGTGTTTGGTCAGATGATGGAGCAGTTGGTGCAAATATACATGCTATGTGTAGTGAGACTGTTGGGAATGATAGACGATGAATGGAGCATAAGAAAATCAGAACATTCTGTAGACACTGTAGTTGATGTAAAAAAATACACACACAATGCTGGAGAAGCCCAGCAGTTCGAACAGTGTCCTTTATGTAGCAAAGGTAAAAATATATAACTGACATTTCGGGCTTGAGCCCTTCATCAAAATATGAGAAAATGTCGACAGGCATCCAAATAAAAGAGTGGGAAGGTGGGGGGGGGGGGGAAATGGTGAAAACAGGAGATGATAGGTGGAAAAAGGAGGGGGGACAGCAGCAATGAGGGGTAGGAGCGATGGCTGGGTGGGTAGGGGAACTGGAAAGACAGGATAAGGTGGAGGGGAAAGAAAAGGCGAGCAGGTTTAGTGGAAGGCAGTAAAGTCAATGTTAATGCCATCTGGCTGGAGGGTTCCCAGACAGAAGTAAAAATGTGTAGACACCGTGGCTGAAGTTGGATGGGTTGAAATATGTATAGTTTAATCCAAGATAATACTGAGAATAAGGGTAATGAACCCAGAGCATAGAATAGTGTATGGAATTATATGTGGCTATTACAGAGATTTGCCTGGCACAAGGACAAGATTGGCTGATACATGTTCAGATGTTTCAAAAGGGATAGAATGGAGGTAGGGGAGTGGCATTGCCACCAGAGGTATTATCACAACTGCAGAAAGGGAAAATGTTGTGGAAGGATCATCTACTGAGTTGCTGTAGGAGGATAAAAGAAACAAAAAAATATTTTTGGTCTTTTTTTCCTGCCTGCCCACCCTGCCCCCACCCCATAGTCATTATTAGTAGTAGTGGACTCCTTAACTTGGCCAGCAGCCCTCACAGGGTGGGGTTTGATTCTTAGTTTAGGAATATATGTTTTTTTCACTCTTTCCCTTTTTTCCATTTAATAACATGGGTTAATATGTACCTTGCTCATTTTTATTTGATACTTGTAACTCAATATTAATTTACTTTTTATTATTATGGTGACCATATGTACCGATGTATTTTGCATATGTTAAAACCAATGAAAATATTGAAAGAGAAAGAAACAAGAAGGGAGTGATCACTCTATTGGGAATATTCTTTTGGCACCCAAATAGTTACCAGTACACTGAGGAATAGATAAGTTTGGAAAATAACAGGGTTGTTATTACAGGAAATTTCATCTTCCCAAATACTTACTGAAACCTCCTTGGGGTAAAAGGCTCAGATGTGGTAAAAGTTGTCAAGTGTGTCCAATAAGGATTTCTGACACAGTATGTGGGAAAGACAACTAGAGGAGAAGCCATACTGGATCTAGTAGAGAGTTGTGGAGGGATATGGGCCTGGTGCTGATCAATGGGATTAGGTGGGAGAAGATGTTCAGCATGGACTAGAAGAGCTGACTGGCCTATTTCTGGCTGTAATTGTTATATGGCTATATGGTTATAGTAGTGGATAATGAATTTGGTCAGCTGCAGATCTTTCACTTCGGGAGTGTGTTGGTAACAGTGACCAACACTCTCTGATCTGTACAAGGATAAGAGTTGAGTTTAATTAGACACTGGCCAATTACGATGGGATAGGGCAAGAATGTAGGACAGTAAATTAGGAATAGATGTTCTTGGGGAAATGCACAGCAGAAACATAGAGGATATTTAGGGGCTACTTGTGCAGGGTTTTGGGTAGAGTTGTCCCATTGAGACAGGGAAAAGCTGATATGGTAAAGGAGCCATGGCTGACAAGAGAGGTGGGTCAGCTAGTCTGAGGAAGAAGAAATCATACGCAAGCTTGAGGAAGCAAATCTCAGGAAAGGTTCATGAGAATTATATGGAAGCCAGGAATGGACTTAAGGAACTCGGAGAGCTAGAAGGGGTTTGCAGGTTGATTGGCGTATTTGGTGGCACAGGCTTGTGGGACAGAAGGGCCTGTTTACCATGGTGTATTTCTAAATTTAAAATTAAAAAATAATTAAGGGGGCAAGGGAAGTAGGAATTAAGAAAATCCTGATGCATTTTCTATGTACATGAAAAGCAGAAGGGTGACTAGATAAAGGTGGGTGTCATATGTCAGGAGGCAGAGGAGGCAGGGGAGGCCCTAAATAAATACTTTCCCTTCATGTTCACTGGGAGAAGGATCTTGGTGAATATGAACTCAGTGTAGAACAGGCTAATGTGCTGAAGCATGTTTAGGCACCGTTAAAACTAATAAATAAAATGAAGGATATGGGAAAAGCATGAGAAATTGGACAAGATTAGAAACCTTCACTTTTAGAGGTGGGATGAGAAGAGACATAATGGAGTGAATGGCTCTTGCAGTGTTGTAATTTCCATAATTTTACACTTCTTCATACAAGTGAAGACCCTCAAAATGAACCACTAAATGTTTCACCTTTCTTTTGTTGAGGCAGAATTTGAATGGTTTTGTGCAACACTAAGCAGTACCTCAGACAGACTGTTAAGAAAATAAACTTACACATACTATGGTAGGGACCTTATCTTTGGATGTGAAAATATACTTTAAATTTGTGTTCATTTTCAACACCTCAATTACTTCAACAGCAATATCTTTAGTCAGAATGAATCCTGCTTGAAAGTAATGGTGAATATTAACATTTAGATTGAAATACAAGGACCCGCTGTAAAATGCAATTTTATAGAAATATGTAAGATTAGATACTGTGCGAAGAACATCTGCATTCATATGGTGAGGTTCTGTCTGCATTTGATTGCTTATTGAAGTTAATAAGCCTTGTTTAATAAGCATGCATTCAGCCCCAACACTGGAGGAACAGAAGAATTCCTAATGCACAGCTCTCCCTCACAATTTCGCCACAGCAACTCCTGCAGTTCCAGTATCTATGACCAGGAGAGCAATACATTCTGATGTTTCTCCTCCCAGATTACTATTGCCTCAGGAAGTAATGAACACTAAAATCCATCAACTAAAGGCTACTTATCTGCTAGGTCAAATAGAATCTCTGTACCACCGTATCACTTGAGTCGGACTTAAGCATCCATAATAACCCTAATTCAAAGCTGATCTCGTGCATGCAGTGATATATGCATCGAATATTTCTTAAAAAGTTTTCATTTGGCACAAAATATCAACATTCAGCTCCAGCGCAATTTCAGTTTGTTGTGTTCAGCTCATTGGTTGTACAGTTCTACTAGAATTTTGGAATTGCTAAGATAGATAGGAACAAGAGTAGGAACATTTAGCCCATAGAGCTCTCCCACCATCCACACGGCAGTACAACATCAAAGCAGATTAGCAGATGTATAGAGACCTGTTATCTCTCTCTCTCTCTCTCTCTCTCTCTCTCTCTCTCTCTCTCTCTCTCTCTCTCTCTCTCTCTCTCTCTCTCTCTCTCTCTCTCTCTCTCTCTCTCTCTCTCTGCCATTCTTCACTGCTCCCTGGTTCACCAATCCCCCAATGGCCCCCTCCACCTTTCTTCTTTACATGATCTCCCCTCTCTACGATCAGTCTTAGAACACATCACATAGAGCAGTACAGTCCCTTCGGTCCATATTTTGTTCTGATCTATATGAAACTACTCCTCAACAGTATAATCATTCCCTCCTTTCCTGTCACAAACCCATAATCCTCTATCTTTCTTAAATCCATGTGTCTATCTAGAAGTCTTTTAAATATCTCAAATTTACTAGTCTCCACCATCATCTCTTGTGATGCATTCCAGGCATACATCTAGCATCTATCCTAAACTTTCCTCTGTTCACCTTAAACAAATATCCAATGGTATTTGCAATTGCCATCCTGGGAACAAGGTGCAGGATGTCCACCCCATTTATGCTTCTCAAAATCTTATATCCCTCTATTAAGTCACCTCTCATCCTTCATCAATCGAAAGAGAAAAGTCCTAGCTCATCAACCTTGGTTCATAAGACATGTTCCCCAATCAGGCAACATCCTAGTAAACCTCCTCTATACCATCTTGAAAGCTTCCACTTCCTTCCTGTGATCAGATGACCAAAATTGAGCACAATAGTCCATGTGGTCTTACCAGAGTTGTATATAGCTGCTCTTGACCACAATCCCCTGACTAATAAGGCAGACACACCATATGTCTTCTTAACTGCTCTATCAACGTATGCAACAACCTTAAGGTATCTATGGTCTTGGACCCAAGATCCTTCTCTTTCTCCACACTGCTAAGAATTCTGCTATTAACCATGTTCTCTGCCTTTGGGTTCAGCCTTCCAAAGTGCATACTTCACACTTTTCCAGGTCGATCTAGGGCGGCACGGTTAGCATAGCGATTAGCACCATGCTGTTACAGTGCCTGCAACTGAGGTTCAAATCCGACGCTGTCAGTAAAGAGTTTGCACGTTCTCCCTGTGTCTGCATGGGTTTCCTCTCCGTGCTCCAGTTTCCCTTGACCATTCAAAATATACTGGGGGTTGTAGGTCCATTGGGTGTACAGGTGCTGTACAATCGACTACTGACGATCAAAAGGCTACTGACGATCATCTGATTTTTCGAAGTTACGATGATTTGAATCCGAACTTTCAATTTTGAATTCCAATCTGTTCCCATGCTTGTGATATGTGATACGCTACTCTCTCACGATGCTGGGTGATGGCATCATACAGCATACTCTCTTGCGATGCTGACTCAACCATGCTTGCAGTCTCAATTCTTCAAACATTCTTCATGCCCAGTGTGCTTTCAGCTGTGTACGTTAATGGGTTTTTTTTCCAGTGTGGAATAAAAGTATTCAAAATTTAAATATGAAAATGGTTGGTGTGGTATTCTTTATTGACTTATGATTTCTTTTGACTTATGATGGGTTTGCCGGAATGTAACTCCATTGGGTGACACGGGCTTGTGGGCTGTAAGGGCTCATTACTGTGCTGTAATGTCTAAATTAATCTAAATTAAATCTCCACCTTCCACTTCTTCATCCTACTCTGTATCCTATTGATATAGTAGACATCAACGGGATATAGACAGGTACAGAAGGTTGCCTCAACCTTCTACACCAGCCATTCTCATTGGGTCAAATGACCCCTCCTGGTGGATCACAGAATAATTAAGGGAGATACAGACTTATCCTTAATAAGCAGGGCCAGGGTCAGTGCCGGAATGAGTGTCAGAGAAAAGCATTAGGATAACCGAGTGGGGGACAGTCATAAACTCATTCAGCAGCCTGAAGGGAGGGTGGTGGTGGTGGCCTATTTGCTGAGTGAACGTAAACCTCCTCTGTTCATCCAGATGAAAGTGCTGCTTTTATTGCATAGAGAGTCACTAGCGTGCGTCCTACTGGACGCTAGAGATGTGGGCAGGGGTGGGTCTGATGGTGAGCGATGGCCGTGACCATATGGGAGCACAGCACCTTGCAACAGAGGGCCATGCCCGTGAATGCCTCCCCCTTGGTGCCCACCATGAGGGGGGCCCATGGTGTATAGGGGCGCATGGAAACTGAATGGATCAATCTTGGGGACGGAGGAAAGATTTTTTCCATTTGGCTTTTGTTATACTGAAGGTCACCTAACCTCCAGTGGGGAAACAGATCGATATGATTGTGTTTGACTGACATGGGTTAAGAGATTTCCAAAACCATGGGGAAAGGCCAAAATATTTTTTCATTGCCTTTCCCTCAACATACTTAGTTGAATATGAATTCAGCAAGAAAGTTTCCTTGGCAAAATTGAGGAACAGACTTGATATCAAAGTAAGAGGTAACCTTCGACTATCCCTGACCTCAAAAAACTTGCACAAGAACATCAAGCTCAAGGATCTCATTAAAATGTTCATTTTATACGAATTATTTTTTAAACTTATTTTTATTACATTTTCACATCCTCGAGTTTATGCTTAAGGTCCCCTAATGACTCATTGAGTCCCAACCATTCCGCTCTAAGAATCATTTGTTAATTATTTGATACGTGCATGACCATGTTTTCTTCTTTCCAACATGCCCAATAAGAGTTATTTCTCCTATTTACCAGTTTGTTCTGGAACCACGAGCCACAGTTGTTAAGCTCAGAGTAAAAGCCTTGTTTTCCTTTCACCTCTTGTGACATCAATTTTTAAAATATTATTTATGTAGGAGAGAAGTACGGAAGAAACCAGTAAATTATTGCTTCACATGGAATAGTATTGTGTACATTTTTGGTCACCAAATTATAGGAAAGATATAAACAAAATAGAGAGAGTGCAGAGAAGGTTCACGAGAATGTTGACAGGATTTCAAGGTTTGAGTTACAGGGAAAGGTTGTGCAGACTGGGGCTTTTTTCTCTGGAGCGTAGAAGATTGAGAGGGGACTTGATAGAGGTGTTTAAGATTTTAAAAGGGACAGACAGAGTAAACGTGGATAGGCTTTTTCAATTAAGAGTGGGGGAGATTCAAACTAGAGGGCTTGGTTTAAGATTGAAGGGGGAAAATTATAAGGGGAACATGAGGGGAAATTTCTTTACGCAAAGGGTGGTAGGGATGTGGAATGAGCTTCCGACAGACGTGATTGAGGCGGGATCATTGGTTACATTTAAGAAAAGACTGGATCGTTACATGGATAGGAGGGGACTAGAGGGGTATGGACCGGGTGCTGGTCAGTGGGACTAGGAGGGCGGGGATTTGTTACGGCATGGACTAGTAGGGCCGAACTGGCCTGTTCTGTGCTGTAATTGGTTATATGGTTATATGGTTATATGGAAGGGGCCCCATAAACATGCGCAGAGTCCTAAAGGGATCATAGCCCAAAAGAATGGTTGAGAATGGCTGTTTTACCGTGCCCACAACACCGCCAACCTGTGTGAATAACAGGATATAACAATTTCCATGATATTCAAGTAAATAAGAAACTTGAAATTCCACACTGTCTTTTTACAACCTGAGTGTCTTTTAGCTAATTCGGCTTAGCAATTTAGACTCAATGTTAATGTAGGAAACTTAGTGGCCAATTATTACACAGGAAAGTATCACAAGTCTGATTATTCACGTTGGTTGTCAAATTAATATCAACCTGGAGAGCACGGGGAAAATGCATGCTTTTTTTTAATACAACCCTGAAATATGATAATAGATAAGAGTAGTGTTTAAGAGACATCACAGGAATATGAATGGAAATGAGGGATATGTCTAATGTTCCAGCAGGAGAGTATTAGCTTTAGTTGATCATCAGCCTCAGTGCAGATGTGGGCCAAAGAGCCTGTTCCTGTGCTATTCTATGTTCGCTGAGATGTCTTGTATCCAGTGCACATTCTCATTAACCTACTGTTCTTTTTATCAGTATTAAAGGGCCTCTAACCTGATATCCAAACACAATTTCAAAAGGGATGAAACCTAATGAATCCTGCACGGCCTCCCTTGCCGCCAATAACAATAAATGAGTACTTCATCTCAATCTTTCCCATTCTCCAGACGATAAACCCTCATCATATTTTTAAGAGTGGAATGAAATCTTTCCAAAACTCCCTGAGTTTTAGGATGGTACGCAGATGAAGTGATCGGTTTTATTCCCAACTCATAAATCAACAGCTGCAACCACCCAGACATAGAGTTAGATTCTTGAGCACTTTGGATCTCTTTATGTAATTCAAAAACTGTGAAAAATCTTTCCAGAGCCTTTACTACCATTTTGGCTTTAATATTCCTTAATGGTATAGCCTCTGGAAATCTCGACGCTGTACACATAATTGTTAATAAATACTGATTCCCAGACTTCGTTTTAGGCAGGGGACCTACATGATCCATAACAGGCTTATTAATTTGTTCCACAAAAACTCTCTTAAAATGCCTACTATTCTGGAATGTATTTTTGTGAATTAGGGCAAATTCCTCCACTAATCTAGCTGTTTGCCACCACATCTCCATGTCTCTTTCATCCAGGTATAATTTAATCTCATTTGGGACACACATTTTAATTTCCTCAATTAAATCAATTCTCTCAATCTGTCAAAATCATTATTTATTCCTTTTGAGGCATACCAACAGTCAAAACATACAGAATTTCTCAGAGCAAAATCCATATAAGATTGATTCCATATTTTCACCAAACTCCTAAATTTTTGTCTGGAACCAAATCATAACCTTTCAATACTGCTTGTTTAACAGTATCATAATTTACCACTTGCTCTGTAGTCAAACTAGAGGATGCAATTTGTGCTTTTCCTTTCAATACACTTTGGAGCATAAGAGGCTATATTCTGTCACGATATGAAATACTGGTAAATTGTTCTAACAACTCCTCTACCTTTACCCAGAATGGTCTTAATTTTGAACACACCCATGTGGAATGCCTAAAGGTACCATCTTCTGCACCAAACCTAAAACACATTTGATAAATCCAATTTTTATTTGATGCAACTTCCACATTTAATCTTTCTTGAAGACATTTTCTGCAAGATTCTTGTTTGCATGGTAACATGGTGATTTTGTTATTGAAAGAGCACTTTAATGACCTTGGACTAATGACTGAGAGATATGATTTCTACTAGTCCCCAGCAATGAAATTTAAATCTGGAATTAAAGAAAGCTACTGTCAGTAATAATGACCATGAAATTAGTGGATGATCATGAAAACACTTTGCTTTATTAATATCCTCGAGGGAAGCAAATCTGCCAACATGGTCATTCCAAGTAATGCTGATAGTTATCAATCACTCTTCCTCCCTCGACATTATAAGATAGGCTTAACTTAAATATTTAGAAAAGCATACCATTGCAATCTCCATTGACATCAATACATTGCTACACATATAGATTGGACTATATTATTTCTAGGTTTTTTTTAACTCTTTATCTTTCATATGTTGCTCCATGATTGGTGGGTCTCGTCAACCATCTCTAATGCTTCCATACAGCAAACAGCTCTTCTTTCCATCACACATTTGCCAATATTTCCTCGATTTGAGATATTTCACATGTAAGAACACTTTTCATTTTCATAATATACTGCACTTAAGTGCGACATTTTTAAAGGAGCATTAATTTGAAAATTAATGGAAGATTAATCATTGTTACAGCATTTTTTCTTCTTCTTTTCTTTGGCTTGGCTTCGCAGATGAAGATTTATGGAGGGGTAATGTCCACGTCTGCTGCAGGCTCGTTTGTGGCTGACAAGTCCAATGCGGGACAGGCAGACACGGTTGCAGCGGTTGCAGGGGAAAATTTGTTGGTTGGGGTTGGGTGTTGGGTTTTTCTTCCTTTGTCTTTTGTCAGTGAGGTGGGCTCTGCGGTCTTCTCCAAAAGAAGTTGCTGCCCGCCAAACTGTGAGGCACCAAGATGCACGGTTTGAGGCGATATCAGCCCACTGGCGGTGGTCAATGTGGCAGGCACCAAGAGATTTCTTTAGGCAGTCCTTGTACCTCTTCTTTGGTGCACCTCTGTCACGGTGGCCAGTGGAGAGCTCGCCATAGAACACGATCTTGCGAAGGCGATGGTCCTCCATTCTGGAGACGTGACCCACCCAGCGCAGCTCGATCTTCAGCAGTGTGGACTCAATGCTGTCGGCCTCTGCCATCTCGAGTACTTCGATGTTAGGGATGAAGGCGCTCCAATGAATGTTGACCATAGAGCGGAGACAACGCTGGTGGAAGCGTTCTAGGAGCCGTAGGTGATGCTGGTAGAGGACCCATGATTCGGAGCCGAACAGGAGTGTGGGTATGACAACGGCTCTGTATACGCTTATCTTTGTGATGTTTTTCAGTTGGTTGTTTTTCCAGACTCTTTTGTGTAGTCTTCCAAAGGTGCTATTTGCCTTGGCGAGTCTGTTGTCTATCTCGTTGTCGATCCTTGCATCTGATGAAATGGTGCAGCCGAGATAGATAAACTGGTTGACCGTTTTGAGTTTTGTGTGCCCGATGGAGATGTGGGGGGGCTTGTAGTCATGGTGGGGGGCTGGCTGATGGAGGACCTCCGTTTTCTTCAGGCTGACTTCCAGGCCAAACATTTTGGCAGTTTCTGCAAAACAGGACGACAAGCGCTGAAGAGCTGGCTCTGAATGGGCAACTAAAGCAGCATCGTCTGCAAAGAGTAGTTCACGGTCAAGTTTCTCTTGTGTCTTGGTATATCAGACCAAAATCACATATACCTTCTCTCTTGACTGGGCAGATGGTAGGGCTGCCTTTAAAATCATATAAATAATAGGACTAGTTCAAGGAACAGGAAGAAGTGGTTTAAAGTTTAGACAGTGAGAGCTCCAGCAGTTTATCTGAATTACAGAACATTTAAAATGAAATATTGAGAGTATTTATCTCCTATGTGAACTCCATTGCTCTGATCCTTATGTGCCTTATACTTAGTTGTGTTCAACTATATTTAAACATGTATTTGACAGAATATTATTCATACTATATATATAGAGGTGTAATAATTGATAATGTGTAAAAGTCGACTCCCCCCACATATTTGGCCCCAGCTGCCTGCCCATCTGAGCTCCTGATGCCCTGACTGCGGAGCCTTGCCTTGGCCGCCTGTGTTCCTACTAATTTTCAGATTTCTAAACCATTTTGACTTCAGTGAGGAACCAGACAAGGAGGTCCTTTATGTCTATTGCTTTTTGACTTGGCTTTAGCTATTGCTGTTCAAGAAACAAATGATATTACTGGCATTTTAAGGAAGGGCACAGCCCCACAACGATTCGCTCTATGATTTATTGCTTTTTATTTTGAATCTTCAGACTTCTTTGCCTTAATGCTTTCATTAATTTCCAATTTCAGTCAATTTTCAGGTTATAGGTTAAATCTTCATAAGAGTGAACTTTTCCCTTTGAATAACTTGGCACCGATAAACACTTACCTTTCTTTTAAAATTGTAAGAAATCTATTTAGGTGTAACAATTACTAAAAACCATTAAAAAAATCCTATTCAGAGAAAATTTTCTCACCTTAATCCAATTGGTTGTCCCTTTCTTGGTCGAATCAACTCCATTAAAATGAATATATTACCTAAATTGTTATACCTTTTTCAGGCTTTGCCTGTTTATATTTCTAAGTCCTTTTTTTGATTCCCTTGTCTCAATATTATCTTTTTTATATATGGAAGAATAAACATCCTCGCCTAAATAAAGTCCATTTTCAAAAACTTAAAAAGAATGGAGCATTATCAAACTTTAGATTTTATAATTGGTTAGCCAATAAACAAAACCTTACATTTTGGTCATACTATATTTAGTATACTAGATCATAGCCCTCTATACCTCTCCCATTCATGTACCTGTCCAGATTCTTCACAAATGTTAAAATTGTGCGCGCTTTCACCACCTCAGCTGACTGCTCATTCCACACTCCCACCACTCTCCGTGTGAACAAGTTCCCCCTCATGTTCCCTCTAAACTTTTCCCCTTTCACTCTTAACCCATGTCCTCTGGTTTGTTTCTCACCTATCCTCAGTGGAAAAAGTGTTTCTGCATTGACTCTGTCTATCCCCCTCATAATTTTAAATACCTCTATCAAATCTCCTCTCATTCTTCTATACTCCAGGGAATTAAGTCCTAACCTGTTTAACCTTTCCCTGTAACTCAGTTCCTGAAGTCTGGGCAACATCCTAGTAAATCTTCTCTACACTCTTTCTGTAATATTGATATCTTTCCTGTATTTAGGTGACCAAAACTACACATCAATAGTTCAAATTTGGCCTCACCAATGTCTTATAAAACTTTACCATAACATCCCATCTCCTATACTCATTAGTTTGATTTATGAAGGCCAATATGGCAAAAGCTCTCTTTACAATCCTATCCACCTATGATGTCGCTTTCAGGAAATTGTCTATCTGTATTCCCAGATCCCTCTGTTCTACTGCGCTCCTCTGTGATCTACCATTCACCATCCATATCCTTTCTTGGTTTGTCCAATGGCAAATTCCATCTGCCATTTTCAGCCCATTTTTCCAGCTGGTCCAGATCCCACTGCAAGCTTTGAAAACCTTCTTTGTTGTCCAGAATGCCTCCAATCTTTGTGTCATCTGCAAACTTGCTGATCCAATTTACCACATTATCACTCAGATCATTGATATAGATGACAATCAACAACAGTCCCAGCACTGATCCCTGAGGTACACAACTAGTCACAGGCCTTCAGCCCGACCTGATTGTTTATTGGCTCATCCTCAGCCTGTCCCTTGCTAGTGCCTCATAGATAGGGAGAAGAGTCCATGGAATCAAGTGAATCACTCAGCACAGGTACTGAACTGCTCTAACACAATGGTACACATTAAACTATTCCATTTTCTAGTCAATTATGATTTTCATGGGTTTGATGGTTGATCTTTTGCAATAATCTTCCTAAATGTAAAGGGAAGGTAGTTAAGTATTTTAATTTTGGAGAAATTTATTGTCTGGCAATCTTATATTATACCCAATGACTATTGACCAGCAGTACTTACATCAATAGTGATGAAGTGTTTTGAAAAGTTGGTTTGATGGACATAAGAATATGTTCAGGGACGGGAATCAAGAATGAATGTGAACGAGATTTGAGTACATCAATTTCAGATGAAAATTGGGATAACCCGCTGGATCTTATTAATAATACTTCATTCTGTGCATGACTCTTGATTAAAACAACTTAAAGTTGTTATGTCCAAAGTTAGATTATCTCATTTTTATTCTAATGTTGATCCACTATGTGACAAATGTAAAATTTTTGAGGCCTCTCTAATTCATATGTTTTGGGAGTGTCCAGAACTACAAGAGTATTGGGAACAATTCTTTAAAACTCTTATCACAAATTCTTAAGTTTAAATTAGAATCATGCCTTTTTATTGCTTTGTTTGGTTATTTTCTAGATTTGCTTGAATTCAAATCAAAAAAAGAATAGTAGCTTTTAATTCATTGATGGCCAGACAAGCAATTTTGATAAGATGGAAAGACAGCAGAGCACCAACTCATATGCAATAGTTGCAGGATGTTATGGCTTGCTTGAGTTTGGAGAAAATTAGATCTAATGTTAAAGTGATCAAGGCTGAATTTGACAAGATATGGGGCCCATTCATGGACTACGATCATAATTTGATGACTTAGGCACAGTGCTCTGGGGGTTTTCTATCCGATGTCTGAGAGCTGATATTCAATTCTTTACAATTTATTTGCTGGTGACCGTGTTTAGAGGGAGGGGTTAGATTAGTATGGGTGGGGCGGGGGGGGGGGTCCTTCCTTCTTTTTTCTTCTGTTCTTATTTTTTTTTACAACTAGAAGAGATTAGTCTATATAGATAATCACAAAGTATATTTCAATATTAGCATATGAGGTAAAATTCTTTTATATGAGGTAAAGGACTTTTCACTTATTTGAGAATTATATAAGACAATGTAAAATATATATGCAACTCATTCTGAATTGTATTATATAAAAGCTATGTCATTAATTAATATGTAAACAATATATACATGTAATATTTCTCTCTATCAAATTAATAAAGATATTTTAAAGAGAAAAGAAAGGCTGGTGTTGAAGCATATCAGCTCCTGTCTGAGCAGTGATATATATATGTGCTCTAATTGGCCTACTGTAGCAACAGGTCTACTGTGGATGCCATCTCACTGGCTCTACACAAAGCCCTGGAACAGCAAAGATGCATTCATCAATTCAGCATTTAACACTATTATCCCCTCAAAACTCATCAGCAAGCTCCAAAATAAATCATGAAAATCTGTAGACACCTTGGTTGAAGTAAAAACACCAATTCTAGAGAAACTCAGCTGGTGAAGCAGTGTCCTTTATATAGCAAAGGTAAAAATACATAAGAAATGTTTCTGGCTTTTTTTCCCCCAGAAAACTCCAAGACCTGCAACTCAAAATGCCACTGTGTAATTCTTTTAAAAATATCTTTATTGAATTTATTAAAAAAATACACATATATCCAATATTTAAGCTGGAATATAAGAAAAGACAGATAATTTGTACCTTTCAAATAAAACCCTGATGGGTGCACCCTTCCCAATCAAACCTATTGTATCAAAATATTAAAAGGAAAACAAAAAAATTGAAAAAGACCCCCCCATTAATCAAACCCCGCCCTTTAAACAAGGCAAGCTTATATATCCAATATCCATAGGAAACAAAGGATGACGTTTGGAGACCAGGCAGTGCTCTTCAGGAGTATCCAAATACCCTAATTTGTTAAATTATGGTCATATTCCATGAATGGGCCCCACATCTTTAAAAGTTCACTTTTACATTTTTAACATTATGTCTGATTTTTTTTCTAAAGAGAAAGGACATGACCGCCTATAACCATTGAGTATGGGTAGGTGGAATACTGTCTTTTCCTTTCATCAACATTGCCTGTCGAGCTATCAATGAAGTACAAACTAAAATTCGCTTGTGAGATGGAGTCAATAGTATTTCTATTTCTTGAGAAAAAAAACAAATAGAGCATTTAATGGGCAAGGTTCTAATTAAAAATGACTGATAAAGTTTGAAAGTAATTTTTCCAAAAAATTTCTAAACTAGGGCAAGACTAGAACATAAGTATCAATGAAGCCTCAAAATGTTTACACTTATCACATATGGGTCAATGTCAGAATAAAAGCAAGCTAGTTTATCTTTTGAAATATGTGCTCTATTCACCATCTTGAATTGCAACAAACAATATCATGCACAAAAGGAGGATTCATTAATCAAATTTAGAACAATATCCCAGTCCTCATCTGGAAGTGACAAATCCAAGTCATGCTCCCAATCTTGATCTTAGCTAGGGAAACTGTTCTAAAATCTATCAAATCACTAAAAATAATTGATAATGAACCTCTATGGGAAAATTGAAGGTCAAAAAGTGAATCAAGTCTGTTTGTTTCAGAAATCCGTGGAAAATCAGAGAGCTTAGACTGAACAAAATGTCTGACTTGTAGATACCTGAAAAAATAACTATTCGGTAATTTAAATTTTGCCTTCAGTTGTTCAAAAGAAGCAAAATTATCTCAAATAAGAAAAGATCTTTAAAATTATTAATCCCCAGTCTACACCACTCCCTAAAACCTGCATCTGGCAAAAGGTTTAAAAAAAAAGATGATTAGGTATATATAGGACTGGATAGAGAAAAACTCTTGATTCCAAAAAAATTTCTAAATTGTGCCCATATTCTCAACCTATCTCATTATCAGGTTACTTGTTAATTTATAAAAAAAAAAGAAAAAGGTAAAAAAGCTCGTAGGACTGCCAACAAAGATTTTTTTAGAAAAAAATCAGTTCCATCTCTACTCACTGTGTAATTGGATTATGGATTTCCTCACCTCCAGACCACAATCAGTGAGGATTGGTAAAAACATCTTCTCCACAATCTCCATCAGTATCAGAGCACCCGAGGGCTGAATTCTCAGCCCCCTTGCTCTACTCACCTATGACTGTGTGGCTCAGTATGACAATAACACCATCTACAAATTTTCTGACGATACCATGGTAATGGGTTGAAAAAGAAAGGTGACGAGTCAGCATATAGGAGGGAGATTGAAGACTTGGTTGAATGGTGGACCACCAACAACCTTGCACTCAATGTCACCTAAAATAATGAGCTGATTATTGACTTCAGGAAATGAAAACCAGAGGTAGAAAATCCAGTGATCATTGGGGGGAATCAGAGGTGGAGAGGGTGAACAAATTTAAGTTCTTCGGAGTCATTATCTCAGAGGATCTTTCTTGGACCCAACACACCAATGGCATTGTCAAGAAACCATATCAGCACCTCTACTTCCTCAGGAGTTTGCAGAGGTTTGATATGACACCAGAAACTCTGGCATATTTCTGCTGATGTGTGGTGGAAAGTGTGCTGACCGTCTGCATCACACTGTGGTATGAGGACTCCAATACCCCTGTGCATAAAGTCCTGCAAAAGGTAGTGGATGCAGCCCAGAACATCACAGGCAAAAACTTTCATACCCTTGAGAACATCTACAGAGAATACTGCTGTTGGAGAGCAGCAGCAATCATCAAGAATCTGCACCATCCAGCAAATGGTCTTCTTGCTGATGCCATTAGAAAAGAGGAATATTTGCCTCAAGTCTAACACCATCAGGTTCAGGAACAGCTGCTATCCCTCCACCATCAGACTCCTCAATGATAAACTCAATCAGGGACGCATTTAAGGACTCTTACTTGTGCACCTTATTGATTTTTTTTATCCCCTCTGTCTTGCACAGTTTGTTTACATTATTTTTGTGTTTTCAGTGTTTTATTTATTTATATGTATGCATTGGGTACAGGTTTTCTTTGCACTATCACAAGTGGTGATTCTGCCTTGCATGCAGACAAATAACCTTAGGGCTGTATGTGATATTATGTATGTATTCTTGCAATAAATATGAAATTTCAATCAATATTTTTCACCTAGCACCTCATCCCTGAATTTTATCCAGATTACTGCATATAGACATAAATTATTGAAGGAGAAGCAAATGGGATTAAACATGATTCCACCATCAGCATGAATTTCCTGTTCCAGTTATTGAGAAACAATTGAAGATTATTGGGCCCAGCAAATCGCCACACGACTCAGGAATTAGCACAGCAATGTTTTTAATTCTGTCTATTTTCTGAATGGTATGTAAGATGCACCTTACAGATTTTAAAAATAATATTTAAATATAGAAGATGTATTTCTAACATTTGGCTTCCTTCCTCCTGTGCATCAATATGAATGTTAAGCTGACAGCTTTAGCAGTTGCTGTCATTCCTTCATGCCCACAGACAAGATTCTGAATTCACAATGCTATTCACTGTGGTGGTACACCACCAGCCTGCTGCAACCTCTGTACCTGCAGGAGTGTAAGGGGACAGGACAACACCTGGCTGGCTGTCAATCAATCAGCCTGAATGGATCAAGCCCCACCCGGTCAGGTGTCAATCACCCTCCGGGATATAAGCCTGTACCGGCCTCCCGAGGCCTCACTCAGAGTTGCTGCAGCCACAGCCGGCCTGGCTCTGTGGAAGTCTTTGTGGATTAAAGCCTGTTGTACAGTCTTTATTTTTGTGTGTGTCTGATTCTGACTAACAGTGCACCACATTCACATCATACTTTAGTTGTTCTTCAAGTTGTGCACTAAATTCCAGGTCTCATATCCTGACCCAAAATTCATTTTTTGTCGCAAACCTTTAGTTTCTTTGGCCGTCTGTTAATAATTCTGACCCTGGTAGTGACTGAACGTGACTTTCTTCCAAAACATCTAAATAGTTGATCAAGCAACTTTATAGTTGTTCTTTCTGTTAAAATTGCTTGTGATGCATTGAAGAATGCGATTACAGATGTGTTTTGCTTGCCTTGACATGAGTGAATGTCCTTGGATTCAATTCTGATTTCTAATTTTCTTGTTTCTTCCTTCAGAGAATTGCTGGCCAAGTGAACAATTATTATACATTCCTTTGTACTTGTAAAAGGTGGCAACGTTCTTGAGTAAGTCATGTTGAAAAGCTAAGTTAATTATCATCTAATTGCATAAGTACAACCCGATGAAACAGCATACTCTGGTCCGCAGTGTAAAACATGCAGACACTCAACCAGATATAACACACATGCAAACAACCAATACGTATGTAGGGCAAGTATTCATCTATACAAATAAATAAATAAATTTTGTTTTTATAAATACAAGAGTCTCAGATGGTTAGTGTGAACAGTTCCTTTGGCCGTTCAACGTTCTCACTGGCCATGGGACGAAGCTGTTTCTCAGTCTGAAAGCGTTGGCTCTGATACCCCTCTATCTCTGAAAACTGAAATCTCTCTTTCCCGATGGGAGGAGCTGAAAGATGATTTGTGCAAAATTGTCATCAACAGCTTTGCCTGCTCTCTTCAGACAATGATCCAGATAGAGCATGTCAATGTGGGTGGGAGGGAGACTCCAGTAATTCCTTCTGCCATTCTTATGGTCCTGCGATACATTTTTCTGCAGTAACTGACCACACAGTGATTCAGCCAGCCAAGGTACTTTTGATAGAGCTCCTGTAGAAGGTTGACATGATGATGGCCGGTAGCCTTGCCTGCTTCAGTCTTCTCAGTTGTAAGTCAGTAATGCGAACAGAAGTGAGCTGAACACCAAGCCCTGAGGTGTGCCAATGCTCAGCGTGACAGTGCTCTGTGTTCTGCTACCAACCTGGAGAGATGGTGGCCTTTCTATTAGAAAGTTTAGAATCCAGTTACAGAGAAGGGTGTTGAATCCCAGGGAGGACAGCATCTCCACCAGCCTCTGGGGAATGATTGTATTAAACACTAAACTAAAGTAGCCTGGCATATGAGGTGTCATTCTCCAGATGGATCAGAATGGAGTGAAGAAACAAGGCTATAGTAAGGCAATAGAGTCATTTATTGGATTTGTATGTTATATCTTGGATAGTTGTGACACGACAAGAGACTGCAGATGCTGGAATATGGAGTAAAAAATTAACTGCTGGAGGTCAGTCAGCAACTGCGGAGGTGAAGGGATAGTTGGCGTTTGGGTCAAGACCCTGCACAGGATTAAGAATGGAGAGGGGTGTGGGGTCAGTGGGAGGAGTCAGTATCTAGGACAATTGTTCTAGAGACATGTTCAAATTCTATCACAACTGTTTTGGAATGTAAACAATTGATTAAATAAATTTGGAATATAAATACAGGGTTAAAAATAATGACCATAAAACTAGAGAATTGTCGAAAAACTCATCTGATTATTGTGTTTTTAGGGACTGGAAATCTATTTACCTGGTCAGGCCTGTACCCGATTCATAACTTATCAAACGTCATTGACTTCCAAATGCCTTCTGAAAGGACCAAAAAAGCCTTTTCATAGGATTGAGCAATAAATATTAATTTTTCCATGATGTCCACATCTTGTAGGTATAAATGCTTTGCTGGGAAGAGACATTCAGAAATTTAATCCACCAGCAATGAAGATACCTGTCTTTCTAGGTGGCAGACTTTCCAGGTTTGGGAGGTGCTGTTGGAGGTGCCTTGATGAGCTGCAATGTCCATTTCCAAGATGATATAAATTGCAGCCAGTGAGTTAGGGGAAGAAGGTGGAAATTTTCAGGATGACAGATGGGAGGCCAATTTCAATTCTTGGAGGGTCCTAATTTGTGACACCATCTACAATTCTGCTTCAGATTCACACATTCATACTGATTTGAAAATATACAATGTACCTCAATGTCTTCATTGGTTGCTTGATTAAAATTTTGGATCTCATTATCCAATGAGACAGTGGAGTGCTTTTCATTATATGACTCTTCTCAGAGGCATTTAGAGTTGAACCCTCACATCTGTGTTTGAAATAAAAGCAGACCAAGAGCTTATTAGGTAGCCTTTTCCATAATCTATTATTAATGGACAGCATGACTAATGTAGTGGTTAGCAGCTCACCATTACAGGTCAAGCTACCTGCATTTGAATCCAAAGCAGTTTGTAAAGAATTTGTTCGTTCTCCCTGTGAACTGCATGAGTTTTCCCCAGGAGCTCCAGATTTGTTCCACCCACCAAAATGTCTGGGGTTTGTTGTTTAATTGGGTATAATTGGGTGAGATAGGTTTCATGGGCAAGAAGGGCCTTCTACCATTCTGTATTGTTAATTTAAAAAAATATTAATGTTGATAAGATGAGAGGGGATACAAATATAATTAGATATTGTAGGCGAGATAATGGAATTAAATACAGAGAAATATGAGGTATTGGACCTTATGAGGTCTAACATCTACATAGTAAATGGTAGGGATCTAGGAAGAGTTGTAGAGTAAAGGAATCTAAAAGTAAGGCTTATAGTATGACAATAAATAGATAGGGCAGTCAAAAAGACTTTCGCCACATTGACTTTCTTCGGTCAAAAGATTGAGTGTAGAAGTTGGGAGGTCATGTTGCAGTTGTATGAGACATTGGTGAGGCCTTATTTGGAATATTGTGTTCAGTTTTGGTCATTGTGATGCAGGAAAGATGTGGTCAAGCAATTGAAGGTCCAGAGAAGATTTACAAGGATGTTGCCAAATCTTGGCTGCCTGAGCTAAAGGGGGAGGTTGAGTTGGCTAAGGACTGCGGGAGGCGGAGGTGTGATCTTGAGTAGGGGAATCAGTAACTAGAGGACATAGGTTTGAGGTGAGGGGGGAGAGATTCAATTGGAACCTGATATGCAATCTCTTTTACACAGAGGGCGATTTGTATGGAATGGGCTGCCAGAGGAGGTAGAGGTGATAGGTACAAATACAACTTTCAAGGAAAAATTGGACAGATACATGGATAGGATATGTTCAGAAGGATTTGGCCAAATGAAGACAGATGGGACTAATGCGGGTGTGACATTTTGCCGTGGGCAAATTTGGCTGAAGGGCCTGTTTCTATGCTGCATTTCTTTGACTCTAAAGGAAGTTTATCAGTTTTTTGGTTTTGTGAAGCTGAATTTGTTTGTGTGATAGCTACATAGAAAGTCTGGCAAATAGATGCGAGGAACATAAGTAGTTAGGCTGTTGGGTTATTTTTGCTCAAACTATATTTACTTAATGACATCAAGGACAATCATGTCTTATGACTCAGTTTGCTGTTGCTATGTGTGAAATATTTAAGAAGATGTTGTTTCCGTTGATATCAGTAGAGCCAGCATTGACCTGATGTTAAGATGCACACACGTTTTTTTCGCAAGGCTGGACATATCAGGTTGAAACAATACGTGGAGTAGATGTAGCTATGCATGGGGAAAAATGCAGTGATGCTGGAGTATCACAATAAAACAAAGAAATATTAATTATTCAAATTCATCCTTTGCTATGTAGATCAAAATATTTATTGTAAAACCCCTGTTATGTGGAATTCAAGTAACTGGGCAAATAAATAAATAATAGACAAATAAATAAATAGATAGATAGATAAATAAATAAATAGATAGATAGATAGATAGATAGATAGATAGATAGATAGATGGGTAAATAAATAAATAAAATAGATACATGGGTGGATAAATAAATAAATAAATAGATAGATGAATAGAAATTAATTTAAAAGTTTATAGTTGTAAGAGTAAATATTCTCTGAAGTAACACAAAAACCTTTGGTGCCTATGGGAGCTAATATTCAGCCAGTGGGGTGCCTGGGTCATGCTTTGCTCAAAGCAGCTGTTTGAATAAAATTTGAACAGAGCTGTGTTCAAATAAAATGGCGTCACCCAGGACAAATAAGCTGGATGTTGCTGCTCAACGATGGATGTTTCTCTTAAAGTGTCTTCTTATCCCTGCTTAGTAAGAGCCTTTATTTTTTTATTAGCAAATTATTAAGTACATTAGTGAGGCTTTATTTGTAAACTTTTGGGATTATTTATAATGTTATTGTTTTTCTTTTGGGTGGATTCATGGAGGTGGAGGAACCTACAGATGCAGTGACGGTTAAATGTTTTCAAAGAATGTGACTGAAAATAAAGTAAAATGATTTAAGGTTTATATATTCATGCAAGTGAAGTTTGTTAAGTGAAGGTCAGTATAGTATTTTTGTATTTCAAACTGTATTCTCAATGCAGGTGTATTAGTTAGATATTGCAAGAGTGAGCCTCAAGCAACTGGAAAACTTGCTTACCCGGGATCTACCAATCCCCATAGGAGCCGATACCAGGGGTTTTACTGTATTATCAATTTGCAACTTTTCTTTCTAGAATTCTATTATGTTACATTGGTATCTTATACACAGGTCGTGGTTTGAACCCCTATCAGTGGGAATTTCATCAGTGTGAGCCAAACTGTAGGACAACAGTGATGAATTGATTATACTTTGCCAAGCTGGAAAGATTAAAAATATACTAACCAGCCACTGTTTCCCATCTTTGTTCAATGACTTCCAGCAGTTGGTGAGGATATGCATTCATGAGGAGACGATGGTCACAGGCTGGCCTGTGATTCTCCTTCTTTATGAAAGGAATATCCTGCCCAGTGTCTGGTTTCAGCCATTAATCATACTTTGGCATTGCATTAGACAGCATAGAGAATCCAGTGACCCAGAGCACTGTGAGAAGAGAATAACAATTGGCTTTTCATATCCCTTCAAACTCTTTCTGTCTTATAGCCCTCATCAAGATCTCTTCCCCTGCATTCTGATGCACTCATATTCCGCACACATGACTGCTGGCAGTTCCTGCATTCTGATTTAAAGGCAGAAAATGCTTGAGATGCACAGCAGATCAGGCAACCACCACAGAAAGAGAACTAGTTACTGTTCATCGTTTTTTGATGTCAGTTGCTTGGTCCAGAATTTTGGAATATCCCTCTTCTTCATCTGTTACCTCCTTTACATCTACTTCTGTGATCAAGTGTTTAGTAAAATAATTATATGTGATGGTGTCACATTTCATGAAAAGTAACTGTCACTTTCAAGAGGAAGAGGGACCTTGGCTGATATCTTTCCCCCATGAGAGCCCGGAAAGAAAAATCTAACGTTTCACCCTGTGTTCCATTTAGGGATGTTTTAGAACGCATTTACGCATCACTACTTTTGTTTCTTCAATTGTGTGACCTTCTGGGCATCTTAGTTTGAATGCCTGATGAAAATGTGCCATTGAATTAGGTTCTGATAGCAGTCATATTTCTGGCATACTGTATAATTTTTGCAGAAAAAGTGGATCTCAGTTGGTGTTTATCTAATGGTACCTGGAACAGTCTGTAAATAGATTGAATTAGCATGGATTAAGCGACCACTCAGCCAACACAAAATGCACTAAAACTTTGGATGAAATACAATTTAAATCTTTGATTGCATCTGAGTTTTCAAGGTTTAAATATACACAAGGGTGCATTACTAACAAGTCTTACATTCCATAATTTCTACCGAGGGAGGGATAATATGATTATATTTTGTACATAGTCATGCAAACAATTGATTTTAGAATGGTTGTATCACTGTGTTAGTTAGATTTAATTTAATATTACTTAACTAAATTATAGCACTGCAGCCTTACTGAATATAATTGGTGTATCACAACATTATCTTGATTTGGTTTAAATGGGCAATTGCAATTTTGCAGCAATTTCTCACCCTGCTTGATTGCTTTTTATATTATTTCTCTTTGAAAAATCCTCCCTAACTTTTTTTCAAAGGACCAAGGCAGAACTGAGTCATTAATGGCTCAAACTTCTTGAAATTCTTTTCCAAACATTTCAATCTCCAGTGTAAACACTTGTAAAAGCAGTGAACTGTCCATTAAAAACACACTGGAGAAACTCAGCCGGT
Organism: Narcine bancroftii; assembly: GCF_036971445.1. Classification (NCBI taxonomy): domain Eukaryota; kingdom Metazoa; phylum Chordata; class Chondrichthyes; order Torpediniformes; family Narcinidae; genus Narcine; species Narcine bancroftii. Next base: position 219,523,559 of record NC_091474.1, on the reverse strand, counting down.
CTGGTAGCATCGATAGGAGGTAATATATTCAAGTTTCGGGCCTTAGCCCTTCCTCAGGCCTGAAATGTCAATAATATTTCTTTATCTCCTATGGATGCTGTGAAACCGGCTGAGTTCCCCCAGCATTTCTGTGTGATTTTACTACAATCACAGCATCTGCACATGCTCGTGTTTCATAGAATCATAGAAAGGTGTAGGAGTAGGCCATTTGGCCCTTCAAGCCTACACTGCCATTCATTATGATCATGGATGATCAGTACCCGGTTCCTGCCTTCTCCCCATACCCCCTAATCCCCTTGGCCACAAGGGCCAAATCTAACCTACACTTAAATATTGACAGGGAACTGGCCTCAACTACTTCCTGTGGCAAAGAATTCCACACATTTACCACTCTCTGAGAGAAGAAATTTTTCCTCATCTCAGTCCTAAAAAAAATTCACCCTTATCCTTAAACTATGGCCCCTGGTTCTGGGTTTTCCCAGCATTGGAAACAACCTTCCTGCGTCTAGTCTGTCTAAAGCCTTAAGAATTTTATGTTTCTATAAGATCTCCCCCCTCAATCTTCTAAATTCCAGAGAATACAAGCCTAGTCTATCCAACCTTTCTTCATATGCGAGTCCCTCTATCCCCGGTATCAGCCTCATGAACCTTCTCTGCACCCCCTCCAAGGCAAGGATATCCTTCCTCAGATAAGGTGATCAAAACTGCACACAGTACTCCAGGTGTGGTCTCACCAAGGCCCTGTACAGCTGCAGCAGGATCTCTGTACTCTTGGACTCAAATCCTCTCGCTATGAACGGCAACATACCATTCACCCTCCTCACCGCCTACTACACCTGCACGCCCACTTTCAATGAGTGATGCACAGCAACACCCAAGTCTCGCTGCATCTCCCCTTTTCCTAAACAGATAGCATTTAAATAATAATCCTCTTTCCTGTTTTTACCTCCATAGTGGATAACCTCACATTTTTCCACATTAAACTGCATCTGCCACATCCTGGCCCACTCGCCTAACTTGCCCAAATCACCCTGCACTCTCCTAGCATCCTCCACACAGCTAACCATGCCATCCAACTTTGTATCATCTGCAAATTTCAAGATACTGCTATCTATTCCCACATCTAAGTCGTTGATATATATCGTAAACAACTGCAGCCCCAGCACTGAGCCCTGCGGTACCCCACTAGTCATTGGCTGCCATTCTGAAAATAACCCATTTATTCCTACTCTTTGCTTCCTGGCCCTCAACCAATTCTCTATCCACCTTAATATCATACCTCCTAAACTGTGCTCTTTAAGTTTATACGCTAGTCTTCTGTGTGGAACCTTATCAAATGCCTTACTAAAGTCCAGATATACGACATCCACTGGTTCTCCCCTATCCACTCTAGTGGTTACATCCTCAAAAAACTCTATTAGATTCATCAGACATGAGTTCCCCTTCACAAAACCATGCTGGCTGTGTAAGATGATACCACTACTTTACAAATGTACTGCAATTGCATCTTTAATAACTGATTCTAGCACCTTCCCTACTACCGATGTCAGGCTAACTGGTCTGTAATTTCCCGATTTCTCTCTCCCTCCCTTCTTAAAGAGTAGGGTTACATTGGCTACCTTCCAATCCTCAGGAACTAATCCAGTATCCAAAGAGGTTTGAAACATTATCACCAACACATTCATTATTTCCTGGGATACTTCCTTCAGCACTCTCGGATGCAGACTATCTGGCCCCGGGGATTTATCCATCTTTAATCCCTGCAATTTAACTAATACAACTTCCTGACTTACAGTTATTTCCTTTAGTCCCTCCGTCACAATAGAGCACCGATCCTCAATAATTTCCTGTAGATTAGTTATGTCTTCCTTGGTGAAGACAGAACTAAAATAGTCATTCAAACAGTCTGCCATACCCTTATTCCCCATCTCACCCATTTCTGTCTGTGACAGACCCATATTTGTCTTAACTAACCTCTTTTTCTTAATGTATCTATAAAAGCTTTTACAGTCATTTTTTACGTTCCCTGCCAGCTTCCTCTCATAATCCCTTTTACCGTTCCTAATTAATCTTTTTGTCCTCCTCTGCAGAACTCTGAATTTCTCCCACTCATCAGGAATATTATTCTTTTTGGCTAATTTGTAAGCTCCTTCTTTCGATTTGACACTCTCTTGGATCTCCCTTGTTAGCCACGGATGTGCTACCCTCCTCGATTTATTCTTTGTACAAACTGGGATGTACATTTTCTGCACTTGCTCCAAGCTATCCATGAAAAAAATTGGCACAGTCATCTTTCTCCAAATGACCATGATCTGTTATTTATATTTTCTGATCTGTTCATGTGTTGTGTTTAACACATTGCTGTGCGTAGCCCTTGACATATAAAAACAAATGGAAATTCTGGAAGAATTCAGCAGTGTTAATAGGAGGTAAAGATAAAGAACCCATGTTTTGGGCCTGAGCCCTTCAAGGTATAAGCAAAGTCCTTGACATGTGACCAGCTTGAGCAGGAAGCCAGGAGTGGCTGAGATGGGGTGTATTGAGAGACCCCGACAATTTTTGACTTGCTTTATACTTCATTGCTTGCACCCATTTTGGACAATGACAAACTGGTGTGCAGTGCTGTCTTTTGCTCAGAGAAGAACACTGGATTGAGGCAATCCCCTCAATATAATTAGTCTGGGGCCTTGTGAACTTGACAATGGGCCAATTGTCATTTAAAGTGGATCAACCTTGACTGGGCAAAAAAAATTCTTTTTAAATCATCCCTTTATCCATATTCACATTTTGGTAGCATTAAAATGAGGGCCATTGTAGAATTGTAGGATTTCCCTTTTGATGTAAATGCATAAAGTGTAAGCAGGAATAAGTGTTTGAAGCCAGCACTTTGGATGAAAGTGTGAGGCTACGCATAATTACTTGCTAGCCTTATCTTTTATGTGTTCCCTACAAAAGGAAGTGGACTCGAGTCCACGCTGCTGAAGATCCAGCTGCGCTGGATGGGTCACGTCTCCAGAATGGAGGACCATCGCCTTCCCAAGATCGTGTTATATGGCGAGCTCTCCACTGGCCACCGTGACAGAGGTGCACCAAAGAAAAGGTACAAGGACTGCCTAAAGAAATCTCTTGGTGCCTGCCACATTGACCACCGCCAGTGGGCTGATATCGCCTTAAACCGTGCATCATTGCGCCTCACAGTTTGGCGGGCAGCAACCTCCTTTGAAGAAGACCGCAGAGCCCACCTCACTGACAAAAGGCAAAGGAGGAAAAACCCAACACCCAACCCCAACCAACCAATTTTCCCCTGCAACCGCTGCAATCGTGTCTGCCTGTCCCGCATCGGACTTGTCAGCCACAAACGAGCCTGCAGCTGACGTGGACTTTTTACCCCCTCCATAAATCTTCGTCCGCGAAGCCAAGCCAAAGAAGAACAAAAGGAAGTTTTGGAGAATGAATGAAGGAAAGAATCAGACTACTTCATGTACAGATGCAATGAAATTCTTGCTGCAGCTTCCCAGTTATGTTAAACAGATGAACACAAATTAAGAATATTTAAGGCGTCATGAACAAAATTAAAAAGAGTATAAATATATAAAAGGAAGAGGAAATAAATAGAAAGTCTTTACTGTTGGTGGGCCAGAAGTGCTTAAATATATTCAGTCAGTAATATAGATATTTGGCAGTCTTTGGTGTGATGGTTCGGGTGATACAGGAAGTTTCAAGGGCTTGTTTTTGAATCTTCTGTCTGAAGGTAGCAGTGAGAAGAGAGCATGGCCAAGGAAATGGGATGTGGTCTGACTTGTTGGGATGTCTTTGATGGTAATTTACTTGGCTGTGTTTTCCACTTTCTGCAGCTTATTAGTTGCAGGGTTGAATTCGAGCTGTGAAGTAATATTGCAGTTCTATAAAACTCTGATTGGATAACTCTTGGAGTATTGCTTTCTGATCTGGTCTGGTCACCTCATTACAGGAAGGATATAAATGCTTCGGAGAGGGTGGAAAGGAGATATACCAGGATGTTGCCTAGATTGGAGAATGTGTCATACAAAACAAGGTTAACAGAGCTAGGGGATTTCTCTTTGGAGCCACAAAGGATGAGAGGAGACTTAATAGAGGTATAGAAGGTTAGGAGAGGCTTAGAGAGGATGGACAGCCAACACTTTTATCCTGGGGCGACAATAGCAAATACTAGAGAACATCGCTTTAAGGTGAATGGAGGAAAATTTAGGGGAGATATCAGATAGTGGTGGGTGCCTGCAATGCATTGTCGGGGATAATGACGGAAGTTGGTACTATTGGGATGTTCAAAAGAAACTTAGATAAGCACATGGATGTAATAAAAATAGAGAGATATGGGCGTGAGGTAGGGTAAAATTATATTGTTGTGGAGTAGGTTTCCATTGGTTGGCACAACATCGTGCACTGAAGGGCCTGTACTGCTCTATGCTCTATATTCTATTAACCCTCTGCACTACCACAGGTGTGTGGATCGTAGGCTTCATATTCCTAAAGCCCACAATTAGTCAATTGAATTGTTGAGTGCAAAAGTGGTGGTACCGCAGGAGCAGCAGCCGCTGGTGTGGACCTGGCAGGGTAGGGAGCAGAGGTGCTCCGAAGAGTTCAACCAGCCGGTCCCAATGCCGGAGGCTCTATACGGGCACCAAGCGGCCTTTAGAGGTGTCGATGGTGTTTTCAAACTAAAATGCTGCAACCACAGAGGATTTTCCCAAGGTGGAAGTGGCTTTGCTCGGCAGTGGCCATGAGGGTTGCAGACTTTGGGGAGAAGGGAACTGACGCCGGGCATCAGAAAAGGGGAGGAATCCACCCCCCCCCCCCCACCTTGAGAAGGAGGATACAACGCTACAGGATAGTGACTACGGCAGTGGATCAGTGAGGTAAAGACCCACACATGCTACAGGTTTCCGGAGTCTGGATCATGGGAACCAGGTATTGGAACCAGGATCCTCCAAGATGGTGACTCCCAAAACTTAAATTTGCTCACCCTCTCCACCACTGATCTCTCAATGATCACTGGATCACTGGCAAAAAGGGCTTCTGAAGGCCTTTGGGTGTCAGAGGTTTGGATCTGGAGCTCGGATTGGCAATGATTTGAAAAGGAGTCTGAGCGGCTGCAGGAGTGCTGGGGGTGTAACGAAGGACATTCAGTGTCTTTAAAGAGACTCTCTTTTGTTTCTCTTTCTGACATACTGCGGGGGGGTGGGGGGTGGGGGGGTGGGGGCAGGCAATACTAATGGTGACTCCTTGTCTGCCTTATGGGAAGCAGAAGGAAATTCTGTGTAATATTACATGATCTGTCCTTTTACATGACAATAAAGGAATCTTGAAATTTGAAATTGTTTTGAACAGTGGAGTTTTCTTTCACGCTATATAACCGGAAATCAGGTTAACCAGGAATAAATTGCATTTACAACATTTTTTGAGTCAGGAGGGAGAGATTGGCAAAAAAAAAAAACGAGGCCTGATTTCCCGAGAGGGTAGGAGGTTGTGTTTAATAAAATCACGAGGGGCATAAATGAGGAGAACCACAAAGGCTGTTACCTAGAGTAGGAGAATCTAAGAGGAGAGTCTATAATGACAGGTTGAGGGTGTTGGGATTTAGAAGGGACATGAGGGGTCTGTTATTCACTCTGAGGGTGGTGGGCACATGAAATGAGCTGCCAGGCATTTTGGTGGAGGGAGGTACCTTCGCTTCCTTTGAGAAACCCTGATATTCACATGTATGAGAGGGGCTGGGGGGGGGGGGGGTATGGGCCTAATGTGGGCAAGTGGGTCTAAAGCAGGAGGGCACATTTGCTCAGTGTGGACAAGCTGGGCCTGAGGGACTGTTTATTTAAGAACATGAGAAAGAGGAACAGAAGTAGGCCATATGGGCCATTAAGCCTGCTCCACCATTCATGGCTGATCTGATGATAGTCTATTCTCTATCTTTTTGCCTTTTCCCCTTATTCCTTAATTCCCCTACTATGTAAAACTCTAATCTTGTCTTAGATATATTTACTGAGGTAGACTCCACTGCTTCAATAGGCAATGAATTTCACAGATTCACCACCCTCTGGGAAAAGTAATTGTTCCTCATCTCAGTCCTAAATCTACTACACCGAATCTTGAGGCTAGGTTCCTTAGGTCTTGTCTTACCCACTAATGGAAACAATGTTCCTACCTCTATCTTATCTAAGCCTTTCATCATTTTATGCATTTCTATAAGATCCCCTCTCATTCTTCTAAATTCCAATGAGTGCCATCCCCGATGATTCAATCTCTCATCATAGGCTAACCCCCTCACTTCTGAAATCTTCCTGGTGAATCACCTCTGCATCTCTTCCAAAGCCAATATATCCTTCCTAAAGTAAGGAGATCAGAACATCAGTACTCCAGATGTGGCTTCAGCAGTGCCTCGTACAGTTGCAGCATAACCTCACTGCTCCTACATTTAATACCAAGGCCAACATTCTTTTTGCATTCTTGATAGCTTGCTGGCCTGCAAACCGACCTTTTGTGATTCATGCACAAGGTCTCTCCAACTTCTTCTGCATGGCAGCATGCTACAAATGCTTGCCATTTAAATAATAATATGATCTTCCATTTTTCCTTCCAAAGTGGATAACCTTACATTTATCAACATTGTACTTCATTTGCCACACCCTTGCCCACTAACTTAACCTATCCATATCTCTTTACAGACTCTTTGTATTCTCTGCGCAATTTGCTTTTCCACTCAATTTAGTGTCATAAGCAAAGTTAGATATATTACCCTCTGTCCCCTCTTCCAGTTGAGGACTGAGCATTAACCCTTGTGGCACCTCACTTACCACAGATTTCCAACCAAAAAAACACCCCTGTATCCCACCTCTCTTAACCAATCCTCTATCAATGCTAATACATTACCCCCAATTCTACGCATCTTTATCTTATCTATAAGTCTTTTAAGCTGCACCTTAACTAACGCTTTCTGGAAATCTAGGTAAACATCTTCCATCTGCTCCCCTCTATCTACACCGCTTGTTATGTCCTCAAAGAACACCAATAAGTTTGTCAAACAGGACCTGCCTTTGCAGAGTCCATGCTGCATCTGGCTGATGGATCCATTTCACTCCAGACACCTCACTACTTCTTCTTTAACGATAGCTTCAAACATTTTCTCAACTATAGATATAAAAATATCTGGCCTAGAGTTCCCTGCCTTTTGCCTACATTTTCTTTTGAATAGTGGCACGACATTCGCCATCTTTCAATCCACTGCAACCTTCCAAGGATCCAGAGATTTTTAGTAAATTATGAGCAAAGCCTCTATTTAGAGTCTTCTATAACTTCTCCCATTTCTTTCAGTACCCTGGGATGCATTCTATTAGGACCGGGGCACCTATCTATATTTACACCTTCAATTTTTCTCAGTACTACCTCTTTAGTGATAGTTATTATATCCAGGTCCTCACTTCCCATAACATCCATAACATTTTCTTTGGCATGTTCGATGTCTCCTCTACTGTGAAAATTGACACAAAATAGTAATTCAAAGCCTCAGCTAGTTCCTCATTACCCAATATCAATTCCCCTTCTCATCTTCCAAAGTGAAAAACCTTCACATTAGCCACCCTTGTGCACTTCATATAATTCTAAAAACTGTCCCTGTCCATTTTTATATTTTGCGCTAATCTTTTTTCATTGTCTACCTTCCTTCTCTTGCTTCGTTGTTTTTTTTTTCTTTTTAAAATTTTCCCAATCTTCTAGTTCCCTACTGCTCTTGGCCATTTTGTACATACGAGCTTTTAGTTTGATGTCTTCCATTATTTCCTTAGGCTGGCTGTCCACACCCTTACTGCCCTTGCTTTTAACTGAATATAATTTAGTTGAGCACTATGAAAAATTTCTTTGAAAGTCTTTCACAAGGTTAACTGTATTCTTAAGGTTAACTGTTTCTCTTTTCACAGATACTGCCTGCCTTGTTGAGTATTTCCAGCAATGACTGTTTTTGTTAGAAATGTGTGATTCTTTTTTGGTGGCATTGATTGGTGAGGTATCACATAGATTACTGACTGGGTTTGGAAGGACTAACCAGAAGGCTGAGTACAGGGTTAATGGCTTGGTTACTTAAGAGTGTGGATGAACAGACAGACATTGGTGCCCAAATTCATACATCTCTCAAGGTTCCTGCACAGATGATAGGATAGTTAAGAAGGCCTATGGGATGCTGGAATTCATTCATAGGGGGATTGAATTCAGGAGTAGAGAGGTCATTTTGCAACTCTCCAAATCTTTAGTAAGATTGTGTTCAGTTCTGGACACCTCATTATAGGAAGGATGTGGAAGCTTTGGAGAGGGTGCAGAGGAGATTTATCAGGATGTTGCTCAGATTGGGAAACAAGTCTTATGAGGTGAAGTTAGTAGAGCAGGGACTTTTCACTTTGGAGCATAGAAGGATGAGACTTGATAGAGTTCTGCAGATTATGAGAGGCATAGATAGGTTGGATAGCCAGCACCTGGTTCCCAGCGCAAGATCAACAAATATCAGATAATATACGTACAAAGTTAAGGAAGGGAAGATTTTTACACAGACAGTTGTGGATGCCTGGAATGCCTTGCTGGGGATGGTGGTGGAGATGATAGGGGAGACTCTTAGACAGACACATGGATGAAAGTAAAATAGAGGGTTATGGGGTGGGGAAGGTTTAGAACTTTTTTTTGGCACAACGTCGAGGGCACAAAAGCCTGTAAGTGCTGTATTGTTCTAAATTCTATATCAGAGATTTGGATAAATGTAATACTTCTAATTTTTTTGGAATAGTATAGCATTTTTGCTCCTGTTTTCAATTCCTCTGGCAGTGTATCTGAATACACCAGTTGCCCACTGCACCTGTTTACAGTGACTAGAATCCAAGAACATCCAAATTGCTTTGCACATCAACAATTCCTAAACTATCACTATTTAGAGCTGCTCAGTGGTACAGCTTATGGATTAATTACTTCAAATTCCTGACCTTGCGCACACTCTATGAGGAGTTTTCAGGTTCTCCCTGGGTCCACATGGTTTTCTCCCAGGCATTCTGATTTGATCCCACATCCTGGTCTATTAATTAATCACTATAAAGTTCTCATCATATGCAAACGAATGGTGGACCAGGCATGATCAGGTTAAATGCTGGATTTGCGTAGAAAAGTAGAAGGGACGAGAATTAAAGTTTGGAACCAGTTTCTCTCCCATGTAATCCTATGTAAACAGCACATTCACTTCTGAATTTTGTTTTGAATAATTTGAATAGAAAGCAAGTTTCAAATTGCTCCTCTTTTTAAGACTAGCAATCAAGGATTCCTTTGCTGTCATGCGATATAAGATAAAATTAACTTCTGCCCGCCATCATAAGGCAGGTGAAGAGTTGCCATCACAGTCCCCCAGCACCCCCTAGAATGAAAGAGAAAGAGAAGCATAAAAGTGTCCCTTCAGAGTCACTAAACTGTAGCACCTGGGCCGCCCTCCTGGGACCTGGCTGCGATTACTGGGGTAAAGGTGCTGGAAGCACCTTTCAAATCGCAGGGGGATGGACCCATTAAATCGCCAACCCGCAAGTGCTGACGTCACCGGAATAAGCATGTCAGCCATTTTCCTGTTCAAATTGCCTAGGTAAGTTTAACTGGATTCCTCTGAGGTAGGTCAGGGACCCGGTTGGATTCTGATGACGTGGACTGGGGTCAGACCCTTTCTAACTGCCGCATTACTGGAGTGCTAACCGGGCAAATTGCCTGGTTAACCCCATTTGAGATGGAGTTTGAAAGGGCCTATCGAGCATCTGTGGATTTGTCTCCAGCGCTCCCGCAGCTCTGCGGCCGCACAGACTCCTGCTCGATTCATCAGCAAATCAAGCTCCAGATCCAAGTCTCTGAAATGATCAGGAGGTCTTCAGCACCATAGGCCCTTTGGGAGCCCTTCTTGCCCTCAGTACCCTCTCAAATCCTGGCCCTGATACTTGGTTGCTATGAGCTAGTCTCCAAGTAGCCCACAGCCTGTGTGGGTCTCCAAACTGCGTCTCCCAAAGCCAGTGTGGGTCCCTTAGCCACTGGGCCTCTCGCTGGTCTGCCGTCATGGTCACCATCTTGTAGGGTTGTCTCCTGTGCTTCTCCTTCTTAATGGGGTGGGGTTCTCACCATTTCCAGTGCCCCTGTGCTGACCAAGGCTAACTGGAAGGAGTTTGTACTGGAACCCTTAAGGGCCGCTGCCGAACATAGCCACTGTCATCTTTGGCACAGACTCCATGTTTTTTTTAGGATTTTATTTAAAATCACTGTTGGCTCCTTTAACAGGCCATTTAAAGCCTGTATAGAGCACTCATCATTACGAATGGGCGGTTAGACCCTTCGAAGCTCCGAAGTGACTCTGTAAAACAAAATTAGCATTGCCCTTTGCATGTGGGATCAAGGGTTGGGAGGGAAGACTGCCATATGTTTATCAAATTAAGAGCCTGATTAGGTGTTCAGCCTGGGATTGGCAATGGGAAGGGACTTATCTGGAGGTGGAGTTAGGATATCAATGGCCTGATTGAATGTTGGGTGGATGTTGGTTCAGTTGGGTGATCTTTTTCTGGCTAGGGCAGTTAGGAAATTGGGATTTGGGCAGATAATCTGCAGGAATGTGGAATCAAGGCATCAGGGAATTTGGGAAATTTGGTGTGGGGTTGTTGGAAGGATTGAGCATCAGTGAGGTAGGGACTAATGGAATTGTAGTTTGGGGATCATGGTGTCAATTAATGAGGAAGGTTAGACATCAGTTGTGGTGGGGAGGGGAGACCTGGTTATTGAAATTTGGTAGGTAGTGAAATTGGTGAGCTCTCAATTGGAGTGATTCCATGGATGTAGTGTGTATAATGGGATTTATGCTACCGCAGGAAGTTTGCAAAGTAAATGACACCATTCAATGCCTGCCAATTGACCAATGCAAAACTGTTGTACTACCTCGTCAAATTTCTTAAGGGACCCAGGTTTTTTTGCTATCAGGCTTTAATGGGAGATGTTCATTTTTTAATCAATGGAACAGTTGGAACCACACAATCAAATTTTTATATTGTACTTGCAGTTTGAGGAGAAACAAATGGGGAAATGAATATACATAAAGCATTAGTGCAGCTGTTACAGCACCAGGGCCAAGGTTCAAACCTGGCATTGTCTGAAAGGTGTTTGTACTTTCTCCCCAATGCCTACATGGGTTTCCTTTAGGTGCTCTCGTTTCCTCCCACCATTCAAAGCACATTGGGGGGAGGGGGGAGAGGTTAGGTTATTTTTTGCATTAACTGATCATTCTTTGCAGCTTCAAGTGGTCTTTGATATTTTGAATCTCAAATTCATTCTCTTTAGTTTTACCATCCACTAATTCAAATCTAGTGTCAACTTGTTGCATTAATCTTTCCATCTTGTCACCATTCTTCCTTACTTCATCTGTAAATACTTCCATAGGTTGTTGAAAAAAAGTCTAAAAATTGCTAATTTCTCCAGAGGATAAAGAAGCCTCTGCACCTTTTTCTGCTTTTCTCTTGATTGTAGGTCATTCTTGATCTTTCCTTTTGCTTTTCCAGGCCCTCTTCTAGATCGCTGGAGTTGTCTTGAATCTTTTAAAAAATTTCCTCCATTTTTTAATGTGCGCAGAATCACTTCTTCACTCGATGTCGGCGGTCATTGTCCAAGGTTTTCTCGGCTTCTGGCTGCTCTCCTTTGGATACTACCTTATGGACAGCTCCAGGATCCTTTCTCAAGGGAGGCCTATCTTCCTTTTCTTGCTTGGGTTCTTGTAAAACAGTAAGGCCTTTATCCTTCTTTGGTGGCATTGTTAATGACTTCTGTATAATTGTTAATGACTTCAGACAGTTCTTCCTTTTAATTTCTGTAACTTTCATAGTCTTTTTTCTCACTTTTTCGAGGAGAGCAGGGATTATCAGTCTAACCCCACTTCATCACCTGGCATGCCTCTCTGGGGGTTATAGGTTAATTGGGTGGCATGGGCTCATGCGCCTATTCTTCTTTGGCTTGGCTTCGCGGACGAAGATTTATGGAGGGGGTAAATGTCCACGTCAGCTGCAGGCTCGATTGTGGCTGACAAGTCCGATGCGTGTGGTTAAAAACGATGTGATGAAAGAAGAAAGTCTGCAGACGAATAAAGCATACCTGTAGATGGCAATAGAACACCAGCTTTACTTTGTACACTGCTGTGGCAGGGAAAGAATATTAATAGCTCTCCATTACGATGCATCATATGTCAAATGGCATCATCATTTTCGATGTTGTCTTCTAGCTAATCCATGAACTGTTATTTTTTATACAGCAAAGTCAGGCCAGCACTTAAAGAGAGTTGGCATATCCTGGAAATCCTAACAATGAAGCAACTGTAAAATATCTCCTTGGAGACACAATGGGGACATGTTTTGAAATACTAATGTTGTCCAGCATTGGCGAGGAAAGCAAATACATAACACTAATGAAGTGTGACCTGCCACTTGAATGTGGAAATCCTTTGACAAATCATTATGACCTTTTTCAAGACAGGCTTCTGTCTGTGGCATTTTAAATAAATATGTGTTCTGGCATTGTTCATCTTACTCCATTCAGAATACAGGTTCTGTGGTCAACAATGGCAACTATTCGCCATTCTTTTCAGTGCACATTTTATGCCTCTATTGAACTGATAGGTGATAAGGAATTCGACATTAAACTCTAACAGCTCATCTCCTTTATTATCTCAATGAAATGGAGCTCTTTTCCAAATGTCATTGGACATGGGAAGGTTGCTGAACACATTTTTAAAAGATTAAATTTAATGAGGTATTTTTAAATCCAGTCTGGATTAAAAAAGTAATATAACACGATCTGATTGTACAATTTATACAGACTGAAAATATTGACTCCTTAAAATTGTTAGAATGAATTGATTGCAGCCATGATTTTTTTAAATGCAAATGACTTAAAGTTATCATGGACTAATTATTAACTTTGGACAATAATACAAAAGAGATGCTTTAGGGACCCTGTTCGACACGAGAAATGCATACTTGAAAACTGATACATAATCACCTATTTTAGACTGTCATCCAAAGTCAAAATTACTTTCTGTTTGATTATATTCACCAAATTTAATTTTTTTCAAAGTCTACCCTGATGAATCAGTTAAAAAAACAATGAAAGACTTATATTTCTCAAGCAGACAAGGAATTGCTGAAGCAACTCAACAGGTCAGAGAGCATGCATGGGTAGAAATGGTCAGTCGGTGTTTTGGGTCTGAGCCTTTTACCAGGTCTGGAGGGAGGGGAGTGATATTACAAAGATCAAGGGGAAAAGAAGTTGGGGAAGGGCCCAGAGGTGAAAGGACAAAATAAGGGAAAGGCTGAGAGACATTCTGTTATGCTTTTTACACTACCCTTTCGTTCCGGGACAGACAGGCGCCCAGCTTGAAAAAGGTCGTAACTATTTGTCAAAGGATTTCCACATTCAAATGGCAGGTCACACTTCATTAGTGTTATGGTATTTGCTTTCCTCACTAATGCTGGACAACATTAGTATTTCAAATTATGTCCCCATTGTGTCTCCAAGGAGATATTTTACAGTTGCTCCATTGTTAGGATTTCCAGGATATGCCAGTGTGGTGCGGGAGGTAGCAGCAAACAAGCACAAACTCTGAAAAGACTGTACAACAGGCTTTATTCCAGTAAAAGACTGAACACCAGTTCATGCCTTGGTGGCTCCCCGTGTGACTAGCTCAGGAGGGGCCGGCTCAGGTTTCTATTCAGGTCGGCTGATTGACAGCCGGCCAGGTGGACACAGCCCCTTAGGTGGTCTTCCTGCAGGTACAGATATCACCCCCTGCACTAGACTGGTGGTTGTATCACAACTGCCAGCTCTCTTTTAATGCTGGCCCTACTTTGTCATATAAAAAAATAATGGTTCGTGGATTATATAACATATGTGTGTGCGTTTAATATATATAAAACATATTACAGTTTATGGCATGTAAACAGGGCATCTCGGCCCTTCAAGTCCACTCTGGTTCACTCAAACAATTCCCCTAGATCCCCCTACCTATTCTCCTCCCATAACCCTCCAACACCCCCCCTCCTCCTATCCATGTATATATCCAGCCTCCTCTTAAATGAAAGAATTGATTCTGCCTCAAGTATTTTCTCCGGAAGATTATTCCATTCAGACACTACTCTCTGAGTGAAGAAGCATCCTCTAATGTTTCTCCGAAAATTTTGCCCCCTTACCCTCAACTTGTGTCCTCTTGTTTCAACCTCCCCTGCTCTCAGGGGAAAGAGTCTACTTGCATCTATTCTATCTATTCCCTTCATAATTTTAAACATCTCTATCAAATCCCCTCTCAACCGTCTACATTCCAATGTATAAAGTCCTAACCTCTTCAATCTTTCTCTGTGCTCTAGGTATTTTAAGACAGGCAACATCCTGGTAAATCTTCTCTGTACCCTCTCCACCTTATCTATACCCTTCCTATAATTTGGAGACCAGAACTGAACACAATACTCCAAACCTGGCCTCACCAACACCTTAAACAGTCGCAACATCACTTCCCAGCTCCTATACTCTATGCTATGATTTATGAAGGCTAACATACCAAATGCCTTCTTAACCACCCTGTCAACATGGGAATCCACCTTCAATGAACGCTGCACCATAACTCCAAGATCTTTTTGTTTTTGTACATTCTCCAATGTCCTCCCCTTCACTACATATGTCCTATTTTGATTATTTTGATTAGCTAGAAGACATCGTCGAAAATAATGATGCCATTTGACATATGATGCATTATTATGGACAGCTATTAATATTCTTTCTCCTTTTTCCCAGAACACATGCTGTGTAAAAAGCAACAAGACAGAATGGGCGTTAGGGGTGGGTTTATTCCAGTTCTGCCTTTCTTCGGCAACAGTCCTAGTAAAATTTCCAGAACACCAGCAGTGTAAAAGGTACTTCTGGCATTTAGGGATCAACTCGGGTAAGTAATATGATGTTTTGATGACACGTAACATGTACGACATTTCAGCGCGAGATTTGAAAATTTGAAACTAACAGTCAGTTCTCAGTATCCAATGACCACAATGTCTGCCAACTGGTGTGATTCAGAGATTCACGAGCTCCTCACCATCTATGCAGAGAACAACATTAATTGCCATATAATGAGCATGGTGGGGGATGAACTGATATTAGACAGAGTACCTCAAAAAATGAGAGACAGGCTTTGCTCGGGACAAGTCCCAGGCCATTAGCAAACTGAAATGCCTGCATAAGAAGTACCACCAGGTAAATGACCACAATGGCAGGAGTGTCAGGGGGTGTTTGGACTAGCCGTATTTTGAACTGTGTTATGCCATCTGGTGAACAAGCCACACAGCACACTTGAAATTGTTCCAGCTGTATCTCCCTCCTCTACCACAAGGGCCGGGGTCCCGAGCGGCATGGAAACTGAGGCCAGCAATACAGGACCTGCGTCTCATGAGAAACCAGGTAAAAACTTATTTCTTCTCATCATCAACAATTTCTATCATGTGTTTTGTAAGTGTGTCTGCCCATAATGAGCGGTCTTGCTAATGTAGCTTGTACTCCATTGTTTTCCAGGGTACCAGCTGTCTAAGAAGATACAGAGTCCTACCAAGCTACAGGTGGTGAACCAGGAAATGAGGGAGATGTCTATGGATCACGATGATGTGGACAGGGGTGTCTTCGGCAGGAGGTTCAGAGGGTGTATGAGGAGTGGATGAGGAGAAAGAGACACAGGCGGCGGAGATGGCAGCACGTGAGGCTGACAGACATACCCGGTCAGAGAGATGACAGGGTTTGGACAAACGTTTAAAGATTTTCAACAGGAAATGCAGAACCAGGCCTCACTCATGAGGGAGATGATTACTCTAATGTCATCCTCTACTTGACACATCAAGCTCCCGCTGCACTACTACAAACTCCCTTATGACAGTACCACACTCATCAAACCAATAGCCAGTATTTCTCTCAGGCCACCACAGCAGAATGACTTCATGCTCAGATGAGGCATATGAGTCATTTCAATCACCTTTGTCCTCCTTCCTTCAGCTGCTGGAGTGATGTGACTTTTGCAAATGGTTATTGATGATTGGTTTTATTGCATAGTTGTAAATAGTTATATGGCAGTTGAATTAAATCTTTATTTGCACAGTTGTAAATGGTTAAATGGAGAAGAATTAAAAGGTTTTATTTTCGTTTACCTATCTCCTGTTCACTACAATTCTCTGACTTTGTGCAATATACATTTTACTAAAAGTTGTCATTTACTAGCTTACAGAAGGGACATAATTGCCTCATGGATCGACTGGTGACCATGTGCTTGTGTACCCTGATAAGCAACCTGATCAGGCTCCTCAGGGAGATCGGGTAGATCAGTGTTCCACTCAGGCAAGAAGTGTTCCTTGTTGATCTCACATATATTGTGCAGAACACAACAGGCAACAAAAACGTCTGATACAAAAGTAGTACAAATATCAAGTTGCTTCGCCAGGCACCTCCAGCCACCTTTGAGACATCCAAAAGCATTTTCTACCACCATCCTGCTCAGCTCAAATGGAAGTTAAAGCTACACTGCCATTGATTGAGTGAACCCCTTCATCGACCACTTCCTGTGGGGGTAAGCTGGGTGTCCAATTAGATGCATGGGGATATTCCACTCCGTTAACAGTTTTGGATTTCTGTAGGCAGAGCAATGCAGATGTATAAGTGCCTTATGCAACCTCTGAGAACACAAACAATCAGTAAACTAATGTTTTCTAGTGGCTGTTTTACATTAACAGGATTGAACCTGACCCTTCAACTTGTCATGAGTCTCATTTGAAGTTGACTCAGTCATCCATTCATTGAGTTTAAATGTATAAACTGTAATTGCATCATATATGGTTTCATGTGACAAAAAACATGTTAGACTGATTGACTGAACAACATTTAAGTTACTGTATGAACTTACTTCACATGGGAAGAAGTACCTTGGCCTTTCTGTAGATGAACGAGTTGGCTACAACTCAAGCATCATGGGGGCAAACAAGCCAACCCACATATACATCTATGAAGCTGGAACAACTGTTTTTAGATAGACATATGAAACACATTAATTGATAAAGAACAATAATTGTAACTCAGTGCATGATCCTTACCAGTAGTTTTGGTCTACAACTGCCTGAAGAACAATGGAGTGCCAGCCTTTCCATTTGTAGTAGGCAATTGAGGGGCTCTGATAGAAATATTTGTTCTGTAAATCTGTTCATTGTCTCCCAAAGTCTTGCACCACTTGGCAGGTCAACAAAATGTTTAAGTGGGGCCCTCTTCAATGCTCCAGTAACTTGGAGCACCAAGGCACTCATAGTGGTCACACTGACATCAAAAATACCACTTTTGGATCGATATTCACATGGGGCAGGATACCACCACAAAGCAACAGTGAATCTAAACCAAGGTTCCAGAGGCCATTTTGTTTGTTGTCTTGTGCCCCTAGTGTAGCTCAATGAGTTCCAATCCAAAGTCACAAGTGACCCAAGTCATTTGAAAATGGCCCTTCCACTCACCTTCATCAAAATTAATTTGGACATTAGACCAGATAACACAGCCCCGTGTGGTCTTTCTCTCTTCCACATTCTTCTATCTGACAGCAGTGTGAATTGATGCAGAAGAACCAAACGTCTCTGTCTACGGTGTCTAAGGTCCGTGTGCGTTTCTGCCTCAAATTTCTCCCCACTTCTCTTCAAATTCTCCTCCAATATACCTCTAATTTCATGAATAGGTTGCTCGCATGGATTCTGCATCCATCTGTGCATCAGGAAGTTCTGTACGATGTGCAGGAAATTAGCCTGTGCTCAAAGAGTGCTACCCATGTTCATAGCTAGTACCATAAGCACATCAAGATCTAACGCATTTTTGTTTTGAAGGACATGTCAGATTGTATATGTTATTACATTACAGTGAACGTCGACGCAGCGGAGTTACACATCCTGCCTCTTTTGGTCCTGCAATGCTGGCTTGCTATGTAAAAAGCCACACTGACCTGGAAAATTGCCGGCTTTGCCTGTTTCGATGTGAACCACCAATGCCGGCATTTAGGTGGGTCTTTATTACAGAAATATCGTGGAATTTCTGGTAAAAAGCATAAAAGGGAGAGACAACTAGGAAGGGGAAGGGGGAAGGTGCTGCACTTTGGGAGGTCAAACGTAAGAGGAATGTGTCAAGTTAATAGCAGGACTCTTACAAGATTTGAAATACAGAGGGACTCCTGATGAAGGGTTCAGGCCTAAAACTTCCTATGGAAGTTGCATGACTTGCTGAGTTTCTCCAGCACTTTTTTGTACTATGCCAACCCCCAGCATGGTAGATTTTCCTGTTTACCTCAAAATCTAGATGGATCTATGAATGTGGCCACACAAGTAGGTAGGGGGTTAATAATACATATGATATACTTGGATTCATTGGGCAGGGCATTGAATGTAAAAGCAAAGTAGTTATGTCTCGGCAATATAAAACTTTGGTTAGGCTACACTTGGAGGACTGTGCAGTTCTGGTTACCCCTTTACAGAAATAGTGTGAAGTCACATAATCACTGTTTATGCATTTCAGGTAAGGGGTGGGAGGGAAACATAAAGGAGATGTGTCGGACATGTTCTTTATATTGAGAGTGGTAGGCTGCACCTCATGGGATCACTCTGGGGCTGATCCGGCGAGCTCCGGCAGCACTGCACTGCACCGCACCACTCCTGGTGGCCCCCTCCCCCCCCCCAGTGAATGCTAGACTGGACATACAATGAATCTGCTTCTTCCATCAACGGTCATCTTCCTTCCTCGTCCTACCGTTCGCTCTCAATTTTACAATGGCAAATACAACATAGCAACCACCAAGGCCAGGTCTCGTGAGACCCCCTTGTCACCATTTTTGGTGAGCTCCAGCACCTAAAAAATTAGCCCTCCCCCACCCCACCCCACTCCCGTACTGCTAGAGGTTGTGGTGGAAACAAAGGCAGCATTCAAGGGCCTTCTAGATAGACCCATAAAAATGCAGGAAAGAGAGGGATATGTATCATGTGCATTATGTTCAAACACATAGGTGAAGGGCTGCACTATTCTACATTCTAAATGTCAAAATAATCAAATAAAACCTTTTCTTTTCAAGGAATATTGATCCCTCTGTGGTTCTGCTTAGTTTGATGATCACTTGTTTGGTGAACCAAGACCAAGATTTAAGATCGAGTTTCCATCAAAATTCCATTTATTATCACGTCACAAGATACACAAAAACCTTTTATTTTGTGTACCCTACAATGGAAAACAAACAATTGCGTAGTAACCCAGCACTATCATTTAAAAAGGAAAGAGAAGCAAAGGAAAAGTCCCTTCAGAGACATTGTGGGGTTGTGGATTTCACCACCTCCTTGGATGTCACTGCTTCCGGTGTGGCCGTAACTTTCATAGCTGCACGGTATCTTCATCAGCAATGACCTGAGAACCAGGCCACGTATCCTGTTTGCACCTCCTTGAATCCACAAAGTTCGTATACAGGGTCGGGATAAAGTCTCAGGGCATGTTATTGAGGCATAGAGTCATATGGTTAGATGCCCTTTGGCCCAACTTGCCCATGCTGGCTAAAATGCCACAGCCATATTAGAAGCACCTGCCTGCATTTGGCCCACATCCCTCGAACTAACCCAATGCTATCCATTTATCTGCTCAATCTTTTCTTCAACATTTCAATTTAAAAAAATGTTACCCCCAGGTTCCTGATAGGTCTCTTGTCCCCTCAATTTAAACCCATGTTCTCTGATTACTGATTCCCCTCTGGGCAAAAAAAAAACTCTGTGTGTTCACCCTATCTATTCCTTTCATGATTTTGTTTGCCACTTCAAGATCACCCCTCATCCTCCTGAACTTCCAAGGAATAAGGGGAAGCTGCTCAACTTCTCCCTTTCACTCAGACTCCCGAGTTCTGGCAACATCCCCGCAACTATGTTCTGCACCCTCTCAAGCTTGACATCTTTCCTACATCACAGTGACCAAAACTGGACACAATACCCCAAATGGTGCCTCACCAACACCTTATTCAATGGCAACATGACCTTCCAACTTCAATACTCAATATTATGACTGATGAAGCCTAATGTGCCAAAAGCATTTTTGACTAATCTATCTCCCAGTTACACCAATTTGATGTTACCTGTACTGTTAGATCCGTCTGTTGTACAATGCTCCCCAGATCCCAACCATTCACTGTGTAGGTCCTACCCATGTTAGACTTTCAAAAATGCAACCCCTCACATTTTACCCTATTAAACCCTATCAGCCATTCCCTTCACCACCTTCCTAACCAAACAAGATCCTGCTGCAGTCTTTGGCAACCATCTTCACTATCTACAATTCCAGACACCTTAGTGTTATTCACAAACTTACTAATCATGTCATGTATGTTTTCATTCAAACAGAAATAGGCCCAACACCTAACCCCATGGCACACCTTTAATCACGGACCTCCGGTCTGATATTTAATCACGGACCTCCGGTCCGATATTTAATCACGGACCTCCAGTCTGATAATAAAACTTCTACCATCACCCTCTGCTTTTATTTCCCCATGAAGCCAATTTTCTAATCATTCTATTATCTCAGTTGGATCCCATGCCATCTAACCTTTCAGAGCAGGTTCCTGTGCAGTACTTTATTTAGTGCTCTGCCCTCATCATCCTTCTGGCTCAAAAAACTTGGATTTGTGTGAGTTGACCTCCCATTTACAAATTATGCTATTTCTAATGAGCCTTTGTTAATCCAAAAGCAAGTATATCTTCTCCCTCATAATGCACTTTGGTAACTTCCCAAGCACAGATGTGTGGTTCAATAGCCCGGAGTTCCCTTCCTTTTCCCTGCAGCCTCTCTTGAATACGTGTGCAATATTTGCCACTCTTCAGTCTTATGGCACACCATCTGTCCTTAATGATGACTAAAGTAAAACATGAAAGTCTGCAGACACCATGTTTGAAATAAAAACACAATGCTGGAGTAACTCAGCAAGGTCAAACAGTGTATTTTATGTAGCAAAGGTGAATATACATAACCAAAATTTTGGGTTTGAACCCTTCATCAAGGCACTTGTTGACTCATAGTCAGGGCACCTGCAATTTCCTTTTGAGCTTCTCACAGTGTCCATGGATATATCTGATCATTTTCAGGAGATTTGTCTAGCTTCATACACTTCAGGACCTTCAGCATCTCTTCAACTGTAAAACTGACTGATCTCAAGGCACTACCATTGACTACCCCATGTGTCTGTGTCCTCATGACTTTCTTCACAGTAAAAAGTAAGAATTCCTTGTTGAGAACATTTCTCATCTCCTGGAACTCCTCACAGGGTTGATCTTATTGATTCCTGAGGGGTCCCAATATTTTCCTGATTACCATTTTCCCTTTACCTACATACCTACGTTTTGAGATTATTCTCAATGTTATCTGCTAGAGCTATCTCCTTTTCCTTATTACCTTGCTTCTCAGTTCTCAAAACTCCTCCAGGTAAAGACTTTATTCCAGCTGTTTATACCTGCCCCATGCCCCCTCCTTGCTCTTGATCAGAGTCTGAATTTCCCTCATCATCCAAGTTTCCTACACTTGCATATCTGATCCTTCACTCTAACTGGAATGTGCATGTCCTGGTCTCTTGGCAAAATACATTCAAAAACATCCCATCTTCCTAATATTCAATTTCCTTCTAATAGCTGCTTCAATTAACTCGCGCTAGTTCTTGTCTTCAAGGTTGGCCTTGCCACAGTTCCAAATTTTAACTTATGGTCTGGCCTTGACTCTCTCCATAACTATTTTAAACTTAACAGAGCAATGGTCGCTGGTCCTGACAATAGGCTCACCCACAAACCCTTGGTCCACTTTCCCTTCTCAATTTTCCCAAGATTAGATCAAGTGTCTTCCACTCCCATGTTGGACCCTCTAGATATTGTGAGAAGAAACTTTTATGAACACATTTGACTAATTCAAGCCAACCTAAACCTTTGACACTATGATTTTCCCATTCATTATTTTGAATGTTAATGTCCCCATCTATAACAACCTAAAGCTGAGAGCAATCTCCTGTCATATTTGTTCCTTTAATTCCTATTGACTATTTGGGGACCTGTAGTTCATCAGCTCCACACGGATAGCATCCATAGCCAACCATCTATAATGCCATCTCTGGTCATTGTCGTGGTATTCTCTTTAACCAATTGTACAACACTTCCTCCTCTACCACTCCCACCTCTGTTCCCCCTGAAGCAACAGTCATCTGGAATGTTGAGCTGCCAGTACTGCCAATCTTGTAACCATGTGTCTGTAATGGCTAGCACATCCTATCACGTGTTGTTTGAGTGAACCGGCATGGACTTGAAGGGCCAAGATGGCCTGTTTCCATGCCATAAACTGTTTTATGGTTATATATTATTTGGTTTATCCATGCCCCAATTTCATCCGCCTTATCTGACAAGCCTCCTGGCACAATTTAAACCAATGGTCCTTCCTTGCTCCCTGCCATTCTTCTGCTCATTAAATTTTCCCTCATCACCCTCCAAACCAGATTCTGACCTCTCATCTGCCTCTGCTCTGCATAGGATTCCACCCAATCTTTTTTAAACCCACACACGCAGCTTTAGCGAACCTGCTTGCCACAATGCTGGTCTCTCTGGTTCAGGTACAACCCGTCCCTCTTGAACAGGTCGCTTTTCCCTCAGAAGAGATCCCAATGACCCAAAACCCAGAACCCCTGCTTCCTGCGCCAGCTTCTCAGCCATAAATTCATCCGACCTATCTTTCAATATTGTTCTGTTACTTAATATGACTTTTGTGACAATCTGCTTTTCTGTCTGATGCCCATCTCATGTGATTCCTTTGAAGTTTTGAATGCATTCAGTGACAAAGTGTTCACTGCCCCTCTCGGAAAGATAATTCCAAAGGTTCCTAACATTCTAAACATTTTCCTCACCTCACTCTTAAATGGCCACCCCTTATCCTGAAATTATTCACCACTCTCTCCACCACACCCCCCCCCCCCCCCCCACTCTACCCCAACCACCCAATCATGTCTATGCAGGGAAAAAGACCTTTTGGTATCTGCCCTGAAAATTCTTCACAGAGTTTGATTAGATCACATCATTCTATCAATTTTCAGTGAGTGTAGTTCAGTCCTACTCAATATTTCCTTGAAGTTCAGTCCTGTCAGGCTTGGAATCAATCCAATTAATTTATATTCCAAGGCAAACTGTGACCCAGCTACAGAAGAAAACTTTACACAATACTCCAGATGTGATCTGATCAAAGTGTTGCAAAGTTGAAGCAGTGCATCTTTATCCCCCTCCTCCAAACACCCCACCTTTACATCACTTGCCTTAACTGCATTATTCAGCTGAACATTACCTTTCGGCAACTGTGCCACACCAGGATGTGACTCTACACTAACAGTTCTAGTCTCTCACCATCAAGAGAACAAATAGCCCTGAGTTTGTGCAACAGCTCCTTTGAGTCCTTTTCACATTATGCTCAGTTCAGTTTGATCCTTTTCATTTGTATGAAATGTAGTTTCATCAGGATGTATTGTGAGTAGGAGAGGTAACCAAGGGAGGGAGGGGATGGTTGGGTAAGTCAGAGGGGTGAAGGGGAAGAGGTGTAGACAGAGGGTTCGTGGTGGAGACTCGTTCATGTGGGGACCAGGTTTGAGAGCTGAGAGTTGTCTCAGAGGCTTGGTTCTGTGATCGAAACATTTTCAAATGGAATATGTTTATTAACCCCTGGAAATTATTTTTGTTTAGAAGAGGCAATTTATTACAATGGTGAAATTTTATGATGGTGATATGACGGACTGTGGAAGTTCAGTCCTTAATTCCTTTCAAAACTATGATCAATAGGTGCTGGATCATAGAGGAATCAAACAAAATGGGGAAAGGGAAGAACAATGGTTTGGAGGTTTAAATGATCAGCCATGACCTTGTTTCATCGCAGATTAGGCATAAGGAACTGAATAACCTACTTCTCCTCCTATTTCTAACACTCGTAAGTTCTTATGCATGCATTATTCAGTTAAATATATGTTTTGTTTCTCGTATGATACAACATGCTCTATTCTTCATTTTTATTTTTTTTATTCTTGAATTTCTTTCTTTTTAGACTTGCTTCTGAATTGTGAATTCTTTTTGTCTGATCAAAGTTTGGTACATGTTTACAAGTTGCAGTCAACATAAAATTGCAAAGAGCTCAGATGCTGTGTCTAGGATGTTGATTGAGAATGATTTAGTTGAACATTGTTATTTTCCATCTCCTCACTCTCTCTCTCTCTCTCTCAGGAATGCAGAAGCATTGTGAAGATGGAAATAAGAAGGGCTAAAATAGGTTTTGAGTGTAAGGATCCAGATCGAGACCAGGTTCACTCCAGAACATTGCGGGAAGACAGGAAAAAAATTCTTGGGGCTTTAGACATTTTTACTCATCACTAAGGACAGAAGAAGTGTGGGAGGAATGTGAAGGGCCAGTTGATGAAGTAGACAAAGACGATGTGGTCAAACAATAATCATGGTACAATAATGAAAGACAATAGGTGCATATACAGTTATATCCAAGGGGAGTCTCCTTAACAGAGATAATGCACAGCCAATGTTAGTACAGCAAGGCTCGCCAGAGGGGGGAGACAGGCAGCTTGGCAAATATTCACCACAGTCTCCCCACCGGCAGAAGAAGGGTTAAAATCCAAAGGACAGCTGCTAGGAAAGATTGAAGCAAGTGATACACGGATACCATGTTTGGCCTTGAGATACTCTAACAGCCAAAATATGCCAGTATCTAGCAAGCAGTTCAAATATAATGAGATGTTTTATGAATATGTCAGCCTATCAGGTTGTTCACGAATTCTGGTGCTTCGTCTCAAAACAGGTGGCTCCGTTGCAACCTTGCGAACTGGTACAGGTCCTGGGTCAGTAGTGTGGGAAGGAATGACTTCTGGACCTGCTCCAGAATCGTCAGCGTGAGGCAGTGGAGCCTCAGCATGGCCATCTGAAAGCTGACTAGGGGTTCACAGGCTGGGGTGGGGGGTGAGTCCAACCTCTCAGGCTCCCTCTGAGTAGGGGTGCGAGGAAGGGGCAAACCAGGCAAGGCCAGATCTCTTAGGGGTCTTTGGCTTGGCTTCGCGGACGAAGATTTATGGAGGGGGTAAAAGTCCACGTCAGCTGCAGGCTCGTTTGTGGCTGACAAGTCCGATGCGGGACAGGCAGACACGGTTGCAGCGGCTGCAGGGGAAAATTGGTTGGTTGGGGTTGGGTGTTGGGTTTTTCCTCCTTTGCCTTTTGTCAGTAAGGTGGGCTCTGCGGTCTTCTTCAAAGGAGGTTGCTGCCCGCCAAACTGTGAGGCGCCAAGATGCACGGTTTGAGGCGATATCAGCCCACTGGCGGTTGTCAATGTGGCAGGCACCAAGAGATTTCTTTAGGCAGTCCTTGTACCTTTTCTTTGGTGCACCTCTGTCATGGTGGCCAGTGGAGAGCTCGCCATATAACACGATCTTGGGAAGGCGATGGTCCTCCATTCTGGAGACGTGACCCACCCAGCGCAGCTGGATCTTCAGCAGCGTGGACTCGATGCTGTCGACCTCTGCCATCTCGAGTACTTCGACGTTAGGGATGAAAGCGCTCCAATGGATGTTGAGGATGGAGCAGAGACAACGCTGGTGGAAGCGTTCTAGGAGCCGTAGGTGATGCTGGTAGAGGACCCATGATTCGGAGACAAACAGGAGTGTGGGTATGACAACGGCTCTGTATACGCTTATCTTTGTGATGTTTTTCAGTTGGTTGTTTTTCCAGACTCTTTTGTGTAGTCTTCCAAAGGCGCTATTTGCCTTGGCGAGTCTGTTGTCTATCTCATTGTCGATCCTTGCATCTGATGAAATGGTGCAGCTGAGATAGGTAAACTGGTTGACCGTTTTGAGTTTTGTGTGCCCGATGGAGATGTGGGGGGGCTGGTAGTCATGGTGGGGAGTATGGTACAGTGTCAGTACTCCCGTCTGGGAATCTAACATGAGCGTAGTTGGGGTTAGTATGCAGTAACTGATCTGGTTGGATTTGGGGGTCTGTTTTACACACCCGAGCGTAGCTCTTCAACAGCACGGTTCTGGGCTCAGATAAACAGGCTGACCAGTCCATCACAGTTCTTGATTTCCTAGGAAAGGCAAACATATGTTCCTGAGGTATTTGATTTGTTGCAGTACACAATAAAGACCGAATAGAATGTAGTGCCTCAGGCAGCACCTCCTGCCACCGGGTGACAGGGTAACCATGTGTTTTTAAAGCAAGATTAACAGTCTTCCAGACTGAAGTATTAGCCCATTCAACCTGCCCATTGTCTTGCAGGTTGTAGCTCGTGGTACAATAGAGATAATGCACAGCCAATGTTAGTACAGCAAGGCTCGCCAGAGGGGGGAGACAGGCAGCTTGGCAGACATTCACCACAGAATGGAACATGACAAACATTATTTAAAAAATGCTGCAAGGATAATCCAGGTAATTACACACCTCTTAGTCTGATAACAATGATAAGGAAACTGCTGCAGAGGATTCTGAGAGGTGGAATCTATCAACAACTGAATGGCCAAGGGAAAAGTAAGGAAGGTCAACATGGATTTGTGCATGGGAAATGATGTCTCATGAACTTGATAGAAAATTTTGAAAAGATGACTAAGGGTAGACGAGGGCAAGGCAGTTGATGCTAGTTATCTTGATTTTAATAAAGATTTTGACAAGTTCTCACATGGTAGGTTGATATGGAAGATTAGGGACAAGGCAGGAGTCCAGCTAGACAATTGGATGAAACATTGGCATAGTGATTGGACTCAAAGTGTGCTTGAAGAAATCAGTTTTTCAGGCTGGAGGACTATAGTATGAACAAAAGCTCACAACGCTAGAGGGAGAACATATGCTTTTATTAGCTTATAACTGAGGGAAGGGCCTTACAGTGGTCTTCAGAGGGGCTCAGGGTTTAGGTGGGAAAGCATGGTTATATATGGGTAGGTGGGGGTGGAGCCAGCCATCAGTGTAACACACCACCAGTGAATCCCAGTTCACTGTGTTCTCCCCTTCCTGCAGAATTTAGGGTCTTTGGATGAAGACAGGGAACATTGACTCAGAAAAAAAATTTGAAAAATATACAGTTATTTACAAATTTAAGCGATCTGGGGGTCTGGAGATCATGGTAGAGCGCCTAAACACAGGAGGGCTTTGGGCTCCTTAGGTCTCCTGGTCCCCTTATGAGGAAGGAATGATGGGCAGGGTCTCCAACTCTACTATGGGGGAGGATGCACTTTCCTCCTGAACCAGATTCCCCGAGGCCGTGAGTTGGGGTGGAGAGAATGAGCTGTGACTCATAGGGGACGAGGCAATGGACCCTCTGTTCTGGTGTGTGCCAGGTCCCTGATGGAGACTGTGTCCTCCTGGCCATCTGGGTACTTCACATAGGTGTACGTGGGATTGGCATCGAGCAGTTTCACCCTTTCCAGCAGGGTGTCGGTCTTGCTTTTCCTCATGTGCTTCCTGAGAAAGACTAGACCAGGAGTGGTGAGCCAGGTTGAGAGTGTAGTTCCTGATGCCGACCTTCTCTTGAAATTGGATAGGACTTTGTGAGGAGTAGCATTGGTCGCTGTATGTAGTAGCGACTGGATGGAATGGAGCGCCATAGGGAGGACTTCCTGCCAGTTTGTGTCTATCAGCCTTTCAGACTGTGGCATTTTCCTTTTCAATCTGCTTGTTCCCCTGGGGATTGGAGCTAGTAGTCCTGGTGGATGCGATGCCCCTCGCCAGCAGGTACTGACATAGCTCATCACTCATAAAGGATGAGCACCAGTCGCTATGAATATAGCCGGGATACCCGAATAGGGTGAAAATAGAGTCTAGGACCTTTATGACTGACCAAATGGACGTGTCTGGACATGGGATGATGAACAGGAAGTGGGAGTACTCATCAATGACAGAGAGGAAGAAGGTGTTCCCGTTCGTGGAGGGGAGAGGTCCCTGAAAATCGACACTGAGCCATTCGAAGGGCCTGGATGACTTGATCTGGTATGCCTTTGAGGGGTGGTAGAAGTGGGGCTTGCACTCCGCACAGACCTGGCAAAACGTCATAATTTCCTTGACAAAATGAGGCATGAGGGTGACCCTGGATGACAGAGCTCATTATGCAGAGACCGTAGTTGGCCGGTGTGTGCAGAGGCACAGCTTCCTCTCAATAAGGCATTTGGAGGGTTATTAAGGGCTCCTGGCCAATAGGTAATGTCATAATTGCAGGTGGAGAGCTTGATCCTCCACCTAGCAATTTTATCATTTTTGATTTTTCCCCTCTTGACATTATTAAACATGAATGCGACCGAGCGCTGGTCAGAGAGGAGCGTAAATTTCCTACCAGCCAGGTAGTGTCTCCAGTGCCTTATGGCTTCTAGAATGGTTTGAACCTCCTTTTCCACAGATGGGTCTCTGAGCTCGTGGCCTTGCAATGTCTGAGAAAAAAAAGGCAAATGGCCTGCCAGCCTGGTTGAGGGTAGTGACCAGGGTAACATCTAAAGCATCGCTTTCCACCTGGAAAGGTACATTCTTGTCCACCACGTGCACGGCAACTTTCACAATGTGGCTTCTGAGGTAGTTAAAAGCCATTTGGGCTTCAGCTGAGAGGGGAAAAGAAGTGGCTTTTAAGAGAGGTTGAAACTTATTAGCATATTGAGGGATCTACTGGGCGTAATATGAGAAAACCCCAGGGATCTCCTCAAAGCTTTCGTGGTCCTGGGAATGGAGAGCTGTAACAGTAGGCGCATCCTATTGGGATTGGGGCCAATGATGTCATTCTCCACCACGTAGCCAAGGATAGCCAGATGTTTAGTCCTGAACACACACTTGCTAGAGTTATAAGTGAGGTGAAGCAAAATCTGAAGGATGGCATCATGGTCTTCCAAGGTATGGCCAAAGATGATGACATTATTGAGGTAGGGGAAGGTAGCCTTCAACCTATACTCATCGACCATTCTGTATATCTGCCTCTGGAGAATAGAAACCCCATTAGCAATACCAATGGGACCCTCCGGAATTGATCAAGATGACCGCTAGCCTCAAATGCCATATATGAATGGTCCTTTCATGTCAATTATCAAATAGACCCGATACTGTGCAATATCTTTCATCATGTTCACAATTTGAAGGAGGGGGGTAAGCGTCCAGGAGTGTGTACCAATTAATAGTTTGGCTATAGTCAATTACTAGCCTGGACTTCTTTTCCCCTTTTACCTCTACCACTTGGGCACTCCATGGGCTGGTACTAGGTTCGATGACACCTTTGTTGAACAGATGTGGCATCTCAGACTTTATAAAATCTCAATCTGCTGTACTGTACCTCCTGCTCTTGGTAGCAATATGTATGCAGTCTGGGGACAGATTTGGGAAGAGAGGTGGGGTGCCGATATTAAGTGTGGAGATGCTGCACATGGGTTCTGATTTTAGAGACCCTCTATTCTGAACCGTTATAGGGGGGAGGGGTCCAGAATACTCCAAGGTCACAATTTTAAGGTGACACAGGAAGTTCAGACCCATCAGCACAGGAGCACACAATTCATCAAGTATATACAGGCATATATTACAAAATTCCCCCTCCTCAAATGACAAATGTACTATATAATGCTTTTGAATTTGAGTGGAGTTCGAATGAGATGCAAGGAATATACAATAATTGGAAGCATACATCTTTAGGTTGTACTCTTGTACAGTCCATGAGTCTATGAAGCTTTCAGTAGAGCCTGTATTGATTCGGCATTTAGTGGAATGTCCATGAACCTTCACAATCACTATGGTGAGCTGGTGAGGTCTGTTCTGATCTAGAACCATCGAGGCTAGGACTCCAGAGATACTGTATTCCTCACTCTAATGGCCTCTGGCTTGCCTGCAGGTATGAAGGTGTTGACCTCATGGCACAGCAAGATGGCCACCCTCCTTCCTCCTCCGACAATGATGGTGCGGAGTTTGAATTTGAGTCACGGTAAGATGGCTGCTGAGCCTTTTTGCGCCATTTTCTTGCAGCCACCCTCCTTTGGCATGTGGCGCAGCAAGTGGGTTCAGGTGAATTCTGGGTCAATGGCTCAGATGGAATTCTGGGTCAATGGACTTCCCCGGGCTTCCCCTCGCGTGGCAAACCCTCGCCCAATGTCCTTTCTTGCCACAGCTGGAGCAAACTGCTTCTTTAGCCTGGCAATTAAATCAGGAGTGCCGGCTCTTGCCGCAGAGAAAACAATCCCTAGCATGGGAAGCGGCAGCCGTTATGGCAGGGGTAGTGGGAGCAGCCAGTCCTTGGAAGGGGTCACCTGGGGGGGCGAGCTTGCTAGCTTATAGGTCGTTGTTCTTGAGCTTGTTCCAGTGACTTAGCCAGGTCCTTCTTACCCAACTCAAGCAGTTTCCACCTCATATACCTCAAGCAGATTCCCGCGAGTAGAGTGTCGCAGATCTGTTCTTCCTCACAAACACGGCCCACATCCGTTTTGTACCTGCACTTCATGGCAAGCATCCACAGATCCAGCAGGTATTCATTGATGGTCTCTCCTGGCCGTTGGCGACATAGAGCAAATCAGTGCCTCACTAGGACCTCATTTTGTGACTTTAGGTACCGAGCCTCCAAAGCCCCAATGGCAATGTCATATGTAGAGCAGTCCTTGATGACTGCATACCCTTTAGTTCCTACCCTCAAAACAAGTGTAAACCTCCTGAGTTCATCAGTATGGAAGACGTTTTTGGTCACATTCAGGTGGACCTTGAAACAGTCTAGCCAATATGTGGACTCCTCAGCTGCATCGGGGCACAGAGGGCCTGTCAGCAACACACCTGGCTTCAGTAGCGCTTCCATCTTCTAGGGAATAAGCTAATAGAATTGGAGCATAAATAAAAGCTCTCACGACTGGAGGGAGAACAAATGCTTTTATGAGCTTATAACTAAGGGTAGGGTTTCACAGCATTATTTGGAAGGGTTCTGGGTTTAGGCAGGAAACCAGGGTTATATATGGGTGTATGGGGGCAGAGCCAGCCATCAGTACAACACACCACCAGTGAATCTCAGTTCACTGCAAGGACCTTGACTAGTAGAGTGACTCAGGAGTAAGACTATTTGATTTTCCTAAAGAAAGTGAATGGTTGTAATCTGGGGTGTGTTGTGGAGCAGAGGGATCTGGGAGTATATGTACATAGTATCATTTTATTGAATATTTTGTTTAAATTTTTCCATACGTGTATTTAATATTCAGTTCATACAAAAAATGATAAAGTTCAAAAATTACACTACATGTATTTATAATTTCCCTTCTTCCCTCCCCCCCACACATTACCCCCACCTCCTTGAGAAATTATTTATAAGTACAATAATATAATGGTATAACTAAAAAAGGAAATGATTGCTCTGAGATGCACGATCAAACACGCAAGACATTAACCAATCTTCTATATAGTCAACAGGGCTCAAGGAAAAGGAAGAAGGCTACAGTCTAATATTTGCATACACGGATGTCATATTTGCAAAATTGTATGTAATTTTCTCCAAAAGAATTCTGCTTTCCATCTTTCCATACCCAGGTACATAGTATCTTGCAAGTGGTGTCACAGATACTGCAGGTAGGGTGGCCATTAATGTTTTTGGCACAGAGGGTAGACATTTGGAGGCCATGTTGCAGTTGCTGGTGAGGCACCATTTGAAGTATTGTGTTCAGGTTTGGTCACCATACAACAGGAAAGATATGGTCAAGCTTCAAAGATTTATGAGGATGTTTCCAGGACTCGGGAGCCTGAGCTATAGAGCAGACTGTGGCTTTATTCCTTGGAGTACAGGAGGATGAAAGATGATCTCATCGAGATGTACAAAATCATAAAAGAAATAGATCAGGAGAATGTAATAAGACTTTTTCCCAGAATAGGCAAATCATTAACCAGAGGACACACGTTTAAGGTGAGGGGGGTGGTGGTGAGAGATTTAATAGAAATCTGAGGGGCAACTATTTTTTTACACAGAGGGTGGTGGGTGTATGGAACAGCCTGCCGGAGGTGGTGTTTGATGCAGGTACTATTGTAACATTCAACAAATGCTGAATGGATACATGGATAGGATGGGTTTAGAGGGATTTAGGTTAAACGCAGGCAGATGGGACTAGTGTGGGTGGAACATTTTGGTGTAGGAAAGTTGGGGTGACGGGCCTGTTTCCATGCTGTATGACTCTGTGACCCTAACATTTGAAAAGTGTTCTGTTAATCTCAGAACATATTGTCCATAGGGTTGAAAAAAATCACTGGAAATTTAAAATGGTAAATTTAGACATACAATACAGTAACAGGTCCTTCCTACCCACGAGTCTGTGCCATCCAATTACACCCAATTAACAAACTCCTTACAGACAGCTCTGAATTCGAACCCACGTCACTGTCACTGTAATCATGCTGTGCTGATTGCTACACTAACCATGCCGCCCAATCATCTCTGTTTTACTATATCTTTATATCTGGCTAAATATTTATGAAATTAATGTACAGGTAACAGCCAGAATATAAGTGCAGTTTTTGCTCTATTTTGCTTGGTGAAAGAATAGTTTGTCTGGTAACTTATTCTTTCCAAGTGTCAGTGCTTTTGATTGCTCACTGGAGGACATGTGGTTTGTCCTGTGTAGCTTCAAGTACTTTTGTCCAGTGTTAAGATTGCTCTTAAGTTTTTACTTGGAATGTGGATACAATTGTGATTGAATTAAGGGCAAGCTAGCTCACTTCCATTGGCACAAGCTGCACTTCAGTCAAGTAGCCATATCGTCATTCATACAAAAGCAAGTTTTTCCTGAGGAAAGACCAGGGTTGGTGCCAGAATGAATGTTAGAATGGGGCACAGTGGAGTGAGGACTGGTGCCCATGATATCGCAGGCTGAGTTAACAACCCTTTGGAGTTTTTCCTTGTCCTGAGCATTGGCACCTCCATACCAGGCAGTGATGCAACCAGCCAGAATGCTCTCCACGATACACCTGTAGAAGTTTTTGAGAGTCCTTGGTGAGATAGCCAATCTCCTCAAACACCTCACAAAGTCTAGCTGCTGGTGAGCCTTCTTAGTGATCGCATCTGAGGAATTATGAGAATGGAGTAGTAGGCAACTGTTTCATCTGCTGTAACTTAGGTAACAAACAGGATGAAAGGAAAGGATGTGGTGATAATATTTAGTTAAGCTTTGGACATTTTTAGATTTGCGAGATGTATCATTTGATGTGGTTTCCTTTCCATGCACAGTTTGATTATATATGGAAGCACTGCACTGGAGCTGATTTACTGAAAGTTGCTGTATTTTACTAATCTTTTGTTTGTAGCCCCAGTGAAACTTGCCTTGTGCAACAGAGTTCCAGAGCACTTAAGGGTAGCCATGGTGAAGGAGTTGCCAAGGTTACAGCTGTACAAAGGCAGAGCGACCAAGCACAGACTACTTGATCTGTTTTTAAGATGTCCGTACTTTGCATGCAAGGGAGCAAACACACTTCTTTTTGGCTGTAGTTTGCAAATAGAATTTATTTGTCTATGCACCCTCTCTCCACTGCAACCATATTTGGCTTAATATGCATAGAATTGTTGGAAAACACCTGAGAAACAGGTACTCAGGACACCCCCCCCCCCCCCCAAACAAGGTGCTGTGCCTCCATTTGTTTTATGGCCATCACTCACCGTCATGTTGGTGCCAGTTTAACAAATGGCTCGGCAAGTGGTTTATCATTATTTCCAGTGTTAGTGCTTTAATGTTGCTTTTCTTCCTCTGTGAGATGTCTATATCTACTACAATATATAAATGCCAGCTTGAATTAATGGGACTCACCTCACTTCTGAATTGATTATCCTTTGTTTGAGCCATTGCTCCATCAAACGAGGGAACATTTCCCTGTTGGTTTGAATGAGAAATGAACCACAAGAGCCCCTTTCTTCACTGACGAAATCTAGACATTCCCTGGTTAGGATGTGGAGATGAGAGGCAAGTACCATGTATTACTCAAACAACTCAATCAAGAAGGGTTTGGCAAACAAGTTTAAAACATTGTTGAACAATAGTGAATCATGCATTTATTGAGATTAAACATGGTGTAATGTGGTCTTCAATTCACTCATTCTTCACGTACTGCTAAATGTTTGCAAAGTAGTTGACACAACATTATTACAAAGCCAGTGACCCGGGTTCAAATATGGAGCCGCCTGCAAGGAGTTTATATGTTCTCCCCTTGTCTGCGTGAGCTTCCTCCCTCCATTCAAAACTCATGGAGGTTGTAGGGGGTTGGAGTATAATTGGTGTATTTGGGAAGGGCACGGGCTTGTGGGCTGGAAAGGCTGTAAGTCTGAATTTAAACATCGGCCTCATTAATTGAATAGGAAACCAGAGGAGTCCATGAGGCTCCTGAGGGAATTCCACAATTCATAGCTGGATGCCATCATAAATGCAGAGACCTATCTTTGCCCATATCTTTCAACAACAAACTTTCAGTCTGAGATTTGGTTTCAGTCTTAAGATAGCCACATGGATGTAAGAAAAATAGAGGGTTATGGGCTGAGATTGGGAAGGGTTCGATTTATGGTGGAATATAGGTCAGCACAACTAGCAAGTTACCTAACATCAATTGTTGATTGCAAAAGACAGTAAAAGACTTCACCCACCATGTCAGAAATAATCTTTCTTGACCTCATTTCTTAAAGGTCTGACTCTAGACTTAAATCTAGGACTGACGTTTTTCTATGACCTTTGCATCAGATTCCAAAAACAGTATGAGAGTCGTTCTAAATTCCATGGATCACTCACCCAGTTTACGAGTCAAGTGTCAGCTGGTGGCATGTTTTTCTCTGCCTTAACAAGTTATAGGTTCAACTGTGACAGAGTATATAGATATTTTTTTGGGAGATAAATTGGGAAAGGTTTGTTAGAGTAGGTCACATACAAACACTTTAAAACAGATCTTATTTAAAATACTGGAGCTCTGCTCCATGCTGGACATATCGACTCCACAGTTTTTGCAAAAACTTTGAAGAGTGCTCGAGACTTCACTAATGGATTGTTGTTTACAAAAGGCAACAGATAAAAGATCTTGTTGGAGCCGCAGATAGTCTGGAACAGAACCTTTTGTTCTTTGACGGTCATGTGGGTTTGTAAGCAGAGAGAGTCAAACAGGCTTTCTCTCAGAGAGAGAAAGAGAGCGAGAGAGAGAGAGAGAGGGAGAGAGACACACACACACAGATCAGTTCTGCAGTGTTGTAATCAGTAACAGCAGCTGTGATTGGAACAGGACAAGCTGGTAAGCTTGAGGAAAGCCCATTTGGAAGACAACCTGGTCAAAGCCCTTGTGGTTCATACAAGAGGAGAGGACTGGCAGTCTAATGTTTTACTTGGAATAAGAGAAACAAAAAGGAACTCTATGGTGACCTAAAAGAAAGCGGTTATCATCTGGAGAACCCTGAGAGGGAAAGACACTGAAGTGGCTGATTAAAAAGGAGTCAGTTATAGATGGTCCTGGAACAACAAACCTCTCTCTGAAAACCATCAAGAACCTTTCTGAGTGGTAACCATTTACCTTTCAAGCACCAAAGTCTGGTGAACTTTATAAATGTTAAATTCTATGCCCAATATAAGAATTGCCTGCAACCAGTGAACTTGGAAGAATGAGAAGTGAGATTGGACTATGAACCAAAGAACATTCCTGAACTTACACACACGTGCACTTAGAATTAGAAGGGGGTTAAGTTTGGTTAGTTACGTTAAAGTGTGATTCTGTTTTTAAGTTTAAAGATCATTAAAAGCAACTTTTGTTTAAGTAACTATTTGTCTTGGTGAATATCTATTTCTGCAGGGTTTTGGGATCCTCTGGGCTTGTGACACATGCTCCACTCTGGAGACATGCGCACAAAGATGTTTGCTGAAACTCTGATCTGAAAGCAGATTCCATCATGCGGATGAAGTATAAGACTGAGTTTCTGTCTGATCCATCTCAAAAAGTCTCCAGCGCACAATTTGAAAGAAAAGCAGTGGACATATCCCCTGTCTCTTGGGCAATATTTACCCTTCAATCAATACCACAATAAAATGCTGTGTATACAGTTATTGTGCTTTTTGTAAATACTTGATCATTCAGCCTGGCATCTGTGCTTTCTTATCATGCTATTCTTTGGGATGAAACTGGCTGTAAAGTATTTTGAAATACCCCGAGGTTATAAAACGCACAGATTGCACTTAAAAAAAATCTCTCCTTGCAAGTTCCCTCAGGTGTCTGGATAACTTAACAGTTAACATCTAGGTTTCAGATTTCAGATTTATTGACATCACATACAACCCTGAGACTTTTTTTCCCTGCTGACAAGGAGAATTACCACTTACTGGTAGTGGAAAAGAACTGTACTCATTGTACACTTGTAAACAAATAAAGAAATGTAAACAAACTGACTGTGCAATATAGAGAGGAAAAAAATCAATGAAGTGTCAAAGTAAGAGTCCTTAAATGAATCCCTGATAGAATTTATTGTTGAGGAGTCAGATGGTGGAGGGGTAGCAGCTGTTCCTGAACCTGATGGTGTGCATCTTGTGGCACCGATACCTCTTTCCTGATGGGAGCAGTGAAAACAATGTGTATGCTGGGTGATGTGGATCCTCGATGATTTCTGCTGCTCTCTGATGGCAGCAATCCCTGTGGATGTTCTTGATGGCGAGGAGGGTTTTGCCTGTGATGTCTTGGGCTGTGTAAACTACCTTTTGCAGGGTTTTATGCTCAGGGATGTTGATGTCCCTATGGATTGTACCAAAATACACTGCTTCTCACTGAACCTTAGTATGCCTGAAACATCTGCCACACCAGTCTATGTAGTAAACATTGAATGAAGCCTAAAATAATTCATTGGATGTGAAGGACCTGGGATATCCTGAGGATGCTTGAAGTGTTATACTAACATCACTTCTTTGATCTGTGGTTTCTACATCTCAAGCACAGTAAATCACAAGCTAAAGAAACTATGTCATTCTGCACCCTGAAGCAGTCAAAACTCAGAAGTAATGATTTATTTAAAGATTTTAACACAATGTTTGATTTCTCAGCAGACATTCTCAATAAATTCTGTTTCAACTCAACTAAATGCGTTACTCCTTCGGTTGTTCAAATTGTTCATTTGTCTCAATTATTTTTTAGGTGGGAATAGCTGGGGGCGTGTGGAAATGGAGGAGTGTTGTGTGAGAAACAGGCTTGATGGGTCTGAAAAGCAAGCAAACTGAGCCTAGGCACAGTTTGAATGTGATAACAGGGAAATTCGCCACCAGGAATCACAATCATTCATGAACTCTCACAAAGAACAGAAATCAATTGTGTCAGATGCCATTAAACAAGCTATAAATATAAACCATGCTAGATATGGATATACAGTGGAGGAAAATTTACCAACAGCATCCAACACCCCTTTACCTAGTGCATATACGACACTAACATTAAATAAGGAAAAAGAAGCATGATAACGAATAATCTGTGTGCATCACAAAGCTCCTTACCTGCACACACCTTGATCTTGATCTTGATTCTCTATCGTTGGATCTGGCTCGAGACCTGGAGTCGAGCTCAGGTTTGTTCCTCAGGGAAAAGAACCCCAGCAGCTCCACATGTCGGGCTTTATACACCTGTTTCTGCTGGTCAGTGGGGCCAACCCAGATGATTAACAGAACCAGTGGTGACCTGTGCGATCTTTTGAAAGGGTCATTGCAAGGTAAGTGCTCAGCACGGGTGGTCTTGACCTTGACTGACATGTGATGGCTTCTGACCAGGTTCCCAGTGGAGAGGCTACCTGACCCTCCCCAATCCACATTCCGAACAGAGTTCCAGCTGGACAGGTCACATGATCCTCCACAATCCACATTTATAGGCATATCTAAGGTATGGCACGCACCCTGGGTGCAACTTGAGGGGAGGATGCCACTGTCTTCACCCATCAATCCTCATAAGAATTTAAAAACAACCCCGTATATGCTATTTAGGAGCAGGAATAAGCATTGAGTTGCAAGTGTTGTTGACACCCTCTGCCAGCCAATGGATCCCTTGACCCGTCTGGGCCTTGGAGGTGCCAGTTCGGCATTCTCTTCGCTGCTGGTGTCCTCGCTCACTCACCAAAACTTGTACACATTCTACTGTGGCCTTCCCATTAAATCCAGCACTGAGCATTCTCCGAGGGGTGAGGACTCTAGTACCAATTCTTCTTTAACGGTGATGCAAAAAAATAAGTTCTACGTATTGCATGTGGTGAACTCGGCAAGCAAGTGACCGAAAGCTGGCAATTTGTGGTGCACACGCACCAGCAGAGCCTGGAAATTATTTACCCCCCCTCCCTCGCCCCAAGCCCAATTCCCCAATGCCCCTTGTCTACTTTATTTCAAACAGACTAGTGAGAGAATAATTGGCGTTAGTGATTTTAGAATAAAATCAGCTCCAACCTGCTACCACATAGGAAAGAGAATCATTAAAGTACTGGGTATGATGAGAACAAGTGAACACCCCTTTTTCCCCTCAGATGGGGATGTTGGTGGCCAGTGTTGAGTGCAGAGGAGAGAGGGAGCAGAGGTGTACGTTCATCAACCCACAGGGATGCTACCGTGTGAATGGTGACTGCAATTCCCAGATGATGGCTCTCTCAGTTTGGACGCAAGCTGACGACTGGAGGAGAGCAGCTTCAATAACTCACTTCTCCAGTTATTCTTCTCATGTTATTGTTTTTAGTTTTGACAGTCAGCAGGCCTACCTATTGCTTCCATGTCTCAGCCAGAGAGAGTGCAGGTGAGCCGCTTGTCTTGGAGCTGGGGCTGAGTAGGGTGTGTGCTGAAGGATGAGTTTGAGCGTGGGCTTGGGCATGTTCTTGGTTCTCTCCTATTGGGTGCTTGACACCCAGTGTCACCTTTCCACTGCAGGTAAGAGAGGGCACCCAAGGGAATGGTGACAGCCACTCAACACCTTAAACTTTGGCTGCTTTGGGTTCATCCTGGGGAACCCTGCTCACTCCTTTTATTCAGTAAATGCTGGCCTTTGAAGTAGGGCTTTTTTTAATTGAAATGACCTTCATGTTTTTTAAGGTGTATATTATTTTCCAATATCTCAAAATATCCAACACAACATTATATATGATAATTTTAGGGTTCTACAGCGGAAAGGACGGGTAGGGAAGGCGAAGTGGATGGTTGTGGGGTGAAGGGTTGAAGTAAATTAATTTTAACAGGGGGTGGTGCAATTTCAGTGTTTGCCATAGGTTCTATTTTCCACTGTCCACATTACAGGGGGCTCACGTTTAAGGGGGTGATAGACATTCAAGTTGTTGATGCATTTGAATCCACTTGCTAATTGGCGCTGATTGTCAAGGAGCTACATGAAACATTCCAAAGACCTTTGGACAGATGTACATTGAGGAAGATTCAGAAGGACCAAATGGAAGCAAATAGGATTAGCTCAGAATGTCAACTGGATTAGCATGAATGAGTTAGGCCAAAGGGCCTGTTCTATGCTGTTCTTCTCTATGACATCAAGACATACTGAGGTAATTTGCAAGCTTGTTGGGGTTTATAACCTGCTAAGTCCTGTGCCAAAACTACGGATGTTTTTTTTTTAAATTGCCGAAATATACTTTACTCATGGCATTTCTTTACAATGGAAGGCCAAGTTTCGAGCAGTTCAAAGGGCGCCTTTCACTGAGTTGATGGTCTTCCAGGTTAATGGATGTTTGTCTCAAGATTCTCTGGGAATAGCTCATACTGTAGTTCACAGATTCCTCTGTTTTGACGCTTCTCAGGGTGAAGCTCCTCATTGGTTTCCAGACCTTTGTAAAGTCACTGTTCATGAAGAGGTGAATGATACTCTCATCTACAGCACAGCCATCATGTGTGGTATATGGCAGGACTGATACACTGAATACGCCAAGAACGTTCAGACAGGGTGAACCCTTTCACTGCCGGCCAACCAACATCTTGATGCTTGTTTGTGAGTTCAGCCGAAACATTTCGACCACGGAAAGTTCATGCAGTGATGTCCAACAGAATAGAGCATGGTGTGATGCAGGGAAAGGCACAGCCCTTACATCATTGATGACAGGCTGAAACTCAGCACATAATGACCCTTCATGTCTGCATATTCAACAACTACACATAGTTTGATGTAGCTTCACACAAAGGTGATGGCAAGGATGAGAGTTCTGATAAGTGCATGACACAAATGTGCTGGAGAAACTCAGCAGGTCATGCAGCATTCATCATAAGAAAAGGGTAACCAACTTTTCAGGCCTGGGCCCTTCATCAGGCCTATGCAAAAACCGACAGGTGTGAGAGAAATGCAGGGAGCAACTATAAGTCTGTTTCTCTACCTTGCCTTTTTCAGTGAGAGGATGGCAAGTGAAAAACCTGCTCAAGACCCCATTTCAAGAAGGGTTTTGAGTTTCGAGTTCAGCCTGTTCAAAATCTCTGCAACGGCTGGTTATTCTCTTTCTCCTGAAATAGGGGGAAAGAAGAACTCTTTGCGGTAACCTGGATGAAGGCACGTTTCTTCGGAAAGACACTTCTGTGCTGATTGAAGGAAATCAGTTTGCATATCCGACAAATAACAAACCTCTCTCTGCACCCACCAAAGACTTCCTGTCTGGTAACAAGTTAAGGCACCAGAGCCTGTTGAATGTAATGACTGATTCTGTGCACAGTACTGAAAACTGCCTGATACCTGTAAATTTGGTGAAATGAACTGTAAATGAATGGACAGTGAAAAAGAACCACTTTCACTCATACACACACACACACACACACACACACACACACACACACACACACACACACACACACACACACACACACACACGTGCGCGTAGAATTAGGAGGGGATTAAGTTAAATATCAATAGTGATAAGTTAAATATGGATCTTATTATTCTGTATTAAGAAAAAAAACCAATTTAAGTAGCCATTGTCTTGGTGAATTTCTGTAGCTGCTGGTTTTTGAGTCCTTAGGGCTCGTAACAGTGGGCAAGCTTGTCTGACTCTGTTCACCGAGGAGACTGGGCAGGCCTGTCTGACCTTCCTGATAGAAGGGAATGGGCAGGCTGATTGACCTCCCTGACAGAGGAGAGTGGGCAGGCCTGTCTGACTCTGTCCACTGAGGAGAGTGGGCAGGCCTGTCTGACTCTGTCCACTGAGGAGAGTGGGCAGACCTGTCAGACTCTGTCCACCGAGGTGAGTGGGCAGGCCTATCTGACCTTGTTGACAGAAGGGAGTGGGCAGGCTGATTGACCTCCCCGACAGAGGAGAGTGGGCAGGCCTGTCTGACTCTGTCCACTGAGGAGAGTGGGCAGGCCTGTCTGACTCTGTCCACTGAGTAGAGTGGGCAGGCCTGTCTGACTCTGTCCACCGAGGTGAGTGGGCAGGCCTATCTGACGTTGCTGACAGAAGGAAGTGGGCAGGCTGTTTTACCTTCCCGACAGAGGAGAGTTGGCAGGCCTATCTGACCCAACAGATGAGAGGGGTAGGTTTGTCTGACCTTCCCGGCAGAGGAGAGTGGGGAGGCCTGTCCAACCTTCCCTGCAGAGGAAAGTGGGGAGGCCTGTCCGACCTTCCCCGCAGAGAAGAGTGGGGATGCCTGTCTGACCTTCCCCTCAGAGGAGGGTGGGGAGGCCTGTCCAACCTTCCCCGCAGAGGATAGAGGGGAGGCCTATCCGACCTTCCCCACAGAGGAGAGTTGACAGACCTGCCTGACCTTCCAACTGATGAGAGGGGTAGGTTTGTCTGACCTTCCCGGCAGAGGAGAGTGGGGAGACCTGTCTGACCTTCCCCTCAGAGGAGAGTGGGGAGGCCTGTCCAACCTTCCCCGCAGAGGATAGAGGGGAGGCCTATCTGACCTTCCCCGCAGAGGAGAGTTGACAGACTTGTCTGACCTTCCAACAGATGAGAGGGGTAGGTTTGTCTGTCCTTCCCAGCAGAGGAGAGTGGGGAGACCTGTCTGACCTTTCCTGCAGAGGAGAGTGGGGAGGCCTGTTCGACCTTCCCCGCAGAGGAGAGTGGGGAGGCTTGTCTGTCCTTCCCCGATGAGGAGAGTGGGGAGGCCTGTCCGACCTTCGCCGCAGAGGAGAGAGAGAAGGCCTGTCCAACCTTCCCCGCAGAGGAGAGTGGGGAGGCCTGTCCGACTTTCGCCGCAGAGGAGAGAGGGGAGGCCAGTCCGACATTCCTTGCAGAGGAGAGTGGCGAGGCCTGTCCGACCTTTCCCCCAGAAGAGAGTGGGGAGGCCTATTTGACCATCCTGGCCACACTTACAGTATGCAGTCCATATCGAGTGTTGGTGACCAATTCACAGTCCCGTTTCCAAAGTTCATTTTGGAGAGCACATCTATCATGTGCATGTGTAATAGCCTGAAAAGGACCTCATCTTCATCCAAGGTGACTTGTCCACCCCCTGTCCTTGCACACGTTTCTCTGGGCTGAACTTTGCCAAAATAATGACACATACTTTAGGGGTGAGGAGCGATGGGCCAACTGGCCCTTTTAATGGTGTGCTGCTCTTCCTCACAATTGATAGACAAAGAGTCTTCAGTTCATGCATTATCAGTGGTCCATGAAAATTGTCAGTACACTTGGGACTCTGTTAAACATTGAAGTAAGATGAGACATCACATCAAATACCCTCTGTGGGAAGGACAGACAGGCCTGCCCACTCTCAGAAATTGGGAATGTGTCAGATGCAAGTGCTCAGTAAGATTCAAGTCCCACTGATTTTCCGCTGCTGTCACCCTCTTCTCGACAGAGGATGCAAACCAGCCCAAGCCACGCGGCCCATGAGCCCGTGTCTCCCAGTTACACTCAATTAACCTACAACCCTTGAAGGGCGGGAGGAAACCAGAGCACCTGGAGGAAACCCACGCAGTCTCGGAGAGAACGTACAAACTCCTTGCAGACGGCACCGGAATTGAACCCGTGTCGCTGGTGCCATAACAGCGTCCTGCCACTATACTAAACTGCTGGCCTGTCCTAGAGCCTCCTTCAGTCAGAGAAAAAGAAGCAAAAGTTCCCCAGAGACCCAGGAATCCACGGATTCACCTCCAGCACTCCCACAGCCTCTGCAACCACACTAGAGCATAGCTGAAGGAGATGGAAGCAGATTTTCACCAAGAAAAGTTGGAAAAGTCCTTGTAAAGAGACAATTGCATGGCTCTGTGGATCAAAGAGAGGGCCAGAAGAAGTTCCAT
This sequence comes from Narcine bancroftii, assembly GCF_036971445.1. Taxonomy (NCBI): domain Eukaryota; kingdom Metazoa; phylum Chordata; class Chondrichthyes; order Torpediniformes; family Narcinidae; genus Narcine; species Narcine bancroftii. The sequence goes on along the minus strand of NC_091474.1, from coordinate 219,480,255 downwards.
GATTCTATGCTAATAATGTTTCAATAAATTGGTTACGGTCTTATTCATATGGACTACTTAATAATGGCAAGTGCGCAGAAGAGAACAAAAACAATGATGGGACGATATTATCCTAAGACTAATCATTGTGAGTCTCCACTTGAAATGAGCAACTTTCTTTGACTTGAAGAATGAATTTGATTGCTTTTGACTGACTATGGCTTCGCTGCTCGGGGTTTGAGATTTCCTGGCAACCTGGCAAATGAGAACAGCAGAGTCTTTTACAAATAATGCATAATTAGTTTCAAGCTGTCAACCAAAATTTTGTGCAACCATTCCAATCAGCAAAAAAAAGTGAACTCATCAGTCAATCTCTGCACTTTACCCAATCCCTCCAGTTGATCACAGAGTAAAAGAAGCAGACCTAGAGTCTTGGATGTATTTTATTTTAGCTGTATCCTCTTCAGGAAAGTAATCCTTAGTCATTTCACAGGCAAACTCGTCCCCACCCTCCCCTCTCTTTGACAAAATACTGTAGCACTGCAAATCTGCTCCCAAATCAAAGCAGAATTTGATTTAAATTGCTTTTGGCAACCTGTGCAATTGTAGAAAAGAATAAATGTTTATCCTACCTTGTCTGCCCCAGAAGAGCGCTCTACAGCATGGAAACAGGCCCTTCAGTCAAACTTGTATGTGCTGAACAAGCTGGTCCCATTTGATTCAGTCATATTATTTTCCCATCTATGTACCTAATTGAAATGTCATTTGAATGTTACAATTGTCCCGATTTCTACTCCTTCCTCTGGCAGCAAATTCTATAACTGCCCTCTGTGTGAAGATGTCCTTCAGATATCTTTTGAATCTTCCCTCTCACCTTAATTCTTTGCTTTTTTAGTTTTAGATTCCCTAACCTGAAAAACAAAACAAAAAAAAAGCCTCTGTTTAGCTATGCCCCCATGATTTTATAAACCTTCATAGGACTCTCATTGAGCCTTCAATGTTGCGGAGAAAAAGGTCCACCTAATCCATTCTCTCCTGATCATTCAAGCCGACAAGTCCCGGCAATATTCTTCTGAGTTTTGTACTACCAACCAACCACAATCAGATAGAGAATCATAATTAACAGGCTTTAATCACCTTAAAGTATCAGCACAACTTGCATGTTACTGGCCTGGTTCCAAGGCAGGTACTGAGGGAGGGGTTTGGATGTAACAGCCTTTATGGGAATATCTGGGAAGGAGGAGTCACAGGTTCAGGGGGCGGGCCAGCCCATACAGTACAGATATACATCTATATATATAGATATATACCAGAGGCCACGGTTTGAGATTGAAAGGGAAAAATGATAAGGGGAATATGAGGGGAAATTTCTTCATGCAATGGGTGGTTGGGATGTGGAATAAGCTTCCGGCGGAGGTGGTTGAAGCAGGAACGTTATTTACATTTAAGGGAAGACTGGATAATTTACATGGAGGGGAGAGGATTGGAGGGGTATGGACCAGGTCCTGGTCAGTGGGACCAGGAGGGTGGGGATTTGTTCCGGCATGGACTAGTAGGGCCAAACTGGCCTGTTCTGTGCTGTATATGGTTATATGGTTATATATGATAGCACCACAAATCACTTTCTAGTGATTTTCCAAGTACAGAATCCAGTTGATCCAGATGGCCACACTTTTCTGCTGGTCCACAGTCAATCAGCTGGACATGCTTGGTGCCAGTCTCATTATGTAGCTACAGCTTCATCATTTCTCTTCCCACACCCATACCTTTACCTCTGGCTTCTGCCAAGGATCTAAACCTGGCATCCACCTATTTTTCATCTTCATGTTAGCCCGTCAAGGCATTAGATTCCACACGTACTCTGATACGCAGTTTATATCACCACCATCTCTCTTTACAACTCCACTGTATCCAAAAAGATGGTTTTAAAACCACCAGGTTATAATGGGATCTGATGCACAATGCCTTGTCAGTCACACCACAATGTGAAAGGAATTAAGAAAGATAAGCAAAACAAAAACTAACCCTGTATCTTGGATGAAGACCCCAACTTGCAAGAATGCCTGCAGGATCAGGTGGTGATTATTCCCATCAGCTGGCAGAAACCATAAGGGCCGGTTGGATGAAGGCGATTACAGAAAGTTAGTGGATAAACATGTTTCCTGAGGGAGGAATTGACCTCCTTAAAGTGGAGATTTTCAACAGCAAAGCCTGCCGGCCTAGAGTTGTCCATAAAATTATTTTCTCTTCCATCAAATGTATGCTGAGGCTTCACTGGCTGTGAGGCAAGTTGCCAAGTATAAATTCAAGCACATGGGCAAAGATCAGATTAGGTATTATTTATTGACATGAAATGAAAAGGAAATGGAATGTTACATGAAGTTGCCTTTAGTTTGCCAAGATTCACCATTAGTATTGCCTGGCACCCTTTACTGTCAGATAAAGAGAAGCAAAAGGGAGTCCCCTCAGAGTCACTGAGTCTCCATGGATCCATCACCGGTCAGATTCCAAAACGCAGATTCCTACCCTCACAAGATCCAAAGTGTACTGTTAAAGACATGTAAGAAAGTGAATGAATCTTGCTGTAAGAGAGGAATCCGATCAGTCACTGAGAGAGATTTCACATCTCTTTAAATGCCTAAGACAGGAGCTGTATTTAATTTTAATGCAGGCAAATTTCAACATAGATTGTAAATATTAAATCAAAGTGAGTGACCTTTATCCGAAATGAGCACATTTACTGGGACTTGTGCCAATAATTTTGCTCATACTCTAGCTTTCTGATTTAAATCAGTATTTCAGTCAAACAATTTGTCCTGTGGCAATGTATAACATTGTGAACTCATTTATCGATAGTTTCAATGGCCACTGCTTCAAGTTTACTTTTACATTAAGGATGCAGTACCGAAGCAGCCTCTTCACCTCAAATAGTCTGCAATGTGTGCATGGTGCTACTCAGCAATATTTGCTCAGAATACAGAAAGGAGAAATTATTGGCATGGATTGTCACTCTTCATTACTTCCTAGCAGAGCTTATGGAAAAGCTCGAAGGACAAAAATGACGGTCATGAATATCCTTTTACAGTTTGTACAATATGTACACAGATGTTACCTGTGGGCTTCAGCAGACATCATGTCTTAAATAAAAATGTCCCATCCTCCTTGTATTGAAATGATAGATGCTTCCTTTTAATGTCTTTATATTCACTTTGCAATAAACATCTATCAGGGAAATCATTCTGATTGCATTGACAATGTCATTATAAATAACAAGCAGGACATATAATCCTCTCTCATAGCCATCTTTCAGATAAACTATGTTCTAATAATGTATAGAACATTTTCTTCCCATTATTATACTTGACAGATAATACATCTTTGAAGAATCATTGGGTGACATGTCCTTCTGAGGTAACAGTTAGTGGTGGAGGGATTAATTTCACTTAGTTTCTATTTCTAGAATCACAAAAGGTTAGTTTGCAAGTGCAGCAGGCTATCAAGAAGGCAAATGGAACGTTGACCATGGCTCGAGGGATTGAGCTTAGGATCAGCTGCAACTGTACAAGGCTGCATCTGGAGTACTGCATACAGTTCTGGTCTCCTGACTTGAGGAAGGATGTATTGGCTTTGGAGGTGGTGCAGAGAAGGTTCATCAAGCTGATTCCAGAGATGAGGTGGTCAGCCTCTATGAGGAGATATTGAGTCGTCTGGGACTGTGCTCATTGGAATTTAGGAATCTTGTAGAAACATATAAAATTGGCTGTTCTCATTGATGGGGGAGACCAGAACTAGGGGACGTAGCCTCAAGATTCAGGGTAATAGATTTAGGATGGAGAAGAGGAGGAACTTCTTTTCCTAGAGAGTGATGAATCTAAGATGATAGATTTTTAGATAGTAGGGGAATTAAGGGATATGAGGAAAAGGCAGTAGGTGGAGTTGAGTCGACCATCAGATCAGCCATGATCTCATTGAATTGTGGAGCAGGCTTGACGGGCCGGATGGTCTACTCCTGCTTCTATTTCTTAGGTTTTGATGTTCTTATGTTCTTCACATTGTCTCTGTGCTGCCCTACCAAATTGTCCTAAGGGACAAGTGCTGCAGCATTTTTGCATCTGATTTCCAGCTAATACCAATGTTGCTATTGTTTACTGAACACTTCAATCTGTGCAGTTGCTGGGAAAATGGAAGGCCTTTGTTAAAACTAGCTTTCACCTTTCATCATCTATCAAGGCAGATTTCCTTCTAAATGTTCCCTCTTTTAGATTTCTTATCTTCAACTTGCTTCTGTTTGTGTGCAATTGATGACCAAGTGAATCTTTCTAATGGAATTTCTGACTTCATATGGAAAGACCACAGTTTTTCCTGGTTGGCAGCAGAATATTGAGCACCATCACGCTGAACACTGGTGCACCTCAGGGCTGTGTGCTCAGACCATTCCTGTTCACGCTACTGACCCATGACTGATTCGCCAGATTCAACTCCAACAGTCTCAACAAGTTTGCAGATAGCACAACAGTGACTGGCCTCATCAGATACAACAATGAGAAGAGATTGTAAATCTTGTGAAATTATGCGAGAGTAACAACCTGAGTCTCAACATGGATGAGATGAAGCAGATGATCATAGACTTCAGGAGGACCTGGAACAACCACCCTCCACTACACATCAACAACTTTGTAGTAGAGAGAGTGGAAGGCACTAAGTTTCTTGGAGTTCACTTAACAAGTGACTTATCGTGGACACACAACATCTCCTTACTTGTCAGGATGGTGCAACAGCGACTCTGAGAAGAATGAAATGGGCAAAGCTACCAGCCACCGTTATGTCAACCGAGAGTGTCCTGGCTGGCTGCATCTTGGAGTTGCTGCAGAGAAATGGATTGGAGATTAAGGGAGGCAGAGAGATCACTGGAGTCTCCCTCCCCCCATTGATGTGATCTACCAGGATCATTGTCTGAAGAGAGTCTTCAAAATCATCAAGGACCCCTTCCACCCTGCACACAGCTGCTCTCATCAGGGAAGAGATACAAGAGTATCAGAGCCAGCCCCACCAGGCTGAGGAAAAGCTTCTTCCCAGAGGCAGTGAAAATGCTGAATGACCAAAGGAACTGCTCACACTAGCTATCTGAGACTCTCATTTGTACAGAACATTAAGTATTTATTTATTTTTATAGATATATTATTTGTCCTGAATATGTATTATTTTTCTGTATATATGTTATGTCTGGTCTTGTGTCTGAATGATTTTGTACCGAGGACCATAGAACGCTGTTTTGTCGGGTTGTACTCGTGCAATCAGATGACAATAAACTTGACTTGATTTGACAAATTCTCTAATAACTTTCAGCAAACTGAAATTTTTCACAAACTAAACTGAAATTTAGACATACAGCAAGGTAATAAGTCCTTCTGGCCCACAAGCCCATGCTGACCAATTACACCTAATTAACCTACAACCTGGTACGATTTGAAAGGTGGGAGGAAACAGAAACAGACACAAATATAACATACAAACTCCTTACAGAGAGCGCCTGTATATCAACTTTTGACTAATGAGGAGGTGTGAGTTCAGGATATGTTGCTGTTTAATTGGATGCCAAGGAATTTTGTGGTCCCCACACCCTCTCTATGACGGAGCTTTTGATATGTATTATGGAGTGGTCCTTTATCCTCCTGAAGTTCATTCCTTTGTATGTTTATGTTGAGACTCAGGTTGTTATTCTTACACCACTGTACAACCCTTTCAATTTCCTCTCTGTAAGGAAGTGATGAGTGTACCAGATAAAAGAAAAATGGTGAGTAGATGGGAATATTTCTACCAGCTACAATGTAATTCTGCCACCAGTCACATCTTTCTGTCTCCACTGCTCTCTACTTCCTGCAGTTACACGTTTGCTTTCATGACTCCCTGGTCCAACCATCCTCCATTATCTATCCCTCATTTTCCCAGGTACTTGCAACCAATTTTCTTGCAAATGTCAGAAGTCCAAGACTTGTCCCTACACTTCTGCCCTCACCACCATCCATGGGATGAGAGGCAGAGACTCCCATGCACCTCCTCCAACCTCATCTCAATGCGGACTCCACTGTATTGGTGACGCTAAGCATAAATCAGGTGCCAGCTTCGTCGAAGACATGCACTCTGTCCACAATGGCCATCTCATCCTCATGGTTGCAAGCCATTTAACTCATCTCCCCATTCCCATGCCAACCTGTCTCTCCTCCACCTCCTCTACTGCCAGAGTGAGGCCAAATGCAAATTAGAAGAACAGCACCTCGTCTGCTGCCTGTGTAGTACCCAATGGCACAATCATTGAATTCTCTAATTTCATGCAACCCACGCTTCTTTCACTCTCTTCTGATCAATGCAGGACAACCCACACAACTCTTGTTTCACTGTATTCTTGCAGTTTCTTTCTCCTCCCCCACTGGTTCCATCTTTCTCCTCCCCCACTGTTTCCATCTGTCGATCAGCCACACATACCTTCTAGTGCATCCTCTCCTTTCATCCCTCCTGTCCTCACCTGTGCACCATCCCTCCCTCATCTCATTCCTCTCATCACTTTCCTTTCTTCGCAAGTTCCATCATCTGCAGTTGCTTGTTGTCTTGACATCACCTCCCAGCCTCTGACACTATCTGCTATTTTGCCTTGATGAAGGGCTCAGACCTGAAACATTGACTACACCCCTTTGTTCCTATAGATGCTATGTGACGTGTTGAGTTTCTACAGCAGTTTTGTGTATTGTCCTGCAACCACAGCGTCTGTAGATTTTCCTGTTTAACTATCTCTACCTGACCCCTCCTGCCTCCATCTGTTCATCAACCACCTGGATCCACCCACTACTTGCCAGCATCTGCCTCACCCCCTCCCTCTCACCTTTTTATACTCTCTCTCTCTCTCTCTCTCTCTCTCTCTCTCTCTCTCTCTCTCTACCCTTTACAGTACACTCTCAGGCCTGATGCAGTGTCTCTACTATCCCATTGTTTCCACAGCGCTGCCTGATCCACCCTTCGTTCAGCAGGCTGTTACTTTTTTTTGCTCCAGACTGCACCCATGTTGGTTTGAAACAAATATAAAGAAGTGCAAATCACATGAGATTGCTAATCTTAATGCAAACTATTGGTAGAATTCGGACACATTTTCAAGTCATGGCTACAAATAATTTAAACTTGAAAATAAAGCTTTTAAATTGATCCATACAACCCTAGTGCAGGAAATTTGACTCATTCATGATCTGAAATCTATTTTGAATCATTATCTCCAGCAGCATTCTAGACAGAGGAAGACTCGGGCTCCACGAATCAAGAGTGTACTTATTTCACTACTTGAAACAATTTAAAATGGAACAGTAACATATTGATTCAGCTGTTGAACCTGCTGCCAGAGATCTGGACCATTGATCCAGAGGTAAAAATTCAAATCCTACTGTGGTAAATGGGGAATAAAAATTAAATCTTATAAAATGTAAATCACAGTAAAAGAAACCATTGGCTTAAAATACTGTACATCCAATTCACTAATGTCTCTCCGGGAAAGGCAATTTGCCAGCTTTATGCAGTCCACCCTCTATCCTGCTCCAGATTCACCAACGAAATAGAGCACTATCTGCCTTACCAACTCAGGAGCAATTAGGAATGGAAAATATATGGGGCGGCACGGTTAGTGTAATGGCATTGCAGCACCAGCGATCCGGATTGGCATCCGGTGTTGTCTGCAAGTTCTCCCCATGTTCACGTGGGTTTCCTCTGGGTGCTCCAACTTCCTCCAACATTCCAAAGAGTTATGAGGTTAACTGCGTAGAAGATCTCCCAGTGGCCACCCATTTCAATTCCCCATCGCATTCCCCTGCTGACAGGTCTGTCCATGATCTCATGCACTGCCAGAGCTCATGTGCTGTTCTGGTTACCGTGCTGTATCTCTTAAATTAAAACATGCTGTCATGGTCAATTCCAAATATAAATAAAAAAAGTGACGTGTATTTAGCTCCATAAGGGCAAGTTAAAGTCATTAAATTCCCTTGTAAAATGACAGCAACTTGACATGAGAAAAAGAAATCTTCTTACAGGATATTTATTGCCTAATCCAGAGAGCACATTTGAGGAAAGTGACCATTAAAAGTGATTGCAGCATCTTCCTTGTATTGTATAAAGAAAGAGCACTGAATAAACAGACCTGCAATTGTGTTTCTTGGCTGATTTGAGAACCTCATAACGATAGGAGAAAGTTTCAGCTAACTGTTTGTGTAATGGCCTTCAATCACAGACATCTCTGGATTTTACTGATATTCACCAATTCCAGTTGGCAGGGATGCAGGAGGGTGTGTTGATTTTCTTGCAAAACATTGACAAGCTGATGCTAGGATTAAAATGGTAATTGTCAGATTAATTTGTTTGATGTTACCACCAAGAGCATTAACTCGATAGTGTTGAATTAAGTATATTCTGTATGGCGGAATATGACATTATAGGTTATGACACTGTTCCATGAGCAGGAGGCACATTTTATGAATTGTTCTACAAAGCAGAAAATAATTGAGGAATCCCTTGAAACTAGTAATTGCAGCCACAATCCCTGCTTTCAAGATGCTTATCTCTTTTATCACTGGTTAAAGTTACCATAAGCCAATTTCCCCAATATGCCTTGTACATCTGCTCGAGTACAGTAAAATCCCTGTAATCTGGAATTCAAGTAAACTGCAGCATCAAGCACCAGCAAAACAATTGCAGAAAAAAAATAGGTTAAAAAATTTAAAGTTTAAAATTGGTGCCCTGGCCCCCAGTAATTAGTTCACCAAGCTACCAGAAAACTCACTTATCCGGCATCTACAATTTCCCCATAGGTGCTGGATACTGGGGGGGTTTTACTGTACCAAACAAAATTGCTTTTGTTTTGGATTATAGATTTAAATTAGTTTATTACATCAAACAAAATATGACGAGAATTGCCATCATAACGTATATAAGCCAAATTTAGAGTTCCCAATCAGAATCAGAATCAAGATTTATTGCATGAACGTATCATGAAATTTGGTGCCTTGTGGCAGCATCACTGTGCAAACATACATATTATAGCCATCTTACACATTATATATTAAAATTATTATCAATAATAGTGCATGAAAAGTAAGGCAGTGCCTTTTATTCTTGATTATTTAAGAATCCAATGCCAGTGGGGAAGAAGCTGCTCTTGTACTGCTAAGAGCTCATCTTTAGGCTCCTGCACCTTTAACCCAATGGTAGAGGAGTGAAGAGAACATGGCCTGGGTGGTGGGGGTCTTTGAGAATAGAGGCTGCTTTTTTAAGACACTGCCTTATGTTGATGTCCTCGATGGAGGTGCTTGTGACATCGTAGGCAGAGCCAACAATTCTCTAGAGTTTATTCTTGTCCTAAGAATTGGCGCTTCCATACCAGGTAGTGATGCAACCAGCCAGAATGCTCTCCACAGTACACCTGTAGAAGTTTACTAGAGTCTTTGGTGACATACTGAACCACTTCAGACACCTCACAAAGTATAGCCACTGACGAGCCTACTTTGTGATTGGATCAACGTGGAGGTTCCAGGACAGATCCTCAGAGATGTTGACACCCAGGAATTTGAAGTTCTTGACCCTCTCCACCACTGAGCCCTCAAAGAGAACAGGGTCCTGTTCCCCTGATTTCCTCCTGAAGTCCAAAATAATCTCCTTGTTTTGTTGATGTTGAGTGCAAGATTGCTGTCATTACACCATTCAACAAGCTGAACTATCTCCCTCATTGCCGTTTGTGATTCTGCATCATTGGGAAACTTGTATATGGAATTGGGATTGTGCCTGGCCCACTCATTCTTGGGGTGCCCCTGTGTTGATGATCAGTGAGGAGGAGACGCTATTCCCAATTCGTACTGACTGTGGTCTTCCAATGAGAAAGTCAAGGATCCAGTTGTAGTGTGGGTTTCAGAGTCCTAGAGTTTATGGCTTCTTGACCAGCACTGAGGGAATAATAGTATTGAAGGGCGAGCTGTAGTCTATGAAAAACAGTCGTATGTATGAATTGCTGTTTTTGAGGTGATCTAGGGCTGAGTGGAAGCCAGCGATATTGCATCTGCTGTGGAGCGATTGTGACGATAAGCAAATTGTAGTGGGTACAGATTTTTACTTAGGTACAATGTTAATTCTGGCCATGACCAGCCTATCAAAACATTTTATCATAGTAGAAGTTAGTGCTACTGGACGTTAGTCATTAAGGCAGCCCATACTACTCTTCTTGGGTACTGGGATGATTGATGCCCTTTTGAAGCTGGTGAGAATTTCTGCCTGCCACAGTGAGATTTAGAAAAGGTACATGAACACTTCAGCTAGTTGGTTGGTGCAAATTTTCAGTATCCTGCCAGGTACACCATCCCGGCCTGAAGGTTCACCCTCTTGAATGATGTTCTGATGTCGCCCTCAGGTGACAGATATCGCCTGGTCCTCAGCCTTTTCAGTAGGCACTATTTTGTTCTTCTTCTCAAAGCGGGCATAGAAGGTGTTCAGCTCATTGGTAGCAAAGCATCACAGCTATCTAGAGTGTTTACCTTCGCTTTGTAGACTGGAATGGCCTGCGCTCCTTGCCAATGCTGGCATGCATCTGTCTCTAGTTTCCTTCGGAATTGCACTTTGCTTCGGAGATGGCCTTCCACAGGTCATTCCTGGACTTCTTGTAAAGATCTCAATCTGCGGCCTTAAACACCCTTGTTTTTGCCCTCAGCAGCTTGCAGATTCTCTGATTTATCCAGGGCTTCTGGTTGGGCAATATCCGGTATTTGCGTTTGGGCACACACTCATTGTGTCATCAACCAAAGTCATGCCAGCCAGGTTGGTTTAGGAGCCGTATTGGTCAGCAGGTCTTGATGAAGTCAGTGACACCTGCTGCATATTCATTCAACTCTATGGATGAGTTCTTCAATACGTTCCAGTCTTGCAGATGCTTCTTCCCCTCTCTTGACCACATTTTCACCATCTTCACCACTGGTGCTTGTCACGATAATGAATATGTATGAGATGTACCGGAAATCACGTGGTATGAGAGAGAGAGATAAGAACACAAGCAGGAGAACAAAGGAAACCGGAGAATAAAAAGACACTAAGAAGTTTACCTGATAAACTTGTGTTTAATGTTTTATTAACTTCACATTTCGGGCCACAAATGTGACATTGGCGACGCGGATGAAAGAAGCTTGAAGAAAATTAAAGACTAAACAAGATTACAGAGGATTACAGACAACTTCAAGGTGATAAGAATTTTCTCTGTGACTCAGTACTTTTGGGGCTGGAATATTTCCTTATGGCTGGTGCAGACGGTGACTTTCTAACACATAGTGGAATTGCTCATTTTGACCCGACTGGTGATGCAAGCACTGTAAGTGTGAAGTGGAAGGCATGGCTGGAAGAATTTGAATCCTATGCCGACAGTCGTGGCCTATTTCTAGATATCGGTACAGTTGAACAAAAAGCGCAGAGAAGGGCGTTACTTCTTTTCACTTCAGGACCCTCAGTTCGGGAAACATTTAAAATACTTTTGAATACTGGAAGAAAGGATGAGTACCGGAAAGCGGAAGATGCATTAAATGCACACTATGTAGTGACACCGAATGCTACATTTCAACGCCATTTGTTTCGGAGAACAAGACAAGAAGATGGCCAGACAATTGCTCAGTACGTGACGAGATTACGCCAGCTAGCTGTTGGATGCAATTACATGCCAGCTGATTTGGACAACCAATTATTGGATCAAGTCGTACAGCACTGCAGATCAGATAAACTCAGAATTCGTCTACTGGAAAGAGGGAGTGAGTTGGAACTCACCGATGCTTTAACCATTGCTGCTGCATTAGAGGCTGTTGAAGGGCAATTTCATACCATGACCCTGAAAGACAACTCAAGCCAGCAAATTAAGAGGCTCTCACATCGCCATAACCAGCCAAGATATATGCCGACACATGACGTGGAGTGTTATCGATGTGGAAACCGAGGTCACTTTGGAAAAGACCCATATTGCCCGGCCAAAGGCAAAGTTTGCAGAAAGTGTGGAGGTAAGGACCACTTTGCAAAGAAGTGCAAAAGCAAGTCCAATGCAGACCAGAAGAGGAAGAATACAACTTCCAAAGGCAAAGCCTGGAGGAAAGGAAAGTATCCTGGAAAGAAAGATACCATTCGCCAGATAGACGGTGACGATGATGATACCCAGGAGGAACAGAGTTGTTACCAATTTACGTTGAATAAAGTACATCATGAGAAGGTCCCAGTGATCATTGGTGGAGTGACAGTGCAGGTCATTGTAGACTCAGGCAGTGACAGTAATGTGATTGATCGACATTTATGGGAGAAGTTGAAAAGGAAAAAGATTATCTGTACCTCACAGAAATGTTCCAAGAAACTGTATCCATACACAGCAACCAAACCATTGCAGACCATTGGATGTTTTACTGCAACTGTTGAAGCTGGAGATAAGTACACCGAAGCAGAGTTTATGGTCATAGAAGAGAGGGGAGAACCATTGCTGAGTAGAAGCACAGTGCAAGACCTGGCAATACTTCATATTGGAGCTTGTGTCAATTCAATTCAGTCATACGAGGATATGAAGCAAGAATTCCCCGCAGTCTTCCAAGGAGTAGGAAAGCTAAAAGGTCGACAATTGAAGCTAGTGGTAGACGAAACGGTCAAACCCAAGGCACAACCAATGCGCCGAACTCCGTTTGGACTTCGTGGGAAAGTCGAAGCCAAAATTAAAGAATTGATGGAGCAAGACATTATTGAACCGGTGGAACATTCGACACAATGGGTCAGTCCCGTAGTGATTGTGCCCAAACCAAAGGGTGACATAAGACTATGTGTTGACATGAGAATGGCCAATGAAGCTATAATTAGAGAACGACATCCTATACCAACAGTGGAGGAAATACTTCAAGAACTAACTACCAGCAAGATATTCTCAAAAATTGATCTGAAATGGGACTATCATCAATTAGAGCTGGATCCAGGTTCCCAAGATGTAACTACATTTGTGACTCACTGTGGATTGTATCGTTACAAGAGACTATCATTTGGAATTAATGCAGCTTCGGAGATCTACCAGTATGAAATCCATCGAGTGATTCAAGGCATTCCTGGAGTTGCCAACATTTCTGACGACATCATAGTCCATGCACCAATGAAGGAAGAGCATGACAAACGGTTGAGGCGTGTACTATCTAGGCTACAGGAGGCAGGCCTTACCGTGAATGGAAACAAGTGCCAGTTCGGTGTGTCAGAAATGGACTTCATGGGACACAGACTTACACGGAAAGGACTAAACCCTGCAGAGGCCAAGGTGAAAGCTATTGCAGATGCACGTGCACCTCAGAACGCAACAGAGGTGAGGAGTTTCCTAGGATTGGTCAATTTTTGTGCAAAGTTCATTCCTAATTTTGCTACAGTGGCAGAACCACTAAGGAAACTAACCAGGAAAGGAGTACCATTTCATTTTGAATCTGAGCAGAAGAAAGCGTTCACAGCGCTGAAGCAAAGCCTGACAGATGCAAAAACTCTTGGATATTGCGATCCGGCGGCATCAACCAAAGTCATAGCGGATGCCAGCCAGGTTGGTTTAGGAGCCGTGTTGGTCCAGATGCATGATGGAGGACCAAGAATCATTACCTATGCCAGCAGATCATTATCAGATGTGGAAAGAAGATACTCTCAGACAGAGAAAGAAGCACTCGGACTTGTATGGGCCTGAGAGAGGTTCCATGCATATTTATATGGGATTGAATTTGAACTCATCACAGATCATAAGCCATTAGAGGTGATCTATGCACCTAGATCCAAACCATGTGCCAGAATAGAGAGATGGGTACTCAGACTACAACCCTACAAATATAAAGTAATCCACATTGCAGGGAAAGCAAACATTGCTGATCCGCTGTCCAGATTGGTGAAGGATGGTGGTCCACAATCCAAGTCAGAATTGGGAACTGAAACAGAGAGCTTTGTACGCTTCGTAGCTATTCAGGCGACACCAAAAGCTGTGACTATGAAGGAAGTCGAGAGAGAATCCAAATGTGATCCAGAACTCATGGAAGTAAGAGAATGCATACAGAGTGGACAATGGGACAAGTGTACTCACAAGGCTTACATTCCCATTAGAGATGAACTTTGTTGCATCGGACAGTGTGTATTGAGAGGTTGCAGATTGGTGATTCCGCAAAGATTGAGACCGAAGATCGTATCCTTAGCGCATGAAGGACACCTAGGTATTGTTGGTACCAAGCAAAACCTCAGAACCAAGGTATGGTGGCCAAGTTGTGATAAAGACGCAGAGAAATTTGTTAAAACTTGTCACGGATGTCAAATCACAAGTAGGAGTAATCCGCCAGAACTGATCTGGAGTAAGCAACTTCCGACAGGACCATGGATCGACGTAGCTGTTGATTTTCTTGGACCTTTACTGACGGGTGAATCAATTATGGTAGTGATAGATTACTACAGCAGATACTATGAGTACGTGGTGTTGAAGTCCACAACCACTGAAAAAACAATACAAGCGTTAGCAGAGATATTCGCAAGATATGGATTACCTGTTACATTATACTCTGACAATGGTCCACAATTCATTTCAGAGACATTTGCAGAATACATGAGGACCACAGGTATCCACCATCATAAAGTAACTCCGAAATGGCCGCAAGCCAATGGAGAAGTAGAGAGACAAAATCAGTCAATTGAAAAACGATTGAGGATTGCACACGCAGAAGGACAAAATTGGCGAGAAGCATTGCTATCTTATGTGGCTGTCTATCGAGCAACGCCTCATGCAACCACTGGAAAAAGTCCTGCAGAAGCATTTTTTGGGAGAAAAATCTGCACAAAAATGCCAGAAATAAAGGAAATCCGAGACGACCAGGAGATGAGGGACCACGATGCTGAAAAGAAAGGTGCAGCAAAGATTCGAAACGTGGAGCCAAGTACTCAGACATCATGCCAGGAAATAATGTTCTAGTGAGGCATGAAACTGGTGGTAAGCTAGACACACCTTATTACCATCAACCCTATACTGTCGTATCCAGAAGTGGCAGTATGGTGACAGTCAAGTCTCCGACTGGAGTCCTGTATAAGAGAAATGTATCAGGTGTAAAAAGGTACCAGTCCAGAGATACATCGAGCGAAGAGGTTGAAAGGCCAATACGAGATGCTGAAACTGAGAGACCTGATGATGTTCCAGAGGCAGTTACCAGCACTCCTGATGAAGTGACTAGAGCGCCAGAAACACCCGAAGCCATGGTGAGCAGTATTGCCGACGCCGAGAGTGAACAACCGAGAAGCGACGACAATATCGCAGGCAGGCCGAAACGAAACCGGAATGCGCTCAAACGACACGAAGACTTTGTGCCATAGTTTTGATAAGGACTTTGGGACAGTATTTTAATCTTATATCATAAAGTGCATGTATGAGTGCTGTAGGAAGTAAACTTTATGTAGTTGAGTTATAGTATTACCATTAGTTACGATGTTTGTAAGTTTCCGAGAGATATTGGTAAGTGAAGATAAAGTTTATTTCTGATTAAAGGAGGGATGTCATGATAATGAATATGTATTAGATGTACTGGAAATCACGTGGTATGAGAGAGAGAGATAAGAACACAAGCAGGAGAACAAAGGAAACCGGAGAATAAAAAGACACTAAGAAGTTTACCTGATAAACTTGTGTTTAATGTTTTATTAACTTCACATTTCGGGCCACAAATTTGACAGTGCTGTGGTCATCAGTCTCTGCTTCTACACCAGGAGTAGAAGTACACCCAGGTGATCAGACCTGCTGAAGTACAGTCATGGTATGCGTTTTTCAAGGTGGCATAGCAGTGGTCGAATGTGCACGTTCCCCTGGTCTCGCATGTGTCGTGGATCTCCCAGTGGCTACCCATTTCAATTCCCCAATTCATTCCCCTGCTGACATGTCTGTCCATGGTTTTATACACTCCCAGATTGAGACGATCCAAAAATTGGAGGAACAACACCTCATCTTCTGTCTGGGCAACCACCAACCAGATGGAATTAGCATCAACTTTTCTGGTTTCCATTAAAACACCCACCTCCCTACTTCTTCTTCACCAGGTTAACTTTTACCAGCACTGTCTGTTCCTCTCTCTCTCTCTCTCTCTCTCTTCCCTTTCCCCTCTGTGTCCATTCACAGAGACAAAATCAATTCTCACCTTTCCACTTATCATATGCAATTAGCTTTTGGCTGTTAGATCTGGACTCCTCTCCCTCCCATTCCTCTCCCTGAATCTGTAGTATTTCATTAAGATGCCTGCCTGAATTTTGCTCATATCTTGAAGAACGGCTCAGACCCAAAACTTCAGTAATATATCTTTACCTCCGAAGGACGTCGTGAGACCGGCTGAGTTCCTCCAGCGTTTCTGTGTGTTTTCACAAGAATCTCAGCATCTGCAGACTTGTATGCTTCTTCCCAAACTCTTTAACAATAATCAAAATGAATGTTTGGATTCGGCACCGACAGTTGATGGTTTTGTGCAACATTAAGGCCCTGGCCTTTAAGGGCAAAAATTGCAATCTTGTTCAGCTCAAATATGCATAAGATTAACTCCTTTCAAAAGAGGCTCAAAAGAACTAGGACGGCTCCCATTCAGGGTTCAAATTATTTTCTACGTAAAATCCAAGAGAAAGGGCTAAGCCTGAGATGCACCATGTAACCTTCAAGAAAATGAGCAGAGAAGTGGCAATTGAAATACAATGTACACTTTGGTAGAAGAAATAAACAGGCAGACTCTTTTCTAAATGGGGTGAAAATTGAAAATTCCTAGATGCAAATGTTCCTGGGGGTCAACATGCATGATAGCCTGATGGTAAACTTCCATGATGGGATGGTGGTGAAGAAGTCAAATACAATGCTGGCATTCATTTCAAGAGGAATAGAATACAGCAGCAGGGATGCGATGTCGAGACTTTATCAGGAGACCTCTCTTGAAGCATTGAGAGCAGTTTTGAGCTCCTCGTTTAATAAAGGATGAGCTGGAGAAGGTTCAGAGAAGGTTCACTAGGGTGATTTTGGGAATGAAAGGGTTATCATATTAGGAGCGCTTAACAGTTCTTGGCCATTAGAATTATGTCAACATTCTCTTAACTTTTCCAGTTGGTGTATCTTACATATCTGTTTGGCTGCAGCAAGTAAGAATCATGGTGCAACTCTGTTGTACCTGATAATAAACTTATATTGAACATTGATCCCAAATTCCCTTTGAGAAGCTGGTGGTGAGTGGCCTTCTTGAATTCCTGCAGTGCTTCATGTGGAGATCTCCCTGCCATGTTGCTGGGGATTCTGTACCTGTTTTTAACCTTATGGAAATGGTACTACTGACTGTCTTGCTAGTCCATTTAGGTGTCAGCCAGAGGGGACGTGTCTGGTCATGCAGGCCAGACTGGAGAAGAAGGCAGATTTCCTTCCTGAAGGGCATCCTGACCTCAGATGTGGCCTGGGCAGAAATTGCAGATTTTCCCTGTGACCGTGTAGGCTTCCTCCCCAGATATATTTATACTAACCATCAGTATGACATTGATCTTGGCTCTTCCACTGTATGTTTGCACTCATTTCTAAACCTACCCATTTCTAAACCTGCAGGGCTCCATTTGTTAAGAATTAACCTTGATATTACGGTCAAATGCTCTGATGAGGGTGGCGCTGTTGTTGTCTGCTGAACTGACCTCTGTCTTGTATTGGCCAAACATCAGTTCTCATACCTCCATTTGGATTTAAAAAAAAGCCAGTTTTGATTAAGGATCTCTGACCTGAAATTTTAACTCTGCTTTTTTTTCCCCCAGATGTAACTTGTCTTGTTAGTTTCAGCATTTTCTATTTTGATTTTAGATTTTCACTTCATAGAATGTAGAACCTTACAGCACAGTAAATACCCTTCAGGCCATGATGTTGAGCCGACCTATCCCCCCCAAAAACTAAACCCTCCCAACCTCATGACCCTCTATTCTTATTTCATCCAGTTGCCTAAGAGTTTCTTAAATGCCCCTATTGTTCCAGCATCCACCATTCCCAACCATGTCTAGCAATGAATTCCAGCCACCTACAATTCTCTGCATAAAAAGACTTAGTCCTGATGTCTCCCTTAAACTTTCCTTCCTTTACTTTGTATAGATAGCCTCTGATGTTTGCTACTCCTGCTCTCGGAAAAAGGTGCTGGCTATATATACCTTATAAGTGTAGCACCATCAATGATCACTCACAGCCACCAAGTAAGGACCAAAGGTTTTATTGATCTAAAGATCTAAGCGTGCCTCAGCATGCTGCTGGCTCAAGTCCAAGGGCAGGTAGGGGGGAAGAGACTAGGGCTATCGGCCTTTATTAGGGGTCTTGGGGGAGGTTCTACCGGTTTCGCAGGCGAGCCAGCCTGCCCAGCTCAGTGGGGAATGTGACTGCAATACCATGTTCCACCACAAACTGAGCCTGTCATAATCTTGTCTTCTTTGGCTTGGCTTCGCGGACGAAGATTTATGGAGGGGGTAAAAGTCCACGTCAGCTGCAGGCTCGTTTGTGGCTGACAAGTCCGATGCTGGACCTCTACTAAATCAACTCCCATCCTTCTTTTTTCCAAAGAGAAAAGCCTTATCTCTGCTAACCTTGCCTCATTCAGATTTCTGATTTCTGATTTATGGTCAGAGTACATACATAACATCACGTGCAACCCTGAGATTCCTTTTTTAGGTGCGGCAGAATTACTACTGATTGGTAGTGCAAAAATAAACTGTTCACAGCATAAATCATGCAAACAAACAAAGAACTGTAAACAGACAATGAATGTAAACAAACTGACTGTGCAATACAGAGAGAATAAAAAAGAAAATCAATAAAGTGCACAAGTAAGGGTCCTTAAATGTGTCTCTGATTGAGTTTGTTGTTGAGGGGTCTGATGGTGGAGGGGTACCAGCTGTTCCTGAACATGTGGTACCTATACCTCTTTCCTGATAGTAGCAGTGAGAACAGAGAGTGTGCTGGGAGGTGAGGGTCTTTGATGATTGCTGATGCTCTCTGATGCAGCATTCTCTGTAGATGTACTCAGTAGTGGGGAGGGTTTTGCCTGTGATCTCTTTACCTATTGGAGGGCTTTATGTGCAGGAGTATTGGTGCTTCCATCCCAGACTGTGATGCATCCAGTAAGTACACATTCTACCACACCTCTGTAGAAATTTGCCAGGGTTTCCGATGTCATACTAAACCATCGCAAACTCCCGAGGAAATAGAGGAGCTGACATGCTTTCTTCATGATGCCATTGGTGTGTTGGGTCCAGGAAAGATCCTCCAAGATAGTGACTCCCAAGAACTTAAATTTGCTCACCATCTCCCAATGATCACTGGATTGTATACCTCTGGTTTTCCTTTCCTGAAGTCAACAATCAGCTCCTTAGTTTAGGTGACATTGAGTGTAAGGTTGTTGTTGGTTCCACCATTCAATCAAGTTTTCAATCTCCATCTTGTAGGCTGACTCATCCCCCTTTCCTTTATACAACCCACTACCGTGGTATCATGGGCAAATTTGTAGATGATGTTATTATTGTACCGAGTCACACAGTCATAGGTGTAAAGTGAGTAGAGTCCTGGTATTCCTGATGAAGGATTCCAACCCAAAACATCTATGTCTTTCTATGGATGCTGCCTGATCCATTGAGTTCCTCCAGCACGTTGTGTGTCATTCCCATTTCCCAGTATCTGCATACTTCTTGTTTACCACCTTCCTCACCACACTGTCCTTATGTCACCACTTTCACGGAACTATGTACCCCCAGGTCTCACTGTGCTGCAATATTGAAGCCACATTTTGATTCCTTGCTCCTTTTAAACTAATCATGAGGAATCTCTTGCAAAAAAAGTAATTCTGTTGGTGGAACTGCTCCGGGAAGCTCTTCTGGTATGATAACTTCACTGAAGTATGAAGTCCATTAACAGCTCTTTTCTCACTTCATCCTCCTCTAAGCATGTGCACACCCAACCTCTCCCTGACCATGCTTGCCTTCTCTTTCGCAAGTTGTGAAACAACACACGAAACCCGGCAAAGTGGACCATCTGATGACACCTGGGGAAGAGTGCTAATCAATCTATTTTAACAGTGTCTTTGGGCCAGTGAATTACTATCTAGCAGATTATTCATTGATTAAACTTCATTTCATTGAAACTGCCATCTGCACGAAGCACCTCCAAAGCCCATGAGAAAATATTGGACAACCAAAGAGACATGAAACTTGTGCACACTAAGTAAGATCCATAGTAGAGACAAAATTACTTGAATTTCCACCTTTCAGATTGCTAAGCACAGGTTTTTATTGTATTTGATAAATTATGCATTTCAGATTCCTTTTGAGCTTTTTGTCAGACTAAAGCATACTGAAGGATAATTTTTCTATGTGCCATGGAAGGTGCTTGTGGAAAGACAGACCTTATTTGTGCAGTAACATGGTGAAGGTGAAAGTTTGTTATACTTATAAGAAAGAAAATCCCATTTTCATCTATCACGAGCATTTCCAATTTTCAGAGCTCTGTGGAGGCAATTCTTGCATTTTTGTGTTGCTTTGAACCTCATAATCCTAGGAAATACTTATTAGCTAATGGATTACTTTATGAAGTATTTTCTCTGTTCAGTTCAACAGCCATTTGAATACAGCAGCATCTCAAGGAAACAAAAATGAAAAAATGCACCTAGTTTCTCCCTTTTGGTGGTGTTGTATGATGGGGGAATATTCGTAAGGGCAGATCTCTATTCTGCAAAATAAATGCCTGTGTTCTTTTAAATTCATTGGAAATTGAATTTGGACTCCATTCAGAGAACTATTCCCTCCCTGATCATCCCAGCTTCTTTCTGTTCTGCCCTCCCACCCATATGTATGCATGACTTCTTACCTGTTGGCCTGTGCTCCTCCCTTTGTCCCTTCTCTCACCCTTTTATTCGGGCTCCTGCCTGCTTTTTGCTCATACTTTGATTAAATGTTCAGGCCCAAAGTGTTAGTTGTATATCTTTTCCAAAATAAATGTTGTGTGACTTGCTGAGTTTCTCCAGCAATTTTGTGTATAAACTATCCATTGATAAACCCAGCCTACTCCATAACAAACCAGCCAATCCAGAAATAAACCTGGCCTATCCAATAATAAATATAAACTATCCCAAACTCAATTGGTTCATCTCAAGCAACACTCTCCCTTTTCTCAATCTCTCTGTCTTCATCTTGGGAGACAAACACTCAACAGATATTTTCTGCAAACCAGCCAACTTGGACAGGTACCTTGATTGCACCTCTTCACAACCTGCCCCTGTAAGGATTCCATTTTTCTCTTGCAATTTCTCTGTCTCCATCCCATCTGCTCCCTGGAAGAGGTCTTCCATGTGAGTTCATCTGAGGTGAACTCCTTCTTTAAAACATGTGACTTCCCCTCTGCTACCATCAACTTGTCCTCACCCAGATATCCTTTATTAACCACGCATCTGCCCTTCCCTCTTCTGCCCCCAATCACAACAAGAAGAGGAGGCCTTTTATCCTCACCTACCACCCCACCAGACTCTGCATCCAACATATCATCCTCTGCCATTTCCTCCACCTACTATGTGATTCCACCACCAGATACATAGAACATAGAAAATTACATCACAGTACAGCCCTTCATCCCACAAAGTTGTGCTGACACATATATACCAACCTAAAAAAAAAGAAGCCCTCCCTCTTTTACCTCCCACCCTGGCCCTTTAAAAAAATCTCATTCTCGATACTCACATCAGGCAATCCTGTCCTTGCATCAGCCAAGTCTCTGTCATGGCCACAACATTATAATTCCATCTACTGATCCATGCTCTAAAACTAAGTTCATCTCCTTTATTCCTCATACTTCTTGCATTGAAATAGACACAATTTAAACCTTCTATCTAACTACATTTATGCTTCCTCCCCTCCTGTCCTTCCTCACAGACCCACAGCATTTTGCATCATCCTTTCCACCTCTGCTCTATTTCCTGCCCTCACATTCTGGTTCACAAACCCCTGCCACACTAGTTTAAACTCTCTCCAACAGCTCTAGCAAATCTGCCCACCTCAGGTATTGGCCCCTCTCCAGTTCAGATGCAGCCCGTCCTTTTTGTACAGATCAGATGTTCCCCAGAAAGATCCCAATGATCCACAAATCTGAACCCCTGCCCCCTGTGCCAACCTTTTAAACACTGCTAAAACAAAGTCCAACTCCCGACACTCAGCAGTTTTTTAATTTAAAAAATTTTAAAAATAAAGCAAGGTAAGAGGCCATTTTGGCCAATGAGTCTGTGCCACCCAACTTACACCCAATTAACCTACAACCCCCAGTACATTTTTGAGAGGTGGGAGGAAAATGGAGCCCCTGGGGGAAAACCACGCAGACATGGGGAGAACGTATGAACTCCTTACAGAACACTGCTCCCGGTCACTTGCACTGCAAAGGCGTTGTGCTAACCACCAAGCCAACCGTGCTGCCCTGTTGCCAAGTCCTGTCTCCGCTTCCCTCCCCTTACCTTTTAAATGCTCCAGAAACAAAACCCACCATCTTTCATTCTCCTCCCTTCTCTGTCCTGTGTGGGAACTGTGAAGGACCTTAGTGTTACATGAGAAAAGCTCACAAATATCTTCTCAAGCAAAATTAGGGATGAACAACAAACGTTGACGTTACTAACAATGACAACATCACATAAAAATTAACAAATTCGTACAGCGACAATTTGAAAGAATATAATTGGCTGGGGATCCATTGGAATAAAAGAATCATTGAAATATACAGCGTAGGAAGGGGTCTCTTTGACCCACCTTGTCTATACCAAACGTGATGCCTACCTATGGTCAACCCATTTGCCTACATTACATAGAACCTAGAACATTTCAGCTCAGTGTAGGACCTTCAATGTTGTGCCAACCTATATAAACTGACCCCCAAAAAGTTTCTGTCCAAATGTCTTTTACACATTGTAAATGTATCAATCTCTCTCACTTCCTTTGGTTCTTCATTCCACATAATCACCACCAATCATGTGAAAAGCTTTTAAATCTTTCCCACTCATGTAAGAACCCCTGCCATGTAGATAGTCAGAAAAATATTCAGATTATTTATGCCTCTCATAGTCTCATTAACCTTAATAAGATCATCCCTCAGTCTCCACTGCTCCAGTGAGAATTAACCCAATCTATCCTTCTTTACAACAGTCTTCCATTGCAAGCAACATCCTGGTGAATCCCCTCTATGCTGTCTCCCTTCCTACTACTCCTTTCCGGTAGCATGGTGACCAGAACTGTACTTAATCCCTTAAGTAATATTTTGTACAACTCTCTTCTCAATGCCTCAGCCCATGAGGGCAAGCATACTAAATGTCCTTTTAACTTGCCTATCCATGTATGTCTCCACATTCAGAGAGCTATGGACTTGGACCTCAAGGTATCTCTGTTTAGTAGTGCTCTGAAGATTCCTGCCATTTATTCTCAAAGTCCCATCGGAATTTAACCTCACCAAGTGCAATTGCCTGGATTAAATTCCATCTGCCGCAGCTCCACAACTTCTGAACTATCTATGACTCCACTTTGTATCATCTACAAACATTAACCAGACCTCCTCCATTCTCGTCTGTCATTTTCATATAATACAGACGGCAAAGGTCCCCAGCCCTGATCCCTGTGAGGCACCATTTTCAACCACTAAAAGAGTCACCCACCACTATCTTCTGCCTCAATTCACCAAATGAATATCAGAAACAGTTTGCCAACGTGTCTCAGATCCTTTTATAACCATTCTGATTATATTGTCTTTATTCCAGTTGTAGCCAAATTATTCTTTTATGTCACTATGGGAATGGTTAGTCTGTACTGTATTCAGTGTGAGACACTTTTAATTTTACTGCCATCTGTTATTGTGCGAAGCCAAGAGAATTTTAATGCCTGTTTTCACCAGCACATTGGGAACTCAGGTTCTGCCTGTTTCATGACAGAAGTCAAGAAACTGCTTTTCCAAACACTTACGTTCTGCTTTGGGTCTAAACTCGAGCTTCCTGAAGCTAACTATTTGAACTCTGCCAGTCATTTCCACCGACATATGTGTCCTCAGCCTCATCCATTTTTAGATTGAGGCCAAATATAAATTTGAGGAACAAATTTCTCCTGATCAGCCTTGAACCTAATGGTGTTAACATTGATTTTATTTCTAATTTTAGGTCAAACCAACCTCTATCTGATTCCATCTCTTCTTTACCTACTCCTTTATTTCCCCTCCCTCCCAACTTTCCGTTCACTTTTCCTTTCCTCTACTGGTCTCTCCATCTCTCACACATTTGGTCCTATACACAATCACCTCTGGGCCCTTCTCCTGGTTCCTTTTCCCTTTTTTTTAATCTTTATCTTAGTTCCGAGCTGAAACAGAGACTGACCATTTCTATCCACGGATACTGCCTGACCTGCTGAATTCTTCCAGCAATTCAAGAGCCCCTCCTTCCACTGGCATCCCAGTTAATTGGCCGTGCAGTGTCCCAGCATAGGAAGCCGCTCATACTGTTTCCACGGGGCCACCTTTAACCGGGTAACTGACTGCTTTTCCATTGAACACACTCATCTCCGGAAATCAGCAAGCCTACCTTCGAAAGGAATGGAATGGTTGGAAGTTGTCCTTTCCCCCCACAGGTTTAATCAGCACGCCGGCTTCAGCCGATGCTGGGGATATGAGTAAGGGTAGAGCCTGTCAATCCCAACATGATTTGATGCCGTTTGATGCTGGCATGCTAATTGTTTTCCTGTTCCTGGACCCTTCCCCATTTAGTTCCCCGTTAATTTCTGGGACAAGGTGTTAGTGGAAAAGGGGCTATTGTTTACTCAAGATTCCAGCATCTGCATTTTTTGTGTTGAGTCGAAAAGTTCAGCTGGTTAAACTTCCCCTGTCAAACCTGTGCAAAGGTTTCTGGTGAAGGAGGAGCAGGCAAAATTGTTTCTCCTGGTGGTTAACTTCACATAAACCAACCTGATGAAAGATCCAATCATCTGTATACTTCCATCAGCTCCAGGTCAATATTAAATAAACAGAATATATATGAGTATCCCTGGGGTTGGCTTGAGCTAATGACATCAAATTAATCTAAACTCTATTTTATTCAGTTTCCAAACTTAGGTTTTAATAACTTAAGATCATCAGGAGTTTACTTTTGCAGTGAAAGCAAGAGAGAAGTCAACATCACAATGGAGACCCTGAATCTTAATGAATTGGATGAAGTAAACAATGCCTTTTAATGAGGAGCTCATAGCTTTATTGAAATGATTTGGGAGTAATTATTTCTGCGGTCAATTATTCCGCGAGATCTTAACGAAAGTGATTGATTAGATATGTAGTTAACAGAATAATAAATAATTTAGCTTGGCATTATTATGAGCAAGGCGA
Organism: Narcine bancroftii; assembly: GCF_036971445.1. Taxonomy (NCBI): domain Eukaryota; kingdom Metazoa; phylum Chordata; class Chondrichthyes; order Torpediniformes; family Narcinidae; genus Narcine; species Narcine bancroftii. The sequence continues at coordinate 219,454,841 of NC_091474.1, read as the reverse complement.
AGAGAAGCAGAAAACTGGAGCCGGCTTGATCTTTACAGAAAGCAGCAATGGTGAAAGAAGGCTTCAATGCAGTGTGGAGGCACATGAAACTGTAAGTGTTGGAATCTGGAGTATCAACCAAACTGCCAGAGGAACTCAACAGGCCTTCATCTGCAGGCAAATGGATGATTGATCTTTCAGGTTTTGACCCTGATATGGGGTTTCCAGCAGTCTATTTTTAATAATATAGTGCAATTAGAGTATAGATTCATGAGATGAATGGTATGCTATTTAAAAATAAAATATAAGACCATAAGGTGTAGGAGCAGAAGTAGGCAATGCAGTCCGTCGAGTTCACTCCGCCATCCCATCATGATCAGATCCATCCTCCCACTAAACCCCACTCCTCTTCCTTCTTCCTATAACCCGTTTATACCCTGATTATTCAGGTCCCTATTTGCCTTAAATACATTCAATGACCTGGCTTTACAGCCACCCATGGTGGTAAATTCCAGAGGTTCATCACTCTCTGGCTAAAAAAAATTCCTACTCATATAAGTGAAACCCTGATTTTACGCACCATGATTTAATGTGATTCAATATTATGTGATGAATTATTGGACTCGGCAGGAGCAGAGATGTCGGGCTGCTGGCAGGAGCATGGAGCTCAGGCTCCTGCCAGGAGCCGGACCTTAGGCTCCTGGTAGCAGAGTTGACATTGGGCTTCAGGCAGGAGCATGTCATTGGCTGCCATAAGGGAAAGACCTTGGATGCCCTGCAGCAGTTGGGACCTCAGGCTTCCGGCCGGAGTATTAACATCGGGCACTCAGGCAGGAGCGGGGACCTCGGGCTGCCAGCAGGAGCAGGGACATTGGGCTGCCGGCAAGAATGGAGACCTCGGGCTGTTGGCAGGAGTGGGGGCATCAGGCAAAACCCAAGTACAGTGAAACCCCGATTTATCATGACCCTGCTTTGTTCATGGTGAGATTTTAAGGACCCCAACAATTGTATTTTAATGGGGTTTCTCTGTATCTGTTTTAAATGGGTGCTCTTCAATCCTAAATTTGTGCTCTATTGTCCTTCACTCCCCTACCTTTTGGAAACAACTTTGTCAAATCTACTCTGTCCAGGCCTTTCAACATGCAAAATGTTTCTATGAGGTCTCCTTCATTCTTCTGAATTCCAAGGAGTACAGTTCAAGAGCCATCAAATGTCCCTCATATGCTAATTCCTTCATTCCAGGAATCATTCTTGTGAATCTTCTCTACAATGCTAGCACATCCTTTTAAAAATAAGGAGCCCAAAACTATACCCCCATACTCCAAGTAAAGCCACAACCCATCACTCCCCTGCACTTATATCCTACTCCTCTAGATATGAATGCCAACATTGTATTTGCCAGCATCATCGACTCAACCTAAAGGTTAACCTTCAAGATATCCTGCATGAGGACTTTCAAGGCACTTCCAAATTTTGAATGTTCTTCCCATCTAAATAAAAGTCTGCTCTACTTTCCAACATTGCTTTTCAATGCCACTTCTTTGTCAATTCTCCTAATCTCAGTCTCCGTAGCCTCTCCATTTCCTCATCAAAACCTGCCCCTACACCTAACTTTGTATCATCTGCAAATTTAGCCACAAAACCATTTAATTCATAATCCAAATTAGTAGCATTCAAGATTCAAGATTATTTTATTGTCATGTAATAAAACAGAAAATGCGATATTACACAAAATTTCCTTTGGTCTGCCATAAGGCAGATGAAGATTGGCCATCAGTAAAAATTGCCCAGTACCCCTTACAACTGGAGAAAGAGAAGCAAAATAGAGACCCCCCCAAGGTTACTGAATGTCCATGGCTTTGTCTACAGTGCTCCTGCAGCCTCTGCAGTCCCACAGCCTTCAGTCCAATCCATCAGCAACCCGAACTCCAGATGCACACCTCTTACAGGATCATGAATCCTCCAGTGCTCCCTTGCACCCTAGTTCCGATACCTGGTACCCCTCAGCCAGTCTCGAGCCAGAATCCTCCAGTCTGCAGCCTGGTGCGAGTTCTTTGACTACAGTCACTAGCAGCCTTCAGCCTGCGTGGGATCCTCATCTCCAGTCACCATCAGTTCGCTGCCTGTGCATTCTTCAGCTTCAGTGCCCCTCACTATTCCATCACCGAGGTCACCATTCCATTGTCATCTCTTCTGCTTCTCCGTCTCAAACGGGGGATGATCTCCCCATTTTCTGGTGCCCTGTGCCAGTCTTACACTTCCCCGGAGTCTGCAACCCCTCGTGACTGCTGCCGAACATAGGCGCCGTTATCTTGGGCACAGACCCCGTGGTCGCAGGATTTTTAATAAACCACGGTTGGCTCCTTTAACAGTTCATATGAAGCCTTTTCAGAGCTGACAGGAGCCAGACTAGGTGGTTGGATCCCTCTTTGTTCCCGCTTTCTGTAAAGAGAAGTGCCCCAACGCCAAACCCTGTGGAACATCACTGGTAACCATTAGCCAACCAGAATAGGATCCCTTTATTCCCACTTGCTGCTTCCAAATAATTGAGAAAAGGTAAGCAAATAAATATATTAAAAAGTTTAAAGTTGTGGAATAGTTTTAGAGGATAAATAGTGAAAACTTGTTTTAATTTTTGCAGTCAGTGACATGGAAACTAAACTAAACTAAACTGTAAAAGTTGATGAAATGACAAGATTTTTTTTCAAATATTATCACCTACAGACTTTGCTATGCAGAAAATTGCACATTTATAATTACAAAAAACTGACTCATTGGCCAAAACAAAAAGCCTATTTTTTTTGTTATAGCAAAGTTCAAAAATAGATTTACCATCAGTGATGCTGGAGATGGTACGTTATTGAAATGAGGAAGAGACACGTTGTTGAGGGCAATAATTACATCTTAACTTTGCTCTTTCTGCTTCAACAGACAGAAAGTCCTGGAGTTAGGCTTCCCATTATCTAATAATATACACTCAACATCTGGATTCAGGTGAGTCCTTGCTTCAGAAGTGAAGGTTACCACAGCAGGAAGCTTTCATGACACCACATGTTACCCTGCTCCTGCAAGGACTCTTCCCCACCAATGCATTTCCAATGCAAAATTATATTGACACCAACAGCTTTTGTGACTTTTCATGACTTTTCATTTCACCAACCTCCCCAGCAAGTAAATCACCAGTACAAAGATAAACATTGTTCCCATATCTCCAAATGATGTCACTCTGGGCACCATGGATTTTATGGAACGATCTGGACCTGTTTAGGGGAAGAAATGTAAAAAAATGCAAAAACACCAATGCTAGTCAATCAGTGTACATTATTCTTTTCTTTGGCTTGGCTTCGCAGACGAAGATTTATGGAGGGGGTAAAAGTCCACGTCAGCTGCAGGCTCGTTTGTGGCTGACAAGTCCGATGTGGGACAGGCAGACACGGTTGCAGCGGCTGCAGGGGAAAATTGGTTGGTTGGGGTTGGGTGTTGGGTTTTTCCTCCTTTGCCTTTTGTCAGTGAGGTGGGCTCTGCAGTCTTCTTCAAAGGAGGTTGCTGCCCGCCAAACTGTGAGGCGCCAAGATGCACGGTTTGAGGCGATATCAGCCCACTGGCGGTGGTCAATGGGGCAGGCACCAAGAGATTTCTTTAGGCAGTCCTTGTACCTTTTCTTTGGTGCACGATCTTGGGAAGGCGATGGTCCTCCATTCTGGAGACGTGACCCATCCAGCGCAGCTGGATCTTCAGCAGCGTGGACTCGATGCTGTCGACCTCTGCCATCTCGAGTACTTCGACGTTAGGGATGAAAGCGCTCCAATGGATGTTGAGGATGGAGCGGAGACAACGCTGGTGGAAGCGTTCTAGGAGCCGTAGGTGATGCCGGTAGAAGACCCATGATTCGGAGACGAACAGGAGTGTGGGTATGACAACGGCTCTGTATACGCTTATCTTTGTGAGGTTTTTCAGTTGGTTGTTTTTCCAGACTCTTTTGTGTAGTCTTCCAAAGGCGCTATTTGCCTTGGCGAGTCTGTTGTCTATCTCATTGTCGATCCTTGCATCTGATGAAATGGTGCAGCCGAGATAGGTAAACTGGTTGACCGTTTTGAGTTTTGTGTGCCCGATGGAGATGTGGGGGGGCTGGTAGTCATGGTGGGGAGCTGGCTGATGGAGGACCTCAGTTTTCTTCAGGCTGACTTCCAGGCCAAACATTTTGGCAGTTTCCGCAAAGCAGGACGTCAAGCGCTGAAGAGCTGGCTCTGAATGGGCAACTAAAGCGGCATCATCTGCAAAGAGTAGTTCACGGACAAGTTTCTCTTGTGTCTTGGTGTGAGCTTGCAGGCGCCTCAGATTGAAGAGACTGCCATCCGTGCGGTACATTATATAGCAAAGATAACCACCATTTTGGGCTTGAGTCCTTCATCAAGGTATGAACAAAATGTAGGCAGGCGCCTGAACAAAATGGTGGGGGGGGGGGAGAGGCAGGGGTGGAGCAAAGTCACACAGGTAGGAGTTAATAGGTGGATAAGGAAGGGAGGGCACATAAGCAAACAAAGGAAGGGGGGGCACTGTGAATGGAGAGGGAAGGGGATAAAGAGCTGGACAAAAGAAGAAAGAGGGATGGGGAAGAGAGGGAGAATGAGTAGTAGGCTAGCAGAAAATAGAGAAGTTGATGTTAATGCCATCAGAAGAAATGTAATTGTTGGAGGTTTTTACATAGTCAGGATAATGAACTTGCATAAGAATACACCCTTTTCACTGTAGTAACTTTAGTGCACCACTGTGGTGTGTGTGTAAATATATATATATATATATATATATATATATATATATCACCAACATCGAAGTACTCGAGATGGCAGAGGCCGACAGCATTGAATCCACGCTGCTGAAGATCCAACTGTGCTGGGTAGGTTACATCTCCAGAATGGAGGACCATTGCCTTCCCAAGATCGTGTTATATGGCGAGCTCTCCACTGGCCTTCGAGACAGAGGTGCACCAAAGAAGAGGTACAAGGACTGCCTAAAGAAATCTCTTGGTGCCTGCCACATTGACCACTGCCAGTGGGCTGATATCGCCTCAAACTGTGCATCTTGGCACCTCACAGTTCGGCAGACAGCAACCTCCTTTGAAGAAGACCACAGAGTCAACCTCAATGACAAAAGGAAAAGGAGGAAAAACCCAACACCCAACCCCAACCAACAAATTTTCCCTTGCAACCGCTGCAACCGTGTCTGCCTGTCCCATATCGGACTTGTCAGCCCCAAACGAGCCTGCAGCTGACGTGGACATTACCCCTCCATTAATCTTCGTCCGCCAAGTCAAGCCAAGGAAGAAAGAAAGAAGATATATATATATATATATATATATATATATATGCATGTGTATATGTACATGTATATGTATATGTATATGTATGTGTTTGAAAAGTTTCCTGAGATGGTGGAAGACATCAGTAAGTAAAGTCTCTTCTATTATTTGAACCTTGCATCTCTACGTTACTTAAGAAGCCACCCAAGTAACACAGAGACATAACATGGTGGCAGCGGTATAAGAGAACAAGAATAAAGTCATACAATTGATTGTAAGTTAATGAAATACAAAGGGAAAGAAGAGAAAAAAACATTACTGAAAAAAAAATAGCTGGAGCAACAGCAGTTCACCCAGTGATGGACTGGGAGGCTGAAGACATTGTTGAATCATTTAAAAAGTTTTAGCAAAAGTACAATTTAGCATTCAAAAGCTATTTTAAAAATGCAACAGCAGAGGAGAAGGTCAGTTATATACTTCTCTGGACAGGAGAGCAAGACCTTGACTTATTTAATAGCTGGGAGCTTACAGAGGGGGAGAAAAATGATCCAGAGCAAATATTGTCAGTTTGCTTCTCACCTTGATCCCAGGTCTGATCAAAGAATTAAACACTGAATTTCAAGGCTTAATGCAAGAGACTGATAAAACTGTTGATAACTTTCTCACTAGACTAAAAATTGTTGCTGCAAAATGCAGATTTAAGGATATAGAGGAGAGATTAGTTGATCAACTAATATGGGGGATTGTCCATCCCGAAATGCAAAAGTCTCTTATAGAGAAGGATAGCTTGAAGCTGGCCAAAGCTATAGACAGAGCCAGAGCTTTTAAAGCCATGAGGTCTATACAGATCCGCCCACAGCAAAGGGTTGCTGCTATTAAGAACACAATCAGAGATGTGCAAACCCCCAATACCTGCAGGAAGTGCAGCAGACAACACCCATTCATTGACCAAAAACAAATGCTCTGCATATGGTTCTGAATGTAGAACCTGTTGTAAAGCAAACCACTGGGTGAAGATGTGCATCTGATATGAAGAAAACTGTAATACCAATGAAGAAAAAAAGATAAGATGAAGACCCACTACATAAAAGGACACAACAATGAGGTCTCTGACACCCAGATACTGGACATAGAATTCATGCACCTTCACGAGATATCGGGTGAGATGAAAGAAGAAAGTGAGTTGCAAACAAGGATCCAAATACAGAGGACAATCGAAAACAAGCCTACAATATTTAACCTAAAGGTGAAGCTGGATAGTGGATCACAAAGCAACATCCTTCCACTCAGACTCTATCACCAGATGTTCCCAGAGAACATAATAAAAGGGTACCCAAAAGATGGTGCATTGACCACAGCAAATGTCACATGAATGGCCTATGGTGGACTCATGGTCATGCAACTAGGAAGCGCTAAGATCATTGGCTGCCATAAGGGAAAGAACATCCTCTGTATGTTCTACGTGGTAGATGCAGATGGACCAGCAATTCTAAGTCTGGAGAGATGCTGGGAGTTGCAATTGATCTCTGTCAATTATGAGATCCAGATGAAGAAGATATCCAAGAGGATCAACAGAGACACTCCACTGGAGAAATGACCTCCAGTCACAAACAGGCCTGAGCTCATGAGCATGTATCCGGAAATGCTTTGATGCTTTGATGATTCAATTGGATGCTTTGGAGAATTTGAATATCACATCATCAAAGATCCATACTGCAAACCAGTCGCCCCAAGGGAAGGTCCACTAGAGATTAAGGAGAAGCTGGAGCAAGAACTAAAGGACATGGAAAGGATACGTCAGAGCTAAAGTGACTGAGCCGACTGAAGGGGTAAATTCCACAGTGGTCAAAGGAAAACCAAATGGCTGCTTGAGAATATGCCTGGACCCTAAAGACTTAAATCAAGCAATAAAAAGGGATCACTACCCATCAATGAGACAAGAAGACATCACAGTAGAACTAATAGGTTCCAAAATCTTTAACAAGCTAGATGTTAAGAATGGATACTGGAATGTGAAACTAGATGAGGAATCAACACTACTAACAATGTTCAATACTCCATTTGGTCATTACAAGTTTCTGCGATTACCTTTTGGCCTAAAGGTGAGCCAGGACATGTTACAACAGAAGATTGATGAGACCTACCGAAGATGTAAAGATGCTGTTGGCATCGCAGACAACATCCAGGTTTTTGGATGGAAAAGCTCATGATCTTCATCTACCTGAGGCCATGGAGAGAACAAGAAGAGTTGGAATTAAACTTAATGCAGACAAATGCATTATAAAAGAGAAAGAATGCCAATTCTTTGGATTGGTGTACACTCCTGATGGGGTAAAGCCAAGCCCAGAGAAGGTTAAAACCATTGTCAAAATGGAGCACCCAAAGGATAAAAAGAAACTCAGAAGCTTCCTTGGGTTGGTCCAATACATATGCCACATATGTCAGACTACACAGCGAACATCAGAGAGTTGCTGAAGGAAGACGTGGTATTTCAGTGGTCACCATCTCATCAGAGAAGTTTTGACCAACTCAAAGAAATAATATGCAGAGAAGTAGAGATGAGATACTATGATGGAGAAAAAGCCCTCACTCTGCAAGTAGATGCATCTAACTGAGGCCTTGGTGCAGCATTAGTACAAGAAGGAAAACCAATCGCTTGTGCCTCAAAGGCACTAATGGCAACAGAGAAGAGATATGCCCATATTGAGAGACAGCTGTTTGTGGTTGTATACGGATGTGAAAAGTTTCACAAGTTTCTGTATGGAAGAAAGTTCATATTGGAAAGTGATCATTGCCCATTGGAACACATCCAGAGAAAGAACCTAAACAAGGCAGCAGCTAGACTGCAGAGATTACTTCTACAACTACAATGGTACAACTTCGACTTAAAATACATACCAGGCAAAGAGATGGTGCATGCTGATACCTTGTCACGACTTTCCCCAAATGAAAAATATGAAATGGGAGACATGGGGATCAAGATACATCATCTCGTCAGTGTGACCAGTAATAAATTAAACCAGATCAGTGAAGAAACCAATAAGGATGATGTGTTGCAAATGGTTTCTCAACAAGTAATACAAGGATGGCCAGAGAGGATAAAGCAGATACAGCCTTCAATACGTCAATCAGAGACGACATATTGTTGGAGAATGGTGTTCTGCTGGCTGGATCAAGACTGATTATACCCGAAACAATGCAGAAAGAGATTCTCCAGAAAATACATGAAAGTCACATGGGAATGGAGAAATGCAAATTCAGAGTGAAGTCAGCTGTGTACGGGGCTGGTATATACAAAGACATTGAAAATATGGTGGCTACATGTCAAATATGCCAAAAGTACAGAAACACAACAAAAAGAGGAAATGATTTCCACAGAAGTACCTGCCAGGCCATGGCACACAGTAGGTGCAGATTTGGTCACCGAGAATCAAGAGTGGTATTTAATAGTAGCTTGTGTGGTGTACTGTCAGCCAGAATCAGACACACACAAAGATAAAGACTGTACAACAGGCTTTAATCCACAAAGACTTCCACAGATCCAGGCTGGCTGTAACTGCAGCATCTCTCAGTGAGGCTGGCGCAGGCTTATATCCTGGAGGGTGATTGACACCCGACTGGGTGGGGCTTGATCCATTCAGGCCGACTGATTGACAGCCGGCCCGGCGTTGTCCTGTCCCCTTACACTCCTGCAGGTACAGAGGTTACCCCCCGCAGTAGGCCGCTGGTGTACCACCACCACATTGCTTGTTACTACTCTATGTTTCCATTCGTCAAAAGGGTGAAAGACCTGAGAGTGTCAACTATCACCTCAGAAATGAGAGCACTCCTTGCTGAACAAGGAATACCTGAGCAAGTAATATGTGACAATGGAACACAGTTCACTTCACAAGAATTCAGAAAGCTGGCTGCAGAGTATGGGTTTGTTATCACTACATTATTCCCGCACTAATCCAAAGGTCAATGGTTCATTGAAAGAAAAGAACAAACTGTGAAACGCCCAATAGTTAAGAGTCGCGAAACAAAAGAAGGCCCATACCCAGCTCTTCTATCATTACGAGCAACACCTTTGAGGGCTGACATGAAGTCCCCAGTGGAACTTCTAAATGGAAGGAGATATAAAACTACTCTGCCAAGAAAATTATATCCTGCAGAAGACCAGGAGGAAACCAGAAGAAGACTGGCTGTCATGTAAGAAGGACACCAGCATTGTAACAAACATGCTCAAACATTGCCAGAACTCTTCAGAGGGCAGCATGTGCATATTCAAGAGCCGATGTTGAAAACATGGACACCAGCAAAGGTCATCAGAGAAGCTGAGACACAAGATCATTAAATTGCAGTATTTCTGTTATCATATAGAACACTGCACTCTACTGTAATAAAGAATTTAAGCAAACATTTTGCATCTACACTCTTTACAGAAATAGTAACAGAATTCAAGAAATTATAGGGTACCAGGCTATTAGTGGGTGAAGATCAAAATCTCTGATCTGGCACAAAATTCAGCATGTCGTCTGCACACCTATATGCTTCTGCATTGGACAACCCGTAGTACCATGTCCCATGAACTACTCATAATACAATCTCCATAAAATCATTCAAATTTATTGGAAGGATGAAAGAACCAATGTCAACATCCCTTGCTGGCTAACATCTCCAGCATGAATATCTTGCTCATAAGGATCCTTGGGATCAAGTTTGATTACTTCTATTCATATGTTTGGTGTGTACATTAGTTAATGAGGCCAATGTGGGAATTATAGAGTCTTTTTCCGAGAGAGAAGGAGGTGGCCTTATGATATGCCTGGGAGGGGACCTCTGCACTCTAAATTGCACTTAAGCCATCGTGCAGCTCTTTCCAGTGTTCCTCATACGACCCTCAATGCTTCTTTGTGAGCGAGAAGTCCCCTGGTTTCAATTGGGCTTTTGCGCTTTTTCAACAAAACTTTGAGTACACACTGGAATGTTCTTCCTTGACCTATGATAAACTCAGCTCTCTATCTGCATGTAAATAAGAGAGAACTTTCCTGATGGATATGAATAAGAAAATCTTCCTCTTACCAAATGATCAAAAGGAAAATCAAACATAGAAACACAGAAATATAGAAATTAGGTGCAGGAGTAGGCCTTCAAACCTATACCGCCATTCATTTTGATCATAGCTGATCAACTGCTCAGTACCCAGTACCTGCCTTCTCCCCATACCCCCTGATCCCCTTAGCCACAAGGGTCAAATCTAACTCCCTCTTAAATATAGATATGGAACCTTAAGGTTATGGTATTAATTATAATAATTTAACTGTAAATTAATATCAAATTTGAAAAAAAATACTCAGGAAATTCAGACAATGTTAGAAATGGTTGTATTCAAGGAATTTTGTGGATATTAATACTGAATAAGGCGAATAGGATGATTATCTGGAGATACAATGTTTGACCTTCTACACGGATATTTAAGGTAAACCAAAAGTCATGAGAATTGTTTCGATCTTTCTCTATTGAAAGATGACAAATTATTAGGTTTGAGCAAGCAGTCTATTGGATATTTTCTGTCAAAAATTAATTCAATTTGATTATTTAAGAATCAACGTTCATTTATTGCCATGTAATAATACAGAAAATGTAAGACTGAGGAGACATGAGTGGCCATGGATTTGCCTTTTGTGCTCCCACAGCCTCTGCAACCACAAAAACCCCTGTTCGATCCTTTGCATCCCGTGCTCCAAATCCAAACTTCTAGCATAATCAGGAAGCCTTCAGTGCCTGAGGCCTTTTGGGAGCCCTTCCTGCCTTCAGCGCCCTCACGAATTCCAGTTCTGATACCGATGTCTGGCTCCCATAATCCTGCAGCCTGTATAAGTTCCCTTGACCGCAAGTCACTGACCGCCTGCAGCCTATGTGGGTCCTTCAGCCACTGAGCCCCTCACTGGTCTGCTGGTGTGGTCACATCGATGTCAATGCAATTGTGTTCCTTCAGAATTTGATGAAATGAACAAATGAATGGAAGTAATCAAACATGATCCCAAGGATCCTTATGAGCAAGATATTCATGCTGGAGATGTTAGCCAGCGAGGGATGTTGACATTGGTTCTTTCATCCTTCAGTGGTGATCTCAGCCACAACCCAATCCCCTACATCAACCTCATAAAGCTAATTTCCACCTCTAGGATGTCTCTGTGATGAATCTTTGTTTCTCATCATAAGATTTCAATCTTCAGTTGTTGATGGTTCTCTCTTGGATGCAATAACCTTTCATCTGTTCAGAGGAACTTAACTCTTGCAAATAAGTGTCACATTAAATCATCTGCTGATTTTTATGCGGAAGAATTCTTCAGTCTTTTTGAAGTTTTGTCTCCCTTCTCTCTTTCAGTCAAATATCCATTTCATCACTCACTGCATTAATTTGTAACACATTTTCGGCCTAGGATTTTGTTTGTGCCGCACTCTCATTAAATGTGCACTGCATGTGGATTATATTCTAAGCCAACTGTCTTTTATGTTTTTCACTGCCAATCAGAAAAAATTTCCTCAAACTTTGCTCTACTGGCTAAGTGAAACAGTTCACTTAATAATAAACAAAGAATAACAGGAAGAACTCAGCAGGTCAGACAGCATCCATGGTAAAAATGATAGTCAATTAACCATTTTGATAAAGAATTTCAACTCAAAACATTGATTGACCATTTCCATCCATGGATCCACCCAGGAAGAGTTCCTCCTGCAATTCCTTGTCTCTTCATGATTCCAGCATCTGTAGCCTTTATGCCATGTACCTATTTGCAAATGTTTCTTTCTCTAGTGATATTAATTTTGCTGTGCACATACCAGGTACTTATAAATATTAAAATTTGCAGGGACTCATGCCAATTTGTTAGTTGCAAAGCCTGATGTTAAATCAAATCGATGAAGCAAGCGAACCCAAGAAGAATTGCAAAACTGCTTTCACTTTTTCCATAATAAATAATGACACAAAGTTAGATAGAGGACATTGATTTACTTGGTTTACACCCCCCTTTCAACTTGATCAAATTTGGTGTATTTAGACCAAATCGCTTACAGAAACTGAATAATCAACACAACAACATCTTAGACCAGCTAGACAAGAAAATATGGAGACGCTGGGGTTCAGTGCAAGATGTAAATGCGCTGGTAGGTCACGTGGCATCTATTAAAAAGTAAAAGGTAACCAATGTTTGGGGCCGGAGGCCTTCATCAGGAATCTGGAAAATCATGTAGACACCTGAATGAGAAGGTGATGGGAAGGAGTGGAGAAGAGGAGAGTGGAAAGGGAAGGGGATGGAGCACAGGCTAACAGGTAAGAAGTTATAGGTGGCTACAGGTGGGGAGGGCAGAAACTGAGACGTGATAGGACAGAGGACAGAGGAGTGAAAGGGGGTAACTCTGATTGTAGAAGGGCATCATGGTTGGTGTAGAGGTGAGCACAATGTTGTTACAGCACCAGCGATTGGGACCGGAGTTCGAATCCTGTGCTGTCTGTAAACCCTGTGTCTGTGTGGGTTTCCCTGCAGGGCTCCAGTTTCCTCTCATCCTTCAGAAACTGTACCAGGGATTGTAGGTCAATTAGGTGTAATTGTGTGGCATGGGCTCATGGGCTGAAAAGGTCCTGTTCCCTTGCTGAATGTCTAAAAAGAAAATAAATTTGAAGGGAAGGGAAGAAGACAGAAGGATTGGGAAAGAAAGACCAGGAGAGGGGTTAATCGAAATGGAGCGGTCAGTATTAATGCCATCTGGTTGAAGACTGGAGAGATGAAATATAAGGTGTGAAGCATGATCAATTACACAAAGACTGAAGTTGCTGAGACTGAAAGCTTTTGTTTACAAGAGATGGACAGCATCCCTGTGTTGGTCACTCACACTGACCTGGTCTTGAACTGGGGGCAGGCTTGTGGCATTGACAGCCTTTATGGGGAAGAAAAGGGGAGAGTCATGAGCTGGCCAGTGAGAGTAGGGTCAACCAGGAAAGGTCATGACATTTACATACGGCAAATATATACAATAGTGCTTTCACCACAGGTGTTTTTCTCCAATTTGCAAGTGGCTTCGATTTGGCAGCATATGAGTTAATGGCCAGATACATTGGTGTGACAATGGAATGTAGAATTAAAATGATCGGCCACTGGGAGGTCCTTGCTGTTGCAGCAGACAGAGCGAAGGTAAACAATTAAAATATATTCCAGTCTGCATCCAGTCTCCCCAATGTAGAGGTGACTGCATCTGGAGCACTGGATGCAGTAAATGAACCCTACAGATTCACGAGTGAAGTGTTGCTTCATTTGGAAGGACTGTTTGGGGTCCTGAATGGTGATGAAAGAGGAGGTGCAAGTGGCAGCCATTTTATGGGGTCATAGGGGGAGGTCAAAAGGAGGCGATTTTGTGGATGGATCGGTATCTATGCTTTATAATGTCAATTATTCTGTTTCCCAAGAAGTTATCAAAATTATTATATTCCCAATTATTACGAACATCAGGGCAGATCTTGAAATCCTCGGAATTTTTTTCATAGTTCTAATTCAGCTCTGCCCATAAAGAGATTGTACGTTCTCCCCATGCCTATGTGGGTTTCCTCCCACCCTTAAAAATGTACGAGAGTTGTAGGTTAATTGTTTGCTATTGGACAGTGTCATGCTGTAAGTCTAAAAAAAGATGTTTTGTGGGCAGATTACTTGTCGTGCGCCAAACCTGTATCATTAATAGCACCCGATGTCAGGCTGACTTTTAGCTTCATTGGCATAATCTGCCAAACTGGTCTGCAACCTACTTGATGCAGAACTTGACATGCCGGCACTAGGTGAAAATATTACCTTGTGAAAATAGCTTAGGGGGTTAAATATAATAAATAAAGGAAAATAATATTTTTCTTTCATTGAAGGGGAAAGTACAGCCCCTGGTGTGATATCTAAATTATTGGCTTGGTCTCATGATATATCTCAGCAGCAAAGGAACAAAGCACATCATTTGTAGACCATTATTTGGGTTCCAAATGAAAAAATAAAATGCAAAGTTTCAGTGACTTATTTAACTCAATCACCTTTATTGACTATTCTATTCTGAAACTCAGATATTTAGAACCAGAGAACACTACAGCACAGAAACATGCCCCTTCGGTCATTCTAGTCCATGGCAGATCAATTTTTTTCCTAGTCCTACTGACCTGCACCCAGTCCATAGCCCTGCATACCTCTCCCATCCATGTACCTGTCCAAATTCTTAAAATTGAGCCTGCATTCAACACCTCAGCTGCCAGTTCATTTCACACTCCCACCAATCTCTGTGTGAAGAGGTTCCCCCTCATGTTCCCTGTAAAGTTTTCCCCTTTCATGCTTAACCAATGTCCTCTGGTTTGTATCTCACCTACCCTCAGTTGAAAAAGCCTATCTACATTTATTCTATCTGTCCCCCTCATAATTTGAAATTATCAAATCTCCCCTCATTTTTCTATCCTCAAGGGAATAAAGTCCTAACCTGTTTAACCTTTCCCTGTAACTCAGTTCCTGAAATTTGGGCAACATCCTAGTAAATCTTCTCTACACCCTTTCTATCTTATTGATGTAATTAGGTGACCAAAACTGCAAACAATACTCCAAATTTGGCCTCACCAATGTCTTATGCAACTTTACCATAACATCCCAATTCCTAAACTCAATACTTTGATTTATGAAGACCAAATGCCAAACGCTCTCTTTACAAACCTATCCACCTGTGACATGACTTTCAGGGAATTATGTATCCATTTTCCCAGGTCTCTTTTTTCTACCGTGCTTCTCAGAGCCCTACCATTCACCATGTAGGTCCTTTCTTGGTTTGTCCTTCCAAAATGTAACATCTCATTCTCGTCTACATTAAATTCCATCTTCCAGCTTTCAGTCCATTTTTCCAGCTGGTCCAGATCCCTCTTTAAGCTTTGAAGATCTTCCTCACTGTCCACAACACCTCCAATATTAATGTCATCTGCAAACTTGCTGATCAAATTTACCACATTATCATCCAGATCATTGATAGAGATGACAAACAATAATGGTCCCAGCACTGATCCCTGAGGCACACCACTAGTCAGAGGCCACCATGAATACTCAGCGTCTGAACCTACCTGACTTACCTCCCACATGAGACCTAGTCAAGGGCCCTACTAAAGTCCATGAAGACAACATCAACAGCCTTTCCTTCATCAACTTTTCTGGTAATCCCCTTGAAAAATTCTATCAGATTTGTTAAACACAACAAAGCCATGTTGACTAGCCATAGTCAGTTTCCGGCTATCCAAATAATTGTATGTCGGATCTCGTAGAATGCCATCCAATAATATACCTACTCCTAACGTCAGGCTCACCGACATAATTTCCAGGGTTACTTTTGGAGCCTTTTTTAAACAATGGAACAACATGAGATCCCCTCCAATCCTCTGGCTCAACACCTATAGTTAAGGACATTTTAAATATTTCTGCCAGAGTGCCTTCAATTTCTACACTAGCCTCCCTCAAGGTCTGAGGGAATATTTTGTCGGGCCCTGGGGAGTTATCCACCCTTATTTGCTTTATTCTCTGAAGGTTCATTGACCTCACTGAATGTTTTCCTTGCTTCCCATGACACTGAGCCTGTCTCCTGAGTGAATACTGATGAATTTTTAAAAAAATATCTCCCTCATCTCTTTTGGCTCCCTACAAAGCCATCAACTCTGATCTTCAAGGGGACCAATTTTGTCCCTTACTGTCCTTTTGCTCTTAATATATCTGTAGAAATCCTTAGAATTTTCCTTCACATTGTCTACCGAAGCAACCTCGTATCTTTTTTTAGCCTTCCTGATTTATTTCTTGAGGTTTTTCTTACATTTTTATAAGCCTTAAGTACCCTATTTGCTCCATGTTGCCTATACCTGCTCTACACCTCCCTCTTCTTCTGAACCAGATTCCCCAATATCCCTGAAAAACCAAGCTTCCTTATGCCTGCTAATCTTCCTTTAATCCTACATACAAACTTTGTACTCTCAAAATTTCACCTTTGAAGGTCCTCCACTTACCTCGTACATCCTTGCCCCAAAACAATTTATTCCAATCCATGCATTCTAGATTCTTCCTCATTTTCTCAAAATTAGCCTTTCTCCAATATAGAATCTCAACCCAAAGTTTTTCATTCTAACCAATGGTGTAAATCTGCACTTGAAAAGTATTAATTAATTTGAATTATTGTTGTGAGGTCATAATTTTGTCTGCATTGCAAGATCACTACAATCTGAAAAATCACAATACACATTATTACATTATTATTGTCTTTTTAGTGTTGATATTTTAGGAAAGTGTTATGGCATTGTACAATCACTAACTTTGATTTAAAGAATTAAAATTTCATCTCTGTTTTTCCACGTCAGAGGTCTTCTTTCATTAGTTCAGAATTTTGATTTCACATTCTTAAAGCAGTAAAAATTCAGAACTGATGATGTTGTAGCAGCAAATGAACAGTGAACTTAGCTAAAAATAATTGTTAAAAAAGTATTTTGAAAATCACCATGTTGACAATGAACAGCAGTAAAAGAACAAATGAAATTGCATTATTTAGTCTTCTGAAATCATTCTCCATCTTTGATTTTTACTTGCTGAAGAGCACATAATTAAAAATTACTTCTAAAAAGCATTTTGGTCTAATTTCATCTGTGCTTCATAAATGAAATAGGGACCCATTAGCTTAATCAAAGTGCAGCAGTTTATTTGATGTGTCCTTCCAATGATCATCTACAATCAGTACAACCGAAATGAGAATGGCATCAATTGCATCATCAACATTCTTGAATACACTACAGTGTTCCCCTTCCATTGCATTTTCGGTGAGAAGAGGATGTTACATTCAATCAAAATATATTTTCAAGTTCTCCTCCTTCAGGTATCACCCAATCCTTTGATGCCTAGTCAGCAATGACATCGTGGTTTGTGTAATCCCAATATCCTCTCTAGATGTTAACAACTGATCAGCTATGACAGGACCCACTTGCATAAACTCATGTTAGCGCTAGCACCATTTTTTTTTGCCTTTGAAGTAATCTCTAACAAAGACTATATTTTGTCACCCCTTGTTTCGTTTTCATAGAAACATAGAAGATAGGAGTAGGAGTAGATCATTCGACCCTTCGAGCCTGCTCCGCCATTCAACGAGATCATGGCTGATCTTAAAGTTCAGTACCCCGTCCCCGCCTTCTCTCCGTAACTTTTAATACTCTTATACTGAAGAAATAGATCTAATTCCCTCTTAAATATATTTAATGAACCTGCCTCTACTGCCCTCTGTGGCAATGAATTCCACAGATTCACCACCCTCTGGGTAAAGAAATTCCTCCTCATCTCGGTCCTAAATGGTTTGCCTATTATCCTCAAACCATGGTCCCGGGTTCTGGATTTTCCCATCATTGGAAACATCCCATCTGCATCCATTCTGTCCAGTCATGCCAGAATTTTATATGTCTCTATGAAATCCCCTCTCAGTCTTCTAAACTCCAGCGAGTACAATCCCAATTTGCGCAATCTTTCCTCATAAGTCATTCCTGCCATTCCAGGTATCAGCCTGGTGAATCGCCTCTGCACTCCCTCCATTGCAAGAACATCCTTCCTTAGATAAGGTGACCAAAACTGCACACAATACTCCAGGTGGGGTCTCACCAAGACCCTGTACAGCTGCAGTAAGGTATCCTTGTTCCTATACTCAAACCCTCTTGATATGAAGGCCAACATACCATTTGCCTTTTTAACCGCCTGCTGTACCTGCATGCTCGCCTTCAGAGACTGGTATACAAGTACCCCTAGGTCTCTCTGCACTTCCCCATCTCTTAATCTATTGCCATTCAAATAGTAATCTGCCCTCCGGTTTGTATTACCAAAGTGGATAACCTCACATTTATCCACATTGTAGTGCATTTGTCATGTTTCTGCCCAGTCCCTCAATTTATCCAAATCACAGTGGATCTTCCTGACCCACATTTCCGTGCACACAACCCCTCCTAGCTTAGTGTCATCTGCAAATTTGGAGATATTACATCCAATCCCCTCATCCAGATCATTAATGTAAATTGTGAACAGCTGGGGTCCCAGTACAGATCCCTGTGGCACCCCACTGGTCACCGCCTGCCACTGAGAAAACGAGCCATTTATCCCAACTCTCTGTCTTCTACCTGCCAGCCAGTTCTCAATCCACATCAATACTTTGCCCCCAATCCCATGAGCCTTGATTTTGTAAGCTAGTTGTTTATGCGGGACCTTATCAAAGGCATTTTGGAAGTCCAGGTACACCACATCCACTGGCTCTCCCCCATCTATTTTACCTGTCACCATCTCAAAGAATTCCAATAGATTTGTCAAGCACGATTTACCTTTTGTAAATCCATGTTGACTCTGTCCAATCCCTTCTCTGCTAGTCATATGCTCTGCTATTACATACTTAATAATGGATTCCATCATTTTGCCCACTACTGATGTAAGGCTCACCGGCCGATAATTCCCCGCTTTTTCTCTACCCCCATTTTTAAATAGTGGGGTAACATTAGCTATCCTCCAATCCATGGGTACTGATCCTAAGTCTATCGAGCTCTGGAAAATAATTCTTAAAGCATCTGCTATCTGAATGGCCACTTCCTTAAGTACCCTAGGATGTAGATTATCAGGCCCTTGGGATTTATCTGCCTTCAATCCCATCAATTTCCCCAAGACCATGTCCTTAGAGATACTGATTTCTTTCAGTTCCTCCCTTGCATTAGTCTCTATGTTTCCCAACATCCTTGGGAGGTTATTTGTATGCTCTCTTGTAAAAACAGAACTAAAGTAAGAATTTAATTGGTCTGCCATTTCCTTATTCCCCATTATATATTCCCCAGATTCCGACTGCAAAGGACCTACTCTGGATTTCACCAATCTTTTCCTCTTGACATATTTATAAAAGCTTTTGCAGTCAGTTTTTATATTTGCCGCAAGCTTACTTTCGTAATTTATTTTTGCTCTCTTGATTAATCCCTTTGTCCTCCTTTGGTGCATCTTGAACTGCTCCCAGTCTTCGGTTGTGGTATTTTTTTTGGCCAATTGATATGTTCTCTCTTTGGACCTAATGCTGTATCCAATTTCCCTTGTTATCCACGGTTGAGTCACCTTTTTTGGTTTATTTTTATGCCAAACCGGTATAAACGATTTTTGCAATTTCTCCATTAGATCTGTGAATGCTTTCCATTGTCTATCCACAGTCAACTTCCCCATAAACACCACCCAATGAATCTTACTCAACTCCCATCTCATACCATCATAATTCCCTTTAGGACCTTAGTCTCGGTTTTAATTTCATCACTCTCCATGTCGAGTGAGAATTCGATCATATTGTGATTGCTCCTACCCAAAGGGCCTCGTACAACAAGATTGTTGATTAGCCCCTTATCATTGCATAATACCCAATCTAAAATGGCCTGCTCCCGAGTTGGTTCCTCAACATATTGGTCTGGATAACCGTCCCGTAAACATTCAAGGAATTCCTCCTCCTCAGTATTTTTACCAATTTGACTAGTCCAATCTATATGTAAATTAAAGTCTTCCATGATGACAGCTGTTCCCTTATTGCACGCTTTTCTAATTTCTCTTTTAATGCCTTTCCTCACCTCTATTCTTCTTAGCTTCTGGAAAGGTGTTAATATTATTATAATGTCTGGAAGGTACCTGTAATAACACTGCCACATACCTAGAAAGGACAGTAAGACGGGAGTTTCAGGGAGGCAGTCACCCCAAAAGTCAGGCGACAGGTAATTGCGTGATTGTCAGGAGAGGGAAGGGGAAGAAGCTAACAGTGCAGATCACCCCTGTGGCCATTCTCCTCAACAAGTATACTGTTTTAGGTACTCAATGTGGTGGTGGGGGGTGGTGGTGTAATGACCTACTAGGGTTAAGTCGAGGTGGTCACATCTCTGGTGCAGAGGCTGGCCCCTCAGCTCAGAAGGGAAGAGGGGAGAAGAGGCAAGCGATGGTGATTGGGGACTCATTGGTTAGGCAAGTGGATAGGACTCTTAGGAAGTTCTGATGACAAGATCGAGGCTCCCAGATGGTCTGTTGCCTCCCAGATGCCAGGGTCACGGGATTCTGGAGGAGGCGGTGAGCAGCCAGATATCATGGTTCATGTGGGATAGAAGTAGGAATGAGGACTTGAATATAGGGAGTTAATAAAGAAGTTAAAAAGCAGGACTTCAAGGGTAGTAATCTCAGGATTACTGCCTGTACCACATGCCAGAGAGGGTAGGAACAGGAAGTTGTGGCAGATGAATGCATGGCTGAAGTGTTGGTGCAGGGGGCAGGGGTTCAGATTTGTGGATCATTGGGAGCTCTTCTGGGAAAGATCTGACCTGAACCAAACTAAAGAGGGAACAATATCCAGGTGGGTAGGTTTTCTAGAGCTGTTTGGGAAGGTTTAAATTAGTTTGGCGGTGGTGGGGGGGGGTGGTGAGAATCAGAATATGAGGGTAGTGTAGTGCGCTGTTAGACAGAATCAGACAGACACAAGGTAAAGACTGAACAACAGGCTTTAATCCACAAAGACCTCCACAGAGCCAGGCTGGCTGTGGCTGCAGCAACTCTGAGTGAGGCCTCGGGAGGCCAGCGCAGGCTTATATCCCAGAGGGTGATTGACACTCGACCGGGTCAGGCTTGATCCATTCAGAACGACTGATTGGCAGCCGGCCAGGTGTTGTCCTGTCCCCTTACACTCCTGCAGGTACAGAGGTTGCCCCCTGCAGTAGGCCGGTGATGTAACACCACATTCACCCCCTTTTTTAAAATTGTCCCAGAGGGTGGGGGGCGGGGGGCAGTAACAAGGAATCGCACCCACTATGTACATACAATATTTACAGGTTGAGACGATTCGGCATCCGCCAGGGTTTCTTTGACCGTCATAGGACTGGCTCCTGGTCACTGGTCAGAGGGGAAGTGGGGGGGTTGGCAGCAGTGGTGTGTGTGGCTGGTGTGGTGCCATACAGAGGGGTGGCCAGAGGGGCCAGAGTCGATGTATGCAGATTGTATTGGATAGGTGGGGGGGTGGGTTCATCTCCTAAGGCTGAAGTGGGCCTCTGGTGGTCAAGGAGGCCCTGCACGCCTCATAGCTGCCTGGGGACGGGGATGTATGATCGGTCAGCATCGTCTTGGGTTGGAGGGTGGGGTGGTGTGGTGGGTGCTCCTGCTGGTGCTAGGTCCCTGGTTGAGATGGTGTCCTCCCTGCCACTGCCGAACCTAACGTAAGTGTAGTTATGGTTTGCATGAAGGAGGAAAACTTGCTCCACCAGGGCTTCGGTCTTGTGTGTCCGTACATGGTTATGCAAAAGCACCAGTCCCAGAGACGTGAGCCATGCTGGGAATGACATTCCAGTTGCCGACCTCCTGGGGAATGAGAACAGGCGTTTGTGATGTGTCTCGTTGGTAGCTGTGCACAGCAGTGACTGAATGGCATGGAGCGCCTCGGGCAGGGCGTCCTGCCAGAACTCAACGGCTCACCATTTTGACCTGAGAGCCAGGAGGACTGCCTTCCAGACCACCCCATTCTCCCATTTCACTTGCCCGTTGTCTCTTGGGTCACATGTGTTCAAAGAGGATTGCTGACATAGTATGTGGACCAGCTGATGAGAGGAGAGGCCACACTGGATCTGGTTCTGGAGAATGAATATGGTCAGGTGGCGGATCTGTCGGTGGGGTGCATTTTGCTGAGAGTGATCAACATAGCTATGAAAAAGGATAAAAACAGTCAAACAGGGAAAGTGCTTAACTGGGGAAGGGCTAATTATGAAGGCATGAGGCAGGAACTAGCCAGAATAAAATGGAAACAGATGTTCAAGGGTGAAAGCACAGAAGTAGTGTGGAGGAAGTTTAATGACCTCTTGTGCAGAGTTCAAGATAGGTTTGTACCACTGGGACACGGAAAAGATGGAAGGAAGAAGTAACTATGGCCATTGAAACAGATCAAGCAACAAATCAAAAAGAAGAAAGAAGCATATATTAGATATAGGAAGCAGGAAACAAAAAGGAATCATGAGAAGTATATTTTAGCCAGGAAGGAGCTTAAGAAAGGACTTAGGAGATTTCGAAGGGGGTGTGAGAAGGCCTTGGCATGTAGAATTAAAGAGAACCCCAAGGTGTTCTAGGCGTATGTGAAGAATAGAAGGGTGACGAGAATGAAGTTGGGGCTGCTAAAGGATAAAGAAGACAACATGCCTGGAAGCAAAGGAAGCTGGGGAGGTCCTAAATGTATACTTTGCTTCAGTATCCACAAGAGAAAAGGACCTTGATCATGACGAGGTCAAAATTCAACAGGCCTGTGTGCTGAACAATGTGGAGATTAAGGAAGCAGCAATGTTGGATCTTCTTAAAAATATCAAGATATATATCGCAGGCTGCTGTGGGAAGTGAGAGAAGAGATAGCTGGGGCAGAAGCTATAATCTTAAAATCCTCTTCAGTTGCAGGGGAGGTGCCAGAGAATTGGAGAATGGCAAATGTAGTCCCCTTGTTTAAAAAAGAAATCGGGAGAATCCTGGGAATTATAGACCAGTGAGTCTTGTGTCAGTGGTGTGTAAATTAATGAGAGGATTCTTAAGGATAGGATCTATGGGCATTTAGAGAAGTACAGTCTACTCAAGGATAGTCAGCATGGCTTTGTGAAGGGAAGGTCAAGCCTCGTGTCTAATTGAGTTTTTTTGAGGAGGTAACAAAAGAAATTGATGAGGGTAGGGCAGAAGATGTGGTCTACATGGATTTCAGCAAGGTGTTTGTCAAGGTCCCCCACAAGAGACTCATCCAGAAAGTCATGAGTCACGGGATCAGTGGAAAATTGGTTGTGTGGATAAATCATCAGCTTGTAGGAAGAAAGCAGAGAGTAGTAGTTGAAGGAAAGTATTCTGCCTGGAGGTCAATGACCAGTGGAGCGCCACAAGGATCTGTTCAGGGACTCCTGTTTTCGTGATTTTTATAAATGACCTGGATTAAGAGACAGAAGGATGGGTCAGTAGGATTGTGGATAACACAAAGGTTGGAGGAGTAGTGGATGGAGCTGAAGGTTGTCAAAGGTTACTATAAGATATTGACAGGATGCTGAGTTGGACAGAAAAGTGACAGATGGATTAAAATCCGAATAAGTGTCTGGTGATGCATTTTGGAAGGACTAACCAGAAGGCTGAGTACAAGGTTAATGGTCATTTATTTAAGAATGTGGATGATCAGAGGGACCTTGGGGTGCAAATCCATACATCCCTCAAAGTTGCCACACAGTTTGATAAGATAGTTAACGTCTATAGGATGCTGGAGTTCATTGATAGGGGGATTGAATTCAGGAGTAGAGAGGTCATTTTACAGCTCTACAAATCTTTAGTAAGACTACATTTAGAGTATTGTGTTCAATTCTGGTCACTTCATTATAAGAAGAATGTGGAAGCTATGGAAAGGGTGCAGAGGAGATTTACCAGGATGTTGCCTAGATTGGAAAACAAGTCTTATGAGGCAAGGCTAGCAGAGCTGGGGCTTTTCCCTTGCAGTGTATAAGGATGAAAGGAGACTTGACAGAGGTCTACAAAATTATGAGAGGCATCTGTTTCCCAGGGCAGGATCAGCAAACAGCAGAGGACATGTGTACAAAGTTAAAGGAAGGAAGTTTAGGGAAGATATCAGAGTTAAGTTTTTTACACAGAGTTGTTGGTGCCTGGAATGCATTGCCAGGGATGGTGGTGGAAGCTGAAACATTGAAGAGACTCTTAGCCAGACACATGGATGAAAGAATAGAGGGTAATGGAGTAGGAAGAGTTTAGTACTTTTTTTGAAGAAGGAATATATGGGTCAGCACCACATTGAGGGGCAAGTGGCCTGTACTGTGGTGTATTTTTCTATGTTCTATGTGTCTTCTCTGCCTCCCCACATTTACAACAGCCTGATTATTGAATTACTACTAGCTACCCCGAATTCCACAGTCTCTGATAAAATGCCTTTATTTAATGTTGAAAGAATAAATAACATTAATGAAGCAGCCAACTCAAAAATATTCTTCACTTTCAACCAATTTATGCTGTAAGATGAACCTTGAGTCACAACTATTCCCAGGCGTTAATTTGTTAATAATCCAAAGAAGCACAATTTCTGGTGATTGAGTAGGCCATCCTTTCTAGTGGAGTCATTTTACCTGCACCACTGACTCAGCACATTGTTTGCATGATGACCTCCGTGAATATTTATTATTATTTATTAATACCCTTCTTCCTGTGATACTATATATATATTTTTCCTTCCTAAGAGTAGTTATGTGTGGTGTATTCAATGTGTATTGAAACCCCTGGTATCCGGCTCCTTTTGCGACTGGTTGATGCCGGATAAGTGAATTTTCAGGTTGCTTGAATTCATGACGAGGGGTTTTTACTGCATCTGTAAATTTTCACCAGATAAAACTTTAATTGTATCTGTATAATGTTATATGAAAATAAACTTCATTCGCTTGATTGTCATTACATCTTTTTCTTTTAATGACCTGGTTGGGGACTACCCAGCTCCCATCCTGGGCTATGAATCGTTTCAAATGCTTTGCCTCACTGTTTATAGAGACCCAACTGAAGATGTAGTCAAGACCACTTTGCTATTCACTCATGGAATCTTTCACCATTTTATTTAAATGGAAAGATCCTAATTCACCTTCTTTGATGCAATGGCTCTCTCAACTTGTGTCATGTTTAAGTTTAGAAAAAAAAAATAGAGGTTGCACTTTTAATAATTCTGTTAAGTTTGAAGAGACTTGGCATCCTTTTATAAAGTATTTTCATGTAAGTTAATTTGTATTTTGACTTTATCTTCCAGACTGTTCTGGATTTGTGCTGATTTTTTTATTGGCAAAGACCAGATAAATAGTTTGTATTGATCTGTTGCAGTAAACTCTCAATAGGCTGCCCAGCCTTTTTTTTCATGGTTGTTTTTTGTTCACTTTGGTAGATTAGTTGGGGTTTTAACAACATTTTTTTCCCTCTTTTTTGAATATTCCAAATTGAAGAGAAAGGGGAAACTCGGTAGGTTAGTTGGGGTTTTAACAACATTTTTTTCCCTCTTTTTTGAATATTCCAAATTGAGGAGAAAGGGGAAACTAGGGTAGGTTAGTTGGGGTTTTAACAACATTTTTTTTACTTTGGTAGGTTAGTTGGAGGGTTTTAAAATCATTGTTTTTCTCTTTGAATATTCCAAATTGTGGAGAAAGGGATAATTTTGTTCAATATGTTACAATGTTACACATTGTATTATGTATGGCAACATATTGATGTTTCTGTTTTCACTATTTGATTCTGTATTATATTCTGCTCATGCCTTGTTTACTTATAATATGCTTAATAAAAAGGTTTAAAAAGAAAAGGAATGTTTCTGAATTGTATATGTCTCTTCTCACAGCAGAACGATCTGCAAAGGTGTTTCTGCTCACTTCAAAGTTTTGGTTAATCGCCATTATAGTTTGGGGACATACAAGAGGCTGCCAGATGCTGGAATCTGGAGCAAAAAAAGAATCTCTAGATGGGGCAGCATCAGTTGGATGTTTAAGGCAGGAACTCTTCATCAGCACTTGACCAAGTGATGCTGTTCAACCAGCCTGTAGCTCTGTATTCACAGAGCTACCTCCCCCCACCCTCCATGATCAATTCTCACCTTTCTGCTCCTTTCCTCCTATCTATGTCCAGTTATTAGCCTTGTCTCCTCCTCCCCTTGCTCTTTCTTTCCTTTTCACCAGCTTTTTAATTCAGGTGCTTGCCTGCTTTTTATCATACCTTGAAGAAGGGCCCAGGTCCTCAACGGCAGTTATATACCTTTATCTCTGTGGTGATATGTAATTCCACCACTAGGTCACCAGGGGTCATCCCGGTGACCTTGTATATAAAGCAGTCCAGAGCTACAGTCTAGCCTTCCAGGTTTGTCTTGCAGAGAGACAAGACCTCTTAGTGTACATATTAGTTTATTAAAGCTGTCTTATACTCGCACTGCTGGTGTGTACAACCTCCTATAGATGCTGTGAGACCTGCTGAGTTTCCCCAGCATTTCTGTGTTTTTGCTTCCACGCTGCTGAAGATCCAGCTGCGCTGGATGGGTCACGTCTCCAGAATGGAGGACCATCGCCTTCCCAAGATCGTATTATATGGCGAGCTCTCCACTGGCCACCGTGACAGAGGTGCACCAAAGAAAAGGTACAAGGACTGCCTAAAGAAATCTCTTGGTGCCTGCCACATTGACCACCGCCAGTGGGCTGATAACGCCTCAAACCGTGCATCTTGGCGCCTCACAGTTTGGCGGGCAGCAACCTCCTTTGAAGAAGACCGCAGAGCCCACCTCACTGACAAAAGGCAAAGGAGGAAAAACCCAACACCCAACCCCAACCAACCAATTTTCCCTTGCAACCGCTGCAATCGTGTCTGCCTGTCCCGCATCGGACTTGTCAGCCACAAACGAGCCTGCAGCTGACGTGGACTTTTTACCCCCTCCATAAATCTTCGTCCGCGAAGCCAAGCCAAAGAGAAGACAGCATCTGCAGACTTTTGTATTTCACTCTGTTCTTTCTTCTTGTCATTTTTCGCAGCATGTGTACCATTTACTACATATTCTTCATGGTCCTCATTCATTTAAAGCATCTGTATTGTACCTATCTGTGACAGCTTGAAAGATTTGTTACCTTACCACCCAGGACATCTGTGTAGTGCTGCTATATACAGCCATTGTGATTTGTCTTGTTTGTACAGCTGACATCTTGCAGCGAATAAAATGGTAAGCTGTGATTATGTAATGGGGGGGGTGCGTATTATACTGATTGCTTGCTATTGGCTTTGGAGATACTCCACCCTACTGGTATAACAGATGAGATGCTATCCCACTGGCCAGTTTAGTCGTGGTTATAGTCTGTTTATCTCTTTGGCTTGGCTTTGCGGATGAAGATTTATGGAGGGGTAATGTCCACATCAGCTGCAGGCTCATTTGTGGCTGACAAGTCTGATGAGGGACAGGCAGACACGGTTGCAGCGGTTGCAAGGGAAAATTGGTTGGTTGGGGTTGAGTGTTGGGTTTTTCCTCCTTTGTCTTTTGTCAGTGAGGTGGGCTCTGTGGTCTTCTTCCAAGGAGGTTGCTGCCCGCTGAACTGTGAGGCGCCAAGATGCACGGTTTGAGGCGATATCAGCCCACTGGCGGTGGTCAATGTGGCAGGCACCAAGAGATTTCTTTAGGCAGTCCTTGTACCTCTTCTTTGGTGCCCCTCTGTCTCGGTGGCCAGTGGAGACCTCGCCATATAACACGATCTTGGGAAAGGTGATGGTCCTCCATTCTGGAGACGTGACCTACCCAGCGCAGTTGGATCTTCAGCAGCATGGATTCGATGCTGTCGGCCTCTGCCATCTTGAGTACTTCGATGTTGCTGATGAAGTCGCTCCAATGAATGTTGAGGATGGAGCGGAGACAATGCTGGTGGAAGCCGGTAGAGGACCCATCATTCGGAGCCGAACAGGAAAAAAGATTCAACCATTACTACTGTGGTGGTACTCCACCAGCCTACTTCAGGGAGCAACCTCTGTACCTGCAGGAGTGTAAGGGGACAGGACAACACCTGGCCGGCTGTCAATCAGTCGGCCTGAAGGGATCAAACCCCACCTGGTTGGGTGTCAATCACCCTCTGGAATATAAGCCTGCGCCGGCCTCTCGAGGCCTCACACAGAGTTTCTGCAGCCACAGCCAGCCTGGTTCTGTGTAAGTCTTTGTGGATTAAAGCCTGTTGTTTAGTCTTTACCTTGTGTGTTTCTGATTCTGTCTAACAGCGCACCACAACTACAGGTTAATACACCGTGCAGAGTTGAATAAAGTGCTGACGGAATCTCTCTTGCATTTTCAGTGGTATTTCTATGGCAGTTCCAATTTTACATGCCCTATTGAAGGATTGTGCGCACTGAAGACCTTTACCTGAATGTGGTCACCCGCTATCCCGTGTCCCAAGCAATCCATCAATTATCTGGTCTCGATGTGATAGAACCAGCAAATGCTGGAAAATTCATGGTCTTTCCTGGCCTTTTATAGTTTAACCAGAGGTCCAGCACTTGCAGCTTTAAAAGTTTTGTTTCTGCTCTTAGTGAGACCTGCATTTACAGTGTGGTGACCAATTCAGCAACTTGACTCTATGCTCATGGATCACTTATTTCATTGGGATTTAGCCACAAATTTCAAAGAACTTCAATACTACTGCTTTAAAATTATTCTGCTGCATTTAAAAAATTGAAAAATTTGACAGATATCCATCTGTCTGATACAAACCTCACCGTTGACCATTTTAGATCTGTCAGGTGTCACCGACAAAAGACTTTATATTAGCACACAAATTACTCAAGCATGCCGGCGTGCAGCTAATATCAATAATTCTAAGCTATTACTTCTTACAAAATCATAAAAGGGTTCTGGACTCAAAATAATAGGGGTGTGAGATGAACAGGTCTGGCTCTCTCCAACTGGGGCCTTGGGAGTTACCTGACTTTTAACTCAGGGGACTCTCTTGATGGTGTCTATTGATGGAATAATATCAGAGCTTTCTCATCTCGATCTCATTGTCTTTCATTTTACACAAATTCAGGATCCCTATGTCAGTAAAATCATTCATTTTTAAAAATATATGGAACCATAGAAGTTCTCACTCATTTAACGACTGTGTAAACATGACATATCAGTTCTGAGACATGACTGTTTTTATTATATCTAACTTCAGTTGAAGCTGCTTCCAGCTTTGCTCCTGCATCAACAGCTTCTAATATATGTAACCATGACTGTATTCTGTGTCTCAGTTTTCTCTGGATTTTCCATCCTTTTTGACAAGCAG
This sequence comes from Narcine bancroftii, assembly GCF_036971445.1. Lineage (NCBI taxonomy): Eukaryota > Metazoa > Chordata > Chondrichthyes > Torpediniformes > Narcinidae > Narcine > Narcine bancroftii. The sequence continues at coordinate 219,425,697 of NC_091474.1, read as the reverse complement.
AGGATTCTCCCAATGCCTGTTGGGATACTTGCCATCTCCTTCAGGCTGCATCACTGATGATGCTGTTTTGGTGCAGGCCTGAGTGAGTGTGTTTTCATGATGCTTTATGATCAGTAAAAGCAGATCCAGGATTAGAAAAGGCATCTTCGGATTTACTACTTTGAATTTGTTTTGTGACTATCAAGGATGATCCAGGGGTGCGGTTCCAGAGCTGACAAAATCCTTATGTCACACCCAATTTATATACGTGCTCATTATATGAATGAGGCAAAGAAGTTGCCCAGTTAATATTCTTTGCTTTGAAGCCATAGGGTTGTTAGTGAGAAACATGTACCTTTGTATTAGCCAGTAATCCACGGACACCTCAGATGAAGCCTCGCTACTGCGACAGAATCAGGGCAGACAGCAGGGCCCACGGCGCTTAGCAGTGTTTCTCAAGAGGTATAAAAATAACAGAAATGAAGCAAATAATTTTTTTGCACTTTTAGCCACCTAAATTGGAACCAAGTAATCAAGTATGAAAAAAATAACTATTGCTAAAGCCACAAATTGTGCTGAATATTAGTATCAAAACAGTAGATTGGCAACTCTGCCTCACACTTTTTCTCTCTCAGAAATGGTTAGACAGGAAGTGTACGTGTGAGCGTCAATACTCATGATATCCTCACATGTGTCAGGTATTGCATGGTATATAAAAAGTTAAAGAAGCTTGACTCTACATATATTATTATCATATCTATATGAATTAAAAAATCCTATTTTGGAAGTGACAAATATTAACAGCGGAGGAGAGCAACCTGTACTGACAATAACCACACCAGCAGTGCGAGTATAAGACAGCTGTAATAAACTAATATATACACTAAGAGGTCTCGTCTCTCTGCAAGACGAACCTGGAAGGCTGGACTGTAGCTCTGGACTGCTTTATATACAAGGTCACCGGGATGACCCCTGGTGACCTAGTGGTGTAATTACATATTACCACACAACCATTTAGGAGGTTTGGAAACATATTTTGTCTAATTCGTTGCCTCGCTAAATTACTCTTTTTCCTCTCAACACAAAGAGGAAAAGAGCCTCTTTTCAATCAACTCTAGTTAGTGGAGCTCGGCCAAGGGCTAGACCCGTTATTAATGAGAGTTGAAACGATGTAAAACTAGCTTATAGCCTAGAATTTTTTCCCCCCATTTGGCTTGTTAAAAAAACAATTAAATTTATTCAGGTGTAGAAGAGGATTTTTGGATGATGACCTTAAATATTTCATCAAAATCAGGTGGAAGATAAGCGAGCAGTGAATTTTTCTGTCATTATTTTTGACTTTTATCCTTGGGTTATGATGTTCATTCTTTGCTTTAATACAGCTCCGACATGGAATTCAATGGTACTCAATGGAAAGAGTGGAAAAATGCTCACTCATGTGTATTTCCCAGCTTCCTAGGAAAATGGGTCGAGCAAGGAGGAATTTCACAAATGCCTAAAAGACTGTCACAGCTCCAGGATTTCACCACAAAACAATCAAATATCCTAATGTTATTCTTGGTAATTTGCCCCCGCCAGCCATCAACCTCTCTCCCCATTCCCCCACCCCAACACCCACTTCCATAAAGTCCCCTGAATTTAATATCTGGCTGCTGTTAAATTCCCGCTTCTTTATTTCACCTTTTTTTTAGAGATGTTGGAAGAACCTTATTAATGGTGTACAGTGGACCGTGAAGAAGGACAGGTTGCTTTGGCTGTTGGGGAGAGTTTAATATAGCTAGGGAGGGGGAAGGAGACCCACAGTGTTAAGTTAGATGATGAAGCAGTTGGTGGAAGGGTAGATGCAGTGCAAAGTGAGACTATGAGGAAAGACAAGCAGTGGATGGTGTGAAAATACTCTTATGGGTTATATTATATTTTATATTATATATAAGTATGTCTTTAAAAGAGATAGATTGTGGGGGTTTAGTGTAGGTCATTTCACAAACAGATATTTACACTTCACATCTCATTTAAAATGCATGAGCTTTGGCTGAATCGTGACATTCAGGCACCAGTGGCTTTGCAAAAGACAATGGAACTGCTTTGGAAGGATTTCAAAAAACTGGTGTAAATGGAAGAGTCCAGGTTCAAGGGCTGATAAAGATCTTTCAAGGATTGGGTTTGGAGCCCTGCTAGGAGTTCTACTTTGTACAAGCAAAGCGAGAGAGGAAAGACCAAACAGTATTTCTTTTAGAGAGAGAGAGGAGAGAAAGAGAGAGAGAGAGAGAGAGAGAGAGAGAGAGAGAGAGAGAGAGAGAGAGAGAGAGAGAGAGAGAGAGAGAGAGAGAGAGAGAGAGAGAGAGAGAGAGAGAGAGAGAGAGTTCTTTTTAAGTTAGTTCTGCTGCAGCTTTTGGATGCTGCATCTTGGAAGCTGGTAAGCTGGCTTGTTGAAAACCCCATTTTGAAGATTGGTTGTGAGTACTGAGTTCAGCCTGTTGAAAACCCTTGTAGTCTGTACAAGAAGAAATGGCTGACTAGAGTGTTTCTCCTGAAATAAGGGAAACAAGAGGAACTCTGTGGTGACCTGGAAGAAGAGATTATCATTTGAAAAAAAACAACAAATCTCGCTCTGAAAACTGACAAGAACCTTTCTGAATGGTAACCATTTACCTTTAAGCCCCAGACCCTGGTGAAAATTCATAAATGTTAAATTCTGTGCACAGTATAAGAATTGTCTGATACTGGTGAAATTGGAAGTGAGAAGTGAACGATTGGATTGTTAAATCAAAGAACTTTCCTGAACATATGCACATTACATACACATGCACTTAAAATTAGAAGGGGTTTAAATTAGGTTAAGTTAAGTTAATAGTAATAAGTTAAAATTTGATCCTGTTTTAAAGTTTAAAGAAAATTAAAAGCAACTTTTATTTAAGTAACCATTTGTCTTGGTGAATTTCTATTGCTGCTGGGTTTTGGGGTCCTCTGGGCTCATAACAATACAGTCAGTTTGATAGGTTGAAATGTGTTTACTTAAATGCGAGAAGTACTAAGAGAAGGGGAATGAACTTAAAGCATGATTCTGTACATGGAAAAGAACCTGGTCAGGTGGCAGAGCTCTCAGTAGGTGAATATTTCAGAGACTGTGACTACAATTCCCTCATCTTTAGTGTAGGTAAGGATAAGGTTTGGGACAGAGAAAAGAAGGAGTGTTTAATTGGGAAAAGACTAATTATTATGGTGTGAGTAAGAGCTTGAGAGAGTAAATTGGGAATGGATATTCTTAGTGAAATGCGCTGGAGAAATATGGAGGATGTTTGGGAGCCACTTGTGTGGTGCTCCAGTTAGGTTTGTCCCACTGAGACAGGGAAAGGATGGTAGGGGAAAGAGGTATACCTGAGAAGGGCCACAGCAGACACCCCACATTGAAAGGACAATGTGCAGAAATACCAAAGACAAATATAATTTAGAAGCTTTGGGCAGCACGGTTAGTGTAGTCGTTAGGTAGTTGCTAGCACGGTGCCATTATAGTGTCAGTCATCTGCCTGTAAGGATTTTGTCAGTTCTCCCTGTGTCTGTGTGGGGTTTCCTCAGGTCCTCTGCTTTCCTCCCACCTTCCAAAACATACGAGGTTGTAGGTTAATTTGGGTGTAATTGAGCAGTACAGGTTTAAATGGCCTGAATCAGCTTCTACTGCGCTGCAAATTAAAAAAAAGATTTAAAAAAAATGATCACCAGTGCTGATCCTCGGAGATTTAAACTGTTATCACTGCTCATTCCAAAAATAAAGCCAATGTGTTCTTAAAGACTGTGCTCTTCTGAATTTCTACCATTTTCCCACTGTTCCCACTCTAAAACCCAAATTCCAACTCTTCCTTAAATACTTGGCAATTTCTGAAATAATTACTTGTTGTGACATGAAATGGGTAAGAAATCAACACATGGGCTGCTTTGAAAATATTGTTAATTCATAAACTTTTTCTCCTTATTCCTCAATCAGTGCTTTGATCCAGATATTTCAAAGCACGAATTTGCCTCCTTTGTGTCAAATATCGCTGAGGCATTTTATAACCTTCTATACTGGACATATGAAATGTCGCCTGAATTTTCCTGGCTTTAAAAACTGAGTATTATTTTTCAGCACCCACAAATAATAAATGTTCTGCTTGGAAAAGATGGAAGTGAGACCCTTGTCATAGTTTTCAGTAAATAGGTCACAACTCATATCTATTCTCCAGTGGTAATCACATTATTTAGATTCTATTCAGATGACATATAATTGATAGTATTAAGAATATGAAATGGGTTACTTTGTTTTTTGACATTTGCTATCAAGAATTTATTACTTTCCCTTCTCATTAATATTAATATATAAACAAATTTCCATCCCCATGAGGACAGGGTAACGTGAATCATACATTATTTTTTGCATTATTTATTTGAAATTAATTCTATGTTATGTAGAAATAAAATGTTGAGCTGCACTGGATACATCATTGCCAACAGAAGGCGTGAGCTCAGGAAATATGATATGACCCTTGCTGTAAAACATATTTTGGGCCTCAGTTTGCCTTGAATTTAGCTTGTTTGCATTAGGTGCAACAGCCATAAATAGCTTGAGCTGAGGATCTGATCAGGGTGCTGAAAATATTACATTGTTTTGAGCCAAGCAATGATCAATAATCCATAACATACTCCAGCCGTTCTCAACAGGGGGCTCTACCGTCCCTCTGGAGGCCACCCCACTCCTCAGGAGGCCACAGCACATTTACCTTAAGACCCTGTTTTCTTTTCACCTCAAGTAGCATCAGTTTTTACATTGTTCAATGGGTTTAATGTATCATATAGGTTGAACATTGAGTGGGTGGGGGGGGGGGGGTGAAGAAGGGAGGGAAGGGAAGGGGAAAAAGGGGAGAAAATGACACTGTGTATATTCAAGAGGGAAACATTTGTGTGTATTTTGGTTAGTATGGTTCATAATGTGAAAAGTAAAAAAAAAAAAAAATTTTTAAGTAGTATCAGTTTTTAAAAGAATGTTTTTCATGTAGTTGGTAAAAGTTAAAAGAAAACAAAATTTGACTGCTTCATAAACATTGAGCAGAGTCCTACAGGGGCCATAACTGAAAAAAAAGCTTGAGAATGGAGTGGCCACATATGAAAGCATACGGCAGTAAACAGAGTTACGGGGGTTGGGGAGGGGTGGGGAGTAGTGAAATTTTTGATCTTAATGTTGTATGATTTCTTGACATTCAAGTAAAATGTCCATTTGGAGTTAAACGATAATAACTAACACATAGAACAAATAACACAACTGACTTTTTAATGAATACTTAAACAACACTATCAGATGGATATTAAGGCACGTGGAAGAAAAGTGATGAGTTTTTGCTTTAATCTGTTAGAATGTAAAGATTGCAGATAAGGCAGTTTTGTTTTGCTCATATTAGTTGTCATATTAATATGGTGTCTTATTTTCCTTCAGAAAAGGTAGGTTTCATTGACCAGAGGAGGTTCTATTGTGAGAGTAGACTTCTTGTGAAGATTAGCTTCTTTCAAATCAAATGAGGAGATTGGTTATATTGCACTTCCGTCTTACTTTTCATTGAATAGTCTATGAGCCCCGATTTTACAAACACACTAAAAAGATGAATTTACTCCAAATTTCTTGCAACACAGGAAACTAAGTAACCCTTTCGCCCTTTCTGGATTGATGTGGAATTTGAATTATTATGTTTTTGCACAACATCTTGAATTAAGGGTTTATATATATTTCTATAGCTTTAAAAGATATAGAATGTTAATCAACACAATGCTCCAGTGTTCTCTGGTTCTAAATAAAATATGAAGAAGGTAACATGTACTTACTTGTTTAACCTCTCCTGCAGTTGGATTAGTGCATTGCTAGTGTCAAGTTGTTAAAAAGTGTGACCTCTTTGCTATGTGAAGTATTCTGCTCAATGTTTTTTAAAAGTTATGGGGCACATTGCAATGTTTGCCTGATTTTGGACCATATTATTTTGGAAAAGTAATGCATGAACATATTATGAAGAGGCAAGAGTAAAAATGCAAAGGTCTTCCAGTAAATTGGATTACTTCAATTTTCCCTTTCAAATTAGTGGCATGGTTAGCATAGTGGTCAGTGCAATGCCATTACAACGCTAGAGGTAGGGACATGATTTCAAATCCCACACTGTAAAGTTTGTCCGTTATCCTCCTGTCTTTCTTCCGGTCGGGGGCTCTGGTTTCCTCTGTGCATTTCCTCCCACTTCTCAAAATGTACTGGGGGTTGTAAGTTAATTGTGTGTAAATTGGGCGGCAGAGGCTCATGGGTTGAAATGGCCTGTAACTCTGCTGTATGTCTAAACTTATTTTTTTAATAAAATATAAAAAAAATTAAATTTAAATTTGAAACTCTGTCTGAATTGTGGGATATTGTGCTTGTTGGATCCTTTGTAAAATAACTTTAAATATTGGTGGCAATGTTTTGAACAAGTAACACAGATGCAAATCCTATTTTCTCTCCTGAACCTGCCAAAGTTTGCCTCTGTAAACCAGTGATTATTTATTATCTGTGGATGGAAACACAGCCCCAAAGCCAAATACTCCTCCTTTCCTTTTATATGATACGTTCATTATTTATTTTCAGGTTAACTACAAAAGATTCTGTTTCCAAATGATCTGTTGCCAATTAAAAGGGATTGAAAGGTGTCAGGTCTTAACACTCCAAACAAATGAATTTCTTTGCAAATTTACAACATTAAATCATTGTTGCCCAAATCTTTATACAATCAACATTGTGCCTTCTAAATGATGTGTATAATGAGCCCCAATTTTGGATCAAGGAAGCGTCGGGAGAAGGAGGGAAAGTCTAGGCAGAGAGGTGAGTGAAAGGGAGGGAGTTTAAAAAGGGCAAGGGGGGGCAACTGAAGGGTTAACCAGATTGCAGATTTGTGGGAGTGAGTAATTAGATAATTGGCAGGGTCAAATATGTGTCCAGTGAGGAAGGCTGTGTGTGTGTGAGTGTGTGTGTGTGTGGGGAGGGGGTGGTGGTGGGGGCTTAGGGTAGGAGTGGAACTTTGAGGCTTTGGCTCGAGAGGCTTCAAAGAGCAGAGGCTGAGGAAAAGCTTGCTTCCAAGAAGATAGGGTCTTTGATTTTAAGGCAGGAAGAGTTAATGGGGAGAGCTAGGGCAGTAGAATGCTCCAAGTGCAGCATGTGGGAAATTTAGGACAGTACAAGTGCACTTGATGACTACACCTGCAAGAGGTGCATCCAGCTGCAGCTCCTGGGAGACCGTGTTAGGAAGCTGGAGCTCAAAGAACTCCAGATCATACAGGAGGCAGAGATAGTTATAGAGAGGGGCTTCAGGAAGACTGCTAACCCTAAAAGGAAGTAGACAGGTAATTGGTTGACTGTTCGGAGAGGGGACAGGGAGAGGCAGAGGGCAACAATTCCCCTCACATCAAGTATACTGCTTTAGACACTGTTGGAGGGAGATGATCAATCAGGGACATATCTGGCACAGAAGCTGACCCCACCCCTGGCTCAGAAGGAAAGAGGGGGGGAGGAGAGGAGAGTGCTTGTAATTGGAGACTCATTAGTTAGAAGAGCAGATAGGAGGTTTGGTGAATGAGATAACGGCTCCCGGGTGGTATGTTGCCTCCCAGGTGCCAGGGTCAGGGATGTCTCTGATCAAGTTTCTTAGCATTCTGAGGGGAAAGGGTAGCCAGATGTAGACAGGAGTAGGAATGAGATCCTGAAGAGGGAATATAGGGAGTTAGCAAAGAAGTTAAAAAGCAGGACCACAAGGATGGTAATCTCAGGATTGCTGCCTGTGCCATGCTCCAGAGAGCGTAGAAATAGGAAGCTATGGCAGATGAATACGTGGCTGAAGAGTTGGTGCAAGGAGCAGGAGTTCAGATTTCTGGATCATTGATATCCCTTTTGGGGAAGGTCTGACCTGTACAAAGAGGACAGGCTGCACCTGAACTGGAGAGGGACCAATATCCTGGTAGGCAGATTTGCTAGAGCTGTTGGGGAGGGTTTAAACTAGTTTGGCGGGGGTTGAGAAGCAGAATGTGAGGGCAGGGATTAGGGCAGAAGAACAAAAGCATGATACCATGTGTTTTGAGTTGGAGAGGAAGAACAGTCCGGGGACAAAACATTAAAGATTGAAATGTGTCTATTTCAATGCTAGGAGTATTAGGAATAAAGGGGATGAACTTAGAGCGTGGATCAGCACGTGGAATAATGATGTTGTGGTGGTTACTGAAACATGGCTGGAGGAAGGGCAAGATTGGCTGATGCAGGTACAGGGGTTTAGGTTTTTTTAAAAAGAATAGGATGGGAGGTAGAAATGGAGGGGAGTAGCAGAGATAGTATCACAACTATAGAAAGGGAGGATGCTGCAGAGGGCGTGTCACTGAGTTGGTGTGAAATAGGAAGGGAGCTATCACTGGGCTGGGAGTAGCCTATAGGCCCCCAAATAGCCCTTGGGACACTGAGGAGAAAATAAGGAGGCAGATTTTGGAATGGTATGGGAAATATAGGGTTGTAGTTATGTGTTACTTCAACTTTCCTCATATTGACTGGCATCTACTGACTGCAAGAGGGATAGATGGGGCTGAATTTGTCAGGTATGTACAAGAAGGATTCTTGACGCAGTATATGGATTGGTTAATAAGAAGAGATGCCACACTGGATCTGGTTCTGGTGAATGAACCTGGTTAGGTAGTGGTACTCTCGGTGGGGGAGCATTTTGGTGTGAGTGACCACAACTCCCTTAGGTTCAACATAGCTATGGAAAAGGACATAAACAGTCAAACTGGGAAAGTGCTTAACTGGGGAAGGGCTAATTATGAAGGTATGAGGCAGGAACTAGTCAGAATAAATTTGTCACAGATGTTCAAGGGTGAAAACACAGAAATACTGTGGAGGAAGTTTAAGGACCTCTTGTGCAGGGTTCAGTATTGGTTTGTCCCACTGGGACAAGGAAAAGATGGTAGGAAAAGGGAACCATGGCTAATGAAACAGGTCAGGCAACGTCAAGAGGAAGAAGGAAGCACGCATTAGATATAGGAAGCAGGAAACAGGAAGAGGTCATAAGAAGTATGTGGTAGCCAGGAAGGAGATTAAGAAAGGACAGGAGATTTTGGAGGGGGTGTGGAAGGCCTTGGCTTGTAGAATTAAGGAGAACCCGAAGGTGTTCTGTGCATATGTGAAGAACAGGAAGATGACAAGAATGATGGTGGGGCCACTAAAGGATAAAGGAGGCAACATGTGCCTGGAGGAGGAGGAAGTTGGGGAGGTTCTAAAAGAATACCTTGTGTCAGTATTCACAAGACAAAAAGGTGAGGTAGAAATTAAACAGGCTGTATGGAGATTAAGAAAGCAGAAGTGTTGGATCTACTTAAAAATATCGAGATTGATAAACCCCAGGGCCCGGGGCAATATACCCCAGGTTTCTGTGGGAAGCGAGAGAAGAGATAGCTGGGGTAGTAGCGACTATCTTTGAATCCTCTTTGGCCACAGGGGATGTGCCAGAGGATTGGAGAATGGCGAATGTAGCCCCCTTGTTCAAAACAAGGTAATAGGGAGAATCCTGGGAATTATAGACCAGAGAGACAAATGTCTCTAGTGTGCAAACTAATGGAGAGGATCCTTCAGGATAAGGATCCATGAGCATTTGGGTAAGTACAATCTACACAAGGATAGTCAGCATGGCTTTTTGAAGAGAAAGCCGTGCCTCATGAGTCTAATTGAATTTTTTGAAGAGGTAACAAAAGAAATTGATTAGGGTAGGGCAGTAGATGCGGTCTCCATGGATTTCAGCAAGGACTTGACAAGGTCCCCCACAAGAGACTCATCCAGAAAGTCAGAAGACACAGGATTAATGGAATACTGGCTTGTAGGAAGAAAGCAGAGAGTAGTAGTGGAAGGAAAGTATTCTGCCTGGACATCAATGACTAGTGGAGTGCTATAGAGATCTGTTCTGGGACCCCTGCTCTTTGTGATTTTTATAAATTACCTGGAAGGATGAGTCAGTTAGTCTGCAGATGACACAAAGATTGGAGGAGTTGTAGATAGTGCTGAAGTATGTAGAAGGTAACAAGAGGATATAGACAGGACCCAGAGTGGGGCAGAAAAGTGGCAGATGGAGTTCAATCCGCATAAGTGTGAGGTGATGCATTTTAGAAGGACTAACCAGAAGGTTGAGTTACAGGGTTAATGGTCGGTTACTTAAGAGTGTGGTCCTTGGGGTGCAAATCCATACATCCCTCAAAGTTGCCACTGACGTGCCAATTGATGAAGTAGACAAAGACGATGTGGTCAAACAATAATCATGGCTTTTATTAGCAGAAACTCATGGTACAATAATGAAAGACAATAGACGCATATACAGTTATATCCAAGGGGAGTATCCTTAACAGTAGAGATAATGCACAGCCAATGTTAGTACAGCAAGGCTCACCAGAGCCGGGGAGACAGGCAGCTTGCTAGACATTCACCACAGTCACATAGGTTGATAAGATAGTTAAGAAGGTCTATGGGATGCTGGGATTCATTATTAGGGGGATTGAATTCAGGAGTAGAGAGGTCATGTTACAACTCTACAAATCTTTGGTAAGACAAGTCCTTAAATGTGTTCAGTTCTGGTCACTTCATTATAAGAAGGATGTGGAAGCTATGGAGAGGGTGTAGATGATATTTACCAGGATGTTGCCTAGATTGGAAAACAAGTCTTATGAGGCAAGGTTATCAGAGGTGAGACTTTTTTCTTTGGAGCATAGAAGGATGAAAGGAGACTTGATAGAGGTCTACAAGATTATGAGAGGCATAGATAGGGTAGAAAATCAGCACCTGTTTCCCAGGAAAGAATCAGCAAACACCACAGGACATGTGTACAAAGTTAAAGGAGGGATGTTTAGGGGAGACATCAGGGGTAAGTTATTTTACAAAGAGAGTTGTGGGTGCCTGGAATGTCTTGCCAGGGATGGTGGTGGCTGAAACATTGGGAGCATGTAGACACATGGATGAAATAAAAATAGAAGGTTATGGGGAAGGGAGGGTACAGTACATTTTTTAAGAAGGAAACATGGGTCAGCACAACATCGAGGGCTGAAGGGCCTGTACTGTGCTGTATTGTTCTATTTATTTTCTATCTATATAATAATGAGATCACATGAACAGAATTACTGAAATCCTTAATTATAAAACAACAGTTTCCACTAATGTTTGGCTTTTCTAACATTTAGAGCACTGTGACATGGATCTCATATTATGAATCTCAAGATCTAATATGAAGAGAACATTAACATTATATTGGCCCAAAATATTTGAATTAACTAGAAATGGTCATTTAGATGAATTAATTCCACTCTAGCCACAAGAAGAAAAAAGGGAGATTGAAAACTTGGCTGAATGGTGCACCAGCAACAACTTGCACTCAATATCAACAAGGAACTGATATTTGGCTTCAGGAGGGGAAAGCCAGAGGTATACAATCCAGTGATCACTGGGGTGAGTAGAAGTGTGAGCAAATTTAAGTTCTTGGGTGTCACTATCTTGGACGCTTTTTCCTGGACCCAACACACTAATGGCATCGTGAAGAAAGCACGTCAGTGCCTCAACTTCCTCAGGAGTTTGCGGAGGTTTGGTATGACATTGGAAATCCTGGCAGATTTCCACAAATGTCTGGTGGAAGGTGAGCTGACCAGCTGCATCATGGTCAGGTGTAGGTACACCAATACCCCGAGTGTAAAGCCCTCCAAAACATACCCCAGGACATACCCCAAGCAATTGCCCTCCCCACCATTGAGAACTTCTACAGGGAACACTGTCATCGTAGAGCAGCAGCAATCATCAGGAATCCTAACCTCCCAGCTCTGTTCTCACTGCTACCATCAGGAAAGAGGTACAGGTGCCAAATGACTTGCACCATCAGGTTCAGGAACAGCTACTATCAGACTCCTCAATGACAAACTCAATCAGGAGCTCATTTAAGGACTTGTGCACTTTATTTATTTTTTTAATTCTCTCTGTATTTCACAGTTTGTTTACATTTCTACATCTGTTCACATTTCTTTATTTGTTTACATGCGTGCATTCTGTACTTTTTTTGGCACTACCAATAAGAGGTAATTCTGCTTCACCCACAGGAAAAAGAATCTCAGGGTTGTATGTGATGTCATGTATGTACTCTAACAAAATATCTGAAATCTGATAAAATCTGATGATCAGTACAATTAACTCATATATATTGATCAGCATGTTTCTGGCTCAACAGTTGCTATATCCGGTTTTGGGAAATGATCCAGGCTAAATGGAACTGGTACAGTAGGGAGCATTAAGGACACAATGATCACTCTTGTCACAACCTTCAGTGGTACCTTCAGATGCCTGAAGTTCAGCATCTCCAGGTTCCATCACAGTTTTTATCCAATAGTTCTCAGGCTCCTAAACCTCTTTGTACTCTCTGTACTTCACTAACTCTAACCATCAAAAGATTTGATTGCACTATTGAAATACCACTTTTTCTTACACTAACTGCAACTGTGAATATTTATCTATCTATCCTTTTATATTTATTGACTTTTTTACTATCTTGGCATATTGTGGTAATACACTATTGTAGATGGTGAATCTTGTATATCAGTTTGGCTGCAGCAAGTAAGAATGTTGATGCATCTGAAAATTGTACTCGTGTATATGACAAAAAACTCTCATTACTGATGATTCATTATTCCATTAAAAGTAGATACAATTACTTGTAAGAAGTGTCATTTAAAAAAAAAAGTGCATTTCTATGCACGAGAACAGATATGACCTGGATAAATTGGAGTGAAAGTTTGAAAGCTGGACCTGCAATTGAACAATGAAGGCCTATAAAGTGGAGGTGTAATGGATTATTACTTTGATGGAGAATGGAGTGGTGCACAGGGTGGAAATGAATAATTTGCGTATGAACAAAAACTCAACTGTGGGGGACTGTGAGGGGAAATTATAATGCATATGGGTGAAGGAGACAAGCTATTGGAAGGGCAGATTGATGACAGATAACATTTAATTCCAGGGAGTGTGTAACATTTGCAAGAAAATATCCAGTGAAGTGCGCAAGGAATACCTGGAATTATACAGTATACCGTATGCATATTCATTGAAACTAGCTGAGAATGGCTAAAATTGCACTCAGGATATTGGACATATATCATGGTGTATCTGACAGAATCATATATCATCTAGTACAAGTACAAGAATGTCATTATGAACCTTTTCACACATTGGTTCATTCACAAATGACATATTTGTGAGCACCAAAAAAAATCATAAAGTTTTAAGAGATCATACATTTTACAGAAATATTTGCAGTGATGAGGGTTTCATTATGTGAATCGATTGGAGAAACTGGGGTTGTTCTCCTCAGAAGAGAATGTGTGATGGTCTGATAATGACAATTAAAATCAGAAAGGTGATGTGCAGATCAGAAAATGGAAGACACGGAATAACGGTGATTGGAATTAGATCAAAATTAACTGAGGAATTTTTTTAAGCAGCAGGTGATTAAGATCTGGAATGGACTTTCAGGAGTGGTAATGGAGGAAGATTTAAAAGTAGCATTTGAGGGAGTCATCAATATGTATCTGAAGGGAAATATTTTGCTAGGCTATGGGGAGAAGGTAAGAGAGTTGGATTGCAATGCACAAAAGTGCTGCAGAAACTCAGCAATTCATGCATCATCTCAGGAAAGTAAAGGGCAACCAACATTTTGGGCCTGAGCCCTTTGTCAATGCATCAGCAAGAAGTTAGCAGGCACCTGAACAAAAAGGTGAGGGGGAGAAGAGGAGAGGTGGGAGGAAGGTGTATGGGGAAGACTAAAGGCTAATAGGTAAAAGATCACAGGTGGAAATGGGTGGGAGGGTGGAAGAGAAAAAAAGCTGAGAAGAGATAGGAGGAGGGGATAGCTCTCTGAATTGAGAGGGAAGGGAAGGCGGAAGGGAGCTGGAAGAAAGGAGACAGATGGATGGGGAAAGAGAGAGTCTCGGGGAAGGGGTTGGATTGGCTGGAATCTGGATTGAGTTCACATGGAACTTGGATGGATTAGCAAATTGTCTGCATCTGTGTTGAAACCATTCTCTGATTCTGAATTCAGTTTGAAGCAACAATAATATTGAACTGCTCAAAAGTTTGTCTCAAATAAGGGCGAGTAAACAAGGAACTGGTGAAGATCAGATCGTATTTCTGGAATTCTTCATGAAAATCAACAAGCAAAGGGAAAAAAAACTCATCAGACAGTGCTACTGTAATGACTACCATGACTTCTTTCATTGGAACTTCTTACTATCCAGTTGAAAAAGAAAACCTCAAAAGTGTAATCATTAATTTTGCACTGCTCTGCAGAATGATCTTTTGTAAACTTCTCCATTGTAGTCAAATAAAATCAGTGAACTGATGAAAAATTCACATATTTGCAAAATATTTGTGCCCAGAAAATATTGCTTTATTACACAAATTGTAGGTGCAATTTAACGACACACCAATCCACAACTTACTGCATAATGAATGTCCTATAACTATATAACAATTACAGTATAGAAACAGGCCATATCATCCCTTCTAGTCTGCACCGATTTAAGTGATCTGAAAATATTTAATTTTATTTATGTGGATTGTAATTTTCCCTTGTGCATATTTTGAAATATAATGGGCCAGAAATTGCTGTCAGTTGTGAGCCCCCTGCTGTACCCACTGATCTATAAGTGCAAACATTGTTTTTTCCAGATCTGCTGGTATTGATTTGTTCCACAATGCAAAATGACACAGTTTTGGACAGTAATACAGCCTTGTATGAATTAACCCTTTGGAATCCAGCCATTCTTGACCTTTAAGAAGATGTACTCCGGACTGGATCCATGGATAAACCTTTACAGTATAAATATCTATATGAACCACTTGGTGGTTGGGTATAAAATCAGTCCAGGAAAACCGGGACATGGAGTCTATGCACTTGTTCATTCTCCACTAACACCTGGACACAGGGTATATGCACTTGTTGATAGTCACAGAAAACTGGGCCACAGGTCCAAGGAGTTAATACCACTGTCAAGCAGTGGTATGGTCAAGCAGGTTATAGCCATATCAAGGAATGAAAACAAAAGATTTTATAACCAACAAAAGCACCCATTTCCCTACCAGAGCCCACCTCAAGCTTTCCCAGCTGTCAGTACCAATAGGGATATTTAACGCTTCTGAATATTGCTATGATATGTCACAAGAAACTTTATTTTAAGGCTCCCAGTGGATGCATGACTGCAGTAACACCAATGTTTAAATTAAATCATATTTTTTATTTTATTTGTTGGTGTTTTTGTTACAAGTATTGGCATTAAAATCACACAGGCTTTTGATATCTTGCCCACTAATCATGGGAATACAGTGGAAAGTGCAGGAAATAGGATGGCTCCAGACAGCTGGACCTCTTTGCAAGTACCTTCAAGTATTATCTGGGACAGAAATACTGCCTATAGCAAAAGACATTTGTGGTCTTCGAGAACTCTCCTCTCATTAACCTCTGGGAGCATTGAGCATATGAATGGAGTCTGATAAACAAATGGAGGAGAGATAGCTTTGAAAATTTGCCAAATTTAGAGCATATGGTCCAGCTCTCAATGATTTAATTCAAACCTGAACTTTAAACAAGGCAGACAATTTGCAGACTTGACAACGAGGTGAGCATCTGCTACTTTTTCAGGTTAGTCAGGCAGAGATTGGCAAAGAGGGTATTTTAAAATTGCTGCTGGAATTAAAACTGATGCACAAGTGAAGTGAGGTGAAACACAAAAGTCCGCAGGCACTGATATTGCAGGTTAGAGCAAAATACCTCTCCCAAATTTCCCCGATCTATTGGCACAATTAAGGACAAGATGACCATCCATCTTCATTGAGGTGCCTTTGTGATAACTAGACACTCATTTTGAGTGTTACAATTGTTCCCACTTCTACCACTCCCCTGACAATTCATTCTAAATACCCAGCACCCTTTGTGAGAAGAAGGTGTCCCTCAGGTCCATTTTAGTCCTGGCCTGGTTTAACCAATAATAATGGTAATAATAACAATGAGCTTATTGTCACATACATTATACAATGTACATTTGTACTAGGAAGAGAGGTGGGGGAATAAGCTCTTAGGAAAAATAATTACACCAACAGCCAGATCAGTCGCACCACAACCACTTCCGTTGTACAGCAGTAAAACACGAAGGTCTGCAGACACTATGATTGAAGTAAAAACACGATGCTGGAGAAACTCAGCAGGTAGAACAATTTTCTTTATATCACCAAGATAAAGATATATAACCAATGTTTTGGGCTTGAGTCCTTCATTGAGGGCATCTGAACAAAATGGTGGGGGGGGGGGGGGAGGGGGAGGAGCTCAGTCCCAAAGGCAGGAGATAATAGATGGATAAGGGAGGGAGGGCACACCAGCAAACAAGGGAGCGGGAATGGCTTTGTGAATGGACAGGGAAGGAAGAAAGAAGACAAAGGGAAGGGGAATGAAGGGAGAATGGAGAAGGAATGGCTAACAGAAACTGAAGAAATCATTGTTAATGCCATCAGGCTGGAGAGCGCCCAGACAAAAAAAAATCAAAAATCAAATGTGCACCTCCAATTTACAGGTGGTCTTGGTGGGACAGTCCAAGAGGCCATGGACAGAAATGGGAGTGGGGAGTGGAATCCGTTGTACAGCAGGGTAGGCCAAAGTCTTCATGACCAATCGTGATAGGGGACTCTAGTCAGCGCCATTGATAGGTACTTCTGTGCCTGAGAGCAAGGATCCAGTAAGGTAGCGAGAATGTCTCTGAGATGGACTGGAACATTCTAAAAAGGGATGGTGAAAAGGTGAGTGAGGTCATATCCCATATTGATCCCAATGGCACAAGCAGGAAGAGAGAGGAAGTTAGTTCAGCAAAGAGAATTTCAGGAGTTAGATACAAAGTTAACAAACAGGAAATCCAAGGTTATAATCTCAGGATTAGAACTACTGGCATGCAAAAGCAAGACCAAAAATATGAGAAGATAATGCAGTTTAATGCTTCACTAAAAGAAGCAGTGCAGGAGAAAGTGCTTTCAAATATTGGGCAATCTTCCCTGGCAGGTAGGTGATGAAGAGAAGAAGAACAGATGGCACCTAAATTGCAGGGGCACTAACATGTTTGTGAGGAGGTTTGTGGCAGTTTAAATGAGTGTAGTTGGGTGGTGGGAACCAGAGCAGCAGCTCAGCTGGTGGAGCATTTGAGAGGAAGGCTGGAACTAGGCCTGGTGAGCCTGATAACTAGGGCAAGCAGGTCAGGTTCATCAACATTGTGGGACTGATGTGCTGTAGTGCGTTTATCTCAATGAAATAAGTGTCATAGATAAGACAGATGAACTTAGAGTCAGGATTTGTGCATGTAACTGGCCTGTAGTGGCCATTACAGAGACTTAATAGATGAAAGGGGACAGGATTGGCAGCACAGTGTACCTGGGATTCAGGTTTCATAGAGAGAGAGATGTATTCAATTTTTCATTCTTCTAGATCAATGGTTCTCAACCTTTTTCTTTCCACTCACATTCCACATTGAGTAATCCCTATGCCATAAGTGTTCTGTGATTAGTAAGGGATTGCTTAAGGTGGTAGGTGGGTGGGAAGGGAAGGCTGAGGACCACTGCTCTAGACCTAATTGTTACTGAAACATTTTGCTTGACAAAAATTGCCATTGGCCCATTTCCTATGGAGTTATGAAACCATGCACATAACAAGTCAATTAGGTACGATTGAAACAGTGGTTTTCAAACTTTTTCTTTCCACCCACATACAACCTTAAGCAATCCCTTTCTAATCACAGAGCACCTATGGCATAGGGAATACTTAAAGTGGTGTGTGAGTGGAAAGAAAACGGTTGAGAACCACTGTTCTAGATCATGGCTAAATGTCATTCCGAATCCAAATCTCAGCACAGATTTATTTGTATTTGATAACGTGAAAGGAATGTTAACTGCTGAGAAACTCATCTTGGTAGGATGATATGGGCTATACTGCAGGATAAGGATGCTGTACTCCGCCTCTCAAAGTTTAGATAGAGTGTTTAATAGGCTGACAAAACCAGATATATCATTTAAGTGTTACCAATTGGCAAAGAATTTCAAGACAAACACGTTTTACAGTGATGCTGAATCAATTTTAAATGGCCTCAAATTTCATGAACCATTTTTTCTTGCTATTTCAGATTTACTCCAGCTGTGCTTCTTTTTATCTCATCTCCCATTATTTTTCAAATAGCTTTGTCATCCAAGTGCCTTGGCATGATTGGTCTCTGGCTCTGAAAAGGTGCCTCATCATACAGGCCTGGCTTGCAGTTTCAGCTCTGAGAGAGGAGAAATGAGTCATTCGCTCGACTTGGGATCAGCTTTACTTTTAGTTTCATTCGAAACCAGATGACAGCGAGGGCATAACCAGCTGCAACTGTAATCCAGAGAAATGTTTCATGAATTTCAGACTCAAGCCCACAGAAGGACTTCTTGGAATTTTATAACAGCTCTGCCAGTCACACTAAATAACCCCTCCAACTCAATCTAATGTACTAATTCAGCTTTGCATTTGGATTTATGGTCAGGCACTATTTTGGAGTTACATGGATAGAAGGTAATTTATGAAGTTGCTTTGATGCTGGATTTCACTCAGAATTCTTGAAAGGTATCAAATGCATGTAGAATTTTGGCAATGTTTTGAGGGGCTGAATATTCATGATTTGTTTAAATACACTTCAAGGTCAAAAACAGGGATGTAATTGGAAAATTTTCCCTGTTTGACCTGGCATTTTGCATAATGGACATAATGTACACAGGTAAATTAAGTCATCCAGCTTTCCAAATAAGAGGTATAGCAAAGAGGCTCAGGGAAATCAGCAAACACAGTATCAATTTTTAATCATCCACTCTCTGAATGCAACTTTGAGAGGCTGGTCATGGCCAGAATTAACATGAACCTAAGTAAAGATCGTCACAATCGCAACACAGCAGATGCAATTTCGCTGGCTCTCCACTCAGCTCTGGAGCATCTCGAAATAGCAATTCATACATAAGGCTGCTCTTCATCGACTACACTCAGCCTTCAATACCATTATTCCCTTAGTGCTGGTCAAGAAGCTACAAACTCTAGCCTCTGTACCTTCCTTGACTTTCTCATCGTAAGACCACAGTCAGTACGAATTGGGAACAGCGTCCCCTCCTCACTGATTATCAACACAGGCACACCCCAAGGATGCGTGCTTTACTCTACTCTGCTCTACTCCTTATACACCCATGACTGTGTGGCCAGGCACATTCCCAATGCCATCTACAAGTTTGCCGATCACATCACAGTTGTTGGCAGAATAACAAACAGCGTACAGGAGGGAGATATATCAGCTCGTTAAATGGATATAGCTGTCAGTTTCATTAGGATATATTTTTGTTTATGCAGTGCTTTAAATGGAATCACATTTAAAAAAATAGATAACAGCAAATGCACAACACAGGAAATGGCCGCTTGCTAAAATGGCCGCTTGCTGTAAAGTTCCAGTGTGTTCTGTTTTTATTGTTAACTTCAAGCATTTGCCATCTTTTTAATTTTTCAGTCACGGGCTCTATCCTTTCTCCCTCATATTTAGCAGTTTCCTTTCAATTACAACAGTTTGCCTCAGTTACCTCTTCTGATAGTGAGTTCAACATTTCATCTATCACATCAGGCTTTTGTGTCACTACCTTATAGTTGTAGACACCCCATCTTAGATTAAAAATGTAACAATTACAGTATGGAAACAGTCAAATTGCAAGTCTAAACTTTATCATTGATGGGAATCACTCGATCTGCAAGCTGCCATTTTATTCGAGTTATTTTCTCTTTCTCCAATGACTCAAAACAAAATGACTTGCTGATTTAAATCTTGGTCAGTCACCAATTGCGTCTCCAACAGTCTCATCAAGTTTGCAGATGACACAACAGTAGTCGGCCACATCATCAATAATGATGTCATACTACAGAGAAGAAGTAGGAAATTGTGTGAAATAGTGCAAGAGTAACACTTTGAGTCTCAATGTGGGCAAGGAAAAGGAGATGATTGTGGACTTCAGGAGGACCAGGTCCATCCACCCTCATCTACATTTCAACAACTCTGTAGTAGAGAGAGTGGAGAGCACCAAGAGGAATTAGGGGATATGGGGAGAAGGCAGGTAGGTGGAGTTAGGTCATAAATTAGATCAGCCATGATCTTATTGAATGGTGGAGCAGGCTCGATGGGCGATTTTTTGGCCTACTCCTGTTCCTACTTCCTATGTTCCTATGCTTGGCATTCACTTAACTAGCGACCTATCTTGTACACTCAACATCTCATTTGTCAGGAAGGTGCAACAGCGACTGTACTTCCTGAGAAGACTGAAGCGGGTATCATTTCAACCATCAAAAGGAACTCTATCGAGAAGGTCCTGACCGGCTGCATCACAGTGTGGTACGATTATTGCAGAGAAATTGATTGGAGGTCAATCCACAGGACAATAAAAGTGGCAGAGAGGATCACTGGAATCTCCCTCTTTCCCCCCTCCTCCCCCCACCCGCACCAACGTGATCTACTGGGATTGATGTCTGAAGATGGCGCGCAAAATTGTTGAGAACTCCTTCCACCCTGCACATAGTATAGTTCAGCTATCCCGTTGGGGAAGATATATAGGAGTATCAGAGCCAGCACCACCAGGCTGAGGAACAGTTTCTTCCCACAGGCAGTGAGAATGCTGAACAATCAAAAGAACGGCTCACACCAACTATTTTCACAAAGCCATATTTATTTATTTATTTTCATAGATATCATACTGTCCAGCATATGCATTATTTTTATGCATGAGTTACATCTGGTTGTGTGTCTGCATGCTTTCCACTGAGGACTGGAGAACAGTTTTGTCAGGTTGTACTTGTAAAATCAGATGGCATGCAGTAATGAATGCATCAACCTGATATAAGTTCAACGGCATAATATTTTCTGATAGGCCTCAGACAAATCTTAAGCAAGTGAGGTTTACAATATAAAATGTGTGCACAAGATTAGCAAAAATTATTATTTCTCATTGTTTCAGGATAGAGAATCCGCCTCAACTCCAGAAACTGCCCCAATTCCACCAAGGTACACAGGACACTGCTGATGAGAGTTTCGGCTCGAAACATCGACCATTGTTTTTCTCCCAATCATGCTGCTTGGCCTGCTGAGTTCCTCCAGCAAATTATCTTTGGCTTCAACCACAGTGAGTAGTCTTTAGAAAATATGTTCCAGGCTGTTTCTTGGAGTGAAATTTAATTAAACCACTGCCATGGAGTCAATAACAATAAAATCACAACTCAATGCACCTGGCTGGATAATCTGCGTTGGGCTTTTTCCCCTGTGTTTCCCACTATGCCTTCCTGCTCATCTTGATCTTATTCTTCCCAACCATCACGTTGCAATTTATTGGGTTAGTTTGAGCTTGGTGCTAGGTGACTTGGCTGTGCCAGAGCCTGTTAGTTCAAATCCTACCAGAGCAGGAGAGAAATCTTTATATCGGTTGGAATTCAATTCTGAAGGTTGGATGCACGCATGGGCTGTATCCACATTCAAAATATGATACAGTGAATAATTATTTTTTATTAGTGTGACTGGTTGTGTGGGATAGTGGTTCCCATTTTACAATTATAAATTGTAAAATTTATAATGCCAGTAATGCCAGTAACCCTGTTTGAATCCACTGCTGTCTGTAAAGAGTTTGTGTATCTTCCCTGTCTCCATGTGGCTTCCTCAGTGTACTCCAGTTCCTCCCACGCTTCAAAGACGGAGGGGGTTAGTAGGTCAATTGCTTACACAAATGTATTTGAGCGGCGAAGACTTGTGGGCTGGAAGGGTCTGTGACGGTGCTGTATCTCTAAATCAAATTTAAACAACATCAGCTCACTATCACTGCAATGAACCTCAGATTTAACATTGCATTTAATTAAACCTTTTCCCCAAGCCATTACAAAAGGTGATGCTTTGTGCCCCATACTTGTGAAACCTTTCAGCTTTCTGTTGATTGATTTCCCTTCCCCAAAGTTCAATGGATGATTTTGTGTGACAAAAGCAGATACATTATACTAAAATCATATCATTAATGTCCTGGGTCTGTTAAACAATAATGAAAAGGATATTTCCTTTTGCGACTGTTGATCCAGCAACAAGATTGCAGAATGAAGATTTTATTTTACACTGCAGTCCCCTCCTCACACTTCCCAACAACTGAACAGGTCCTCTCCTCACTTAAAGCAAATATAAGGAATTTGGTAATGGTATTGAGATTATTGTCATATCGTCAATACCCCTGGTATCCAACCAGCAAAATTATCGAGGAAAATAAATTAAAAAAAGAACAAAATAATAGGTAAAAAGTACGTAAGTTTAAAATGGTAAAAATATTCTCTGAAGTTTAGTGAAGATGGCAGCAAACATTCAGCCAGCTGAGTGCCTTGGTCGTGCTTTGCTCATAGCAACTGCTTGAATAAAGTTGTGCGAAACAGCAATGGCTTCGCCCAGGATGAAGAGCTGGTTGACGCTGCTTGCCGTTGGGGTGACTCTCTCAAAGTGTCTCCTTATCCCTGCTTAGTAAGAGTCGCCCTGGCTTTTTTTGTGCATTTGGGGAATGGGGGAGTTCATTTTGGGCGGCTCCGTTAAGGGTGAGGAACCTACAGATGGGACAAAGGTTAAATGTCTTCAAAGAATGTGACTGAAAAGAAAGTAAAATGCTTTAAGGTTAATACATTCATGCAAATAAAGTTTGTTCTGAGCAAGTCCCGAATATTACTTTTGTCTTTTGCCTTTTAATCTGTTTATGATGCAGGTGTATTAGTCAGGCATCGTAAGAGTAAGTCTCAAGCTTTGTGCTTGAGACTTACACTTGCCCTTCATCTACCAATCCTTAGGTGCTGGATACCAGAGGTTTTACTGGACATAGTACAATGCAGATATGCATTAAAACTCTGACTTGCTACAGCCAAAAAGTCACTTCACAGAAAAACCAACTATAGTAAAACCCCTGTTATCCAGAATTCAAGCAACTGGCAGCCTCAAGCAAATTGCAAAAAAAAACGGAGAAGAAATAGTTAAAAATATGGAAGTTTAAAATTGGTGCACCTCACCTTTAGTTCACTAATCACACAACACACAATCTTCAAGCAACTGGAAAATTCACTTATCTGGTATCTACCAATCCCCATGGGTGTTGGAAACCAGCGGTTTTACTGTATAATTAGTGCTGATATTTCATAAAAAAACTGAAATACTGTATATTCAATTAGAAAGAAATCATATAAAATGTAGATCACTTCAGTTTCTATAGTACAAGAAAAAAAAAGGGTGGCGTTTAATAGTGCTGACAGGACTTTTTGTGGTGTTTCTGTAGTTTATGATTATTGTAGTAAAGGGAGGTTCTTCTATGGAAAGTGGTGAAAGCAGAATAAAAATGACCAGAAAATGGTTTCTCAGGTGGTTGGCACCATTCAAAATTAACAACCAACCAGTTCAGATGGGATACATTTGAGGCAACTCAGACAAGGCATAAAACTCAGGGGACCAGAGTGTTTTAAACATTACCGTTCAGCTCAATAAAAGGAAGAGATATAAACCTGGCAAATAAAGACCAATCAATTTAATGACATTGGCAGCAAAACAGTGAGAGACCACTATCGGGACCAAACATAGCGTCTACTTGAAAAAAAAAGCAGCCTGGCTTTGCTGAAGGCATATCAGATTTTCCCGAGTTAATTCACCGCTGAAGCAACAAAATAGAGAAGAAAAGTTCAACAGACATATAAATTAATTCCCAAAAGATAGTCAATCAAAAGAGACCTATTTTGGGGTTAAAAAAAAAGAGGCAGTCTATCTTGGTACAGATTGGTCTGAGGGATGGAAGGCACAGAATACCAATGACGTTTTCCAGACTCAAGGAAAGAACGTAATGAAATCTTCATGAAGCTGTAGTAATAATGACGTATAAGAGATAGAGACTGTGTTATACAGCTGGTCCTCAACTTACAATAGCATTACGTCCTAAGTCGAAAAAATTGTAAGTTGAAAAAGGATGCCACACCTACCATTTTTTATAATTAAATTTTGAATACTTCATTCCACTCTGAAAAAAAAAATCATTAATGTATATAGCTGAAAGCACACAGGGCATGAAGAATGTTTGAAAGCATTGAACCACATATTACAAGTGCGGGAACAGATTGAAATTCGAAATTGAAAGTACGGATTTGAACCATCATAACTGAAAAATCATAAGTTGGGCCATCGTCAAAAAGGGAGTGCCTGTAAGTAGTGAAATTCCAAAGATGGTGGCTGGGAAACAAGGGAAGTGGGAAGATGGGCAGGGTAGATCCGGTACAAGTTCACATGGACACATTTTTCAACATGACGAGGAAATCCAATCTGAACAGCGCTATATTCAGGAGAGAGCAAATTGAGAAAAGCGTTTGCTATGACATATTCACACAATCCTTAGAAAGTGACATTGCAGACTGAGAAGGAAATCTAACAGTCAAAACCCTGGAAATCATGTGGAGCATTCACACATCTTTGGTTCTGCCACAAATGGGTCTGTGTATACTTCCAGATATCACATTTAGTGAAAATGTTTCAAGATTCTAGTGCAATGAATGACTAGTAAGAAGATAGGAGTCACAAAATTGTAGATCTATTTGGAGAAACTGAATCTCCATGACTGCTCTTCCTGGAATGTTGGCAGCTGATGGAAGGCCAAACTGAGATATTCAAAATTCTGACAACCTTTGATAAAGCAAGCAGAATGTTATCATTTACAAATAAATTAGTAAGAAGGTGCTTTATCATTTTATTAACGTTTTATTTGAACAATATAGCACAGTAGAAAGCCTTTCTAGCCCATGGAACCCATACCACCCAATTAATCTACCAATTCCATATATTTTAAAGCATGGGAGGACACCAAAGCAACCAGAGAAAACCCACACAGGAGAATGTGCAAACTCCTCATAGACCGTTCCAGATTCAAACGTGGTCACTGGTTGTGTAATTTTTCTTTGGCTTGGCTTCGCGGACGAAGATTTATGGAGGGGTAATGTCCACATCAGCTGCAGGCTCGTTTGTGGCTGACAAGTCCGATGCAGGACAGGCAGACACGGTTTTAGCGGTTGCAGGGGAAAATTAGTTGGTTGGGGTTGGGTGTTGGGTTTTTTCTCCTTTGTCTTTTGTCAGTGAGGTGTGTAATAGTGTTGTGCTAACTGCGATGTTAACTTTACTGCCTTCTGGGTTCGAATCTAGTGCTGTCTCTAAGCAGTTTGCACATTCTCCCCTTGACCACGTTGGTGTCCTCCGGGTGCTCTGGTTTCCCGCCACCTCTGAAAACGAATAGGGTTTGCAGGCTAATTGGTGCATTTGGTATGGAAAGGACATAATTGTGCTGTACCTTTAAACTAAACTAAACTAGACTAATCTAAACTAAACTAAAATAAACTATCTAAACTAAACTCAACTAAACTAATTTAAAGTAAACTGAGCTAAAAAAAAACGAAACTGAACTATGTCACCCACTGTAAGTGTGGCACTAACTGCTGCATTAACCATAGTTCCCACTGTAATAGTGTTGCACTCATCATGTTGCTTGCTGTAATAGTGTTGAGCTAACTGTGCCACCCTGTAATAACATTGTTCTAACCTCTGGGCTAACCATTCTGCCCACTGTAATGACATTGTGCTAACCGTTACACTAATCATGCTGTCCACAGCAATAGCATTACACGATCCGCTACATTAAGAATGCTGCCCACTCTAATAGCATTACACTATCTGCTACATTAACAATGCTGCCCACTGTAATAGCATTACACTATCCGCTACATTAACAATGCTGCCCACTGTAATAGCATTACACTATCCGCTACATTAACAATGCTGCCCACTGTATTAGCATTACACTATCCGCTATATTAACAATGCTCCCCACTGTAATAGCATTACACTATCCACTATATTAACAATGCTGCCCACTGTAATAGCATTACACTATCTGCAACATTAACAATGCTGCCCACTGTAATAGCATTACACTATCCGCAACATTAACAATGCTGCCCACTGTAATAGCATTACACTATCCGCAACATTAACAATGCTGCCCACTGTAATAGCATTACACTATCCACTACATTAACAAGGCTGCCCACTGTAATAGCATTACACTATCCGCTACATTAACAATGCTGTCCACTGTAATAGCATTACACTATCCGCAACATTAACAATGCTGCCCACTGCAATAGCATTACACTATCCACTACATTAACAAGGATGCCCACTATAATAGCATTACACTATCCGCTACATTAACAATGCTGTCCACTGTAATAGCATTACACTATCCACTACATTAACAATGCTGCCCACTGTAATAGCATTACACTATCCACTACATTAACAAGGCTGCCCACTGTAATAGCATTACACTATCCGCTACATTAACAATGCTGTCCACTGTAATAGCATTACACTATCCGCAACATTAACAATGCTGCCCACTGTAATAGCATTACACTATCCGCTACATTAACAAGGCTGCCCACTGTAATAGCATTACACTATCTGCTACATTAACAATGCTGCCCACTGTAATAGCATTACACTATCCGCTACATTAACAAGGCTGACCACTGTAATAGCATTACACTATCCGCTACATTAACAATACTGCCCACTGTAATAGCATTACACTATCCGCTACATTAACAAGGCTGCCCACTGTAATAGCATTACACTATCCACTACATTAACAAGGCTGCCCACTGTAATAGCATTACACTATCCGCTACATTAACAAGGCTGCCCACTGTAATAGCATTACACTATCCACTACATTAACAAGGCTGCCCACTGTAATACATTACACTATCCGCTACATTAACAAGGCTGCCCACTGTAATAGCATTACACTATCCACTACATTAACAAGGCTGCCCACTGTAATAGCATTACACTATCCACTACATTAACAAGGCTGCCCACTGTAATAGCATTACACTATCCGCTACATTAACAATACTGCCCACTGTAATAGCATTACACTATCCGCTACATTAACAAGGCTGCCTACTGTAATAGCATTACACTATCCACTACATTAACAAGGCTGCCCACTGTAATAGCATTACACTATCCACTACATTAACAAGGCTGCCCACTATAATAGCATTACACTATCCGCTACATTAACAAGGCTGCCCACTGTAATAGCATTACACTATCCGCTACATTAACAATACTGCCCACTGTAATAGCATTACACTATCCACTACATTAACAAGGCTGCCCACTGTAATAGCATTACACTATCTGCTACATTAACAAGGCTGCCCACTGTAATAGCATTACACTATCCGCTACATTAACAATGTTGCCCACTGTAATACTTTGCACTAACTACAACACAAACCTTGCAACCCACTATAAAAGTGTTGCGTTAACTGCTACACCAACAGTTGGACCCTCTGCAATAGGATTTGACAACTCTTTGCTGTATCATCCCAAATGGCTGCACTTGCGTTTTTGGAGCCCACTGGTTAATGTAAACCCCAGAGATGACTGCCATTGCTATCCTGCGAGTTGAGGTGCTCTTTCAGTAGCAATTAAACCTCATTGACCTCATCTGACTCCCCTGTCACTGACCTGCTCTTATTGCACTGTAATTAACTTGCTACTGTTTCGAGATGACTCTGATCATCAAAAGTATTCAAAAACAAGCCGAACAACTTTGAAATTTGTAGGTGATACAAAATTTATGAAAAGTCTTGTAAACAATGAGCATGACAGTATGATACAGAATGACAAATGGGGGTTTACAGATGGTGTTTAATATCTGAAGTAATGGGAGAAGGTTCCACTTTTGAAAATGCAATGGCCTATGATCTTGAAGAGTATACTACTTAATGAGGAGAAAGCGAGAGGGTGAGGTGAAGATATTTCTTACACAGAAGTAGCTCAGGGATTGCTTTGTTCTGGGCAGAACATTTTAATATCAAAAATATTTTCAAGTAGGGAATGTGGCGATATGCTTGACTGGTGTTTTTTCTCTTATATGTAAATGGCATATTTTCATTAAATCTACATTTGAACCTATTCCTTGAAATATTACTGAGAATAGGTATCATGGAAAATCATGGAGAGAATTTGAAAAACTTGGTTTAATTTACCTAGAGCGTAGCGTAGGGTCCAGGTCATAGGGGCATCAATAGCATGGATGATCAGAACCTTTCCCCAGGGCAATAGCATCACTCATTTGAGGACATGCATTTTAAGTAAAGGGGATGAAGGTTAAGGGAGATGAGTGCAGCAATTATTTTTATACAACAGAGCATGGTGGGTGCCTGGACCAGGCTGCCAAGGGTAGTGGTGAAAGCAGATATTATGCAGCATTTAAATGGCTTCAGGACAAACATATGAATATGTAGGGGATGGAGGGATAATCCATCACATGCTCACAGCAGAATTTTAGTTTTATTTGGACATCATGTCCATGGCAAACACATGGGCTGAAGGGCGTATTCCTGTGCCATACTGTTCCATGTTAATGCCATCTCTGCAGCCCTTCAATATGTTGCTATCAGATTTGGACTTCAGAAGAATTTTAAAAATATTCCAGTTATAATGCCAAAATCAATAAGGCTGATCGAGAAAAGGGTGTTGACTGACAATTTCTACCCATGGATGCTGACTGATGCATTGAGACCTTCTGGCTCTTCATTGTTTGCTCAAGGTCCCAGCATCTGCAGTTTTTGTGTTTCTCTTTTGGTCTAAGTAACAATTGCACAGACAAATTTTGGAACATCCTAGGATTTCCAAGTTTTTAAAAGTCCAAGTTTAACTGGTGGGACCTAGGCTAATGGTTGCAGTACAAAGCGTTTGGCCTTTTGTTTGCCCACAATTCGATCCCTTAGACCAATGTTATGATCAAACAAATTGAACTAGATTACCTACAAGGCCAGAAAATGAGCAAGGATCAGCATGCATCTACCTGCCCTGCAAATAGAAATTTTGCCTCTTCAATTGATGTTGTCACAGCGGAATATTTATTCCCACCTCTTTATTCAGCCATAAACATCAGATTCTCTATTTTGAAAAAATGTAAGTTCTAACATAGAACATAGAACATTACAGCAGAAGTACAGGCCCTTTGGCACAAGATGTTGTGCTGACAAATAGAAAGCGACTCGACAAATTAAACCATCTTTACCTCACACCCATAACCCTCTACTTTTCTTGTATCTTTATGCTTGTCTAAGAGTTTTTTTAAAAGTCTCTATTGTGCCAGACTCAACCACTACCCTTGGCAATGCATTCCAAGCACCCACCGCTCTCTGTGTAAAAATCTTACCCCTGATGTCTCCCCTAAACTTTCCTCTCCTCACCTTGTACAGGTGTTTGGCTATTCTGGTCTGTAATCCTTGGACTGCAGGGATGAAGGCACGGAGTCTGACTTTCATCTGTGAAAAATCCAGTGGTGTCCACTGATCTCTGGGTTTAAATCTCTGAAAATGCTATGCATAGGGAATGTCAATTTATATTTATTTATGGAAGCCATCTTTTACATAATCGCTGAGATGATGATCTGAAAATACTGTTTCAGAAGTCATAGGCTTTAGTTCTGTTTCAACTGGACAAGGAAGGTAAAATAGAAAGTTAATGTGGTGGTGTGATTTTATAAAGTTCTGGATTTCAGACTGATGAGATTTGATTTTGATGTTTGAATCAAAGGCTCAAAATGGCTTTGAAGCCTGGGATAATATTTGGGTGAATCCATTCTTTGTCCCAAAAGGTATGGTCATGCTTGTACAACTTGCACAGATTAAAAACTGAAGAAGCAGCAGATTCAGAGCCCAAATGGCATTTATTTTACAACTCTGTTGGTGATGCAGAATTAAACTTTTCTTTCATTTGGTTTGGGAATTGCTTTGAAAATCCTGACCACTGAGTCAACTTACTTATGCATCCGACGCATTGGTCAAGGACTTGGTGATGGAGAAATAAGCTGGAAGACAGAAACGGGGATGGAAACAGTGAGAAAAGGATTTTGACAAATAAATAATTAAGGTCAAACATAAACAAATCAGTGATTGTTATTGTTTTGAATCTGACTTATTTGGATTTTACAGAGACCAAAAGTTAATGCATCTCTGGAGTTCGGGTTTGAATGAATCAATAATCCCTGCCTTTGCCAAGCAAAGGCAGGTTCTCCTGAGAACCAATAAACAAAACACAGAAGAAAATCAAACTACACTAAAATCATTACTATGGAACTGTGCATTCTAATTAAACTGGAAATAATTGAAATAAATTGATCAGAATGATTAATTGTGTCAAAGATTTATGGAAACGCTACTTTTATTTTTAAGGGGTGAAACACAGAATTCTGTGCATAATGTGATTGAATTAAATATACACAATGCTGGTTTGACCTGCTGACTCTCTCCAGCATTATGCGTTTATTTACCTTTATTTTTAAGGAGGAAGCCATTTTTTTTTCAAATGGGTAATTGAAATGTCTAGGAAAGCTTTGTCAAGTCAGTGGAAAGCAGAGCAGGAAAATATAGGGAATATTACGATCGCAGCAGTAGGTTAATTCAATTTTCCTTCTGTTAACTGGGACTCCTAAAGTGCAAAAGGCATGGGTGGGGCCAAATTTATTCTGTGTCTAGGCAAGGTTTCTCAAACTATATGTAGAAGGTCCCATTAGAGAGGGCTCCTTTTGGGAAGGGAGGCAGGGAAAGTGATCAAGTTGTCAGGGTAGAGCTCGTCGAAAGAACCAAAGACTTGTTGATCCAAACCAAGGCTTTTATTAGCAAAAGACCGGAGTTCTTCACAGGTGGCCGACCAGTCCGGAATGATCCGACCTGGCTAGGGACACAACCCTTTAAGGCCCAGACAATAGGTGTGGCTTAGCTCTCAGCCAATCGCTGTGAGCACAGTCTAGATACAGTAACTATATACACTATGTACATTGGTGATAGATCTGTACTATCACAGTCAGTGGTGGAGCATTTTGGGATCAGTGACCATCATTCTATTAGTTTTAAAATAGTTATGGAAAAAGATAGAACTGGTCTACAAAATAAAGTCCTAAATTGGGGAAAGGCTCATTTAGATGGCACGAGCCAGGAACTTGCAAAGGTGGATCTGGAAGTTTTTTTTCAGGTAAAAGGGACACCTGGTAAGTAGGAACTTTTAAAAGAGAGATGAGGAGAGTTCAGGGTGAGCATGTTTCTGTGAAGGTGAAGGGCAAGACTGGCAGAATTAAGCAACTTCAAATGATGAAGGATATTGAGACTCTGGTGAGAAAGAAGAAATAGGCATTTGTTAGCTGCAGGCAGCTGGGATAAAGTTAATACCTTGAGAGGCATTAGGGATCTTGAAACACACTTGAAGGACATCAAAAGGCCCCCAAAAAAACATGAGATAGCTTTGACAAGTAACGTAAAGGAGAATCCTAGGAGATTCTATCTATCTATTAAGATCAAAAGGGTTACATGGGAGAGAATAGGGGCTCTTAATGATCAACGTGTTTGTACAACATGTTTGCAAGGCCTTAAATTAATATTTACCAGGGAAAAATAATGGAAGCTAAGGAGTTCAGCAAAGAGAATAGTGATATGGTAAAGCATCATGACCTAAGGCACACAATGGCAGATAAATCCCTAGGATCTGACCAGATGTAACCTTGGATATTATGGGAAGCTAGGGAAGGAATTACTGGGGATCTGGAAATGACACTTGTATCCTTTGTAGTCATGGATGACGTACCAGAAAGCTGGAGCATGACAAATATAGTGCTTTTATTAAAGAAGGGCTGAAAGGACATTAGTGTAGGGACATTACTGGATGGGATTTTGAGAGGTAGCATCTACCTATATTTGGAAAGATAAGAATGATTAGAAATGGGCAGCATGAATTTGAGCTTGGAAATATTGCCTCAGAAATTTGATTAATTTTTCTGAAGATGTGATGAAGACTTAGTCTTATGATTGACAAGGACAGGGCAATCTACATTGTCCAATGGCCATTGCTATGTTCTGCATAGTAGGCTGGTGTGGAAGGTTAGATCACATGGTATCCAAGGTGAACTAGCCCATTAGATACAGAATTTGCTTTATGGTTGGATTCAGAGGGTGTTGGTGGAGTGTTGTGTTTCAGATTGGAGGCTTATTCATCCACTATTTTGTCATCAAAATCAACAATTTGGATGAGAATGGAGATGACAAGATTAACAAGTTTGTGGGTGGCACCAGAAATGGTGGCATCGTGGGCAATGAAAAAGGTTAGCCAAGATTATAACAGGATCTAGATCGGGGTGGTCAGTCTTTTAATTTTCTAAATTTAATTTAGAGATACAGCACAGTAACAGGCAATTTCAGCCTATAAGTCCATGCTTCCCAATTGGCTCACACCCCCAGTAATTACTCCTGGGCAGAAATGGCCTGCTTCTGTGCTGTGTGTCTAAATTAAAAATTAAAAGTTTGGCCACCCCTGATCTAGATCAACTGGGAAAGTGAGCCAAGGAATGGCAGATGGAACTTCATGAAGACAAGTACGAAGAGTTGTGCTTTGTTAAGTTAAGCCAGAGCAGGTCTTAGTCAGTAAATTGAAAGGCCCTTGTTCTTGAATAATGGAGATTGTTCTATAACAGAGAAACCTAGGGACATTGCGACTTGAAAGAGGTGACAAAAGGTGAAAGATTGGTGAAGAAGGCATTGGGCAGGCTCACATTCATTGGTCAGGGCAATGAGTACATGAGTTGAGACATCATGTACAAGAAGCTGAGGAGACCATACTCAGAGTAATTTGTGCAGTTTTAATTGCTTAGTTATAAGAAAGGTGTCATTAAGCAGAAAAGATTGCCATGATGTTACTGGGACGGGAGGCCTTGAGGTATAAGGCTGGGGCTTTTTTTCTTGCTGAAGGATTGGATACTGAGGGGTTACCTTATAGAGGGGCTGGTTATTAGATGAATGGTTACAGTCTTTCCCCATGGTAGAAGAGTAGTGGTCAGTGAGACACTATTACAGCGCTGGTGACCTGGGTTCAAATCTGGCTCTGTCTGTAAGGAGTTTGTACTTTCTCTCCATGTCTGCTTGGATTTCCTCTGGGTGCTCAAGTTTCCTCCCACCCTTACAAAATGTACAGAGATTGTAGGTTAATTAGGTCTATTATGGCAGTATGGGCTGGTGAGTCAGAAGGTTCTGTTACTGTTCTGTATGTATTCTGATGCTGTATGTCTAAAATTAAAGGGCATGGAGTTAAGGAGAGAAAGTCAACATTTAAAAGGGACCTAAGTGGCAACCTTTTCTCACAGAGTGTGGTATGTATGTGGATCAAACTGCCTGAGGAAGTGCACAAGATGTATAATTACAATGTTCGGAAGATATTTGGGTAGGTGCATGGTTAGAGTAATGGAATCATATAAGCATGGAAACAAGCCCTTCAGCCTAACTTGCCCATGCTGACCAAAATGTCCCACTCACACTAGTCCCACCCACACTAGTCCCACCTGCCAGTGTTTGGCCAATGTCTTTCTGAACTATCCCAACTTGGTATCTGGCCATTTGCTTTCTTCAATGTTGAAATAATACCTGCCTCAGCCATCTCCTCTGGCAGCTCATTCCATGTACTCATCATCCTCTGGGCAAAAAAAAAAGGTTATCCCTCAGGTTCCTGTTAAACCTTTCCCATCCAATTACTGATTCCCCTAATCTGCACAAAAGACCCTCTTCATTCATCTGAGCTATTCCTCTCAAGATTTTGTTTACCCCAATGAGATCACCCTTCATCCTCCTGCCGCCCAAGGAAGAAAGCCCCAGCCTGGTCAACTTCTCCCAGTCTCTCAGGTCGTTGTCCTGGCAACATCCTTGTAAATCTTCCCTGCACCCACTTCATCTTGATAACATCTTCTCTGCAGTACTGTGAGCAAAGCTGAACTCTACCCCAAACTGGGCCTCACCAAAATCTTATACTGTACTATATACTTGCACTCTGCTCCACAGCACTCCACAGGTCCCTAGCATTCACTGTGTAGGTCCCACCAATGTCAAACCTCCCATGGGTGTAGTTCACAGGCACAAGGTCCTAAAGTAGGTAAATACAATTAGCGCAGGCAGGCAACTTGCTCCACACGACCTGGTTCCATGTGGAATAGCTCTTTGACTCAAATTAAACCAGAGACTGTACCTTATTTAATTGGTAAAAATCACTGGGGTCTAATTTTGACTTAACTATAATATAGCTCCTGAGTCTATTCATTTTTGTTAACTAGTAGTTTTTGTAACTCTTTAATCTGCTTTGTCAATTTCTGTTGTTCTTGTCTCTCTCCTAACTATCAGAATCCACATGTTTTGCTGCATTCTATTCAGTTTCATGCTGCTTTATATCTCTTTAATATTACTTGGATTTCTCTGCTCAAAAATATCCAAGAAGACTGGTTTCCCCACAGGGCATGATTAGGAAGTTGTGTCAACAGTTGACTGAAGTCCTCCAGCCAACTTCCACGAGCAGAACAGTGCAAAGAGTTGAGTGTGACTGAGGAATTCAGTTTGAGTCTCTTCTGCATTAAGCCCTAAGGCTAAAAGCCTGTAGAATTTGGCAACAATTGAAATCTCCACATACTGTAGGTCATAAAATTCCTGATCTCAAATTTGAACAACACACGGAGTACATTTAGATCTTAACCATCGTATATTTATGCACTCTTCTGTGCAGTACTGCATCAATAGGCATGTCTAAGCTTTCATTTGGCCTACCCCTGGGACCACAGGTAGCCTGGAACTTCATTACAAAGTGAAATGTGAGCTGGTGCAATGTGCAAAAAGTATCACAGTTCGAAAGTTATGTATAAAGTTAGATTGCACAATATAGGGAGTGGATGGAAGCTTGCAGAGGGATTTGGACCACCTGGAAAAATAGGCTGCGAAATAGGATATGGAATTTAATACAGTCAAGTATGAGGTGTTGATTTATGGAAGGACAAACCAAGAAAGGGCATAAAGGTTCTGCGCCAGAACAAGTGTTAGAAGAGGGCATTAGGGTAAACAGGTGGGGCACAGTTGGGTAGTTGTAAACTCACTCGGGGCTTGGTGGTTGGGGGGGGGTGGGGTGTTGCTGGCATACATAAACTTCCTCCGTCCCTCTGACATAGCAGCCGAAAGCGCTACTTTTATTGCGTGGAGAGACATGTTGCTTGGTGCACGCTAGAGTGATGTGGGTGGGGGTGGGTCTGATGACGAGCGATGGCTGTGAGTGTAGGGCGGCACAGCCACTTGCGGGGGGGTCCATGTTGTGCAAGTGTATGTGGGTACAGCAGACCTGTGAATGCCCCCCCCCACCACTGGCACTGACCATGGGAGCATACGCAGTAAAGGGTAGGGCACTGAGGAGTGCGGTAAAGCAGAGGGATCTGGGAATACATATACATAATTCCCTGAAAGTGCCGACACAGGTAGATAGGGTTATAAAGAGATCTTTTGGCACATTGGTCTTTTTAAATCAAAGTACTGAGTATAGGAGTTGGGATTTTTATGGTAAAGATATATAAGACATTGGTGAAGCCAAATTTGGAGTGTTGTGTGCAATTTTGATCACATGCTACATGAAAGATGGCAATAAAGTTGAAAGAGCACAGAGAAGATTTACTAGGATGTGGTCCGGCTTCAGGAACAAAGTTACAGGAAAATGTTAACCAGGTTATTCCCTGGAGCGTAGAAGAATGAGCTCTCCACTGGCCACCGAGACAGAGGTGCACCAAAGAAGAGGTACAAGGACTGCTTAAAGAAATCTCTTGGTGCCTGCCACATTGACCACCGCCAGTGGGCTGATATCGCCTCCAACTGTGCATCTTGGCACCTCACAGTTCGGCGGGCAGCAACCTCCTTTGAAGAAGACCGCAGAGCCCACCTCACTGACAAAAGACAAAGGAGGAAAAACCCAACACCCAACCCCAACCAACCAATTTTCCCTTGCAACCGCTGCAACCGTGCCTGCCTGTCCCACATCGGACTTGTCAGTCACCAACGAGCCTGCAGCAGACGTGGACATTTACCCCCTCCATAAATCTTCGTCCGCGAAGCCAAGCCAAAGAAGAAGAAGAATGAGGGAAGATTGGATAGAGGTATACAAAATTATGATGGGTATAGGTAGAAAAAATGCGAGGGTAGGTGAAATACAAACATGGGATAAGGGTGAAAGAAGAAAAGTTTAGGGGGAACATTAAGGGGAACTTCGCACAGAGAGTGGTGGGATTGTTGAATGAGCGGACAGCTAAAGTGATGAATGTGGACTCGATTTTAACATTTATGAAACATTTGGACAGGTACATGGATGGGAGAGATATTGAGGGCTATGGACTGGGTGCAGATCAGTGGGATAAGAGAGAATAATAGTTCATCACAGACTAGACAGGCCGAAGGACTTATTTTCTGTGCTGTATTGTTCTATGATTCTGAAAGAAGACAAAAAGATGTAGAGTCACAGTTATACAACACAGAAACAGACCCGTTATCACACTGACTATCAGCACCAATTTACTTACCTTCATTTTTAAAAATTCTTCTCACATTCTCTTCAAATCTCTCCAAATTCTGCCACTCAGTTAGATACTGGGGCTGATTTATAGTGGACATTGATTGTGTTCTCCTGACTTCCTCCTAAAGTCCACAATCACCTCCTTGCTTTGGCTAATGTTGAGTGGTGTGATACCTCTTAACGAACTGACCTATCTCCCTCCTGTACACTTCCTCAATATCGCTTGTGACTTTGCCAACAATCACAGTGTCATCAGCAAATTTGTAGATAGCATTGGAATTGTGCCTGGCCACACAGTCATGGGCATATAATGAGTAGAGCAATGGGCTAAGCATACCCCTTGAAGTGCACCTGTGTTGATAGTGAAGAGGAGATATTGTTTCCAATTCGTAGTAACTGTGGTCTTCTGCTGAGGAAGTCAAGGATCCAGTTGCAGAGGGCTATGTAGTGACCCAGGATTTGGAGATTCTTGACCAGCACTGAGGCATAATGGTGTTGAAGGCTGAATTGTAGTCGATGAAGAGCTGAGTGGATATTGCATCTGCTGTGGATCGATGGTGTCGATAGGCAAATTACAGAGGGTCCAGACCTTTGCTTAGGTATATGTTAATTCTGGCCATGACCAACTTCTCAAAGCATTTCATCACAGTAGATGTTACTGGGTGATAGTCATTGAGGCAGCTCCCTCTGCTCTTATTGGGACCGGGATGATTGATGCCCTTTTGAAGTAGGTGGGAACCTCTGACAGCAGCAATGAGACATTGAAAATACCTTGTGCAGTAAGAAGGGTTCTTCTGGATTACGAATGCCAGACTTCAAGAAATACTACTGGGCAGCACAGTTGAAAATCATCATCTCACTCTTTGAAGGGGAGGTGTACCATTCTGGGCACAAATTGATCTGCACGGGGTAGGAGAGAAGTTAGCAGAGGACTTTATTTATAAATGGAATGCTAAATTGATAACTGGGAAAACAGGCAGCCCTATACTAAAACAAATTAGCCAATATCTAGGAATCAAAAGGGAGCTGCCCCAAAAATACCACTGACTTCAAATAGATTAATACACATGGTGGGTAACAAGATCCTGGATACCTGGCGTTGTAATGGCGTCAGGTGGATGAAGGACTTTTATGATCAGGGGCGGCTAATGTCGTTTGAACAACTTATGAATAAGTATGATTTATCAAATAAGACGTTTCTCTGCTACCTTCGGATAAGATCTTTTCTGCAGGTCAATTTAGGTCCAACTATGGCCCTACCAACGTGCAGTGACATAGAGACCCTGATTTGAAGGGGAAAAACACGGAAGGTAACCTCGGCAATGTATTTCTTGCTCCAAGAAGAAGGACCTTCACAAATCAAGGCAGATCTAGGAATAATGATTGATGAGCAGTGGTGGTCTGACATGTGTCAGATCAGTATGACTGCAATCATTAATGCATGGTAAAGGCTTGTGCAATACAACTTTCTACACCAGCTGTACCTAATGATGCAAAAATTGAATAGATCTAAACTTGAATTGTCAGACCAATGCTTTAGATGTGGCTTTGAGACAGGAACCTTTGTGCACACAACCTGGACATGTACCAAGTTGAGACCCTTCTGGGTCAAAGTCCTAGAAAAAGTTTTTAGGTAAAGAATTCCCACAGGATCCAGAGTTGTTCCTGCTGGGAAACATAATGGGCAAAAGACTTACAATGAACCTGTCCAAATCGCAATTTGTAATGATCAGATTGGCAGTGGCCAGGAAGTGCATGGTATTACCTGGAAATCGGACTCCTACCTGAGCATTACACTCCCACACTTGAGGGAGAAATGCAAAGCTGCATTCCCCTGGAGAAAATTACTTACAACTTAAGAAAAAAGTATAATAGATTTTTTTAAAAATTTGGCAGTCATATTTAAATTCCTTAGGAGCACGATTATAGTGTGGACCATCGTGCTTCGGTGCCCTAACTCTCCCATCTATCCCTCAATCAGAGGAGGGGGGTATGTGGCGGGGGGGGGGTCAATCTCATCCCAACCAAGAAATGTCAAGATAAGAAAACGGCCTGTGCACTGGCCGCCATGTCATGACAAACCCATAAAACCCTGATATATGTCTTGTACCTTTGTTGTGAGTGTTAATTGTTAAATGTTGAGGGTGGGGAAGGAGGGGGATGAAAAGAGCTTGATCTCTGCAGAAACTTTGTATAGAATTGATAATTGTAAATTGTAGTCAATGCTGATATTGTTAACATTGATTCTGATAATGTTGATAACTGTTTGTGTTTAAGTGGAAATAAAATATTTTAAAAATGAAAGAAGGGTTCTTCTGTGAACAGATCCACTGTGTGTAGGGTTACAATGAAAAGTGAGATCAATTAGGATTATGATTCAGACAAACAAGTCCTGGTAATATACTTGAAATTCTTTTCTGTATCCTTTCTAGTTTAACAATACCTTTCCTGTAGTTGGATAACCAGAACTGTACACATTACTCCAAGTGTGAGATAGGTTTGACAATTAATAGCACACTTGGACAAGGAGGTAAATATTGTCCCCTCATGGATTGAAAACACATGACTGGCTCAGATATTTATTTGTTTTACAAAAATCATTAAGCAACAATCAAAGTGAAATATCACACAATTCATCTTGGGCTCCAGAACAAAATGAGGAAGCATTAAATGGTGGTCGACTTTCCATCTGCTTTCAAGCTACTGTCAAGACGACTTTCTCCTTCCAAACCAGTTGCACTAACAATTCAATCATCCACAAATTCTATCTTCATAGCTTGTGTAATGAGGCTGCACATCATTTTTTGCGTTTTTCTTCTTCTTTGTTAGAATAATGTGTGCTTCCATGAAATGCACCATTAATCCCTGCAACAATTCAAATCAATATTTTTCGCCTGTCAAGGATTATAACACAAATGTGGCTTATTCTGGTCTCATTCAAACTTCTGTATAAGACAACGCTGACAGAACAATCCTATTCTTAGCTGAAAAATCAATATCCCATCTTCTGGGGTATCTTTCTGATTTTGTTGTTACCCATTTGCCATGTAATCATTTTCCGTGCATGGAATTTGGTAATTTGTATGGCTTTGCATATTTTTTAAAAATTATGATCGAGAAACTGGTTATATTTTTGTAATGATATATTTTAGATTACCCCAAGTTATCATTTTGGGCATTGTACATCTTTAGGCCCTATGGATTATAAAATTTTCTTAATTTCCCATGGAATCAAGGATGTATGCTACACCCATGACTATGTGGCCAGGCACAATTTAAATGCTATCTACAAATTTGCCAATGGCTGTTGGCGCAATCATAGATGGAAACACGGAAGTGCACAGGAGGGAGGTAGATCAGCTTGTTGAGTGGTGTCCCAACAACAATTTTGCACTCAGCATTAGCGAAACCATGGAGATTATTGTCACTTTAGGAAATCAGGAGAACACGATCCACTCCTTATCGAGTGGTCAGCAATGGAGAAGGACAAGAACTTAAAATTCTTGGGTGTCAGCATTTCCAAAGATTTGCCCTGGAGCCTTTAGATCAGTGCAAACATGAAAGAAGGCCCGCTAGCAGCTATATGTTTTGTGGAGCTTGAGGAGATTTGGAATGTCACTGAAGAATCTTGAAAATGTCTGCAGAAGTACCATGGAGAGCATTCTAGCTCGTTGTATCACTGCCTGGTACAGAGCTACCAACACTAAAGACAAGAAAAATCTCCAGAGGGTTGTTAATTTAGCCTACAACATCATGAGCACTAGGCTTCACTCCATTGAGGACTTCTACAAGATGCTGTGCCTTGGAAAGCAAGCTCTATCCTCAAGGACCTTCAGCCATACTCCCTTCACTCTGCAACCATTGGGAAAAAGGTACAGGACCCTAAAGACAAGTACTCAATGGCACAAGGACAGCTTCTTCCATGCTGCCATCAGATTCCTGAATAATCAATGAATCAAAGACACTACCTGTTAAGTCGCTGTGATAATACAGAAGAGATTATACTTACTGACGTCTTCCACCATCTCAGGAAACTGTTCACACACTCCATATACATAGACATACACCTCATAGTGGTGCACTAAAGTTACTACAATGAGAAGGGTGTATTCTTACACAGTTACAAAATAGTTCACATTATCCTGACTCTATAACATCCCTCCTTCTCAAGGTTAAAAAAAAATAGTGTTCTTTATCACCTCTTTCTAGTGCAACTTAAATAACTGAACTTGTGCAATAGTTTTGCCATCTTGTGGATTTGGCTGCGGCCATTGGGCTCTGTGTTGCTAGTGCACATGTAGTTGATATAGCCTTTTGGTCATCACCTGACAACTGCTGTGTTGATGTTTCGGTATTAGTGGTTGAGGTCTCTTCACTTGAATCCTCACTTGATATGGTGTTGCAGGCTTTGCTGGTATTAAAGCTTTCTGCTTCATCACATCTTGTGTCGGCCGGATGTGAATTCTGTTTCTCCTCAGCTGATTGCCAGAGTCTGTCTCGATAATGTACGATCTTGGAGTCTCATCTTCTATGATGACCTTGGCTGGTGTCCATGTCTCCAACATTGGCTCTTGAATAGACACATGCTGCCCTCTGAAGAGTTCTGGCAATGTTTGTGCATGTTTATTATAATGCTGGCATCCTCCTTCTTGTGTGTCAGCCAGTCTTCTTCTGGTTTCCTCCTGGTCTTCTGAAGGAGGTAATTTGCTTGGCAAAGTTGTTTTATATCTCCTTCCATTTAGAAGTTCCACTGGGGACTTCATGTCAGCCCTTAAAGGTGTTGCTCGTAATGATAGAAGAGCTGGGTATGGGTTTTCTTTTGTTTCGCGACACTTAACTAGTGTCTTTCAATGAACCCATGACCTTTGGGGTAGTATGGGGATGATGTTGTGATAAGAAACCCATACTCTGCAGTCAGCTTTCCATTGTCACTTATTACTTGCTTGAGAATTCCTTGCTCAGCAAGGAGCGCTCTCATTTCTGAGGTTATAGCTGACACTCTCAGGTCTTTAACCCTTTTGACAAATGAAATGTAGAGTAGTAACAGGATACGATTAAATACCACTCTTAATTCTCAGTGAACAAGTCTGCTCCCATTGTGTGCCATGGCCTGGCAGGTACTCCTATGGAAATCATTTCCTCTTTTTGTTGTGTGCTTCTGTTGATCCTTTTGAGTATCTTCTTCATCTGGATCTCATAATTGACAGAGATTAACTGCAACTCCTGGCAGCTATCCAGACCTAGAATTGCTGGTCCGTCTGCATCTACTACATAGAAAGTACAGAGGATGTTCTTTCCCTTCTGGCAGCCATTAATCTTAACTCTTCCTAGTTGCTTGATCATGGGTCTACCATAGGCTGTTAACTTGATATTTGCTGTTTCCAATGCACCATCTTTTGGATACTCTTTTATGATGTTCTCTGGCAACATCTGGTGGTAGAATCTGAGTGAAAGGATGCTGGTTTGTGATCCATAATCCAGCTTCACCTTTAGATTAAATATCGAAGGCTTGTTCTGGATTGTCCTCTGTATTTGGATCCTTGTGTGCAACTCACTTCCTTCTTTCATCTCATCTGACATCTCGTGAAGGTGTATGGATTCTATGTCCAGTATCTGGACATGAGGGGTCCTCATAGCTGTTTCATTTTATGTGGTGGATCTTTTTCTTGTCTTTTTTCTTCACTGGTATCACTGTTTTATTCATACCAGACTTGCATATCTTCGCCCATTGGTTTGCTTTACCATAGGCTCTACATTCAGAACCATATGTGGGGCATTTGTTTTGGTCATTGAAGGGGTGTTGTCTGCCGCACTTCCTGCAGGTCTTGGGAGTTTGCACTTTTCTGATTGTGTTCTTTAGAGCATGTAGGTGGGTTTGCACCGATAGGGATTTCTTTTGCATCCTCGTGGCTTTAACGGCTCTGGCTGTGTCAATAGTTTTAACCAGCTTCAAGCTATTCTTCCCTATAAGATACATTTGCACTTTAGGATGGGCTCTCCCCCATATTAGTTGATCAACTAATCTCTCCTCTATATCCTTAAATCTGCATTTTGCAGCAACAATTTTTAGTCTAGTGAGAAAGTTATCAACAGTTTTATCAGTCTCTTCCATTAAGCCTTGAAATTCAAAGTGTTTAATTCTTTGATCAGGGGGGTGTGGCAAGATGGTGTAAGGATCAGACGTAACAATTGAAATGTTACAGATTCAGAATAAAAATCTAGCAAAAAAGGTTGATTATTTGGAGAATCAATCCAGACGGAATAATGTGAAAATTGTCGGCTTGCCAGAAGGCATGGAAGGGCCAGATCCAAGAAAATTTTTCACTGAATGGATTCCACAAGTGTTGGGGCAAGATAAGTTTCCTGAAGGTTTAATATTGGAATGGGCTCATAGAGCTTTGAGAAGGAGACCTTTTTCAGGACAGAATCCAAGACCTGTTTTGGCTCGCTGTTTAAATTACTGTGATAGAGAGACTATTTTACGTATGGCTATCAGAAATGCACAGCAAAATAGATCTCCTTTGATGGTTCAGAGTAATCGTGTTTTCTTCTATCCGGATTTGAGTCAGGAAATTATGTTTCAATGACGTGAATTTAATTCTGTGAAAGAATTGCTGTGGAAAAAAGGATATAAGGCAACATTTAGGTACCCTGCGGTACTGAAGATTTTTCAGGATGGATATCAACCAAAGTTCTTTGACAATCCTAAAGAAGCTATGGATTTTGCTCAGTCTTTGCCAATTACGCAATTCCAGGAATGACGTAGTCCTCCACGATCTCCAAAGAGGGCAGAGCTGCAAGATGGGAATCAGATTTCTAGAAGAAATGGAAGAAACGGTGGTCGCAATGGCAAAGTTGATTAAAAAATAATTTAAAAAAAAATTTTTTGTCGAGAAGATTTCAAATAGTGATGGGAGTTGGGAGAGGGAACTGGCTGGGCACTAATTCCCAGAAGTCATCAGCTGCGTCTGAGTTATCTCACACCCAATATTTTGGGGGAGTTACCACATTAGGCGGTTTAAACAGGAGGAGGTAATTGTGACCGCCGACCTGTTTTGTTTTCTTTCTAATTTTTGGGTTAGGGAGTGAAGCCTTTATTTTATTATCTTTTTTTAAAAAATTATTTTTTTTTATATATAATTTTTTATTTTTATTTTTTTGTGTCTCTGGTTGTAATTTCAAAGGGGAATTAAGGGTTTTTTTTCTTCTTTTTCTTCCTTTTTTTTCTCTCTTTTTTCCTTTTTTTGTTTGTTTTTTGCTGTTGTGTTTTATTGAGTGTAAGAAATGTCTAAATTGAAGTTTGCTTCTCTTAATGTTCAGGGTTTAAATAATACTATTAAGCGTAAGAAGGTACTTGCTTATTTAAAAAAATTAAAAGTTGATGTTGCTTTTTTACAGGAAACT
Organism: Narcine bancroftii; assembly: GCF_036971445.1. Taxonomy (NCBI): domain Eukaryota; kingdom Metazoa; phylum Chordata; class Chondrichthyes; order Torpediniformes; family Narcinidae; genus Narcine; species Narcine bancroftii. Next base: position 219,381,678 of record NC_091474.1, on the reverse strand, counting down.
CATTTAACAGATAAGGAACATTTGAAACTCAAACGTGAATGGGTTGGGCAAGTTTTTTATTCTTCGTTTAATTCTAAGGCAAAAGGTGTGGCAATTTTGGTACATAAGAATCTACCATTCCAGTTATGGAACGAAGAGAAAAATGGTGGAAGATTATTAAAATTAAATTGTACAATCTTTAATGAGGCATGGACTTTGCTTGATGTTTATGCTCCTAATGTTGAAGATACAGTTTTTGTTGTGGATATGTCTTTATTACTTGGACAATCGAACTCTAATGTGATGTTGGGGGAGATTTGAATGTGGTGTTGGAGCCTTTATTGGATAAGTACCCAAGAGTAATTAAGAAGTCTAAGATGGCAATCCAAGTGACTAATATGATGGCAGATTTTAATGTAATTGATATTTGGCGAAGAGTTAATCCTATAGAGAAAGATTTTTCTTTTTATTCCTCGCGACATAATTCTTTTTCTAGAATTGATTATTTTTTAATATCAGCACATTTGCAGGATAGGGTTACATCTGTGGAGTATAAGGCTAGATTGGTTTCAGATCATTCATTACTATTATTAGAATATTTGAGTTCACAAGATGTTCAGAGAGCTTCAAGATGGAGATTTAATACTATGCTATTGCAAAAACCAGAATTTATTAGTTTTTTAAAACAGCAAATTGAAAATTTTATTGATATTAACTGTAATTCTGTTTCTAGTCATTTTGTTTTATGGGATGCAATGAAAGCTTTTTTTGCGAAGCCAAATGATCAGTTATGCCTCTAAAGTAAAGAAGGAGAGAATTAAAGAGGTTGAAGACTTAGAGAAAAAGATAACTGCTACTGAAAAAGAATTTCAAAAACATGCTACCGAAATGCAAAAGAATCAGTTAACTAATTTAAAATTTAAATATAATGAATTATAAACATATCGGTTTGAATGTTTAATGAATCGAACTAAGCATAAGTTTTATGAATGGGGTGAGAAAGCTCATAAAGTTTTGTCATGGCAATTAAAAAAGGAACAATTATCTAGGATTGTACCAGCGATTAGAAAGAAATCAGGTATTACTTTTAATCAAAAGGAGATTAATGAGGAATTTTGTAATTTCTGTAAACAATTGTATACTTCAGAATGTAAAGATGTAACTGGAGACACAATAGATTCTTTCTTGAAAAATATTAACTTGCCACAATTGAATCAAGAAGATAGACAAGAGTTAGATAAACCTTTTACAGACGATGAAATAGAAATGGCAATAAGAGATATGCCGAATGGAAAGGCACCTGGTGAAGATGGGTTTTCTATAGTTTTATAAAGTGTTTTATGCTGATGTATCTTCTATTTATAAGGATGTATTACAACAAACTTATAATACTTTTCAATTACCCGAGTCTTGTTCTAACGCAATAATTACAGTTATACCAAAAAAAGATAAAGTTCCTTTACAGGTTTCTTCTTATAGACCAATATCGTTGTTAAATGTAGATTATAAAAGTGTAGCTAAAATTATGGCTAATAGATTAGCTCAATATCTGCCTAAAATTATACATGGTGATCAAACGGGATTTATGAAAAATAGGTATGCGTCAGATAATATTTTACGGTTAATAACCTTGATAAATAAATCTAAATTTCAGTTGAATTATCCAATAGTGGTTTCATTGGATGCAGAAAAGGCTTTTGATAGAGTGGAATGGAAGTTTCTGTTCAAATTTCTTGAGAAATTTAGTTTTGGTTCTTCATTTATTGGATTGATAAAGGCTTTATATAATAGCCCGAAGGCTATAATTGCTGTTAATGGCCAAATTTCAGAATCTTTTAGTTTGACAAGATCTACTAGACAAGGATGTCCGTTGTCACCAGCTTTATTTGCTATAGTTATTGAACCTTTAGCACAATTAATACGTCAAAATGAAAATGTTAAAGGTATGAGAGTTCTGAATGAGGAATACAAGATTAATTTATTTGCTGATGATGTTTTATTATATTTGGTGGATCCGGATATTTCTTTACCTGCAATTCAAGAATGTTTAGAAATTTATGGCCAATTATCTGGTTATAAAGTAAATTGGGCTAAAAGTGAAATTTTGCCAAATTGTAAAGATGATTATTCATTGTATAAAAATATTACAAATTTGAAGTGGACTACACAAATTAAATATTTAGGAATTAATGTTAATACAAAATTTCAAGAATTATACTTAATTAATTATCTTCCTTTAATAAAAAGAATTAAATTAGATTTGATTAGGTGGAGGGATCTACCTTTGGGTTTACTAGGGAGGATTAATACCATAAAAATGAATATTTTTCCTAGAATACAATATCTGTTTCAATCAATTCCTTATTTAAAAAAAAAAGTTTTTTTAAGGACTTATATAAAGCGATTAGAGCACACATGTCAAACTCTGGCCCTCGGGCCAAATTTAGCCTACGATATAATTATATTTGGCCCGCAAGATCATTTAAAAAATGTATTAGAGGTGACCTGCCCTGCAGCGAGAGCCGATGCTGTTTTTTGGTAATGTCACCCCCACCATCCTCCCCCTTCATTGCACATCCTTCCCCATTGTAACATGAGAAATTGTAACACGAGAAGTCTGTCGATGTCATCAGCCGGCAAGCCAGTTGGAAGGCTCCCCGCACAACCAGTCATTTCTCCCACCTGTCGAGCGGTGCGGCGGATGGGCGAGCGCCTGTGATTTCCTGTCGGCGCGACAGGCATGGCAGGCTGCGCACGGCCCCCGGGCAGCATGAGCCTTGTGCGACTGGCACCGGACGGCCCTTCCACAGCGCGAGCGCACTTCTCCCAGTCGCCACGGCCTTCAGCGCTTGCACCCGCGCGGACCCCAGGGACGGCTGGTTTGGCCCTGCATGTGAAGAGAGAGATGGTGGCTGTCCGCAAAGGCTGATCGGCAGCGCGCTGGGCCTGAATGGGTGGGTAAGCAGGGGTGGGCAGAGGGTGTAGGTGAGGAGTAATGGGCAGGGGAAGTTATGGTGGAGTGAGGGGCAGTTAGAGGGAGGGATGAGTAGAAGGAGGGGTGGATAGGGAAGAGGTAAAAGGGGAGGGGAAGGGCGAGTAGGGGAGGGGTGATTAGAGGGTGAGAGACAGGTAGAGGGAGGAACATGTTGAGAGGAGAGGCAGTAGAGGGGTGTGTATAGGATGGGGTGGGTAGAGGCAGAACGAGTGGAGTGAGGGGTGAGTAGAGGTTGGGTAAAGGACTGGTCAGGTCGAGGGATGGTGGGTCGAGGGTGAATAGAGGCCTAGAGCCTGAGGAGTGAGCAGGAAATGCTGAGTCCTGATGCAGGCCAAAATGGACACAGCCTGTGAATGCTGACTACATCTCCACAGGGACCAAATATGTTTCCCTCAGGTCAAGCAAAGGGTGAACTTGAGCTACCTACTCCTGACCTGTAACATTATCCTCCTAAAGTTATATCCTAAAGTTTAACATTACATATGTTGAAAGAAGAGAAAACATGCAGATGCTGTTGAAAATTTTCAATAAATATTTAGTTCGGCCCTCGACTTAGTCCAAGTTTTTAATTTTGGCCCTCCGTGAATTTGAGTTTGACACCCCTGGATTAGAGAATTCTTATGGAAGGGAAAAATTCCGAGAGTAGCAATGAGAAAATTGATGTGGGATTTTCAATATGGAGGTTTAAGATTACCGAATTTTCAGCATTATTACGAAGCAGCTCAATTTAAATTTCTTAGAGCATTAATGAATATGGATGACCCACTAGTTGGGTAAAGATAGAAATTGCGGTTATTTTAGAAAAATTTCCTCATGAGTTTTTGTTTCGATGGAATAAAAATTTACTACGAACTTATGATGTGCCAATATTGAAAAATTTATTGAATTTATGGACAAGTAAACTTTAAAAATTGGGACTTAAAAATATATATTCTGGAAGATTGCCATTATATAATAATCAGCTTGTTCCTTTTACAGTCTCCAATGCCACTTTGAAACAATGGGAAAAGAAGGGAATAAAAAATTTATCTGATTATCTGTGCACAGAATTTAACATTTATGAATTTTCATCAGGCTTTGGTGCTTGAAACGTAAATGGTTACCACTCAGGAAGGTTCTTCTCGGTTTTCAGAGAGAGATTTTTTGTTCGCTGGACATCCACAACTGATTCTTTTTTAATTAGCCACTTCAGTGTCTTGCTGAAGAAACTTGCCCCATCAGGGTTTTCCTGATGATAACCTCTTTCTTTCAGGTCACCACAGAGTTCCTCTTTGTTTCTTTTACTTCAAGTGAAATATTAGGCAGCCAGTCCTCTCCTCTTGTATGAACCACAAAGGCTTTGTCCAGGCTGAACTAAGTACTCACAACCTGTCTTCAAAAAGGGGATTTTCCACAAGCTTGTCAGCTTGTCCTGTTCCAGTCCCAGCTGCTGCTGCTGACTGTAAAACTTTAGAACTAAATTCCCCCTCTCTCTCTCTCTCTCAGAGAAAAACCTGTTTTACTCTCTCTGCTTGCAAAACCACATGACCCTCTTAGAACAGCAAACAGCCCTCAGACAGATTGTGGCTCTGAATCTAATCCTCTGAGTTCTTTTATCTGTTGCTTTTCAAAACAACAATCTATTAGTGAAGTTCCTTGGGCACTCCCCAAAGCTTTTACAAAGGCATTCAGAGCCAGCTTGTCTAGTTTGAGCAGAGCTTCAGTATTTTAAATGAGATTTGTTCTGAAATGTTTCTATGTGACCTACACTAAAAATAAACCTGCCATACTTTATTTCCCAAAAACATATCTATATACAATATAAAATACAACATATTCTGTCACAATTCTTTACTCTTCTGGGACCTTCTGTTGGTACAGAGGGCAAAGAAAGAGGCAAAGCCCCAGAAATCTCTTCCCTCGCTTCCAATTGTGCTCTGGGATAGATTCAATCAAGGCCCGGGGATTTATCTACATCAATGTTCCACAAGCAACCCTCCTTCGTGCTATCAACATGCCTGAGAATATCAATCTACCTCACTTTCATCCATATTCTTCCAATTTAGCACCTTCCTCTGGCTCCAGGCATACACTCCCTGCTTCATCTTGCATGGACTCACCCTCTCCCCAGCTATCTTCTTGTTTTTAATATATGTATGAAAAGCCATGGGATATTTATTAATCCTACTTCCAAACAACATTTCATAGCTTATTTTGGCCCTACTGAATCTTGTTTTTTTAATTCCTGCTTCCTTTATATTCCTCAAAGGCCGTGTCCAATTTTTGCTTCTGAAACCTTTGTACATCTTTTACATTTGGACCAAATTTACTACTTCTCTTGTCATCCAAGATTTTTGAACCTTGCCAGCCCTATTTTTCATCTTCAAAGGATACTGGTCCTGAATTCTAACCAGCTGGTTTTCAAACGACGAGCATGTCAGATGTGGATTTATCCAAAACAGGTTCCCCATCTATTCTCCCAGTTCCTGGCTAATACTGTGTAATTAACATTGCTCCAATTTAACACTTTCCCCTTGAATCTCATCTTTTTTTATCATCCATAACTATCCAAACATTTGCGGAGTTATGATCATTGTTCCAAAAATGCTCTCCCACCAAAACTCTAATCCCTGGGCCAGGATCATTTGCCTATACAAGCTCTAGTAAGTCTCCTTCCTCAGTTGTGCTATCCATGTACTCTATAAATAAACTCCTTTGGATGCACCTAACCAATTCTTCCCCATCTAAGACTCTGTCACTAAGGGGAGTCCTAGTCAACATTGGGAAAATTAAAATCTCTCTCTGCAGCAACTCTGTTATTTTCACATCTTATCATGGCCAGCCATATCCCTTCCTCTACCTCCTACTATCTATTGTGAGACTTATAGTATGATCACATCAGAATTATTGCATCTTTCATATTCCTGAGCTCTAGCCATAGGCCTCGCTGGATGAGCTCTCCGGGATCTCTTTGACTAGAGGTAATATTCCCCTCATCAACACGCTCCCCCCATCCAATTTTTATATCCCTCTCTATTGACTCTGAAATATCTAACTCCAGGAATGTTGAGCTGCTAGTCCTGCCTTTTGCTCAACCAGCTTTCTGCAATGGCAATAAAATCATCGTTCTGTGTACTAAACCAAGCTCTAAGTTCATCTACTTTACTTGCATTACTCCTTGCATTGAAATCAAATACCCTTTGGCTTGTCAGTCTCAACATGTTCATTAACATATACTTTCCATTAGAATTATTTAACCTGATCTAACTTCTACCTTCCCCTCAACTCACCCACTTGTTCCCCCAACCTTACCCCAACCTGCTTATCCACATTACTGATACAGGTAAAGAATAAGTTAAGTTATCGGAGTATGGTGTAACACGTTGAGGACCATCGCCTTCCCAAGATCGTGTTATATGGTGAGCTCTCCACTGGCCACCGTGACAGAGGTGCACCAAAGAAAAGGTACAAGGACTGCCTAAAGAAATCTCTTGGTGCCTGTCACATTGACCACCACCAGTGGGCTGATATCGCCTCAAACCGTGCATCTTGGCGCCTCACAGTTCGGCGGGCAGCAACCTCCTTTGAAGAAGACTGCAGAGCCCACCTCACTGACAAAAAGCAAAGGAGGAAAAACCCAACACCCAACCCCAACCAACCAATTTTCCCCTGCAACCGCTGCAACCGTGTCTGCCTGTCCCGCATCGGACTTGTCAGCCACAAACGAGCCTGCAGCTGACGTGGACATTTACCCCCTCCATAAATCTTCGTCCGCGAAGCCAAGCCAAAGAAAGAGAAAAAAGTATGGTCATGGATAAATAAGTCTTTAAAAAAGATAGATTGTGGTGGTTTAGTGTAGGTCACCACAACAGAGTAACTCTTCACAAAAGACATCTCATTTAAAATGCAAGATCTTTTCTGAAGCTAGACATTGAAGCTCCTGATGGATTTTGCAGAGACAATGGAACTGCTTTGGAAAGAAGTTCTAAAGGAGGTGCAAATGAAACAGAGTCCAGGCTTAAGAATTGATAAGATCTTTCAAAGATTGTGTTTGGAGCCTTGGGAGAGGTCATTTGGTTTTGACAAGCAGAGAGAGGGAAAAACAAAAAGGATTCTTCTCTGAGAGAGAGAGAGAGAGAGAGAGAGAAAGAGAGGGAGAGAAGTCAGTTCTACAGCAGCAGTTGAGGTTGCAAAATGGCAAGCTGGCAGGCTGATTGAAAAGACCCCATTTTGAAGATGGGTTGTGTGTTCTGTGTTCAGCCGGTTCAAAACCCTTTTAGTCCTTACAAGAGGAAATGGCTGTCTAGAGCGTTTCTCCTGAAATAAGGGAAACAAGAGGAACTCTGTGGTGACTTGGAAGAGGAGGTTATCATTTGGAAAACCCATGATGGGACAAGTTTCTTCGGCAAGACACGGAAGTGTCTGAGGAAATCAGTTTGTGTGTCCGTGTCCAACGAGCAACAAATCTCTCTCTGAAAACAACAAGAACCTTCCTGAGCATTAACCATGTAACTTTTAGCATCCAAGCCTGGCGAAAATTTATAAATGTTAAATTCTGTGCATAGTATAAGAATTGCCTGAACTTGGAGAGGTGAGAAGTGAGATTGGATGGTGAAACAAAGAACTTTCCTGAACATATACATATTACATACATGTGCGCTTAAAATTAGTAGGGGGTTAAGTTAGGTTGTTTATAGTAATAAGTTAAAGTTTGATCCTGTTTTTATGTTTAAAGAAAATGAAAAGCAATGTTTGTTTAAGTAACCCATTGTCTTGGTGAATTTCTATTGCTGCTGAGCTTTGGAGTCCTCTGGACTCTCAACAAGGGTCACTTGTGAAATCCGCAGACGGAATTAAGAAATATTATATATGTTTGCGCAGATAACCCACTGTGGTGATGATTTGATCCTTTAGCTGGTAAGTGCAGTCTGTAACAAGTTGCAAGGTAGAAAACAATAAAGTCAGGTTTGAACAAGCTCACGTTAACTCCATCGTACAATCTCTGAGAAACCCTGAATTTTAACTGCAGCAGCTGCGAACTTCTCTTTTATCATCTGAAGTACTTCAGCTTTACTGCATACTGTGGAAAGAAAAAGTCTTAGTCCGTCCACAGGAACTCTCAGTGGTATTGCCAAACAAATGCAGATGAATCTCGTAAATAATCTATGTGACACTTTGACAGTTGTGCCTCCCTGTGCAAAAGCTGTTTCTCTTGAAGACTTTCAGGGCAACCTTCAATGGATAGATTTTACAGTGCTGTGATCAGAGAGAGAAGGTACTCACTTAACTTTTAGCTTTGCATTCTCCTGTGGGTTGTCAGAATGAGAGGTTGTTGCAATCAGTATCGACCTGGACACCATCTTCTGCAATCAATCGTGAACTTTAAATCCTTTGGGAGGGACACTATTTAATGCTGAACATTGTAAATTCATTGTCATTATCAAACAAGATATTTTTTCTACTCAAAAATGCAGTCTTGATCATTTAAAAATATATTATTAAGGGCATTTAAATGTATTGATATATCCCCTTATGCACCCTGGAATGCTCCCTGACATCTGAACTTTTACTTTTACATCTTACAAAATTTCCCTCCCTTCCTATTGGTTAAAGCTCAGACCACTGAGATGCAGTTGATGAGAGCAGACAGCATGGGCAAGAATTCTTGCGGCAATCAGGACTGTCCTTCCATCATTTAGAATAGACTGTGTCCTTGGCTTGATCGTCCTGAAGCTATTCTGTTGCACGTGCTTGTGAGAGGACTGCACCTTGATGTACAGAGCTCATTGACGCACCATCAAATTTATTCACCCTCACAGCGATGAGAAGCTTTGTCAGCCAGAGGGTGAAGTGTCTGTGGACTACCTAGCCATTGAGTATATTTAGAGCGGAGGTTGATAGGTTCTTGATTAGTGTTACGGAAGAAGGCAGGAAATGGGGTTGAATAGAAAAACATATCAGCAATGATTTGAATAGTGGAACAGACTTAATGGCCTGAATGGCCTAATTCTGCTCTCAATGTCTAATCATCTAATATAGTGAAGAAGCAGTGATATTGTTTGATTGACTGTGAATAAATCTCTCCCATTAAAAAAAATGTAAACTATATGTGGCCACATTCTCAGGGCCTTTGCGTTTGAAGGGAATGGGAATACCAGTTTGACCTTGTCTTCATATTGCATGACTATTACCATAGCTCTGTTAATGAGTGTTTCATGATGGATCTGCCATCAGATTGATCACTTTTGCTGATGAATTTGGTAACATATTCATTGCAGGGCAGCACGGTTAGTGTAGCAGTTAGTGGGGTGTTATCACAGAGCCACCGACCCTGGTTCGAATTCAGCGCTGACTGTAGGACCTTCAGGTGCTCTGCATTCCGCTCACCTTCCAAATGTCTGGGTGATAGGTTAGTTTCAGTGTAATTGCGCGGTATGGGTTTAAATGGCCAGAATTGGCTTCTACAGAGCTGTAAATAAAATTTAAATTTAAATTTTTTAAAAAATTAACATTTATGTACTTTCACCAACTTCACATGGTCAAAGTATTTCTATTACATTTTCTGCTTATGTTGGTTATCCAATGTTTACGATGATGAAATATAGTTGATGAAGCATCAAGGAGATAAAATTATGTCATCCAGAAAGGTTAAATAGAATTCAAAGCAGACAGTGACTCATTAGGAGACTTCCTCATCTCAGGATAGAGAATGATGGAGGATCTGCTGAAAAAAAGATCAAAAGGAGGAACAGTAGTGTTTGGCTGGGTCAGAGCAAGGAGTCAACTACAAAAAGAAGAACCAGAGCATTGGGGTAACCCTATTGGTGTTCTATGATTCGAACGTGGGAGGAGATGGATTGTCACCTTGGTATGGATAGTCTAAAATCCTATTGAGAACCAGCTGAACTATTCATTCAGTCCTCTTCCAGGTCAAGGTTATTCCTTCACTGGGAGCTCAAGAAAAAAATAATGAATTTTCAACATGTTTTCAGTCCAACACGAGACGAAAATTCTCTGGGGAAATGGAATGTTGGAAAAGGGATCTAAGAAGCCACCAGAGAGGTCTCTGAAACAGCTTTGGAATATTATTTCTGCTAGTTTATATTGGAGAGAGGTAGTCCACTGATAGGACAGCACAATGATGCAAAGGGAGCAGTGCTGCTTCATGGTTCTGGCGATTCAGGTTAGGTCCTGACCTCTCCTGCTGTTAGTGTGGTGGCTGTGCATTCTCTCTATGACTGCATCAGTTATTCTTACCCTCACCCAAATCCTAAAGATCTGCTGGGTGATTTGCCAATTGGCTGATGTACACTACTTCTATTGCCAGCGAATAGCAGGAAAGTTATGGGGAATGATAAAGCCCTTTTCCACTGGCACCCTGTCCCAGGAATTAACGTGGAATTACCTGGGACAGGGTCCAGTGGAAGAAGAGCACTGTCTGAATGACAGCTTCAAATGACGTAATTTCAAGACGGGGATTAACCGCCTCTAACCCTACTCATATCCACGGTGTTTGCTGATGTCGGCACGCTGATGAAACCAGTGGAAAAGGGACAGCAGAAAGTCACCCGTTTCCAATTGAAGGTCGAACACTTCAATCCCTGGAGCTGAGTTATGTTCAATGGAAAAGCAATTAATGTCCCAGTTAAGGGTGGCCCAGTTGAAACGGCATAAAGGGCTTCCTATCCCAGGACACTGGATAGCCAATTAACTGGTATCCCAGTGGAAAAGGGCCTAAAGAGTCATGCAGCATGGAAACTTGTCTTTTGTCCCAACTCATCCATGCTGATCAGGATGCCTACCTGAGTTCATCTCGTGTGCTTGTTTGACTCGTATCGCCCAAATCTTCCCTATCCATTTCCCTGTCTAACTGTTTTTAAAATGTTGAAATTGTACCCATTTCCTCTGGCAGTTTGTTCCTGGAATGGCTGGGCCTAGGTTATCTGCTGTCTGGGTAAAAAAAAGTTGCTCCTCAGGTCCCTTTTAAATCTTTCTCTCTCATCCTAAACCTATGCTCTCTTGATTGAGAATAACCCACCCATTTATCTTATCAGATGGACATGTGAGTGAGCATGAATCAATAAATGAAAAAATAAGTGGATGAATGGCATTGATGGGAGTGCTTTAAGATCTAACAGTTAGCCTCCCTTTATATCACAAGAAATAGAAAAGACAGTTATAATTGATACCCACCTGACCAACCTAATAGACATAAATTAGACATCATATAAAAGAGAATGCAGAAACAGCTTAACATAATCTGCATTTTCTTTTATCTTTTAAACAAATTAATTTAAATACCACTTATTTCAGAGGTTGGCCAATCAGCAGATCATGAGCCCACATGCTGCTCTTTGACATATAATGTGTGGATCATGGGAATATGCTGGCTGAGACCATATGAGCTCCCAATGCCCTGACCATGGACTCTTGCGTTGGCCATGGCCACCCACCCATTAAAGTTTTCGACATTCTGGCCGGCCTCCTATCCAAGCTTTACACTTCATATGCTATATCTTTTTCTTTCTTTGGCTTGGCTTCACGGACGAAGATTTATGGAGGGGTAATGTCCACGTCAGCTGCAGGCTCGTTGGTGGCTGACAAGTCTGATGCGGGACAGGCAGACACGGTTGCAGCGGTTGCAAGGGAAAATTGGTGGGTTGGGGTTGGGTGTTAGGTTTTTCCTCCTTTGTCTTTTGTCAGTGAGGTGGGCTCTGCGGTCTTCTTCAAAGGAGGTTGCTGCCTGCCGAACTGTGAGGCGCCAAGATGCATGGTTTGAGGCGATATCAGCCCACTGGCGGTGGTCAATGTGGCAGGCACCAAGAGATTTCTTTAGGCAGTCCTTGTACCTCTTCTTTGGTGCACCTCTGGCATGGTGGCCAATGGAGAGCTCGCCATATAGCACGATCTTGGGAAGGCGATGGTCCTCCATTCTGGAGACGTGACCTACCCAGCGCAGTTGGATCTTCAGCAGTGTGGATTCGATGCTGTTGGCCTCTGCCAACGCGAGTACTTCGATGTTGGAGATGAAGTCGCTCCCATGAATGTTGAGGATGGAGCAGAGACAACGCTGGTGGAAGCGTTCTAGGAGCCGTAGGTGATGCCGGTAGAGGACCCATGATTCGGAGCCAAACAGGAGTGTGGGTATGACAACGGCTCTGTATACGCTAATCTTTGTGAGGTTTTTCAGTTGGTTGTTTTTCCAGACTCTTTTGTGTAGTCTTCCAAAGGCGCTATTTGCCTTGGCGAGTCTGTTGTCTATCTCGTTGTCGATCCTTTCATCTGATGAAATGGTGCAGCCGAGATAGGTAAACTGGTTGACCGTTTTGAGTTTTGTGTGCCCGATGGAGATGTGGGGGGGCTGGTAGTCAAGAAGGGGAGCTGGCTGATGGACAGACTTCCAATCTCATATGCTATATATACAGTACTATATGCATGGTCAAGTCACTCGACTGAGTGCTACTGGTATCATGTAACCCAGTACTTACTACCTGTTGCATGGTGTTAGGTAAAAACATCATGAGCTGGGAATGTAGAGGGAGTCTCCCAGTGCTGGGCCGTAACAAGATGTAGTTGTGACCTTGTACTCTCAAGATAAGAGTGGGGATGACAAATTGATGTGCAGGAGGCTAACAGAGAGGGACAGCAACAGTTTATTCATTGGACAATGCCATGGTATGATAATTTACTAAGTACGTATCCTAAGGTATATAAAAAACACCATTTGCTGATAACGGCAGAATGCGCCTTCTCCAACTAACACTGTTAGTTGCAAGTGTTACAATCCGGCAATAAAGAACAAAGAACCTTGATTTCGACTCAGTCTGGTGTTTGACTCATTCATTCATGAACAAAGCAGACCTAACAATGGTCAGATGGTCAGCAACTAAACCGGCTCCCCCACCAGGCTTGCCTGGTGCAGAGAGTGGCTGGACACCCCGCAGGATGAAAAACAAGACCTGCCAAAGGGCGGACGAACCCGCGTGTAGGGTCAAAGGTCATCTAGCAAACATGTGCTGTGAAGCGCTGAAATGGCATCCCTTGCATCGAAGCTTGGTCTGGCCATTCACGGCAACAGAACACTCCCCCAGCCGTCTTGGACCTCACCATGGTGCTGAATCCAGAAGGGATGTCGAGAGGGTGGGTCCGGACCTGTATAATCCCTACTCTACTAAATCCACTCATGCAAAAGCTGCTCCTTTCTGAGGGGTGAGATATCCTATCAAACCCCACAAATTGACTGAAAGGGGATCATCATCATCCTGTGGGATGGATAGCCAGAAGAAGACTATATATTTATATATACTAATGAGGTCCTATTTTGCAACTGATTCTTCAATGTATCTATGAACTGATAAGAGGCAATGATCTTCAGCAGGGAAGCTCTTCTGCCTACCAGCTACATTTTGACTGTCAGAATCATTAAGGTAATGTCAGAAAGTGGGTGAGGTATGGTCATGCTCCTGGGAGACACGACCTGTTACTCCAGTTGTCATCATAAGGTTTGACAGGCAAGACCCTGTACAATCAAGCCTTGTTTTCAAATTTTCTTATTTCTACCCTAAATCTCTGTGAAATAGAGTCCAGCAGTTAGTCAAGTCACTGGTCACACAAATCCAGTGACCTGGGCTCATTTCTGACCTTGGGTGGGTGTCTGTGCGGAATTTGCATGGTCCCCCTCTGACTGCGTGGGTTTCCTCCCGATGCTCCCACATCTCATATTTGAGCAGTTTTCTGGGTTTATTAACTTCTGTCAATTGACCCTACTCTCTGGGTGAGTGGTATAAGTTGTTTTTATTTTAAATTAAATTTATTTGCAACATAGTAAAAGCTGATTCCAGCCATTAAAACCCATACATCCCAATAAACTTCCCAACTGCATATATCGTTGAAGGGTGGGAGGAAACAGGAGCACTCAGTGGAAACCAAGGGGAGAACATGCAAACTCCTTTCTGACAGTGCCGGATTTGAACCGGGGTCGCGTTGCTGAGAATCACGCTGTGAAGGGTTGATGTTGACGAGAATGTGGGAAAAACAAAACAGGAATGAGTGCAGGGTTGGGGTAGATGGGTGCTTGATGCAGACTCATTGGTTCTGTGCTGCATGACTTTATGACTCTATAATTTCTATTTTGTCAACAGCAATAAATGACTAATTTAGCCAAAGTAGCTTGTTAAAATTTATTTCCCAGCTGTGCCTAATCGACCACAGAACTGTGTACCAGTATTCTATGCCAGGAAGACAATGAACATATATGTTTTTTATATAGAATTTGCAAGATTTTTCCATTCTGAGGTGTCTCCTACCTTCCGGGAGTAGCTGTACACACAGCAATGACCGAGGATCCAAATATCTGTAATCACATAGCAAGTTTAGACACAATACCTGAAGAGCGGTATTTAATAAGGCTGGACATCCTATTATATCTTCTTTGGCTTGGCTTCGCGGACGAAGATTTATGGAGGGGGTAAAAAGTCCACGTCAGCTGCAGGCTCGTTTGTGGCTGACCAGTCCGATGCGGGACAGGCAGACACGATTGCAGCGGTTGCAAGGGAAAATTGGTTGGTTGGGGTTGGGTGTTGGGTTTTTCCTCCTTTGCCTTTTGTCAGTGAGGTGGGCTCTGCGGTCTTCTTCAAAGGAGGCTGCTGCCCGCCAAACTGTGAGGCGCCAAGATGCACGGTTTGAGGCGTTATCAGCCCACTGGCGGTGGTCAATGTGGCAGGCACCAAGAGATTTCTTTAGGCAGTCCTTGTACCTTTTCTTTGGTGCACCTCTGTCACGGTGGCCAGTGGAGAGCTCGCCATATAATACGATCTTGGGAAGGCGATGGTCTTCCATTCTGGAGACGTGACCCATCCAGCGCAGCTGGATCTTCAGCAGCGTGGACTCGATGCTGTCGACCTCTGCCATCTCGAGTACCTCGACGTTAGGGGTGTGAGCGCTCCAATGGATGTTGAGGATGGAGCGGAGACAACGCTGGTGGAAGCGTTCTAGGAGCCGTAGGTGGTGCCGGTAGAGGACCCATGATTCGGAGCCGAACAGGAGTGTGGGTATGACAACGGCTCTGTATACGCTTATCTTTGTGAGGTTTTTCAGTTGGTTGTTTTTCCAGACTCTTTTGTGTAGTCTTCCAAAGGCGCTATTTGCCTTGGCGAGTCTGTTGTCTATCTCATTGTCGATCCTTGCATCTGATGAAATGGTGCAGCCGAGATAGGTAAACTGGTTGACCGTTTTGAGTTTTGTGTGCCCGATGGAGATGTGGGGGGGCTGGTAGTCATGGTGGGGAGCTGGCTGATGGAGGACCTCAGTTTTCTTCAGGCTGACTTCCAGGCCAAACATTTTGGCAGTTTCCGCAAAGCAGGACGTCAAGCGCTGAAGAGCTGGCTCTGAATGGGCAACTAAAGCGGCATCATCTGCAAAGAGTAGTTCACGGACAAGTTTCTCTTGTGTCTTGGTGTGAGCTTGCAGGATCTTCGTGATGCCACCATCATCACCCTGTACAAAAACAAAGGCGAGAAATCAGACTGCTCAAACTACAGGGGAATCACGTTGCTCTCCATTGCAGGCAAAATCTTCGCTAGGATTCTACTAAATAGAATAATACCTAGTGTCGCTGAGAATATTCTCCCAGAATCACAGTGCGGCTTTCGCGCTAACAGAGGAACCACTGACATGGTCTTTGCCCTCAGACAGCTCCAAGAAAAGTGTAGAGAACAAAACAAAGGACTCTACATCACCTTTGTTGACCTCACCAAAGCCTTCGACACCGTGAGCAGGAAAGGGCTTTGGCAAATACTAGAGCGCATCGGATGTCCCCCAAAGTTCCTCAACATGATTATCCAACTGCACGAAAACCAACAAGGTCGGGTCAGATACAGCAATGAGCTCTCTGAACCCTTCTCCATTAACAATGGCGTGAAGCAAGGCTGTGTTCTCGCACCAACCCTCTTTTCAATCTTCTTCAGCATGATGCTGAACCAAGCCATGAAAGACCCCAACAATGAAGACGCTGTTTACATCCGGTACCGCACGGATGGCAGTCTCTTCAATCTGAGGCGCCTGCAAGCTCACACCAAGATCCTATTATATAACCATATAACAATT
This sequence comes from Narcine bancroftii, assembly GCF_036971445.1. NCBI lineage: Eukaryota > Metazoa > Chordata > Chondrichthyes > Torpediniformes > Narcinidae > Narcine > Narcine bancroftii. The sequence goes on along the minus strand of NC_091474.1, from coordinate 219,365,621 downwards.
ACAGTACGGAAACAGGCCATATCAGCCCTTCTTGTCCGCACCAATTTGAGTGAACTCCACTAGTCCTACCTACCTGCTCCCTGCCCATAATCCTCCAACCCCCTCACATCCATGTACTCATCCAACTTCCTCTTAAATGACAAAATTAACCCTGCTGCAGCCATCTCTTCCGGAAGGTCTTTCCACTCAGCCACCACTCTCTGAGTGAAGAAACTTCTTATGTTACTTCTAAAGTTTTGTCCCCTAACCCTTAACTTATGACCCTTCATTCCAATCTCTCCTACCCTCAAGGAGTAGAGCCTATTCACATCTACTCTATCTACTCCACTCATAACTTTACATACATCTATCAGATCCCCCCTCATCCTTCTACTCTCCAATGAATAAAGACCCAGTCTACAGCAATCCAGGCAACATTTTAGTTAATCTTCTCTACACCCTCTCTATTCATTAGCTCATTGTTCATGGATCACCTGCAGTTCAGTTTAGACTGCAGGTGTTCCAAGAAATTTACTAGGACCCTAGGAGGTAAAATATTGGAACAGGAATGGCACCCTCATTTCCGTTCTGACCTTTTTACACAGCATGCGTTCCAGGAAAATGCCAATAATTTCCTGGAACACAGTGGCTGGGGAAAATTTATAATAAATACATATTGCCATCATTTGTATCTGTGCATCCATTTTTTGGCTAAGATGGAAAGTCTTTCCATTCAAACACTTTCTATGACCTCAGGATGTCCTAAAATGCTTTATTCTCACTCAAACACTTTTAATGTGTAGTCACTGTTGGAAACTTATGAAAAATTACTGTCAATTTGTCCACAGCAAGACCTCATAAGCAAGAATAACCAGATAATCAGTTTTATAGATTTTATTGTAAGAATAAAGTGATCTCAAATCAAGTTTAACCCTTCTACTTCTAAATCATACCAGGGGATCAGCTTTATCAAATTGAGAGGGTGCTTTTGGTGTAACATCTCATTCAAAAGACAGACCTCCAGGAATGTAATACCACCTCAGTACTAAGTACTGCATGAATTAACCTAGGTCAACCATTCTCTACCTTTTTTTCAGCTAAGGCAGGGACTCAGCTCAATGTTATGGCTCACTTCCCTGTGAAGCAGTCAAAGTTTGATTTCTTCCATACTTCTCTGCTACCAATTTCATAAAAAAAGTTATGTTACCCAAGGTGAAAAGAAAACAAGGCTTTTACTTAAATGTGCTGTGCCCCCCTGAGTCAGATCCCCTAATGTTCATGTAGAGCCCACTGTGAGAATGGCTGGCCTAAGTTATATGCTAGTGTCTGAATGCATTGTGGAAATTAGTAATATGGGAACTGACACTAACTACATGGGAACCAGCTGACAAATTTACACTCCCCTGCAGAAATTTGGCTTCCTTTCGATGAATAATGCACATTTCAAACAGCTCCCCTAAAGAATATGTTGTCTTAAGATTTCAAATAGTTTACATGTTGTCACAGTTCTGAAGATCCTCTCGGAATGGTGGTGTAATATTGTCTAAATTGCCTTGGTTTCAAATAGAATGACTAGAAGTCGTACATCAATAACATTTCATTGCTTTGCTTTTTCACTATCAAGCAATTGACTCCATAGGAGACCATAGAAAGCAAGTGATTAGGTCTAAAAATTGAACTTACATATATTACTCAGTACAAGAGCAGTCAAATTTGTACAGTATCTTCACACTGAAGATTCTGATTACCAATCACCATTAACTACAATTAGATAGGCCTGTACTGACAATAATCACACCAGCATTGTGAGTATAAGACTGCTTTAATAAACTAATATGTACACTAAGAGGTCTTGTCTCTCTGCAAGACAGACCTGGAAGTCTAGACTGTAGCTCTGGACTGCTTTATATACAAGGTCACCGGGATGACCCCTGGTGACCTAGTGGTGTAACTACATATCACCACATTCACCCCCCCCTTAAAAAATTGTTACTCCCCCCACCCCCACTACCCCGTCCTCCTTCCTTTGTTTGTAAGTTCATAAGTCCAAAATTTTTCGTGGTTTCCGTTGCCTTCTGGATCTCCTCAGTAGTGGTATAGGGGTGGGGAGTGCGGTCTGCCTTTCGGCCTTTCTTGGTGGAGGTGTGGGAGTGGGAAGTACTGGTTGGTCATGTGGCCGTGTGGGCTGGGGATCCTCTTGTATGGGATTAGGTCCTGCCATCAAGTCTAGGGTGGTGATATTTTGTGATGTGGACGTACCCAGGATCCTGATTTCCGGGGTGGGTGGTATAGTTCTCTGGGGTGACTCGATGGACGACTGTTCTAGTGACTGCCGCTGCGCTCCTTGTTGATCCGTGGACATCTGTGTTTCCTCAGTGTTGTTCACACATACGGCTGGCGCGAGATCCCTGGTGGCCACCGAGTCTTCTCTTCCATCTGGGAATGTGACGAAGGCGTACTGAGGGTTCGTGTGCCTCAACTCCACTTGATCCACCAGCGGGTCCGCTTTGTGGGGTCTGCAGTGCTTCCGGAGGAGAACAGGTCCCGTTGTCGTCAGCCATTTAGACAGCATTGTGCCCGTCGTGGCTTTCCTTGTGAAAGAAAAGATACAGTCATGTGGGGTCATGTTAGTGGCAGTACACAACAAAGAACATATAGAGAGTAGGGCTTCTGGCAACACTTCTTGCCATCTAGTAACAGGCAGGTCTTTTGCTTTTAAAGTCAAGAGGACCGTTTTCCAGATAGTGGTATTTTCCCTTTCGACTTGTCCATTCCCCCTGGGATTGTAACTTGTAGTGCGGCTGGTAGCAATCCCTTGCTCGTGCAGGTACTGCTGTACTTCTGCGCTCATGAATGCAGCTCCCCTGTCTGTGTGTATGTAGTTCGGGAACCCAAATATGCTGAAGATGGGTTGGAGACATTTTATAACAGTGGCTACTGATACATCAGAACATGGGATTGCGAAGGGGAAACGGCAATATTCATCTATTACGTTTAGGAAATCGACATTTCTATTATTGGATGAGAGCGGGCCTTTAAAATCGAGGCTGAAGCATTCAAAAGGTTTGGTAGCTTTTATCAGGGTGGCTTTGTCTGGCAGGTAAGATTGCGGTTTGCATTCCACACAGATGGGGCAGCTCTTGTTCACTGACCTCACTTCCTCTACCGAAAATGCGAGGTTTTGGGTTTTAATGAAATGAAACAGTCTTGCGACCCCCGGGTGGCCCAGCTCACTGTGCAAGTTCTGCAATTAGAACGTGTGGTTAAGGATGGCACATGTGCTTCTGGACAGCGCGTCCGGGGGCTCGTTGAGTCTCCCGGGGCGATATAGAATGTCGTAGTTAAATGTAGACAATTCTATCTGCCAGCGCAGGATTTTGTTGTTCTTAATTCTCCCCCTGTTCTGGTTATTGAACATAAAAACCACAGACCATTGGTCCATGACGAGGGTGAAGTGTCTGCACATCAGATAATGTCGCCAGTGCCTTACTGCTTCCAAAATGGCTAGGGCCTCCTTCTCTACTGCTGAGTTTCTTACTTCTGACCCCTGTAGGGTTCACGAGAAAAAGGCCACTGGTCGTCCGTCTTGGTTTAGGGTGGCTGCCAGAGCCACATCGGATGCATCCATTTCTACTTGAAACAGGATTGACTCATCTATGGACCGCATGGTAGCTTTAGCGATATGGTCCCTAATGTCCCTGAATGCTCTGGTTGTTGCTGGGCACTGTGGGAAAAATGAGGCTTTTATAAGTGGGTAGGCCCTGTCTGCGTAGTTGGGGACCCATTGGGCGTAGTAAGCGAACAGCCCCAAACATTTTTTTAGTGCTTTCAGCGTGTGTGGCACTGGGAGGTCTAGGAGAGGGTGCATACCGGCTGGGTCTTGGCTGATTTCCCCGTTCGGAACTATGTTCCGGGATTGGCAACTTCCTGGCACTAAAGACGCATTTGTCCCTGTTGTACGTTAGGTTCCTTTCCTCGGCTGCCTGGAAGAAGTGTTTTAAATTCGTGTCATGATCCTCCTGAGTGTGGCCACAGATTGTCATGTTGTTTAAGTAGGTGAACTCTGCTTTCAGTTGGAACTCATCTACTATTCGGTCCATTTCTCTCTGAAACAGGGACATTCCATTGGTGACACCGAAGTGAAGTCGCAGAAATTGATACAGCCTGCCGTCTGCCTCAAATGCCATGTAAATGTGATCACTGTTTCTAATGGGCAGTTGGTGGTATGCTGCCTTCAGGTCTATGGTGGAGAACACCTTATACTGCGCAATGTTGTTGACCATGTCTGCTATGCATGGCAGGGGGTAGGCAATCTGGTTGTGTAAATTTGTTGATTGTCTGGCTGTAATCCACTACCATGCGCAGTTTTTCTCCTGACTCTACTGCAACCATTTGGGCTCTCCAGGGGCTGCTGCTCTGCTCTATGATGCCCTCCTGCAGTAGCCTGCAGACCTCTGTCCTAATGAAGGCTCTATCCCTCGGGCTGTACCTCCTGCTCTTTGTGGCTATTGGTGTGCATTCTGGCGTCAGATGTGTGAATAGCGGAGGGGGTTCTATGTTCAGGACGGACAGGCTGCAGTGTTGTTTCTTTGTCAGGCGTAATGGGGGGGTGAGGCCTGTTGTGCACTATTGTAATGCTTTCTAACTGGCACTGAAAATCTAACCCCAATAGTACTGGGCACAGAGGTGAAGGAGTACTAGTAATTTGAACCCTTCGTATTTTATGCCTTGGATTTATAGAGTAACCCTGCAAAACTGTTTTACCTCAGCCACAAGGCTGCTGTCTGCTAACAGGATCTGGTGCTCACTTGGGCATGTGGGGAGGGCAAGGCGGTTGACTAACCCCTGGTCAATAAAACTTTCAGTCCTTCCACTCTCTATTAAGCAATTTACCCTCACATCATTAATTTTGATGCACACAGTGGTGTCAGATAAATTGTGTGGACTCGCCTGATTCATGTGTTTGGAAGCAAGTCTGGCGTGTCCTTCGTGTCCTTACATCCGATAGTACTCGGCGTCATATTCATCTCCTGAAGACTGTGTCCTCTGCTTTGTAGCATTTGTCCATGATGGCTGGCTGCACATGGCATTCTTCTTTTGTTTGTCTGTGGAGAAAGAAGAGCTTTCCCATCTCTCCTTAGCATGAGAATGGGCCTTGGCTGTGGCCTTGGGGTTTCTGCAGACTTTTGCATAATGCCCACGTTTTCCACAGTTGGAACAGACATTTTCTCTGGCAGGGCAAAGGGCTCTGGGGTTCTTTCTTTGTCCACAGAAGAAGCACTTGGGACCCTCAAGGTGTACTACTGCTGCTGTGAATTCCTGTGAGGCAGCATACTTTTCTTTTCATGGGGCTAGAGAGTCCAGCAGTGTGATGTTTGTCCAAGCTCCAAGGTCCTGTCAGTACTCCTCCAATTCTTTCCTGGTGTTTTCTAAAGCTTCTGCAATAGTCTCTGCCTCATCTAGCCCCACCATTCCTTTCTCCAGCAATCGATGTCTCGTCTCAGTGGACTGTATGCCGGCAACAATTCTCTCCCTAATACTCCTGAGCTGATACTGCTTTAAAGTTGCAGCTTCCAATTTGGGCATGTGAGAAAGTGGAAAAGTTTTGAGAAGATCTAAATCAGGTATTAAATAAAATCACAAAAAGCAACATACCAAAAAATCCAGAGATCTTTCTTCTAAGTAATATAAGTAAAGAATTAGGCCTCAAACTGGATGAAGCACAAAAAAGATTTATTATGATAGCCTTAGCTGTAGCAAAAAAAATGTATAATGTCAAACTGGAAATCAGAAGAGAGCCTGAGAGTACAGCAATGGTACATAGAAATGAATAAATGTATTCCATTGGAAAAAATAACATACAATTATAAAAATAAAGTCACATTAATTGAACAAATTTGGGAACCGTACATGGAACACACAGAGAGGGCCTACCACGGACCTCCACCCCCTAAAATGATAGAAGGAGAAGAAGATGAAATGAACTGATCCAGTGTGTAAAAGTAGATGACACAAATTTCTTGTTTATTTTCATTGTGTGATGACATTGTTTAATGGGTTTATTGCATTGTATATGTTGAATGTTTAATGGGTTTGGAGGGGGGTGGGGAGGAGGGAGGGAAGGGAGGGGGAAAAAGGGGAGAAAATGACACTGTGTATATTCAAGAGGGAAATGTTTATGTGTATTTTGGTTAATATGGTTCATAGTGTGAAAAATAAAAAAAAATATTAAAAAAAAGTTGCAGCCTCTCGCCAGGTCTTTCAGAGAGAGTATAAAGACTCTGGGAGACTCCCCTACTTGTTGTGACCTGGTCATGAGTCTGTACCGGGAGTGGAGTTCACTATGCTCCTTACTGTCTTCTTCTTTGGCTTGGCTTCGCGGACGAAGATTTATGGAGGGGGTAAAAAGTCCACGTCAGCTGCAGGCTCGTTTGTGGCTGACAAGTCCGATGCGGGACAGGCAGACACGATTGCAGCGGTTGCAAGGGAAAATTGGTTGGTTGTGGTTGGGTGTTGGGTTTTTCCTCCTTTGCCTTTTGTCAGTGAGGTGGGGTAACACCTCTGTAAAATGCTCATTGCCTCTTGGTAGGACCTGGCATCCTGTATAAGGGAGTAAGGGTGGTTTCCCACCTGGGCTAACAGTAGCATTAATAGCTTTTTATCCAATGCCTCAGCACCCTCCACGTAATTCAGAAAGCATCTCTGCCAGTGGTCGAAGTGCGTGCTGGCTCCGGCATTTCTGGGGTCGAGCTCCAGCCTGTCTGGTCGCAGCACATGGCTAAGCCGCAATCTCTGGTCCCTTAGGTGTAGCAAGGGTGGACCCTGGGGTACTGGGAGCTGCTGGTAGAGCCTCTGTGGGGCTTGCATCTGCTGGAGGAGTAACCTGGGTGCTTGGGGCTGTTGGCTGTGTCTTTGGCTTTGGGACATTTGCAGCAGGCTTAGGGGGATCTCAGTGGTAGCGTCAGGTCTCCGTGGTACTGGGGAAACTGCTGCTGGGGGAGTGATGGTAGCGGTGACTGCTTTCCCTGGTCTGGAGTCGTTGGGAATTCTGCACATACATGGTGATTGGGAGCACTTGTAGTGGCCCCTTTCTGATTGGACTGGGGTTTAGGGTCGGCGGCGCCTGTACCAGCAAACTCACGGGCAGGCAGGTCTCTTGGCTGTTTCTTACCTGCCCTATCATACTTCTGTGGTCTTCCCTGCATTCCACCATGATTCCAGTACAGCGGTTCCTCGCTGTCTCTGTCCTCAGAAGCATGTGCGTGCTAGTCGTTCCTGGTTTCCATTCCCCAGGAAGAGTCCCCAGGTGTTGAGGAATGCGGGTTGGAACAGAAGCAGCTTCCATCCTAGTAGCTATCATATTAGTTTATTAAATTGTACTGACAATGACCACAACAGCAGTGTGAGTATGACAGCTTTAATTAACTAATATGTACACTAAGAGGTCTTGTCTCTCTGTAAGACAAACCTGGAAGGCTAGACTGTAGCTCTGGACTGCTTTATATACAAGGTCACCGGAATGACCCCTGGTGACCTAGTGGCGTAATTATATATCACCACAAGGCCTTTGTGCATGACCACAGGGCCAAATGGCCTGGTTAGCATCAACTCTCACTGGTTGCCACTGATTAAAACTGGCTAACTGCTTTTATACTGGATGAACTTTGTAGCTGGAAATCATTGCAGTGGTAGAACTCATTGCAGGTCTTTGGAAGCTATGATTGATTATGGGTACAATCGCAAGCCCTACATTTACTGATCTGGCAATGGGTTGATGGGTAGATGGGCTGGACAGGGAAGGAGCACTCTCTTTCTGTAGGGGTTAAAGAAACCTCTGGAGAAATGCCAATATGGTATGTGTGGGAACCAAGGAGTTAAGTAACCATGGAAAAGTACAAAGAAAGTCAGAGTAGAACAAAATGGATAAGCCACATTGGTAGGAATGATGAGTCATAAGGGCACATGGGAGGTGTTGATTAGAACAGAAGATTATGGCCAAGACGAGAACAAAGAAATAATTGGAAATATCTGGGGTATGGATTGACTTCTGATCAAAACAACAGGATATTCTGGCCTTGGGGATTAAGATAGGAGGTCTACACCATAGATAATTGCAGAACAGGAAATTGCTTGAGATAAATCTTATGCAAGGAGCCTATCAAAGAAAGCCAACTCTTGGTCAGTGTAACAATGTTGATCTATATAAACAGAAGAGACTGGACGGTAGTAGTCAGTCTTGGAAAATAGTTCACCGAGAAGGTGACCTATGAACTAATGACTGAACCAGAGCTCTGTTAAGCTTTATTCTTGTGCTATGTAATAAACTGATTGTGAAACCGAATACCTTCTCCTAGCACTTCATTCATTGAGCACACTGGACTCAGCTGACACATAGACCAAGATGAGGGTAGGGTAAAGCTAGAGTCCGACATATGGGACGGAGAAGGCAATTAATATCAATAAGAGGAGACAAATCCTGGACATGAAGGCTGTGCATCAAGAATGGCAGTGATCTCACACATGGTCTAAATGAGTGAATTCCACTTCAAATCCTAAACCTCATCAACTACTTCACTTTTGTCATGGACTGATGAATTCTGCCTTGAGTTATGAACAGAATTCCCCATCAACAGATCTTGGACCTGAGCAAAACGTACCCTACCTCTACTCACAAACCTCCCAGACATGCCTTGCTGTCAATCAGCAATGGAAAACATAACACCTTCAGGCAGACCTTAGAGCCAGAGAACCACAGCACACTACAGTTCAGAAACAGGCCCATTTAGTCCATGCCAAACTATTATTGTGGTCTAGTCCTATTGTCTTGTACATAGACCATAGCCCTATACACCCCTCCCATCCACGTACCTTTCCACATTTCCTTAAATCCCAACATTGAGTCTGCATTCGCCATTGCAGCTGGCAGCTTGTTCCACATTCTCACCACTCTCTGCATGAAAAAGATCCTCTAAAGTTCCCCCTAAACATCTTGCCTATTACCTTTAGTTCATATCCTCTAGTTTTTATATCACCTAACCTTAGTGGAAAAAGCCTGCTTGCATATATTCCCCTCAATAATTTTATAAACCTCTATCAAATCTCCCCACATTTTTCTAAACTCCAGAGAATAAAGTCCCAACCTGCTTAACATTTTCCTGTGATTCGGTTCCTCAAGTCCTGACAACATCTTTGTAAATCCTGTCCGTGCTCTGACAATCTTATTTATATATTTTCTGCAGTTAGGTGACCAAAACTGCACATAATATTCCATATGTTGCCTCATCAATACTTACTACAGCTGTGCATTCTGAGATTTTGCAGTTGTCTCCATTCTGCAAAGGTCTAGGGGCATAGAAATTGATGGCATCACATTCATTGGCACTTGCAATGCAGTTCTGGCCCTGCACTGTTTCTGTTATTGTAGCCATAGTATGGGATATATTCACTCTGGCACCTGCTCCTGTCAGAAATAGGGTTGTTTCGATCATTGCTCTCTGTCCATGTAAATACAGATAAACCTCATTGTGGATAAAATCTTCCGAAAAGTGTCCTTCTGCCATTCGGAAACATTCAAACCTAATTTTTGAAGACATTGGGAAACACTCACTATATTCTGCTTTTGTACAACCTGGACAGATTTGCCACTTACATTCCATTAGATAGGTTGTAACAGCTTGGATATATTAAAGCAGTGATAAAAACAAAAAGGATCCAGAATGCTCCCTGGGTAAAGCAATTGTTTACTGATGGAGGCAATTGGAAGAGACTGCAAATACTGCAACCAGGAGGTAAAAGAAAGCATACTGTTTTAGAAATGCAATAGGTCAAGCAATATCTGTGGAGACAAGGCCCTGAAACAGCTCTCAGAGATACAGGGAGACAGCAGATAACCTGGATAAAAGGTGAGATGGAGGGGTAAGGCAGGAACTGTCAGTACTGATCCAGGGTTTTGACCTGAAATGTTGACTAATCCTTTGTTTCACAGATGTCGTTTGTCCTGTTGTCAGAATATTAGTCACTGTGCACTCTTCTTCACTTGCAGGAGTATCAAAACGTTTTCTTCTGGATATAAAATAAAGAGTGTAGTTGCTGAGCAGGTTATTGTTTGATTTCAAAAAAGCACGAGAGTGATATGAAATGATTCCCTTCAGCTTGACATCTGGGGAATTAAACTTAGCCAGATTGAAACTCCTGAATTCTTTGAAAGCTGGTGCAGAGGAGCAGAAGATTATAATCTTTTGTTGAAATCAGAAAAAACTGACAAATGAAGCTAGAATTTACTAAATTATTAAGCTACAAAGCAGATAGGATCCAATTTATCCATTGGGTTTCAAGCCAAATGCCCATCTGTTTGGTCCTGTGAGAAACAGGAGTTCTTTTCTCTTTGGCTTGGCTTCGCGGACTAAGATTTACGGAGGGGGTAAATGTCCACGTCAGCTGCAGGCTCGTTTGTGGCTGACAAGTCCGATGCGGGACAGGCAGACACGGTTGCAGCGGTTGCAGGGGAAAATTGGTTGGTTGGGGTTGGGTGTTGGGTTTTTCCTCCTTTGCCTTACCTTCACAGAATTTGCTCGAGACAAAAATTGAGAACAAAGAACATTTATTATAACAACAATGCAAAGTTGGGTGCTTCCCCTTACCCTGGGAATACACACATACCCTGGGGCTCACCCAACTTTTATACAGTTGATTTCAGTATAGAAGTACCCTCCCCCTTACATTCTTCTGCCTCCTGGATGAGTTTGGCATTAGGCAATCCTGTCTGCCTACGTGCTGTTTCTGTGAATTTGGAGGACCAGGGGGTATCCTGTCAGTGTCCCATCATGTCATTATCCTCATTGTCCTTATTCACAAACCTGTCTTTGTTCTAATTCACACCTTCCCTACTCTCAGGGCTACAACCTTCTTATATGCAGAACTTCCCTAATTCTAAGGCTAGAAGACCCTTATCTTATCCAAACTACTTCCTACATTCTATTATCTATTATCTATCCTTATCTTATTTTCATACTGGCTTTATTTATTACACATATATCTATACTAGTTTCCTCGTCTTCATATTTTTAAATCAGTTTTACTTATCTCTCACAGTCCCTTTTTATTAAATGTCTCTATGGATATATTTCTAGCTACTTCTTACAATCCATAATGTCATGTAACTTCTCATTAAAAGTTTGTTAAAATTTTCAGAAACAAAAGCAAACTTTAACATTATTAGTGTAATTAATTTTACACAAAAGAGTCTGGAAAAACAACCAACTGAAAAACCTCACAAAGATAAGCGTATACAGAGCCGTTGTCATACCCACACTTCTGTTCGGCTCCGAATCATGGGTCCTCTACCGGCATCACCTACGGCTCCTAGAACGCTTCCACCAGCGTTGTCTCCGCTCCATCCTCAACATCCATTGGAGCGCTTTCATCCCTAACGTCGAAGTACTCGAGATGGCAGAGGTCGACAGCATCGAGTCCACGCTGCTGAAGATCCAGCTGCGCTGGGTGGGTCACGTCTCCAGAATGGAGGACCATCGCCTTCCCAAGATCGTGTTATATGGTGAGCTCTCCACTGGCCACCGTGATAGAGGTGCACCAAAGAAAAGGTACAAGGACTGCCTAAAGAAATCTCTTGGTGCCTGCCACATTGACCACTGCCAGTGGGCTGATATCGCCTCAAACCGTGCATCTTGGCGCCTCACAGTTTGGCGGGCAGCAACCTCCTTTGAAGAAGACCGCAGAGCCCACCTCACTGACAAAAGGCAAAGGAGGAAAAACCCAACACCCAACCCCAACCAACCAATTTTCCCCTGCAGCCGCTGCAACCGTGTCTGCCTGTCCCGCATCAGACTTGTCAGCCACAAACGAGCTTGCAGCTGACGGGGACTTTTACCCCCTCCATAATTTTTCATCCACGATGCCAAGCCAAAGAAAGAAAGAAAGTTCATCAAATAAAATGTGTCAGGTGTTCCAACAACCTTCTTAGAGTGCAGTCAGGCCTAGAACCATTATAAAGCTGACACATTACAGACATTTGAATAAAATTGTTTTGGCATATAACTGTGACATGGAAAGACTAGAACAATGGAAATACTAACTGAGCAGACATACAAGAAACTGAGATAAGATATAGTTTTGGTCCGAATCATAACAGAAAAAGCTCAGATTAGTGCACATTGCATTGTGAAAATAGATTATCTCATAACATGTGAAATAGAGATTTGATGCATATAAATGTGCCTTGTTAGAGAGTCTACCAAACAAAGAGTTTTTAAACACTTCTGGCAATTCATTAACTCCTTGTCTGACATTGGTACATCTACCGGTACTATTTAGCCTTTTCTTTTCAACATCAAATACATATTTATTTCTTAAATCCATTTCTGAGGAAGGGCACTTGATCTTCATTGCTTTCTCTCTGTCTTTTTTTCTTGACAGATACATCAGCACCTTCCCTCACTTTGAATTGCCAAGTAATTGCGATTTTACTTTACGCCATACCAGCAGACTCGGAAGGTTTTACGTTGCAATGCCTTCTTCCCTGTCTAGTAACTGATCAATTTACAAGCTCCATATACCAGCATCTTGCATCAAGGATATCAGACTCCAGAGGGTCACCTCAAATCTTTCTCCAAGTCATGTGTGATGAGGAAGAGAGGGGCCAGGTAAAGCAAGTCCACTAAAGGGATAATGAAAGAGAAGTGTTGGAAGATGATGATGTATGCTTTTGTCATGACCACCCTGTCGCGAGCAATGCCTCTTGCATGCATTTATGTTTACTGTTATGAGAGAAGTGTGGCCTATCTAGGAATTATTATGCAGCTTCTTTTACATTTTGCCATCTGAATTTCAAATGTACTTCTATTTGTTAAATGCAAATTAAGGCAAAATAACAAATAGAATATGATAATTTAAGATTGAATATATTTGTAGATTTCATGGAGCCAGGATGTCCCAAATTATTCTTAAGTCAAACTGAAATACTTTGATCTGGTTAACTGTGGTGATGTATGGAAAGCAGGAATTAACCTGTGCATAGCAAAAATTCCCCAACCATTAAGGCCATGAGAAATACATGCAGGATCAGGTCATTTGTTCCTTGCACTTTTTCCATTAATTAAAAAGATGTTGGTTGATCTTTTATGTTTGCATCACTTTCCTGCACAAACACATATCCATTGAATTCCTTAATATCCACCCTTGTGAGTTGAAGATAAACAAGAAAGTCTGCAGACAATGGGGGTTTAGTGCAATGCAAAATAAAAGCTGGAGCTAGTCATGTCTATAGGAAGTAAAGGGTAACCAATGTTTTGTGCCTGAATCCTTTGTCAAGGTAAAAGCAAAACACAGGCAAGTGCTGGAATTAAAAAGGTGGAGGGAAGAGGCAGAAGAGGAGCGTAGGCTGACAAGTAAGGGGTCATAGGTGGATCTCGGAAGGAAGATAGAAGAGAAAAAAATCTGAAAAGTGAGGCTAGATTTGGAGTATTGTGTGCATTTTTGGTCACCTAACTGCAGGAAGGATATCAATAACATTGAAAGAGCGCAGAGGAGATTTACAAGGATGTTGCCACACTTGAAGAAGTGAATTACAGGGAGAGTTTAAACAGGTTAGGACTTAAAGGGAAGATTAGGGAGAACTTCTTCGCACAGAGAGTGGTGGGAGTTTGGAATGAGCTGCCAGCTGAAGTGGTGAAGTCAGGCTCAATTTTGACACTTAGAAAAATTTGGACAGTTACTTGGATAGGAAGGGTATAGTCGAGGTGCAGGGCAGTGCAACAAGGCAGAATAATAATTTGGAACAGAGAGGAAGGACCAAAGGGCCTCTTTCTGTGATGTGTTCTATAGATCTAAGTGACAGGAGAGGAATGTTACACAATCATTTTTATAATTAATTCTTGAGCGCCTCTGCCATCCGTTGTCCATCACATTGTATAGGAACATGTGAGTGGACCTTCTCTTCATTATAAAGGGATATGACCAGTTGCAAGCTAGTTCACTGACACCAGCCAAGAGATATACCATATAACCATATAACCATTTACGGAGCGGAAACAGGCCATGTTGGCCTTTCGAGTCCGCACCGGTTCACTGATTTTGTGCGCCCTCTTCAGGCATTGGTCCCGGTAGATCTTCATTCATAACCATGTACTGTAGAATTCATGCAGGCCAGGAAGTTTTCCTTTCTGTGATTCTACTGACTTCAGGTGCGTTTGCCTCATGTGTATTTCTACCTCAGTGACAAAATCTGACAGGATGTTTTATTGATACCATTTCCAATTTGTTTTAATTTTTTTTTAATGATACAGTACATTCAAAGGACCTTCTGGCCAATGAACTTAACCTTCCAAAATGTATGTTTTGGAGGGTGGGATGAAGCTGGAGCACCTGGAGAAAACCAAAGCTGTTCATGAGGAGAACGTACAAACTCTATTACAGACAATGCCAGATGCAAACCTGGGCCACTAGTACGATAATATCATTTTCCTAAAAAATTCCCCACAATCTATTTAGACTGGCATGGTGGGATTCAAACTCACCTTTAACTTTTGGCCCAAACTTTTGGCTGATTACTCAACCACCAGCATAATCTTACAACCATACCTGCACCTCACTATTAGTACGTTGACTAAGCTAAACCAACCATTGGTGCATTGTCGGGTCTTACCGACACAACTGTAGTAGATTAAAGATGGTATATGGGTTCCAAAAGTCAAACTGAATCTGGAGGTTGAACAAATATTTTTGGTATTCCTACTGTAACTGGTTCAATTGAGTGGACATCGAAAGATCAAAATTGGTGCACAGTTGAAAATGAATGAAGAGAAATATCAGTGCAAACATTCTGGGTCAATTTCAAGCCCTCCCAAAATATCTTTTTACATTGAAACATTTGGCAAAAAAACCCCACATCCAGCACTAACTATGCTGTTGTTCCAATTCATACATAAGCATGGAGTCAACAACGTGAACACCTGCCTAATATTTTGCAATGCATATAACAGTAGATGAAAAAGTGCTTTTTAATCCCATAACACAGAAAACAATAGATAACGTGGTATTCCAGCACATGGAGTTACACGTGATTCAGATGGGAGAGGTGTTCAGCGCTCAGAGAATTTTGTTAAGATTCCAAAGATGATTGATGTGCCATGACTTGCAGAACCTAGTGCTGGAAAGTGGAGTCATGCTCAGAAGCTCTTTCAACCAACATACATGATGGGCCGATTGGCCTTTTCTTCGACCACAGATTTCCTATGTCCTTACAATTCTGGATGACAGCTCCAAAATGCTGGGGCTATGATACGATCTAGTTGCCCATGCTTTGGATTGCAACTTCTGTACTGCCTTTCACTTCCCACTCAGAACAGGAAAGTCTGCTTTACAGTAATTAAATACAATGCATGTACAGTATTTACTCTGCTTTCCCACTGCTTATCCATATCAAATGCATATCCAAAATCTACAGTACATCTTCAAAGAATTCTGTAAGCTACATTTTTATCCTGAGTTGATATAAGGATAAAAATCTGCATGCAATATACAAACGTGTTAGAGAAACTCAACAGGTCATGCAATATCCATAGGAAGTAAATGGCCACTGAAGTTTCAGGCCTAGCCTTTGTCATGTAAAAGTGAAGAGCAGGCAGGTGCCCATTTTAAAAGTTGGGGGGAGTGGCACAGACAAGTGGAGAGCAGGTCACACAGCATTCATACTTCCAATGGACGCTGCATGACCTGCTGAGTTTCTCCAGCACTTTTGTGTATTGCACTCCACCCCAGCATCTGCAGATTCTTTCGCTGAACAAATAAATCTGCTTGTAGTCCTAACATTCAAACCAAGCTTATTTACCTGTCAGCAAACACAGCAAACAAGATCCAGCTGCGCTGGATGGGTCACGTCTCCAGAATGGAGGACCATCGCCTTCCCAAGATCGTATTATATGGCGAGCTCTCCACTGGCCACCGTGACAGAGGTGCACCAAAGAAAAGGTACAAGGACTGCCTAAAGAAATCTCTTGGTGCCTGCCACATTGACCACCGCCAGTGGGCTGATAACGCCTCAAACCGTGCATCTTGGCGCCTCACAGTTTGGCGGGCAGCAGCCTCCTTTGAAGAAGACCGCAGAGCCCACCTCACTGACAAAAGGCAAAGGAGGAAAAACCCAACACCCAACCCCAACCAACCAATTTTCCCTTGCAACCGCTGCAATCGTGTCTGCCTGTCCCGCATCGGACTGGTCAGCCACAAACGAGCCTGCAGCTGACGTGGACTTTTTACCCCCTCCATAAATCTTCGTCCGCGAAGCCAAGCCAAAGAAACACACCTTGATGTCCCATAGACAGCCTAGCCTCTGGTACAGCAAGGATAGCTGTAGTTAGCAGTCCATAAGAATGGTACTACCTGAAGCAGCAAGTAAATCAGGTTTGCACTTATGCAATGTTGACAAAGTCACAGAGCCAGAGCAGTTCATGGAAGGGAAGGGGACAGGGAGTTGGAGAAATGAGAGAGGGATTGGGAGACAGGGTGGCGTGGAAAGGATTTAATGGAATTAAAATGGTTGGCCACAGGGTTTTCTTTGCCATTCCACCCACTATTCCCATATTGACATGTCTATCCATGGCCTCATGCATGGCCAAACCCTGGCTACTTATAAATTGGAGGAACAACACCTATTGGCTCGACGCTCTCCATGCAGACATCATTAACATTAACTTCTACTATTTCAGTGAAACCTCCTTCCAGAGTTTCTCTCTTTCCCTAGCTCTTCCACTTTCACTTCTCAGCTTTTTTCTCTTCTACCTTCTCACCTGTATCCACCTCTTACCTGTTAGCCTGTGCTCCTACCCCTGCCCCTTCCTCTTCTCCTTTCCTCTCCACTCCCCTTTCCCCTCCCCCTCTCTCCCCTCCTCACCCCCCCCCCCCCACCATTTTTATTCAGTCTGCTTTCTGTTCATGCCTTGGCAAAGGGCTCAGGCCTGACATTTTGGTGACCCTTTACTTCCTATACTACCAGCCTACTGCAGGGGGCAACCTCTGTACCTGCAAGAGTGCAAGGGGACAGGACAACACCCGATCGGGTGTCAATCACCCTCCGGGATATAAGCCTGCGCCAGCCTCCCGAGGCCTCACTCAGAGTTGCTGTAGCTACAGTCAGCCTTACTTTGTTGAAATCTTTGTGGATTAAAGTGTGTTGTACAGCCTTTATCTTTGTGTGTGTCTGATTCTGGCTAACAGTGCATCACAATCACCAGTTGAGTTTTTCCAGCACATTTGTGCATTGCATCCACCTTGTAATCCACCTTTATTTCATCTGCAAATGTAGATTCTACTTTAGTTGGTGCACCTTTCAGAATTCTGAAAATTTTCTCAATGCTCAGACTCACTTCCTGACTTTCTGATATATTCTGCAATCACAAAAAAGGCTCACCACTGGCTATACTTTGTGAGGTGTTTGACGAGATTCTGTATGTCACCAAAGACTCTCAGAAACTTCTACCGGTGTCCCATGGAGAGTTGGTTACATTGCTGCCTGGTATGGAGGTGCCAACTCTCAGGGCAAGAATAAACTCCAGAGGGTTGTTAACTCGGCCTGCAACATCACAGACACCAGACTTTCACTCCATCGAGGACATCTACATGAGGAGGTGTCTAGCCTCAAAGATCTCCGCCACCCAGGCCATGCCCTTTTCATTCTGCTACCATTGGGGAAAAGGTACAGGAGCCCAAAGGCTAGCATTCAGTGGCACAAGGACAGCTTCTTCCCCTGCTGCCATCAGATTCCTGAACAATCAATGAACCAAAGACACTGTCTTACTTTTTGTGCACTTTTTTTTCATATTATTGTTGTAAGATGTTTATAATATGAATGTTTGCGCTGTGATGCTGTCGTAAAACTCCAACTTTCGTGACTTGTCCATGACAATTAATCGTGATTCAGATTCTGATTCTACCTTTCCTGATTTTTCCTTGAAGGGCTCGGGCCCAAAGCATCGCAATACATCTTTGTCTCCTATAGATGTTGATTAGACCAACTGAGTTGCTCATTGTTTTTACTGAAATCTCAGCATCTGCTTCACTCATCTCACTGTATTTCTTGGCAAACTTAAAAACCTTTCCTTTGATCTCACATTGCCTTTAACTTCCTATGTTAGCACAGTTCAGAAGTCTTTTCCTGCTAGTTCGTTATGGATTAAAGGCTCACCCATATTTGACTGCATTTAAAACGCACTTTTTATTCCTCAAAATTGGCTCAAAAATATCCCCCGGGTCTTATAAGTGAAGATGGTCGTCCGGCTACTCTACCAGCTTCAAGAAGCCTGCGGAAGTGGGCCCACAGCTTTGCGGGCCACCTTCCCTTGGGTGGCCTGTGCTTTCTGGAGCTGCTGCTACTGCTCACTTCCCCGGAGAGAAAGCTGACCATGGCAGCCCCTGCCTGAAGCGCAATGGCTGTGATTGTAGTACACACCGATGGTGTGTATCAATCTCTTGCTTTGAGGGGAAAGCTGGGCCTCAGTGATCAGCCTCCATGCTGAGCCTTTGTTCGATAAGCATGGCTCTCTGAGCAAATTGATTGAGGCGCAGGGGCGGGTGGCAGTGAGCAAGCAGCTGGACGGGCCGTGCTTGTCAAACAAAAGCTCAGGGTGGAGCCAGTGTTCCCCTCAAAGCAACCGATCGATCGTCTGCTCCCCTTGATGGTGGGCCCTGCTCATTCCCCTAGTGACCTGCTTCTGTCCCTCCCGCCCTGAGGTGCCTGTGGGTCCCAGCACACCTGTCAATCAATTGGCGTTTGCACGGTGGGGGGAAGCAGCCTGAGCCTCAGTGTGTGGCAGACAGCAGGATGTGTTGCTGCAGCTGCTCATGAGCGAGGTGGCCGGAGGCAGGCCACAAGCAAGCACATGTGCCTATCTGTCTCAGTTCAACACTGTGAAGAGCTCCAGTGAACGATGTACAGACAAATTCGGCTTCGGCCATGTAAGCCTGGAGGGTTACCATCTAAGTGAGTGAAGGCATGTACACACCTTTATCTACAAGGGTCTTGCAGGAGGAACCAATACGTCAACTTACCTGTAAATACACTAAAAAAAAAATTCTTAATATTCCCTGACGAAACTGTGGGGTCTTATATCCCATCAAATACAGTATATATTTGTTGTTACCTAGAGTATGCATTAATTATTTTGATGTTAGCTATTGCTTTTCCACTATCATACATTTTTATGTAACTTCCTAATTTATCACAGCCAACTCATTCCTGAACCCTTTCTATCTTACGTTTTAAGATTGGGTTTTGGGTTTAACTAAATCACTTTAAATTTTAATATTAAATTCAAACATATCATGAGAATTATTTTTAAATGACACTTAACTCTCAACTATTGATGAACATTTCCTCACTGTACAAAGCAGATCTGAAATTGACTGTTTCCAAATGACTTTTTCAATATACCGATCTTGAAAACAACCTCACTTACATTTGTCTAAAATATACTGATGGACACTAATACTTCCTGTTTGTTTGCCCAGTTTGAAAACCTTTCTGATTACTTCATTAGTCTTTTTAAATACACCTCTAATTTCCTAACTTATACCATGTTCTGTATTACCACTACTGTAGGTCAGGAGAAGCAGGAAGGAGGAAGGATGGTGACTGCCACTGTTGTAGTCAAAGAACTGGTCTTGAAAGCAGTCCATTCCAGTAGAATAGCTCAATACTGATTCCAGTGCTGCATTGAAACCTATTTATCCTACACTTATCACTGATTCAATTCTCTGATCTTCTACCCATAGGCCTTACAACCATGGCTCAGGTTGCAGAAATTATCGCCTTTACGTTTGCCTTTTACTTTTGCCCATATTCATATTGACCCATATGTAATGGCACAATCAAGGAATTTTACTGCTACACGGGCAGTCTAAAAAGGAATGTGCAGGAATTTTGAGTCAATTCCTGCACCCTGATTGATCCTGCAGGACCCCTACAACTTTTTGGAGGAAGCCTGCCATATAGATCGTATAGACAGTCATCCACTCTTCTGCACATCCAACCATTGGGACTGTTGCACTCAGGTATTTGCAGTCTAAAAAGGCGCCCAGTGTGACTGACCACATGTACAGAAATTATGTTAATTTTTTTCCACTGTTTTTCCGACATAACATGATAGATAACAAATCCATCCTTTTCTTCCAACTTTATACCTCTATTGCTATAGCAAACACACCATCTTGGCACCAGATGAGCAACACAGCCTTCGGAACCCTTATACTCTCAGCTGCAGAGCACTGTATTTATTCCCCTATGTTGTCCATGCCACAACCTAAATTCCTTTTACCACTGCAGCTTGAATGGTACCTTGTGGTCTGTTTACTTATCCCACAGCAGTCTCTTCCCTCATCCACACAGGCTGCAAGAATTTTGTACCCAATGAAGGCTTTCAACCTAAAATGTAAATGGTATTTCTGTTCACACAGATGCTCCCTCACTTGCTGAGTGTTTCCAGTATTTTCCTTTTTCATTTCAGAACTACAGCATCTGCACTTTTTTTGATTTTCATAATTTTGTTCAAATGGAAGAGTATGGGGACCTTTGTCATCTCCCTCTGGAGGTCATACCTGCTTCAGTCAAATTCATACCCTCCTGGTCCCCTCTGAATTAACTAACCCCTTCATACTTATCGAAAGGGATAAGTAATTCAGAATCACAAGAGTTTGAATTGCAGACTCCATCTCATGAAAATAGAGCCAAAGTTCCTGAAACCACAGACATTTACTTCTGATGTTTATACGAGAACTAGGGGACATCACCTCAAGATTCAGGGTAATATATTTAGGATGGAGATGAGGAAGAACTGCGTTTCCCAGAGGGTGGTGAATCTGTGGAATTCACTGCCCATTGAAGCAGTGGTGTCTCCTTCAGTAAATATATTTAAGACGAGGTTGGACAGATTTTTACATAGTAGGGATTCTCCGTGGATTGCCACCTTGTTATAGTGGAGAAGCTTGTGCGGTACAGTAATCCCGAGAATGATGCCGCCTGGAGCAGTAAGGTCAAGGGTGAGTTCCCTGACAATGAACAATCCAACAAAGTCCTCAACAGTCAGACAAAGTTACTTTGAACTCAACAGCTGTGAAGGCGGATGAAGGCTGCCACAAATCCATCAGCTCCAATCGTCGTGGTTTTCATACCATTGGAATTAGTTGGTTGATTTGTGAAGTATCGTGCGCTTCTTGGAGTGCAACATCAAGTACACGTTAAACAAATACACACACAGGCATATTTGCTCTGTGGATCAATGGGATAGCCATGATATAATAGGGGAATTAAGGGATGTGGGGAAAATGCAGGTAGGTGGAGATGAGCCTATCATTAGATGAGCCATGATCTCATTGAAAGGGGTAGGAGGCTTGATGGGCTGGATGTCCTACTCCTGCTCCTATTTCTTAGGTTCATATGTTCTTATGCCATATATCTCAGTTGATTCCATTGATTCCATCAGCTTTCACAACAGACAGCTGGAAAGCATTTATATCCAGGAAAAAAAATATTCTGAATGCCAACCCTATCTATGTCTTTATTTTTTAAAAACTTGTATCATCTTCCCTCATCCTCTGACACTTCAGAGAAAATAACCCAAGATTATTTAACCTCTCCTTATAGTTCATATCCTCCATTTCAGAATCATCCTGATAAATCACTTCTGTACCCTTTCCATTGTCGTTGAAGATGTGGCTTCATTGTTCACTCCAGACATTTAAATACAAAGATCTAAGTTGATTTTCCAGTGCAGCATGAGTGGAACCGACTATTGTGGAAAGTTCTGTCTTTCATCTGCAATAATAAATTATGGGTTCTTCTGGCCTCTTGCATAGGAGAAAAAGAAATCATTTTTTTCATAGAAAGACTGGTGGGATTATCCTTTGATATATGGAGAAATATTTTCTCTTTCTTCAACACAATTAGGATGGATTATTTGATCTCATTTGTGAGTTTGGTTTACAAGTTGACAGTTTTTTTTTTATTACATCACAACAGTGGCTCTACTTTAAGAATATTCATTGGTTCTAAAATGTGATGGGTACCATCAAAATTTCTTTCTTGTTTTTGTCCAGAATTTCCTCTTGTTAATACACTATTGCCAGAATATAACAAAAATATCTTGTAATGCATTGTTGCCAGAGCATAGCAAATCTATTCCTACACTTCCATGCCACATTCACACAATTATTGCTGGGAGGGAGGGAGGGAGGGAGGGATGGATAGGGATGGTTGAAAAATACTGATTTATTTAATCATTGCACTGTCAGAGTGACTTTGATCAGAAAATCCATGCTCCCTAATCCAATGCATTTCTCGCACTAGTTTAGTTTTGATTCCACTGTCAGTTCTTTCTACACCTAAATTAATTTGATTTGAACGTGAGAATTTACAATTGACTATAAAAGTCAAACACTTAAACAGCTCTATCCACTATTTTGCACTTTGAAATCATTAGATTAAGCTTAAGTGAATTGACTATTGCCCAAAACATGGGACAAGAGCAAGGCATGGTGATGTGTTAAGCATTTGTCCTTTAATATTCTCTGCAGGAATTTCAGGCAGCATTTTATTCAACAGCTATTGTTTGACAGCAGAAGTGTTGTGTTTATTTAAATATGTACCGTATTCCAGAATTTAACTGAACACTAATTGAGCATTGGACCATTGGATCAAAGTTTATCCATTCAGTCTGTCACGCATGTTCCACTGTTCAATGAAATCACATTTTAAACAATCTACCTGGATTAGTTCTGTAAATTGGCTAACAATAATCTGTCACCCTGATGCAATATTTTCAATCAATAAGGAGCGTTTGTAGCACATTGGCCATCAAAAATTAAAGTATTGCATATATGAGTTTGGATGTTATGGTAAAGTTGTACAAGACATTGGTGAGGCTAAATTTGGAATATTATGAAGTAAAACAAAAGTCTGAAGACCGTGGTTGAAGTGTAAACACAATGCTAGAGAAACTCAGCAGTAAACAGCGTGCCTTATATGGCAAAGATAAAGATGAGTAACCAATGCTTTGAGTTTGAGCCCTTCATCAAGGTATGGAGAAAACGTGGACAGGTGTACGAATAAAATGGTTGATGGGTGGAGGGGCAGGGGAAGGAGCAATATCCCACAGCCAGAGGTGGATAAGGGAGGGAGGGCACACCAACAAGCAAAGGGAGTGTATTGGGAAAGGTTGTGACTGTCATGTGACAGCACTGCCCCCCCCCCCCCCCACCAAGTCAGTGGACACACCAGCTGTCAATCAAGGTTTGGTTTCACCCCACCCATTAGTGCACACCTTGCTGTTGGCTACATGTAAATTACCTGGAGCCTCCACTCTCCAGCCTGCCTGTACTTGGCCCTGGGCCATTGGCTGTCATAATTAGATTAACCCTCCTGCCACTGAGCTATTGGCCCCCAGTAAATGATGTGGGCTTGTCCCTCCAGCACTATAAAGGTGCCATGTGTTATTTGTTCTCTCTTTTTTTGCCAGCTTGGGACCACCCTGCTTCACTCCAGGCCTAGAAATGTGGAAGGGTGCTAGAGAAACTGTTGGTAAGATGTGCACTGTAAAAAGGGTTGGGAGCTTTTAATTAGTGTCCCTTGTAGCACAGAGCCGTGCCTGCACTGAGTGTGATAGTATAGACCTATCACCAATGTATATAGTTACAGTATCTAGAGTATGTAATGACTGTGCTTACAGCGATTGGCTGAGAGCTTAGCCATGCCTACTATCTGGGCCTTAAAGGGTTGTGTCCCTAGCCAGGTCGGATCATTCCGGACTGGTCGGCTCGTCGAAAGAACCAAAGACTTGTTGATCCAAACCAAGGCTTTTATTAGCAAAAGACAGGAGCTCTTCAATGAGTCGAGGGGTGGTGGGGCATTGTAGTGATTTTTCCTTGATCGTTTTATGTACCTGTGTGTGTGTGTGTGTGTGTGTGTGTGTGTGTGTGTGTGTGTGTGTGTGTGTGTGTGTGTGTGTGTGTGTGTGTGTGTGTGCGCGCGCTCTGCATCTGTTGCCTTCTGTAAATAAAATCCTTCCCTACATCAAAACTGTTCAGTCATTGCCTTTGAGACCTACCAAACCTGTTTCCTCACTCACAATTGGTTCTGCGAGCAGGGTCTTAGGGGTCTTGGCTGGGCACAGGTGGAGGGAAGTGTTCTGGAACAGGGGCAAAAAAGCCAGTGCAGGCACTGAGGATAGGATTCCTGAGTGGATAGACGAGAGGGAGGAATTTGAATGCTTGGCCAGCATGCTGGCAGACCATGGTAAACCAGTGGACTGGTCTGAGCAATTGGATCCACATGGTGAGAAATTGGGCACGGTAAATCAGTGGACTGGTCTGAGCAACTAGATCTACATTGTGCGAAATTGGGACACCATGTGGTCTCCCTCCTTAAGAAGACTGGGTTCCTCAAAGTCAAGGGGACTCAAAAGGGTGCCCTTTGGCTGTTTACGTCCCTCCTGAGATGCCAGGTTGGGATTACTAACCAGATCCAGCATTTATGTATCCAGAAGGACAGGGAGTTAGAGGAGCTCTGGCAGTGCTACTGCACACTGCAGGAGGCACCCCAGGCTGCCCAGACTTAAGCCAACAATCTTAAGGACAGAGGGAGTGAAATCGCCTGCAGGCTAATACAGATGCAGCAGGCGCAGGCTGCCTGTAGGTCTGGCTGGCAACTGGACGCATTGGATCCAGTAGGGCAACAAACTGGGGGGTGGGGACATCTGGCAAGATGAGGGCAAGGAGGAGCTGAAGCCCGAGCCCCACAGCCACTTCTCCCTTCCCCAAAATGAACCCCTGCACATGGGACCCATCTCTACGTGGTCCTGGACCCAGTGTAGGGAGGGGGTAGGGGGAGGATGCCCATGCACCGAGTGGACTGTAACATGCAACTTCTCCCAAAAAGAATTAACCCAGGTAGCAGACCGGTATCATCTGCGACCGGACGAGCATGGCTGCTCTGGCTGTGGGATGAAGGGGCCCCTAATTTGAGTCTTGCCCACCAAGAGGTGAGCACCCTGGGGAGCCTCTCTGACCAGCAGAGCATTACAGGCCACCACAGCCAGAGTTTCAAGGGAGGCACCATCCTGTGGGATTGGGTGGCGACTGCAGTAAGGGTCTGGTACCCCACCCTCCTGGAGTGGGATCTACAAAGGCGCCCACAATGGGGTGCCTTCAGTGGGGACACCCAGGTTATTAGAGAGTGGGTGCTGATCAATGGGATTTATCAGGGGGCTATCAACCAACATTTTATTGAAAATACAAGGGTGACCTGTGCACTCATGGGGCAGTAATCACTGCAGCCCCCGATCTTAAATCAGTGCTAATGCCCCCTCATGGCACCGACTAATGGAAAGACTGTACAGGATGCCATCACCCTCCTGGAAGGGCTAGAATACATGCAGTGTGGGGCACCCACCCAGGTCCATAGGGCAGCAGTGAGAACTACAAATACATCCGTTTCCCACTTTATATGCAGGCAGCTGTTCTTGTACCTGCTGTACACAGGGGTGGACCGTGCAGCATAGACAGATCGCCACCTCTGTGAAAAGAGCTTTGTGGAGGTGGGGGAGGGGAGAGAGAGAGAGAGAGAGGAGAAAAGGCCGGGGATAAAGCCTAGAGCTGCACCTGCTGACTGACACTGTCTCTGCTCATCCCCCACTTGAAACAGTCTCCTGCCCTCAAGGCTGAGCTCAGAGACCTGCTGAAACAGGAACTGTCCTATCTGTGCCAGCAGGAATCCTTACCGCTGGAGTGGCAGAACCCAACCCCCCCTCCTATAGGATGAAGGTCAGGGCTCCCAGCACATTTGTTCCATTGCCCACTCCTGCCTAGGGGGACCTGAGGCCACATATTCCTGTAAAAGTAAGCTTCTTCAGGTGCAGAAGCAGAAACAGCCCTTTGAATGGCTGGCCACCTGAAGGGACAACTGCACTGGATGTGCCTCTGAGCGCACTCCGGCTCCTGTCCCTTCGGGCTGTCAGGTTTGGTAGGGATGACTGGCTGGGACAGCCGGTGTGGGACGTCAGTACGGGCACATCTCACGTGGGACGTCTCCACTTTGATACCTCTGCCCAGCACTCCCAACAGCCCGACACGAGTCCCCGCACCCGCTCTCCAACAGCCCGACACGAGTCCCCGCACCCGCTCTCCCAACAGCCCGACACGAGTCCCCGCACCCGCTCTCCAACAGCCCGACACGAGTCCCCGCACCCGCTCTCCCAACAGCCCGACACGAGTCCCCGCACCCGCTCTCCCAACAGCCCGACACGAGTCCCCGCACCCGCTCTCCCAACAGCCCGACACGAGTCCCCGCACCGCTCTCCAACAGCCCGACTCGTCCCCACACCCGCTCTCCCAACAGCCCGACACGTCCCCGCACCCGCTCTCCCAACAGCCCGACACGAGTCCCCGCACCCGCTCTCCCAACAGCCCGACACGAGTCCCCGCACCCGCTCTCCCAACAGCCCGACACGAGTCCCCACACCCGCTCTCCCAACAGCCCGACACGAGTCCCCGCACCCGCTCTCCAACAGCCCGACACGAGTCCCCACACCCGCTCTCCCAACAGCCCGACACGCGTCCCCGCACCCGCTCTCCCAACAGCCCGACAAGAGTCCCCGCACCCGCTCTCCAACAGCCCCACACAAGTCCCCGCACCCGCTCTCCCAACAGCCCGACACGTCCCCACACCCGCTCTCCCAACAGCCCGACACGTCCCCAAACCCGCTCTCCCAACAACCCGACACGAGTCCCCGCACCCGCTCTCCAACAGCCCGACACGAGTCCCCGCACCCGCTCTCCCAACAGCCCGACACGTCCCCACACCCGCTCTCCCAACAGCCCGACACGAGTCCCCGCACCCGCTCTCCAACAGCCCGACTCGTCCCCACACCCGCTCTCCCAACAGCCCGACACGTCCCCGCACCCGCTCTCCCAACAGCCCGACACGAGTCCCCGCACCCGCTCTCCAACAGCCCGACACGAGTCCCCGCACCCGCTCTCCCAACAGCCCGACACGTCCCCGCACCCGCTCTCCCAACAGCCCGACACGAGTCCCCGCACCCGCTCTCCCAACAGCCCGACGCGTCCCCACACCCGCTCTCCCAACAGCCCGACACGTCCCCGCACCCGCTCTCCCAACAGCCCGACACGTCCCCACACCCGCTCTCCCAACAGCCCGACACGTCCCCGCACCCGCTCTCCCAACAGCCCGACACGTCCCCACACCCGCTCTCCCAACAGCCCGACACGTCCCCACACCCGCTCTCCCAACAGCCCGACACGAGTCCCCGCACCCGCTCTCCCAACAGCCCGACACGAGTCCCCACAGTGACAGCACGCTCCTGCCGCTCCAGTGTGGGGACTCAAGTCAGGCTGTTGGGAGAATGGGGCAGAGATATCAGTGTGGGGACGACCCGCGTGGGATGATCCCGTGCTGACAGCCCATGCCGGCTGCCCCTGCCCTGACGTCCCACACCGGGGGTCAGGGGCAGCTGGGAGAGGAGCTGTCATGCGCTTGCCAGCTGACTGACATCCCCTTAGCAACATTCAGGTGTTTGGGGGGCGGGGGGGGGGCATCCTCAGTGCTCCGGCAATGATCCCTCCCGGAGGAGGGGTTACAAAGTTCGCCTGGCAGGCTCCTCCTGCATTTTCAAGTGGCCTCCCGACAGCCACATATTGGCATAATATGTGGCTTTACAATCGGGGATTTGACCACCTGAAAGTGCCTTGTCTTAGTAGTACCCTTTCCCTGAATACATTCTAGGGATCATTATTTTAAAGGAACAATCCTTTATACTAACAGGGACAAGTTCACATTTAGTGCTGCACAGGCTACAATTGTAGATGGGACAGGCAAAGGGGAACCAGTTGTTGACCCTCTCTCCTTCCAAGATTGTCTGTAGCCCACAGTACAGCCACTGCAACAAGAATGCTTTCTTTTTCATTCCTCTCCATTTTAACTCACAAGAGCAATTTACAGCTACTTGGGATGAGAGACAAGATACATTCCACAGTCACAGTCAATGTCCAATCCCATTCAACCTCTCCCAGAGGTGTCAATTGTCCATTCTACCATTGTTTTAGAGGCCCTTTGCATGCTCATCTCCCTCAGGAAACTGGGGTGCGTCATTAATACTGAAAGGTGCAGTGCCCCAGCCAGAATGTCCTGATCTCCAGGATACCCTAGAGCTCAGGCCAAAGAGATATTTCTGAGACAGCCAAGAATGAAACTTTGAATTTTGCCATCCCCTTAAATAAAACAGACTCTCAGAGCCTCGTTGGCAGCAGAACATATCCCACCTTACCATGCTCTTTGAACCACCCTATAGAAAGTCACATTCCTACGGGGGTGGGGGGGGTGGACCGGGACCAGAACAGGCTGCTTTTGACACAGCAAAGCGACCTGTTGAACAAGCACTGCCACTTGCCCCTGCCAGGCAGCTGTTCCTTTTAAATTACAGATCTCAGCCAGTAAGGCAGGTGCTGAATGGAATCTCCAGCAGAAGATCCAAGGGTGCTAATCTTCTGGACAAAATCGCTGCCTGGAGCTGCTGCTCGCTACCATCCATTTGATATCGGGACATCGGCCAACACTTTCCTCAGGGTCGCTTATGAATTTGAGAGCACCTGTACGGTGACACCGAACTGACTACTGACCCACAAGACAATTTGTGATGTATTAAGGAAAAAAATCTCAGCAAGAGAAAGAGCTGTTGCTATGGAAACTATCACAGGATATTCTATCTTATCAAGCCTTTAACTTTTTTGAAATGGGATGTTTAGCTGTGGTTTTTAGTATGCATAATATATCTCAGTACACTCTGAGAAACTGAACATACAATTTATAGATACATAATTGCAGCGTGGATGCAAAGTTACAGTTTGTGAGTTGACTGTGTTAGGAAACATTGTATATAGTTTGTTTCTTTCACAATGACAGCATCACCCCAGAAACTCCCATTAACAGAAAAACACCTCAGTGGCAGCCTTTATTTAAAAACACTAAATTGGCTAACTTTCTGTCCTGACTCCTCCTGGCTATCTTTACAGGGATCCAACACGGGCACCAGGGGCACCCGTTGAAAGAGAACATGAGAGGGAACGGCATCCTGGTGTCAAACGTCAGCCCAGAAGAGCAAGCATGGATACACCATGGATGTATACCTGCTGACCTACCCCCTGTCTCACCACGGGGTAACACGGTGACAGGCAACTGGGCTCTGTGCGTAGGGAGCGCCCAAGCGCGAGGCCAAGGTGCAAAATGTGCAAGCCAAGAGAGTGCTCTGGCACCTGATGGATGACTTTGCACTGCCTACTTGCAGACATTAGTGGTAAGGGTGCTCACATTTTCCAGCTAAGCCGGAGAACCCAGGCATGGATGTCAATGACCAAACAAATTCCTTTTTCTATCCTTCCCTTTGACACTGGGGAGCAGCTCCCACAGCACCCTGCCCCATTGGTAACACAACAACCCTGTCTGGTCAGAGTGGTGAGATGTTGTCATTGAATTTGACAATGTGCCTTGTCCAGCATTTGGACAGCACTAGTGAAGATATTGACCCACTTGATCAATATTGTTTTTTTAAACATGTTTTGACGTAACGTACATAGTCATTGATTGGTGAGTGGTGTGACCTCCGAGGGGTGGATTGTATTGGGAAGGGTTGTGGCTGTCATGTGACAGCACTGCCCCCCCCCCCCCCAACCAAGTCAGAGGACACACCAGCTGCCAATCAAGGTTTGGTTCTGCCCCACCCATTAGTGCACACCTTGCTGTTGGCTACATGTAAATTACCTGGAGCCTCCACTCTCCAGCCTGCCTGTACTTGGCCCTGGGCCATTGGCTGTCATAATTAGATTAACCCTCCTGCCACTGAGCTATTGGCCCCCAGTAAATGATGTGGGCTTGGCCCTCCAGCATCATAAAGGTGCCATGTGTTCTTTGTTCTCTCTTTGCCAGCTTGGGACCACCCTGCTTCACTTCAGGCCTAGAAATGTGGAAGGGCGCTGGAGAAACTTGGTAAGATGTGCCTGTTAAAAGGGTTGGGAGTGTTTAATTAGTGTCCCTTGTAGCATAGAGCCATGTCTGCACTGAGTCAAGGGGTGGTGGGGCATCATAGTGATATTTCCTGGATCATTTTATGTACCAGTTCATTATGTGTGTGTTGTGTATGTGTGCTCTGCATCTGTTGCCTTCTGCAAATAAAATCCTTCCTTACATCAAAACTGTGTTCAGAGTCCTTGCCTTTGAGACCTACCAAACCTGTTGCTTCACTCACAACAGGGAGGGGGGATGGCTCTGTGAATGGAGAGGGAAGGGGGTGGAGAGCTAGAAGAAAGCAAGCAGAAGGATGGAGAAGAGAGAGGAAGAATGGGATTCCCCCCCCCCACCCCCACCCCTGCACCTGAATGTTGCTAAGGGGATGTCAGTCAGCTGGCAGGGGGTAGGGTTGCAAAACCAGGAGAAGTCAAAGTTAATGCCATCTGACTGGAGAGTGCTGAGACGGAAAATTAAGTGTTGGTCCTCCAATTTATGGGTGGTCTTGGTTTGACAGTACATGAGGCCATGGACGGACATATCAGCACAGGAGTGGGGTGCAGAATTGAAATGGTTAGCTACTGGGAGATGCCTGTCATTGATGTGGACAGAACAAAGGTGCTCAGTGAAGCGATCTCTCAGTCTGTATCCAGTCTCATGTAGAGAAGGCCACAATGGGAGCACCCATAGATACACAAATGAAGTGTGGTTCACTTGGAAGGATTATTTAGGGCCATGAATGGCAGTGAGGGACAAGGTGTCACACTTTCTACAGCTGCAGGGAAAGTGCCAAGAGGGTAATTAATAGGAAGGGATGAGTGGACAAGAGATTCATGAAGAGTAGATCACAGAAGGCAGAGAGGGAAGGAGAAAGGAACATGTGTCTGGTGGTGGGATCATATTTTAGGTTGCAGAAATTGTGGAGACTGGTAGAGTAATAGGTGGAGACAAGGGTAATCAGTGTTGCATCTAGGGGCAGAATGAGAGGGAAATGGAGGAGATGCTGGTAAGGGCTGAATGGTGAAGGGAGAGCCATGATTTTGGATATATTTTGGATCATCTGGACTGGAAGACCTCATCTTGGGCAAAGATACAATGTGGACGAAGAAATTGGAACAAACAGAATTCTTGCAGCGTGTGAAGAAATGTAGTTGTGGGAGTTATTGAGCTTGTAAAAATGGCCTGTAGAAATGTCTGGAGTGTTGTGTGCAGTTTTGGTCACCTAGTTACAGGAAGGATATCAATAAGACCCAAAGAGTGGAGAGAAGATTTACTAGGATGTTGGTGGGATTGTGGAACTGAGTTACAGGGAAAGGTTAAGTAGGTTAAGACTTTATCCCCTGGAGCATTCAGGGGAATTTTTTTGACATGGAATGGTGAGAGTGTGGAAAGAGTTGCCAGCTGAAGTGGTGAATGCGGGCTCAATTTTAAAACTTAAGAAAAATTTGGTCATGGACAGGTACATGGATGTGAGAAGGATGGAGGGATATGGGTGCAGGTCACTGGGACTTGGCAGAATAATAATAATTGAAGGGACTGTTTTCTGCCCAGTAACGTTCTATATATATGTATATATAAAGTACTGCTGGCTGGTTTTTTTAAAAAGAGATATATATATATATATATATATATATCTCTTTTTAAAAAAAAAACAGCCAGCAGTACTTTTTTTTAACCTTCAGAAAATCGTAAGTGGGGAGCACCTGTATTTTTATTAGTCTTTTCTCATGGACTCAGATATAGAGTTGAATAAGGGAAATGAAGCAACTTATTTAAGAAAACTGCAGGCAAACTTAGAGAATAACTTGGTATGAAAACATTTACATATTAATCTAGTAGCTGGTAAGTAAAAATTGTTTTATAATGTTCTTTAATTAAAATAATTTAAAAATCAGTGCAAATTAACTTTAATCTAGGGTAAGATTTATCATTAAGCTGAGGTCATCAAACAAGATCAGCAGCCTTAATATAAAAAGGTTATATATCAAACTACATATAGTTTATTAATGCAATAGAATTTTTATACTGATGCAGCAAGCTTTGATAATTTTAAAAATGTTGTTAGAGGGTCTTGTTAATTCTAGTTGGATTACACCAGCTTCTGTTGAACCCTAATATTAGATTTCAAATTATATTAGACCTCAAGGAGACATCTGTGCCCCTTGCCCTTAACACTAAGTTGCATTGTAGAGCTTGATGATGTTTTCTGCAACTTTCAATGAATAGAATATTGATGTCTCGGCAGAGAAAAAGTAATACAATGGTTTTCCCTCCAATCTAGTATCTGTTTTCCAATAGCTGCTCCATTATGATTACACTGGACAATGAAGATTTTGCGCTGCTGTTCACAGAAATCACCTTGAAATTTACCTATCACTTACCATTTTTTAGCTATAACCTATTTTTGTGATTTCCTGCATTGTTTTAAGTCTCCAGCAGTACAATTTTGAGGGAGAAGTTTCACGTGTCCCCATTTTTTTCCTGCTCCTCAGAGATAATTTTCATTTATTTTAATTATCATAACCATCAAAAAAATCTTTTACGGAACCACCATTTAGCAATGAACGAATGGATTAGATGCTCGAAGTTTAAGGAGAAGTATAGAATATAAAAAAATCAAGATGTGACAGCGAATCCGTAAAAATCTAGGCAAGGGAACAGTTGGGAGTTAAACAAGAAAATCTGCACCTGCTGGGATCTAGTGCTGGAAATCACAGCAGGCCACACGGTATCCATCGAAAGTAAAAGGCAGTTGATGACCTGAGCCTACCTGCCTGTGTTACATTTCGACTTGTAATCCCTCCCTCACCACCATTTGGGGTTCTAAATGGTCCTTCCAAGTGAAGCAACATTGACAGCATCCGATGTTTCCGACGTGGCCTTCATTACACTGGGGAAAACTGGATGCAGACTGGGAGATAATTTCACTGAGCACTTTTACTCTGTCCCCTGCAACCTTCCAGTGCCCAACAATTTTAATTCCACACACTACTGCCACAAACGCATATCTGTCAATGGTCTCATACCGGAAAATCAAAACCACCTGCAAATTGAAGAAAGGACACATTATATTATGTCTCCACAGATGGCATCAATATCGACCTCCAATTACCATTAACTGCATTGCCCGGCTTCTTTCTTTCCTCACCCCTTGTCACCTTCCCTCCAGCTCCTTGACCTCCTTCTCTCCTTTTCCTATCAGAGAACTACCCTTCTTAGCCTCTGCCCTCTCCCTCATCACTTCTCAGCTTATTATACACTCTCTTGTCTGTATCTACCTACTACCTCATGTCTTAGCCTCTGCTCCTTCTCTTTCCTCTTCCTCTCTCTTTTCCCTATCCCCCCATCCTTATATTCAGGCATATTCCTGTTTCTCCCACCTTCCCGATGAAGGGCTCATCCCTGAAACATGAATCGCTTTACTGTGTGACCTGCTGAGTTTCTTCAGCACTACTGTGCATTACACAGTGAAATATGTGGGGTACTTTGTTGCATTCTGGACTTCACATGAAAGAGATGAGTTGTGGCAGAAGAGAGAGTACAGCTCCTATTTCCGATCATGCTGTCTGATATGGTAGGGCTGGAAAAAATGCTTGTGTTTTCATTACAACAGAGGATATCATAGCTTGACCTAATCAAAATAGTTTACAGTTAAAAAATGTAGAAGACAGATTATTTTAAAAACTGACTAGATTCATTTTATTACCATGTCTACAAAATACACCAACACCTTTCCTTTGTTTGTCTTGCAAATGCACACTGAGCAGACATTGATAGCAGTTTAACTGACATTTGGAAAAGATACAGGAGGAGACAAATATGAACCAAAGGTAGGTGAACCCCATGGTGTATTTTCCATGTTATAATTTCTGCATAATTGACGCGAAACTCAGAAAGAAATCGCGTGAACCTAAAATTTCTCTCCTTCGTAAAAGTCCACTAGATGTTGCTATTGCACAATTTTATAGATGTGTTTATCCTTTGCAACTCTTAACATATGAAATAGTTAAATTAGTGTAAACATAGTGTTTCTATATTTGCCTGTTAAATTTTCCAAAGCATAACTTTAGGTTTTTTTTGGTTTACTCCAATGCACCTGCCGCAACAGATTTTAATATTTTTCATCTTGTTATTTTCAAAGAAATGAATGGATTTTTAGTGCACGTATTACTCCATCTTCAATCACTTGAATTCATTGAGCAGCTGTTAACCTGCCTTTTGTGTTTTTCTGAAGCTCTTCCACAAAAGGTGCAAAAATGAACATGATGGAGGTCTAATTTGTTTACTGATGAAAGAAGTTGGTTGTCCATCTACATTACAGCTTGCAACGGACCTGCTGTTACCAACATAGGTTTGCAATTCCAATGCTTGGAAAGAGTGGGTGATCTTATGAGCAAAGATTAGATAAGCTGGGTTTGAATCCCCTGTTACTTAGAAGAAAGCAGAGTGACTTGATTAAAACATGTCAGATCCTGAAGGATTTTTGTCAGGGCGGAATTACTGTTTAAAAATTCAGGCACTCATTTTACTTTCCTCTTAGAATTTCATGACTCTTTTTCTCAAAGTAGTAGAAGTAGGCTTTATTTGTTGCTTTAAGAAAAGAGAGACAACATTTCTCCGAACCCGCGGTGCTACATATAAACAACATATCAACTACAAACAGTGTAGGAACAGAAGCACCAGGTCCCAAGAGGCCATTGCACCACCATCTTGGCTCTTAGCTGCTACTATATCCCTGCAGGACAGTGAAATATCACAAAATTAAACCAAATTAAACCATCTCTTATACACACACATCTCCAATTGCACACAACTACTTAAAAATGCATATAAAAAAATAGTGCCACACTACGTTGATTTTCAGAGGTTACAAAAGAGACAGGTTGAAATATATCTTTTAGGTGTTAAAATATCGACTAGAGCCTGTTCAGCTGATCTGAAGAGACCACTGCAGGCTATTACCGCGCCACTATCAAGGCTAGGTTTCACGGCATCTGCTGGACGCTGGATGTTGTGTCTTTTTAAATGGAAAAACCATTCTCACCATTTGCTCTCTCTCAAGGTCGAAACCACGGCATCTCCCCCACGAGGCCCCAGCGATCCAGGTCATGCATTCTCTGGACCCCCGAACCGGGCCTACGACTCTGCCACTCCAGACACATCAGGACACCTGGCTCTGTTGCTCTGAACACCTCGGGACACCTCCTCCAACTGTGCCACACTGTCTCCATGAACCCCAGCAACAGGCAACCTCAACTCCAATGGTGAAGAATAATGGCCACATTGCCCCAGCAGAGATCTTGATCCCCTCAGCCTTTTGAGTCCACAACATAAGTTACGTCCTCCGGTAGTCAGGTCTGTGCACTTTATGGCCTCTTTCGGAGGTCTGCTCTTGCTTAGTGTTCCCCAAAATTAAATGTCCGATTCCCTGTGTTCCAGTATCCATCCTCACCTGCTCAAAAATTGAGCACAATGCCTTGTGAACTAATTGTTGAAGAGATCTGATGATAAGATGTTTAAAAGCACTTTATAATTATTTCTGAACTGAGAATTTAAGACCTTCAAGCAAGACTAAAATGATGCTGAACTTTTAAAGATTGACTTTTCAGATTGGGACTTTTATAAACACACACACATACATTTACATTTGTGCATAGTGGAGTTAAGTTTAGAGTCAAGTTAGTTTAGTGATAAGTAAGTAATGCTATGTTGTTAATAGTTTAATTTAAAAAAAACTTATCTTCAATTTACCATTGTCTGATGAATTTTCCATTGCTATTCCTGTGTTAGTGCAAACAAAGCCCTTTAGTTCTAAAAATAATTAAAAGAGTTGTTAGTTCATAACGGTACTACAACACCATTGATTCGGTGCTTGGCGAGATGGATCACAGATTCAGCAAGCGCAACTCACAATTGGCTAATGCACTTGTTGCACTGAATCCAGAAAGAGATACATTTCTTGATGTAAAGGCTATGAAGCATATTATAGACCTGTCACAATTGCCTATAACTGAGACGGAGTTCAAAGGTGCTGAACAGTTTGTTAAGTTGCAAAAACAATTGCAGCCAATTGAGGGGGATTGGACCAGACAGCACATCCTCGCAAAGTACCAGATGCATCTGAGCAGAAGGCTGTAATATCTGGCGCCTCCACTGCAATGGGAGAATTCATTCTCCTCTCTGTGAAACCTTTCTTCAGACCACAGTTGCACAATGCTCCACAAAAGAAAGGCTCAGTTGGTTCAGCTGAATTTGAGAGGGACCTAACTCAAAAATGGACAAATGAGTTGAAGGACACCATTCCTAGGTGATTCAGCATGAACACTCACTGCCTGCAGCTCTTTTAAAGCTAAGCCATGTATTTATTTCACTTTATGATGCCAGGCTTGGCTTTCATAATTATTATACAAAATGTTGATTTGAATGATTTTTGGGTCTGTCTCCATTTATTCTGTAAGAGTGGAATATACAGTCTATTTCAAATGATGTTGACGTGCACAGTGCAGTGTGTATGTGAAAGAGAGAGACTTTGCAGCATGTTTTTAAATTGGAACTGGGTTGGTGTGTTGGTTGTTGATGCCACATATACCTTTGGTGAAGATGGGAGTAAATATTCAGCCAGCAAGTGCCTTCGTCATGCTTTGCTCATAACAGCTGTTTGAATAATATGTGAAACAACAAAGGTATCGTCCAGGATGAAGAGCTGGTTGACACAGCTCACCTTTGGGGGGTGACTCTCTCAAATTGTTTCCTTATCCTGGTTAGTAAAAGTCACCCTGGTCAGAGGGTTTATCTGTAACTGGGAGGGGGGGGGGGGGTTAATTATCTATAATGTTATTGTTCATCTTTTGGGTGGCTCTGTGTAGGGGTGGAACCTAAAGATGCAGCAACAGTTAAATGTTTTCAAAGAATGTGACTGAAAATAAAGTAAAATGCTTTAAGGTTTCTATATTCATCCAGATGAAGTTTGTTCAGTGTAAGTACTGTATAGTATTTTTGTCTTTTGTCTTTTAAACTGTTTAATCTTTATGCAGGGTTAGAATAAGTCTCAAGCAATCAGAGAATACACATATCTAGCATCTACTAATCCCTATAGGTGCCAGATACTCGGGGTTTACTGCAGTTCCTGGAAATCCAATATGATTCATCTGCTTTGGGCACTGCAACAAGGGTTGTGTCCAGCATTTTATTTGACTTAATTCAAGTCCTCCTTGACTCAAGCCTCCAGGGCAGGATAGGGTTGGGTAATAAATTGACTTGACTCTCAGCTTTTGTTGGGCTCTGTGCACTTCCTGCTGGTATAAAAATTAATTGAATGTGTCTGCATATTGATGATGAAGCTCATCTAAATGTAGCTGTAAAATGCTCACACTAAAGATATTCTAATCCATCTTCAGTTCTCGGAGCTTATCATTTCTCATTGGAGATTATGTTTTTGTGTAGTTATTTGCAATGATTTATAACTTTACATTTTACTAATTATGAAAAAAACTATTGCTTTGCTTCTGACATATGATCAGCAAAAAAAGACGCTGAATTTGAGAACCTTTACAGTTTGTCAAAACATTGTTTGTAAATGTACTAATCTTCACCAAATTACATTTTAATTAAAAAATTTTTTTTTAAAAGGGTGGCAAAGTTAGTGCAGTGTAGCATCAGTGACCCGGGTGTGAATCCAAAGGTGTCTACAAGGTGTTTGCACATTTCTTCTGTGTCTGTGTGGATTTCAGATTTGGATTTTGGAACTTCATGCATATGAGTGTGTTGGCCACAGAGTCATAGTGATTGAGTTTTACAGCACGGAAATAGGCCCTTCCGACAAACTTGACCATGCTGACAACCTCGCCTACCTAAGCAAGTTGCATTTGCTTGCTTTTGACCATATCTCTTGAAACCTTCTGTGATGCCTGTCCTCACTGCCAAATGCTTTCTTCACCACTTTGTCCACTCATGTCACCACTTTCAAGGAACTATGTATCTGCACCCCAAAGTCTCACAGTTCTACCATATTCTCTCGGGGCTTACCATTCACAGTCTAAGGTCTAGGGGTTAACCTACAAAAATACGATACCTGGTGTTACATTCCTGCTCCTATTCCTTGGCACTTTCTGCCTTGTTCCTTTCCCTTGCTTTCTGTGCTGCGGTATCGTTGAGTCATGCAGCTTGCAAGCAAGTTATTTGGACCAACTAATTCACACCTTGCAGTGGACACCCTTCCAAATTAATCCCAACTCCCAGCACTTGTCCATAGTGTTCTCCACCTAAGCATTTCACGCTTTCATTTTAACTCCTTAAATGCTGTCTGGACCCAGTTTCAAGGATGCTCTCAGGCAGTGCATTCCAAATACCATAATCCGGATGAAGAATGCTTCCTCATATCTCCTGTAAATCTCTTCCTCGCCTGTCCTAACTCTTCCTCCTCTATTTTTATCAACCTCAAGTGTTTTTACTGGAGCAGGAATTCTTATATAAATAATGAGTTTATTGAGCATTTTCGAGAAGGAAAAAACAAAGCAGGGAAGAGCATCAAGCCTGGTTGTAGTGTAAGTTCATTGGAGATCAGAAATGTACAGGGCCCAATGGTAACTTCAAGACCCTTTTAAAGATGATTATTCATGAGTGCAGTCTTTGGCAACCAAATTATTTCTCCTCTTCATTGTTTATTTGGTTCTTAAAGGATTACTGTTAGTCACCATCAAAATCTGGGATGATTAATTTGGGACTGCTTTTGCACAGATTTGTCAGAGAAGGTCACACCCACAGAATCATACCTTTCCATTAATGTGTCAAAGACTTTGTGTTCAACCCTCCGGCAATATGGGAAGCAGATCAACCAGAGGTGTGAACACAGTTGAGACAGAGCTCCTCTTTCACATTGATTCCAGAAACTCGGGAGTTTCAGACTTCAGGTCAAACATAGCGAAGGAAACTGACCATTTCCAGTTCCAATCAATTAGTCAGAGGTTCTCCATATTGTACAATGTTTGGAATAAGCACTGAGGATGGAAAAATCCATGGAATGCCAGGGAAAAATCTCCAAAGGAATTTCAACAATTTAGCTGCTGGAGGTGAAACTGCCAATATAATAGTATCTGGACACTATGTGGTCCTTGCTGAGATGGAACAGCAATTGATGAGATTATATTGGTTATGATTTTTTGTGGACAAGACGAGCAATTTTCCACTTTGCCAGGTAGGAACCAGCTGTACTGGAACATATTGATTGAGCTTTGGAGTACAAAATCTTCTGTTCTTTTTGTAAGTTGCTTCCACTTATATTGTATGGAAGTTGTCAGAATAAGAATAAGAATTAGGATTTTTTTTCCCCAAACTTTATTTATTGAAAAATTATTGGTAAACATACAAATACACTTAACAACAAAATTTTTCTATATATGAAAATAAAAGAAATGAAACCCCACCACCCTCCCACCCCTTCCGCCAGCTTTCTTAAGGAGATATAAATATATATGATAAAAAAAACCTAAAATGAATAAAATAAATCAAAGTACCACTAAATGCATATATTCCAAATATAATGCCCACATTAACAAAAAGAGAATAATTATCATGCAAAATATAGGTAATTTTATCCATAACAAGTCAAGCTTTCACTTCATTATGCCATCACATTATACTAATCATTGTATTATCCTTCCATGTACTTGCTATACATTTTTGAGCTACGGACAACGTTAAGTTTATAAATGCAATTTGAAATTTATCCAACCCCAATCCCTTTAAAGGAATCACATAACCCACTAAAAAAACAGATGGATCTAATGGTAACTTAATCTTGTACAATTTTTCCAAAATTGACTTAATTTCTTCCCAAAATGGTTGTACATACACACAAGACCAAACAGCATGTAAAAAAAGTTCCAACACATGTACCACATCTAAAACAGGAATCTGAATTACTAAAGCCATATTTTTTCTAAGAATTAGGATTTATTGTCATGAACAAGTCATGAAATTCAGTGTTACGCTGCAGCATCATAATGCAGGAAAAGTAAGGCAGTGTCTTTGGTTCATTGATTATTCAGGAATCTGATGGCAGCGGGGAAGAAGCTGTCCTTGTGCTGCTGAGTGCTCGTCTTCAGGCTCTTGTACCTTTTCCCCGATAGTACAGAGTGAAGAGGCCATGGCCTGGGTGGTTGGGTCTTTGAGAGTAGAATCTGCTTTTTTTAAGACACCACCTCACGTAGATGTCCTCGATGGAGTGAAGTCTGGTGCCTGTGATATCGGAGGCCAAGTTAACAGCCCTCTGGAGTTTATTCTTGTCCTGAGAATTGGTGCAGTCATGCAACCAGCCAGAATGCTCTCCATGGTACACCTGTAGAAGTTTACAAGAGTCTTCGGTGATATATTGAATCTCCTCAGACACCTCACAAAGTTTAGCCGCTGGCAAGCCTTCTATATGATTGAATCAATGTGGAGGCTCCAGAATAGATCCTCAGAGATGTTGACACCCAGGAATTTCCACTACTGAGCTCTTAGTGAGGACTTGGTCATGTTCCATTGACTTCCTCCTGAAGTCCACAATCATCTTCTTTGTTTTGTTGCTGTTGAGCGTAAGGTTGTTGCCGTTACACCATTCAATGAGCTGATCTATCTCCCCCCAACCCCCCCCCCCCCCACCCCCGAACGCTTCCTTATTGCTGTTGGTGATTCTGTCAACAACTGTGGGTCATCGGCAAGCTTGTAGATGGGACTGAGATTGTGCCTGGCCATACAGTTGTGGGTGTATAATGAGTAGAGCAATGGGCTAAGTACACATCCTTGAGGTGCACTTGTCTTGATGATCAGTGAGGAGGAGATGTTGTTTCTAATTCGTACTGACTGTGGTCTTCCAATGAGAAAGCCAAGGATCCAGTTGCAGAGTGCGGTTCAGAGGCCGAGAGGTTGTAGCTTATTGACCAGCATTGAGGGAATAATGGTATTAAAGGGCGAGCTGTAATTTATGAAGAGCAGCCGTATGTATCAATTGCTGTTTTCGAGGTGATCCAGAGCCAATGAAATTGCATCTGCCGTGGATGCATGTGATGATTGGAGAATTGCATTGGGTCCAGATCTCCATATTCTTCTTTTCTTTGGCTTGGCTTCGCGGACGAAGATTTATGGAGGGGGTAAAAAGTCCACGTCAGCTGCAGGCTCGTTTGTGGCTGACAAGTCCG
Source organism: Narcine bancroftii (assembly GCF_036971445.1). NCBI lineage: Eukaryota > Metazoa > Chordata > Chondrichthyes > Torpediniformes > Narcinidae > Narcine > Narcine bancroftii. The sequence goes on along the minus strand of NC_091474.1, from coordinate 219,324,392 downwards.
ATGCGGGACAGGCAGACACGATTGCAGCGGTTGCAGGGGAAAATTGGTTGGTTGTGGTTGGGTGTTGGGTTTTTCCTCCTTTGCCTTTTGTCAGTGAGGTGGGCTCTGCGGTCTTCTTCAAAGGAGGCTGCTGCCCGCCGAACTGTGAGGCGCCAAGATGCACGGTTTGAGGCGTTATCAGCCCACTGGCGGTGGTCAATGTGGCAGGCACCAAGAGATTTCTTTAGGCAGTCCTTGTACCTTTTCTTTGGTGCACCTCTGTCACGGTGGCCAGTGGAGAGCTCGCCATATAATACGATCTTGGGAAGGCGATGGTCTTCCATTCTGGAGACGTGACCCATCCAGCGCAGCTGGATCTTCAGCAGCGTGGACTCGATGCTGTCGACCTCTGCCATCTCGAGTACCTCGACGTTAGGGGTGTGAGCGCTCCAATGGATGTTGAGGATGGAGCGGAGACAACGCTGGTGGAAGCGTTCTAGGAGCCGTAGGTGGTGCCGGTAGAGGATCTAGATCTCCATATAACCATGTAACAATTACAGTACGGAAACAGGACATATTGGTCCTTCTAGTCTGCACTAATTTAAGTGACTCCACTAGTACCACCTACATGCTTCTTGCCCATAACCCTCCAACTCCCTCACATCCATGTAATCATCCAACCTCCAAAATTGACCCTGCTGCAACCACCTCTTCCAGAAGGTCATTCCACTCAGCTACCACTCTCTGAGTGAAGAAGCATACTCTTATATTACTTCTAGAGTTTTTCCCCATAACCCTTAACTTGTGGCCCCTTGTTCCAATCTCCCCTACCCTCAAGAGCCTATTCACATCTACTCTATCTATTCCCCTCATAATTTTAAATACCTCTATGAAATCCCCCCTCAACCTTCTACGCTCCAATGAATAAAGACCCAGTCTACTCAATCTTTCTCCATAATCTAGATACTGCAATCCAGGCAACATTTTAGTAAATCTTCTCTGCACCCTCTCTTCCTTATTGATATCCTTCCTAAAACTTGGAGACCAGAACTGCACACAATATTCCAAATTCTGCCTCACCAATACCTTGAACAGTCTCAACATCACCTCACAGCTCCTATATTCTATGCTATGATTTATAAAGGCCAGCATACCAAAAGCTTTCTTCACCACCCTATCTACTTTCAAAGAATGATGAACCATAATTCTAAGATCTCTCTGTTCCTTTGCATTCCTCAATGCCCTCCCCTTCACTGCATACATCCTATTTTGGTTATTCTTCCCAAAATGAAGCATCTCACACTTATCTACATTAAACTCCATCTGCCACCTTTCAGCCCACTCTTCTAAGCAGTCCAAATACTTCTGCAGTCCCCAAAAACCATCCTCACTATCCACAACTCCCCCTATTTTTGTATTGTCTGCATATTAACACCCAATTTATCACCCCATCATCCAAATCATAAATGTAAATGATGAACAACATTGTTGGACCAGACCTATCTCTTTCCATAATTATGTTGAAGCTAATGGTACCATGATCACTGAATCTGAAGTGTTCCCCAACACACACTTCCGTTACCTGTCCTATTTCATTTCCCAACAGTAGGTCCAACACTGCCCTTTTTCTAGTGGGTACCTCAACATATTTCTGCAAAAAACTATCCTGAACACATTTTACAAATTCTAAGCCATCCAGCCCTGAGAGATTGTGTCTCTCAATCTATATTAGGAAAATTAAAATCCATCACTGACACAACTCTGTGTTTATTGCACATCTCAGCTATTTCCTTACACATTTGCTCCTCTATTTCTCACTCCCCACTAGGTGATCTATAATACACCTCTATAATTGTAACCTCATCTTTTCTATTTTTTAAATTCCACCCACAGCGCCTCCCTTGACGAGCCCTCCAATCTATCATGCCTCAGCACCGCTGTAATATTTTCCCTGTCACGTAATGCCCCCCCCTCCTTACCCTTCCAATTCTATCACACCTAATGCAGCAACATCCCGGAATATTTAGCTGCCAGTCAAAACCCTCCTGCAACCACGTCTCACTAACCGCCACCACATCATACTGCCAAGTGCCTATCCACAACTTCAGCTCGTCCACCTTCCTTACAATACTCCTTGCATTGAAGTAAATGCATTTCAGAGATTTCCCACATTTTACCTTCTGCCTATCCCCCTCTTTACCATCCACACTATTATTTGTTACCATCATTCCCCCCCCCTCCATCATAGTACCAATTCCTTTCCCCCTCAATCAACTGCCTTTCCACCCCCAAATTTCCATTAGTTTCAATGCCGCCTGAGCTCCAGTCGCTGCCTCCTCTGACCTGCCGCCCAAACCAGATGGACCCGAGCCCCCAGTAAGCCCCGGAATTCATAACCTTACCTTAAAGTGTACCTCTGATTCGCTCCTCCTCCTCTCATCGCTGCCGCCTCTCAAAGCATTTCATCACAGTAGAAGTTAGTGTTACTGAGCAGTAGTTGTTGAGGCAGCCCACACTACTTTTCTTGGGGAGTGGGATGATTGATATCCTTTTGAAGCAGGTGGGATCCTCTGACTGCAGCTATGAGAAGTTGAAAATTTCTGTGAACCCTCTGCTAAATGGTTGATGAAGATTTTCAGTACACCATCAGGGCCTGATGCCTTGTGAGGGTTCACCCTCTTGAATGATTTTCTGATGTTGCCCTCAGACAGGTTAAGATCAGAATCTGAATCAGTTTTATTGTCATCAACATGTGTCACGAAATGTGATATTTTGCATTATATAGGTGTGAAAACTGCTATAGAAAAACATTTCCTTAAAGGCAAGATTTAAAAAATAAACAATTAGTACAAAAGAACTAGGGGACACAGCCTCAAGATTCAGAGGAGTAGATTTAAGATGGAGATGAGGAAAATCTGTTTTTTCCAGAGAGTAGTGAAACTGTGGAATTTCCTGCCCAAGGAAGCACTTGAGGCATCTTCATTAAACATATTTAAGGTTCAATTAGATAGATTTTTACATAAAAAAAGGAATTAAGGGGTAAGGGGAAAAGGCAGGTAGGTGGAGTTGAGTCAGTGATCAGATTAGCCACGATCTTATTGAAGGATAGAGCAGGCTTAATGGGCCGGATGGCCAACTCCTGCTCCTATTTCTTATGTTCTTATGCAAGAAGATTAAAAAGTGAGGCCATGTCTGTGGTTCATTGTCCATTCAGAAATTTGATGGTGGAGGGGAAGAAACTGTGTTCTTTAATGTTGGGGATTTGCCTTCAGACTCCTGTACCTCCTTCCTGATGGTAGCTGTATGAATAGGGCATGGTCTGGGTGGTGACAGTCCTTGATGACAGAAGCTGCTCTCTTGAGGCAGTGCCTCTTAAGCATGTCCTTTATGGAGTAAGGACTAATGGCCATAATGGCGCTGGTTGAGTTCATAACCTTTTGTAGTCTTTTTCTGTCCTGTGCATTGGCACAGCCATACCAGGCAGTGATGCAATGAGTCAGAATGCTCTGTCCATTGTACTACTGTACAACTTCTCTCTCCACAAACTCCTAATGAAATATAGGTGCTAGTGAGCTTAAATTATAATGACATCAACATGATGGCTCCAAGATAGATTTTCAGAGATGTGTTCACCTATATCATATCAACCTCATTTGGTTGATACACTTTTTCATTCTTTCTATAAGTGTTTAATAGGTAATATTTACAATAATTTTACAATAAATTTGTTGTAAATATTACAACAATAAAATTGCAATCAATCTCTAATAATAAAATTAGAGGAACTTGGGAATTGAAACTGCAGACAGTTCTCCCAGAGGAACTTTGGGAAAAGATTTTTTGAATGGTAATACTTCTTCATTATGCGCCCAACACTCAATGATTCAATTTAAAGTGGTACATCGGGTCAAGTGTCGAAAGATAAATCAGCCTGCTTTTTTCCTAATGTTAGTCCTCTATGTGATAGATTAAATCACAAGTGGTTACACTAATGCATGTGTTTTGGTCTTGCCCTGTATTGGAGAAATACTAGACAGATATTTTAAAGACCTTATCAATTAACCTGGGTATTAGATGGTGACTTAATCCATTGACTTGTAGCATTAGTTGCAGCAGTGCTACCAAATAAAGAGACGACCACACAAGGCAAGTGTATAAAAAAGATTGACTTTATTGGTTTGATTTCTCCACGTGTCTGTGCTGGCCCCGCCCACTTCCAGTGACGTACCCTCCGATTTCCGGAAATGACGTCATCGCGTTGCAGTGTCACTCTCTGGCCGGCTGGCCGCTAGATGGAAGTGGAGGGCTCCTTAGTGTGCGTGTGGTGGTAGGTGTGGGCTCCTTCTCAGAAGTGAAGGGGAGTCCGTGCCATCTTGGATTGGCTGTGTTTTGCGGTGATTTGGCCTGTTTACTCGCGTGGTCTCTCTGCTATTTTTGGAATTGTATTTCCAGAGGTGAGGTGAGTTCCTACTTCTGCGCATCGGGTTGTAGCCTTTTCTAACCTGTTGGCCAGTAGAACCATTTCATTTAAATGAAAATATCCTAATTTACTTACTTTGATGCAATGGTTCTTTCAAGTTATGTCATGTTTAAGTTTATTAAAAATTAGAAGTTGCACTCTTAATACATCTGTTCAGTTTGAAGAGACTTGCATCCTTTTCTAACTATTTTTGTACGAGTTAATTTGTATTTTAATTTTACCTTCCAGACTATTTTAAATTTCTACTGTTTTCTATGAGCAAGGACGAGATAAAGGGGTTGTACTGATCTGTTGTGGTGAACTCTCAGTTTAGGCTGCCCAGCCTTTTTTTTTTTTCCCTGGTTTTGTTTATTTTGGTATGTTAGCTGGAGTTTTTAAGAACAATGTTTTTCTCTTTTTTGAATATTCTAAATTGAGGTGAAAGGGATAATATTATTCAATATGTTATAATTGCAATATATTGATTTTTCTGTTTTTACTATTCAAATCTGTATTCTATTCTCCTCACATATTGTTCACTAAAATATGTTTAATAAAAAGATTGAAAAGAAAGAAAGAGTAAAAGAACAAAAGTGTGACAATATTTAGGACATCAGAGTAAACAATTTTTTAAAGGTAAGTGAATAATCTAATATTTTAATAAGACATTATTTCCCATTTTTGAAACCATTTGCAAGCCAGATTTCTCAGGGGGCAGGGAACCTGATGGTTGAATGGAGAGAGGAAGTGTTGGATCCTGCAGGGAAGTGCTTTTCTGACATGCTTTGTGGTTGAGGAGAAGAGGTGGATGGTTCTCTTAGCTGAATCAAATCGCTCATCACCCTGTAGGCACTGCAGGACATTTTGCTTAAAGCTGAGATTAGTGTAGTGGTTAGAAAAATGCTAATACAGTGGTGGATTCGAATCCACCCCTGTCTGTGAGGACTTTGTATGTTCTCTCATATCCATGCAGGTTTCTTCTGGGAGCTTCATTTTCCTCCCATGTTACAAAGATGTCCGGGTTTGTACATCTAGCCATGAGTGCATTTGAGGAGCATGGGCCAGAAATACTTGTTACTTTGTTGTATCTCCAAATTAAATTAAAAATAATTGAAGGGAACATAACAAAAAAAAATTGTTTGAATACTCCACTGGAGGATAGGACAAAATCAACTGGCTACCTATAGACATGACTGCCAGTTCTCAGGTGGGGTGGAAGGTTCTTTGCATGGCAAGACCAGGATGTCACTACCTGCAATAATGGTTACCATCATAATCCACCTGCAGAGAAGATATAGAATCAGAATTTTTTGTCATGAACATGCCATGAAATTCATTGTTTTGTGACAGAATCACGGTGCAAACTTTTATATCAACCACCTTACAAAATAGATAGAAAATAGTGCAAGTAAAATAAAAAAAAAAGACCAAGTGAGATAGTGTCTATGGTTCATTGTTCATTCGGGAATGTGATAGCAGAGGGGAAGAAGCTGCCCTTGTGCCACTCAGTGATTGTCTTCAGGCTCCTGTACCTTTTTCATGATGGTAGCAGGATGAAGTGGGCATGGACCTGGGTGCATGGGTCCTTGAGGACAGAGGCTGCTTTCCTAAGACACCACCTCATGCAGATGTCCTGAATGGAGTGAAGACTGGTGACGCTGATGTCACAGGCCGAGCTAACAACCACCTAGAGTTTTTTCTTGTCCTAAACGTTGACACTTCTATCCCATAGAGTGATGCATCCAGTCAGAAGGCTCCCCATGTAGACCTGTAGAAGTTTCCAAGAGTCTTCAGTGACATACTGAATCTCCTCAAACTCATTACAAAGTCCAGCTGTTGGCGAGCCTTCTTCACGATTGCACACTACCACTTGCCTAAGGAGTATCCAGGTCCTTTTAAGGAAAGCAATTAAGACTGGTTATGGACAGTCTTCACACCACAGGGAAGATCTGATGGTGCTGGAGAGGGTGTGGAGCAGATTCATCAGAATGTCCCCTTAGATTAATCACATTAGTTTTTAAGAGAGATAAAAAGAAGTTAGGCTTTTCTTTCCCCTAAAGCAAAGAAGATTAAGAGGGGTCATGATTGAGAAACATGAAATGCTGTGGAGTGTCCAAGGGGAAGAGTGCATGAAACCTTTCCCCACAACAGAGATAGATAAAATGAAAAGGCACATATTTAGGATAAGAGATTTTGAGGGGTTGTGAAGGGGACCTTTTCACTGAGAGAGTGGTGAGTACTTGGAAAACATTGTCAGAGAATGGTGAAAGCAGAGACATAAACTGTATTTAAGGATTGTCTAGGCAAGTACTTGATTCGCCTAGGCATAGAATGCTGTGGATGAAGTGCTGGAAGAATGGATTAATACGCAAGGGTGCTCACTGGTCAGTGTGGATGAGATGGGCCAAGTGGCCAGATCCCATACTGGGTCTATGAGAAGATAATTATTCTCCCCCTTGAATTAGGTCACTTTCATCTGGGTAAACTCTGGGACCATCCAAAAGGTTGTAAATGGATATCTAACAACTCAGCTGGTAGGAGTGTCTCTAAAGCACTCTTGACTCTTTAGGACAGTGACTGTTTAGATCACATTTTGTCCCTTGAGATGATAGAATGGCAGGACAGACTTTACAATACACATAGATGTTTATATACAAGTTTTGCTCTTGTGCATTTGCTCAGAAATGTCCAGGATCAATACTATATAAACGATAATAATAATAAGTTGTTGTCATATATGTTGTACAATGCACATCTGCTATGAAATTCTAACATGTTGCAGATAAACAGGTATTTTGTAAAAAAAACTACAAACTACATGCTAAATACGTAATTAAAACAAAAAAAACTAATAAATACAGAAAAATAGATAATAAGTATTTACAGTTATCAGTGCAATAAATGGCTACAACAGTGCAAACAGTCCTTTTGTGATGTCAGAGCAGTCCATGGTTAATGTAACAGGGGGAGCTTCAAGAGTCTGATAACTGCAGGCATCAGAAAATGCAAATTTTCACAGGGCTTATTTGTTGATTTGCAAGAGGGACAATGTTATGGCTGAATGCAGCTCGCATAACTTAGGACTATGTCAGCAAAACATTTATTTTTGTTTTATTGTATCTATGCATAAGTCAACCAAGTGAAAATATCCTAATCAAAGCCTTGATTCAGGGCTGTTGGCCCTTTCTCCAAGTACAATCTCAGAAATTTATTTTGACAATTACACTCTTGGAATTGGTCAAGTGTTGAATCTACATCTCTTAAAATGAGATTTCCACAGCAAGCTGATTATTGTATGTGTACACTGGTAATGATGCAGTACAGATACTTTAATGCTCAAAATATTTACAGTATAATATTAAACCATTTATTGAAGCCCAGGGTTATGAAGTAAACTTTTTATTTTTCTGGTGCTAAAGGTAAATGGAAGCCACCCATTTTAAAATTTCTGCTGTGATGGAATTTGACTTGTATGTATGGGATTGACTTCTTTGAGAATGATCAACCAAATTAACCTTGATTTTGAGATATAAAAAGAAGCCTGCCTGTGGTTTGAATCAAAATGTAAAATATTATTGTCAGTTTTGATAAAGGGACCACTTAGCCAAGTTTAAAATAGGAGAACAGAGAAAAATAACCTGTACTATATGAATGGGACTGCCTCGATAGCATGCAATATGAAGCTTGGTACTGTGCATATAGCATAAAACAATGAATCCATTTATAAGAGCTCTCTGTCTACCAGTGCTCAACTCATCGCTGTTCCCCAAAGTGTCGATGTATGAACAAAGCCAGAAGATGCGAAGATTCCAGATAAACAATGCAATCATCTCCAGAGAAAAATTACATCCTTTCTAGCTGGATAGAAATTTGTCGGAGTTATTTCCAATAGTGTTATCACTAAAAATAATAACACTAAAACATGTTGGATTAAAGTCCTTTCTTTTGCTAGTCATATCCAGCCAATATAATTTAGTATTGCCTGAGGTAAGTTTTTGACAGTATGTGATAGTGACATCTGTGATTCTTTATTTTCTCTTAAGATAACATGAAGGAAAAACACTGGTGTTGATTCTGGCCACTTCGACTTTAGCCAAAAATACAGTCTCAATGGGAATGCACAGCAGAATAATGTGATATAAAGTCATTAGATCAGACATTAAGATTTGGGCAAGGAAGAGTCTACTAAGGGAATACAGATTTCAAAGATCTTGTTCTCATTTTGTATTAGATGAATTTTGATAAATTTGTTCTGAATGACAAGGTATTTCCACTCTTGACTCCAAAGGCCTATCATCCAGAACAGTATGTTTTATAAAGCATTAAATTCTTCTATTTATTCAGTTAGGTCTTCACTTTTATTTGTAGAAGGACATTGCTAAGGATAAATGCTTAAGATATATTAAATGTATCATGAGAGGTTTTTTCATTGATTCCAACTTAAATATTACTATAAGAAGGAAATTGGATGATATGGATGTAGTCATACATAATCAGAATCAAGGTTATAAAGTTGTTAAGACACAGAATAAAACCAATTGGCCCATTAAGAACATGTAACAATCTGGTTATCAATATTGCCTGCTTTATCCTTGGATCCCTGTAAGTTTATTTCCCTTGCACCTATCCATATATAACCATATAACAATTACAGCACGGAAACAGGCTAATTTGGCCCTTCTAGTCTGCACTGATCTAAGTACCCTCCTCTAATCCCACTTACCAGCACCCTGCCCATATCCCTCTATCCCCCTCCCATCCATATACTCATCCAACTCTTTCTTAAATGACAAAATTGATCCTGCCTCCACCATCTTTCCTGGAAGCCCATTCCACACAGTAACCATTCTCTGAGTAAAGAAGTTCCCCCTCATGTTACTCCTAAACCTTTACCTGTCAATTCTCAACCCATGACCTCTTGTATCCCTCTCTCCTACTTTCAATGGGAAAAGCCTTTCCACATCAACTCTATCTATCCCTCTCATTATCTTAAACACTTCTATCAAATCCCCTCTCAGCCTTCTATGTTCCAAGGAATAAAGACCTAATTTTCTTAATCTTTCCTTGTATTCCAGATGCTGAAACATTTTTATAAATCTTCTCTGCTCTCTCTCTATCTTGTTAATATCCTTCCTATGAATCGGTGACCAGAACTGCACACAGTACTCTAAATTTGGCCTCACCAATGCCTTGTACAGTTTAATCATTACTTCCCAACTCCTATATTCTATGCACTGATTTATATAGGCAGGCATACTAAAGGCCTTCTTCACCACCCTATCCACATGCACTCCTACCTTCAGGGAACAATGGACCGTTATTCCTAGATCTTTCTGCTCCACTGCATTCTTCAATGCCCCTCCCATTTACCACATATGTCATGCTTTGAAAATCAGACAAGCTGAGCTAAAGTGCACACTGATCCCCTTCAGAATTTCTCATCCGCAGCTGCCGTGCCATGAGGAAAATCTGGCCTTATTTATTCCATAACAAGATAGCAATCATCTGGCAAACGCAAACGACTGTCTTGATAAAAGGTCCCAACTTTAAATGTTGACTGGTCATTTCTACCCATGGATGTCACCTGATGTGTTGAATTCATCCAGCAGCTTATGGCCTGCTGAAGATTCTAGAATCTGCAGTCTTTGTTTTTCTCCATTTTAGAGCTGAAGTGGCTTAGAATCTAGTCATTCCCAAATGCTGAAATTATTTAAAATATTGTGGTCTCCCCTCCAAAATGACATGAACCATAATAAGTAATGGTGTAACCCAACTGTGTTCACAGCCAACTCAATAATCCATCTTCCTCAGGATCAGGGTCATTCATCTTGCATTGGTGCTTCATGAAAAATGCTTGGGATATTTTTCATCTTGCTGTCTGACCATTGGCTTTCAGCAATTTCAATCTGACTGCAGATCACAATGTCTTCCATTTTAAGGCTCTCACCTTATTGAAGTGTCTCATGCATCCACACAGTATGAAAGTGCTTGACCTTGCCTGTACCACTGTAATGTGACTGAATGCACTCAGAGACAATTGAGGGGTACAAACAGGCTTTTAATAGTTTAAAGTGGGAAAACCAGGGTTTATATTGGGGTAGGTTAGGGTTGGGCAAGGGGAGGAGCCAGTAATCTGAAGAATACATAGATAGTGAATTCCAGTTCACTGCATTCACCCCTTCCTTCAGAATTGAGCTTGTGAGTGATAAACAGTGACTATTCATTCAAAAAACTAATACTTTACAAATATTTACAGAGGGTCTGGTAATTCTGGTCGAGTGCCTCAGTGATGGAGGACTTTGGGCTTTCCGAACTTCCTGGACCCCATGTGGTACGGGGTCAGTGGGACTCGAGGGCTCTGGCTCAGGTCATGGGGTGGATTGGTCCACCTCCCGAGCAGTGTCCTCCAGAACCCTATGTGGGGTACTCAATAGTTTCTGGCACACTTGAGGCATCTGACCCTTAGTTCCGATGAGTGCCAGGTCTCTGATTGAAACGGTCTTCTCTGCCATCAGGGTTTACCACATAGTCATATGTTGGGTTGCTGTGCAGCAGGTACACCCTCTTGATCAGGGGGTCTGTCTTGCTCTTCCTTATGTCCTTTCACAGCAGGACTGGCCCTGGTGCCATCAGCCAAGCCGGGAGAATATTCCCAGATGTGGATTTCCTCTGGAATGTAAACATAAGCTTGTGAGGAGTTGCTTTGGTTGCCATGCAGAGGACCGAACTTATGGAGTGGAGCACTATGGGTAGGACTTCTTGCCAGCATGAGTCTGGAAGGCCTTTGGACCAGAGAACCAATTTCATGGCCTTCCATACAGTTGCGCTCTCTTTTACAACTTGTCCGTTCCCCCGGGGATTGTAGCTAGTCGTCCTGCTTGAGACAATGCCTCTTACGAGCAGGTACTGGCGTAGGTCTTCGCTCATAAATGATGAGCCCCAGTCACTATGGATATAGCTAGGATATCTGAACAGGGTGAAAATAGAGTGCAAGGCCCTGATGACTGTGGTGGTGGTCATGTCTGGGCAGGGGATGGAGAACAGAAAATTGAAGACGGTGAGAAAGTATACGTTTCTGTTGATGGAACGGAGGGGACCCTTGAAATTGACACTGAGTTGTTCGAAGGGGTGAGAAGACTTTATTATGTGCACATTAACAGGGTGATATAAGTACGGTTTGCACTTTCTGCAGACCTGGCAGGACCTGGACATTTCCCTGATGTCCTCAATGGTGTAGGGCAGGTTGTGTGCCTTGACGAAATGAGCTATGCGAGTGATCCCTGGATGGCAAAGTTCATCGTGCAGTGATTGCAACTGGCCAGTGTGTGCAGAGGCACAGCTTCCTCTTGACAGGGCATCTGGAAGTTCATTAAGAGTAACTGTCCTGTATGCTATGTGGTAATTATAGGTGGAGGGTTCTATCCTCCACCTAGCGATCTTATCATTCTTTATTTTTCCCCTTTTTGCATTATTAAACATAAATGCCAGTTGGTCAGTGAGCAGTGTAAATTTTCTGCCAGCCAGGTAATGCCTCCAGTGCCTGATGGCCTCTACAATGGCTTGGGCCTCTTTCTCCACTGATGGGTTCCGAAGCTCATGGCCTTGTAGGGTGCGGGAAAAAAAGGCAACCGGCCTGCCCACCTGGTTAAGGGTAGTGGCCAGAGCTACGTCAGAGGCATCACTTTTCACCTGGAAGGTGAATTTCCGTCCACTGCATGCATGGTGGCCTTTGCGATGTAGCTCCTAATGTAGTTGAAAGCTGCCTGGGTTTTGGCCAACAATGGGAAAGAGGTGGACTTTACGATCGATCGGGGTCAGCGCCAAATATGCCATTCTCCCAAATAGCCCAGGATCGCAGGCATTTTATCTGGAATATGCACTTACTGAAACTGTATGTGAGGTTCAGGGCCTTAGCCGTGTGAAAAAACCTCTGGAGGTTGTTGTTATGGTCTTCCAGAGAGTATCCACAAATGGTGAAGTTGTCAAGATAAAGGAAGGTGTCCTTCAATCCATACTCATCGACCATTTTGTCCATCTGTCACTGGAAGACCGAGACCCCAATGGTGAAACCAAAAGTTACCCTCTGGAACTGATAGAGCCATCCATCTGCCTTAAATGCTGTGTCGGGGCAGTCCTCAAAACGGATCGGTAACTGAGGGTATACAGCTTTCAGGTCGATGGTTGAATATACCTGGTGCTGCGCAATTTAATTTACCATGTTTGAAATTTGAGGGAGGGGGTTACATGTCTAGGAGTGTGAAACAATTAATTGTTTGGCTATAGTCAATCACTAGCGTAGACTTTTCTTCCCCTTTCACGAATACCACCTGGGCTCTCCGTGAGCTGTTGCTGGGCTCTTTAATGTTTTCTTTGAGCAGCCGCTGTGTCTCAGCTCTGATAAATTCCCGATCCCTCGCGTTGTATCGCCTGCTCTTTGTAGTTTTTAGTTTGCAATCGGGAGTCAGGTTCGGAAACAGTGGTGGGGGAATCGGTATTTAGGGTGGAGAGACCACATGTGGCGTCCGGCTTTTAGGACCTTCCACTCTACACCGTGATTGGAGGGAGTGGCCAGAGTACTCCATGTTCATACTTTTAAGGTGACACAGTGTAAGTCCAGGCCCAGCAACACAGGAGCACACAAATCCTTTAGTACATACAGTCGGAACTTACAAAATCCCCCCCTTTTACAGTAAGATCCACTACACAATACCCCGGATCATCACAGAATGCGAGTGAGAAGCTAGGAAGATTTGATTGTCCATCGGGTACACTCTTAAGTTGTACAGCAGAGCTGTTGCAGAGTTTATAAATATCTCAGTGGAGTCAGTATCTACAAAGTGATCAGTCAAATGTCCGTTTACCCTCACCTCCATCGTTGAGTTATTCAATTGGTGAGGTATTGCCTGATCCAGAACAACTGATGCCAGTGCTCCGGAAACCCCATCGCTCCCATGCGGATGTTGACTTTCTCCTCTTGGCCTGCGGGCAGACAAGATGGCCACCCTCCACCTTGATCCGATGAAGGACTAGGTGACGCTGACATTGAAGAGGGGCAAGATGATTGCTGTGGCTTCCCGTGATGCTTCACTTCCGATGGTGGGCCTACTACGAAGCACAGCAAGATGCTGGTGGCGAACAGCATGGAGAGGCGGAGGTCAGTACTTCGGGACTCTGGCACGGGTCGAGCAATAATTCGGGGTTTGCACACATGGTCGCCCTCTTTGGGTTCCCTTTAGCCTGGCAGGCCTTCACCCAGTGCCCTCACTTACTGCATCCTGAGCACACGTCCTTCACGGGGCATCGGGCGCAGGGCTGCTGTGTCTGTCCACAGAAGTAGCATCCTCGGTCGCACGTGGCCACAATGGTCAGTGCTGAGGCTGCAGGGGTCACAGGCGCCCCAATGACCAGGTCCTCTGAAAAGGTGCTGCTTTCCCCCATGAGGTCGTCAGCTTCCAGTTTGGCATGTTCGAGTGCTTTTGCCAGGTCCAGGGCACTGGCCAAGTCTTTTTTCCCCAACTCTAGCAGTCACCTCACCTCACTCCTGCCACGAGGATGTCTTGGATTTGTTTCTCCTCTCTCACCCAGGTGTGGCCACTTGGTAGTGGCATTTTCTGGTCAGGGCCCATGTTTCAAGAACATAGTTGTCCAGCAACTCACCAGGACGCTGCTGACATTGAGAGAGCTGGTGCCTCACCAGCACATCATTCATAGGCCTCATGAAGCCTTCAAGCCTTTATGGCCGATTCGTAGGCAGCACAGTCTCTGATGACAGCATACCCTTTGGGGCTGACTTGAGAGAGAAGTGCTGATCTCCATAGACTATCCGAGTTGAAGACATCTTGTGCGGCCGACTGGTAGTCTTGGAAGCACTCTAGCCAGTAGGCAAATTCCTCCGGGGCCTCAGGGGACAGAAAGTCGATCTGGAGCAGGCCTGGCTTCAACAGGGCTTCCATCCTGTTTCAAAGTTAAGCTATTAAAATTGTAACATGACTGAATGAACTCAGAGGTGACACAATAGTCCTCAGGTGAATCTGAGGTAAGGCAGGAACAAAAACCAAGGTTTATATTGGGGTAGGTGAGGGTGGAGCCAGGGGAGGAGTCAGCCATTTGAACAATACATAGACAGTGAATTCCTGTTCACTATAACCACTGTATCAGGTCCTGATTGAAACTGTTTCATATCCGTTCCATGCTCAAGGCTATGGTGAACACACCATTTAAAATCAATGTATCAAATAGTTTTCCTTGAACTCCCTCGTTTGCTTGCTCAGGCACCAAATAATCCCACAGCACAACTTTTAATAACACAATTCTGTTCCATGGCTGTGCACACCAAATGCATAACTCAGAAAGATTTCTGATGACGTTGGAATGAGATATCCTTGAAAGAATCCTTATCTGTAGTTAGTCTGTTCACCACCATTTCACACAGTTTTAGTCTAAGTGTTAATTATAGGACAACCTTCCTCTTTGGCTTGTCCACAATTTGTAGTATAGTTGGCAGTGGGAAGGGTAGCTAAATTCACAACAGGATATCAATCAGTTGGGAAAGTGGGAAAGCGGCAAATGAGATTTAAGTCTAACAAGTGCAAGGTAAATCAAACCAGGGTAGGACTTGCACAATAAATGCTAGGGCCCTGGAGAGCGTTGGAGAAAAGAGAGATGTTGGAGTACAGATGCATAGTTCCATGGAAGTGGTCACTCAGATTGGAAGGGTGAAGAAGATGTTTGGCACATTTATCTTCATTGGGCAGGCAACTGTGTACAAAAGTTGGGACCTCATGATACAGTTCTATAAAGCATTATTGAGACTATACTTGGAGAAACATTTGCACTTTTGGTTGCCCAAATATAGAAAGGATATCAGTTTGAAGAGGTACAGAGGAGATTTACCAGGATGTTGCTGGGTCTAGAGGCTTGAGTTATAGGGAGTGGTTGAATAGGCTGGCTTGACCTTGTAGAGGCTTATAAAATCATGAATGTCATGGATAAAGTGAATGCATTCATCCTTTATTCCCCAGGATAACATAACATAATTATAACATAACATAACATAAAAATTACAGCACGGAAACAGGCCATTAGGCCCTCCTAGTCCGCACCGAACCAAACACCCCTTTCTAATCCCACCTCCCTGCACAATGCCCATAACCCTCCATCTTCCTCTCATCCATATACCTGTCCAACCTTTTCTTAAATAATACAATTGACTCCGCCGCCACTATTTCTCCCGGAAGATCATTCCACACAGCTACCACTCTCTGAGTAAAGAAGTTCCCCCTCATGTTACCTCTAAACCTCTGCCCCTTAATTCTTAACTCATGTCCTCTTGTTTTAAACCTTCCTCCTCTTAACGGAAATAGTCTATCCACATCCATTCTGTCTATCCCTTTCATAATCTTAAATACTTCTATCAAATCCCCTCTCAACCTTCTACGCTCCAAAGAATAAAGACCCAATCTGTCCAATCTCTCCCCATACTCCAGATGCTTAAACCCAGGCAACATTCTGGTAAACCTTCTCTGCACTCTCTCCACTCTGTTTATATCCTTCCTATAATTAGGCGACCAGAACTGCACACAGAACTCCAAATTAGGCCGCACCAACGTCTTATACAATCTCAACATCACCTCCCAACTCCTATATTCCATGCAATGATTGATAAAGGCCAGCATACTAAAAGCCTTCTTCACCACCCTATTCACGTGAGTTTCTACCTTCAGATTCTAAAACTGGAGGCCATAATCTCAATATGGAGAGAGGATAGATTTAAGAGAGACAAGAGTGGCAAATTTTTTACACTCAAAGGGCAGTCCGTATCAGGAACAAGATGCCTGACATTGAATCTATAACTTGCCCAGTTCCTTTCCATCCATTCCTTCTGGCCACCTCACAACCAGGCTATACAATAAGTACAGGAAAAATCGGTAGTTCTCAACCTTTTTCTTTCCACGCACAAACCACTCACATAGTATTTCCTATGCCATTGGTGCTCTGTGATTAGTAAGGGATTGCTTATTAATTGGTATGTGGGTGGAAAGAAAAAGTTTGAAAACCAATGTTTTAATCATACCTCAATGACTCATTATGTGCACGGTTTCATAACTCCAAAGGAAATGGGTCAATGACAATTTTTCTCAAGCAAAATATTTCAGTAACAATTGGGTCTAGAGCAGTGATTCTCAACCTTCCCTCCCCACTCACTTGCCACCTTAAGCAATCCCTTACTATCACAGAGCACCAAGGCATAGGGATTACTTAAAGTGGTATGTGAGTGGAAAAAAAAGGTTGAGAACCTCTAGGATTAACTACTGTCACTCATTTTGTTGGTCATCTCTGGATTACTGACTGTCTCCACAACACAAGAGTGTCCTGGCCATGTGATTGTGTTGAGCTCCCAAGAGGTCAGAAATCATGAAGTGACGAAAGTTCATCAAGTGAAACATTAACTCTATTTCTTTGTCAGTGGATGCTGTCCATTATTTTCTACTTTTATGTCAAATTTCCATATTTTAAGGAAAGAATTTCGGAGCATCAATACAGATGATCGATTGCAAACTGTGTATAATTTCATCTAGCATTGTAATCACATGAAAGCATGGATATTACCTGTACGATTGAGGTATGTATATAGTTGGACTAATTAAATTATTATTGACAACTTAAGCAATAAAACTTGGTTTTATTTTGTATGAATCCAGAAAGTGCCAGATGAGGCAATTTAATCTTGACTTGTAAAACAATGACAAGTTGTTATTTTGACAATTTAAGGTTCTGGCAAATGATAAAGCATAGGGATTTAATGAGTTTCTTTTACCAAGCACTCTCAGGAATTTATAATCTGGACCATTCAGACATAAAGCAATCAACAATGGAGAGAATTAACAGCTGAGACCAAGAAATAGGCTTCATTATTCATTGCATGAATTCGTCAACAGAAAGCAAAAGGCCAAAGAGGAAGATACATGTCAAGAAATTATAACTCAAAGGACCTCTGCCCAGAAAGTTCAGGACAAATCATAGATCATAGGAAAAAAAAAACAATTGTATAAAATCCAATATCATTTGGCAACTGTTCAATGGATTTCATACAAGATTTGACAGATGAAGGTCATAACTCACTGCAGACCTTCTGTCTATACTAAATTCTGTCATGTAGAATTTATTAAGCCCACTTACTCTGTTCATTTGGCCATCCACAGCAGCTGAAACAGTTATAAAAATATTCATCTGACGCTGATGCTATTCACTCAGTGCACAGTTCCACGTGAATGTGGATTTATACAGACTAAAAGAGCATTTTTTTTTCAAGGCACAAGGGCAAAGTGAAATTCATCGTTAGAATATGTTCAATATCCATTTATATGTCACATACTTCTAGTTATCTTGACCCTTCCTTGCTTCCTGTGAGTATTCTAACCAGGTGAAGACACCTGCCATTGTTAATATTTCCTAATTGCCTTTATCCCCTTACCACCATCGCTCAACTACATCTGCTCCATCATTAGGGTAAATGGGAAGTTATTTTAGGATTGAGATGAGGAAAAATTTCTTCTCTCAGGGAGTGGTGGATCTGTGGAATTCTTTGCCACAGGAAGTAGTTGAGGCCGGTTCCTTGTCAATATTTAAGAGTAGGTTAGATTTGGCCCTTGTGACTAAGGGGATCAGGGGGTACGGGGAGAAGGCAGGAACCGGGTACTGATCAGCTATGATTATATTGAAAGGTGGTGTAGGCTTGAAGGGCCAAATGGCCTACTCCTGTACCTATTTTCTATGTTTCTATCAATACTTCTGTTCTCACTCCTCTTCTCCCATCCAGAGCAAGGGAAAGGTTCACCCTACCAGGCTCGATATGCTCCATAATTCTCCATAACTCCACCATCTTCAACATCACCAGATACCTCTTCCCTCCCCCTTTCAGAATTATGAAAGAGCAATTCCCTTCATGACTCCTTGTTTATTCTCACATCTCCTCCCACACCCGCTTCTCATTGCTCTGACTTTCAACAGCAGGAAATGCCCCTTCCTGTCATAGAACAGAAAATAGTGCAGTCCTGGAACAAGCTCTTCATCTTCCACTGTAGCCACAGGAAGTGTCAGACTTGCACCCATAGCTCCTCCTTCACTACAATTCGGGCCTTAAACAGCCTTTCCAAATAAAGTAACACTTCACATGTATCTGTGGGCATCACCTACTGCATTCAGTGCTCCCGTTGTGGTGTTATCAAGAGAGACTGGATGCAGATTAGGAGATAGCTTTGCTGAGCACCTTCACACCATCTGCATCAGTGTCAGGGATCTCCCAGTAGCCAACCATTTTAATTCTGCATTCCACTACTGCATTGACATGTCTGTCCAGGGTCTTATGTACCGCCAATACTGTCAGACCGAGACCAGCCATAAATTGGAGGAGTAACATCTAAATTTCTGTCTCTCCCCTCTCCAGCCAAATGGCTTCAACATCGATTTCTCCAGTTTCTGCTAGCGTAGTCCCCATTCCTCTCTCTTCTCCATCCCTCTGTCTTCCTTCCTGCAGTTCTTCATCTCCTTCCCTCTCCATTCACAGACCATCCCCTCTCACCTTGTGAGCTAGTGTTCCCTCCCTACCTTATCCACCTATTACCTCCTGCCCTCCCCCCCCCACCATTTTGTTTGGGCGCCTGCCCACATTTTGTCCATATCATGGTGAAGGGCTCAAGCCTGAAACATGGCCTTGTATATTTATCTTTGCCTCATAAACCTGCTAGGTTTCTCCAGCATGGCGTTTTTACTTCAATCTGCAGACTTTCATGGTTCAGTCCAGTCAAGTCACATTTCTTTGTCATTCATACCATAAATCTTGCAGTGTACAGTGAAAATGAGATAGCGTTTCTCCGGACCGTGGAGCTGGTTATTTACATGGATAAATTATATCAGAAACTTTTTTATAAATAACATATCACTTATAAAAATATCATGTTACATATGATAGCCTTGTATCCCTGGAGTTCAGAAGCTTCACAGCTTGGGGGAAAAATCTGGTCGTGAGGACCCGAAAGCTTCAGTACCTCTTCCCAGTTGGCAGGTGGGAGAATAGATTGCAGGAGGGGTGTGTGGAGTCCTTCATAATGTTTATGGCTTTCTGCAAACAACAGCCATTATAAATGTCCATCATGGCAGGGAGAGAGACCCCAATATTCCCCTCAGCATTCCTTACTATTTCTCTTCAAAGACTTGGGGCAGTTCCTGAACCAGGAGGTGATGCAGTTGCATATGATGCTCTCAATGCATCCCCTGTAAAATGTAGTGAGGGTGGAGGGTGAAAGCGAAACTTTCCTCAATCTCCGCAGGAAGTAAAGGCATTGTTGGGCCTTTTTGGCAATGGATCTGGTGTTGGGGGACCAGGAGAGATTATCCGCCAGGTGCACACCAAGGAATTTGGTGCTCTTGACTACTTCAAAGGTGGAGCCTGCTCCTGGACCATATCCTTCCATACCCCTTCGATCCATATACATGTCCAAATTTCTCTTAAATGTTGAAATCAAACCTACATCCATCACTTCTGCTGGCAGCTCATTCCACACTCTTACTACCCTCTGTGAAGAAGCTCCTCCAAATGTTCCTCTTAAACATTTTAGCTTTCTCCCTAATAGGAGAACTAGTATTTCACACTCTCTAGTTGGGATCTCTTTTTAAGTTAGGACACTTTCCTTAACACATTTGACAAAGTCTACCCCATCCAGCTGTTCTACAGTTTTGGAGTCCCAGTTAATATGTGGAAAGTCAAATTCACCTACCATCAGAACAGAACAGTTTAGCTTGGGGTGGATTTGCAGAGCAGACTCGATGGGCCAAATGGCCTACTTTGTTCCTTTTCTTGTGATTTAAAAAAACTTTATTTATTAATTCAAAATACAAATAGTAGATAACATATACAACAATTCACCATAAACATGAACAGAAAAAGAAATAAAAGAACCCTCCCCCCCACCCCCACCCCTCCTTCAGCCTTCTCCTAAGGAGAGTCATAAAGAAAGAAAAAAAATTAAGGAAAAATTAAACATACATATCAAGATCTAATGAACGTAAATTAAAATGTAAATATTCTGAATATAACAACCACTTATTAATAAAAAACTGTAATTACACATGAAACATATGTAATTTTTTCCATTATTAAATAATATTTAATCTCATTATGCCATCTATTAATATCAATCATATTTGTATCTTTCCACGTACTAGCAATACATTTTTTCACTACAGATAAAGCTAAATATACAAAAGCAAGTTGAAATTTATCTCATTCCAAACCTTTCAGAGGTTGCAAACTGCCCAATAAAAATACTGTCGGATCTAAAGGTATTTTAATCTTATACAGGTATTCTAAAAACAATTGAATTTTCTTGCAAAAAGATTGTATATTTATACATGACCAAACCACATGAAAAAAAGTTCCAACCATATCACCACATCTAAAACACAAATCTGATTCATGAAAACCATACTTTTTAAAATTTTCAGGTGTTAAGTATAATTGATGTAGAAAATTATAATTAATCATTGCATAACGTGCATTTATCAATCTAGTTACACTATCATGACAGATATCTAACCAATCATCCTCGGAAAAAATAAAACTAATATCCGCTTCCCATTTACTTTTGGATTTATCCCAACCCTTTTTATCCATACCATCCTGTAATATTTGATACATAAATGAAATATAACCCTTCTCTGGTACCTTCATAAGAAAAGTCTCAAATTTAGTCATTTCAGGTAAAATCATATCTCTACCAAACGTATGTTTTACCAAAGATCGAATTTGATAATAGAGAAACAAAGAGTTCTTATCAAGACCATAACTGTCCCTCATCTGATTAAAAGATAAAAAATTACCCTCTTTAAAACTATCTCCCAAGTTTTCCACACCTTTAAATCTCCAATGTAATAAACTTCAATAGTGTATTGAAAAATAAATAAGTTGATTATTATACAATGGAGTCAAAGCCGATAATTCACCCCTAGAGCCTAACATTTTATTTTTCTTTATCCATTGGAGCGCTCACACCCCTAACGTCGAGGTACTCGAGATGGCAGAGGTCGACAGCATCGAGTCCACGCTGCTGAAGATCCAGCTGCGCTGGATGGGTCACGTCTCCAGAATGGAGGACCATCGCCTTCCCAAGATCGTATTATATGGCGAGCTCTCCACTGGCCACCGTGACAGAGGTGCACCAAAGAAAAGGTACAAGGACTGCCTAAAGAAATCTCTTGGTGCCTGCCACATTGACCACCGCCAGTGGGCTGATAACGCCTCAAACCGTGCATCTTGGCGCCTCACAGTTTGGCGGGCAGCAGCCTCCTTTGAAGAAGACCGCAGAGCCCACCTCACTGACAAAAGGCAAAGGAGGAAAAACCCAACACCCAACCCCAACCAACCAATTTTCCCTTGCAACCGCTGCAATAGTGTCTGCCTGTCCCGCATCGGACTGGTCAGCCACAAACGAGCCTGCAGCTGACGTGGACTTTTTACCCCCTCCATAAATCTTCGTCCGCGAAGCCAAGCCAAAGAAAGAAGAAAAAAGATCCATAACTTCAATAAATATTTTAATATAGGCACATTATGTTGCTGTAACAAATTTATATTCCATCTAAACAAAAATGGATGTATTTCAAATTCAGAAATATTTGCCATCTCAATTTTGGCCAAACTAGGAGGCCGTTCCAAATCCATCAATGAACTAATAAATTTAAATTGGGCTGCTTCATAATAATTTTGAAAATGTGGTAAACATAATCCCCCTAACTCATATTTCTAAGTTGATTTATTCAAGGCTACTCTTGAAAATTTACCTCTCCATAAAAACTCCTTAACCATTTTATTCAAATCTCGAAAAAAAATATTATCAAGTAAATACAGAATAGATTGAAACAAATATTGCATATGCAGAAAAATATTAATCTTAATTGTATTTATCCTACCCAATAAATTAATAGGTAAATCTTTCAATTTAATCAAACCAGTTTTAATTTTTTTAATTAACGGAACATAATTTAATTTATATAAAGATTGATAATTAGCATTCAAAATTATACCCAAATATTTAATTTGATCAGTCCATTTCAAATTAATAATATTCTTATAGACTGAATAATCTCCTTCACTTACCGGTAATATTTCACTTTTTTCCCAATTAACTTTATATCCAGAAAGACATCCATATTGTATTAAACATTCCTTTAAGTACAAAAGTGACTGAGCTGGGTTTATTAAATACACCAATACGTCATCACCAAATAAATTAATTTTATACTCTTCATCTAAAACTTTCATACCTTGTATCTGTGTATTTTGTCTTATTAACTGTGCTAAAGGTTTGATCACTAACGCAAACAAAGCTGGTGATAAAGTACAACCTTGACGAGTTGATCGAGTCAATTTAAAAGGTTTCAAAATCAAGCCATTCATCAATACTCTAGCTACCAGTTGACTATATAAAGCCTTAATCCAACCAATAAAGAAAGGACCAAACTTAAATTTCTCCAGAACTTTAAACAAAAAATTCCACTCAACTCTATCAAATGCTTTTTCTGCATCTAAAGATATCACCATCGGGTGATCTAAAGATTGTCAAAATCTATTAATCAAACTAATCACATGCAGAATATTATCTGAAGCATATCTATTCTTTATAAAACTTGTTTGATCCATATGAATCAACTTAGGTAAAAATTTAGCCAAACTATTCATTAAATGTTTAGCTATTATTTTATAATTTACATTTAACAACGAAATTGGTCTATATGAAGGTACTTTCAAAGGATCTCTATCTTTTTTTGGGATTACTGTAATTAAAGCACTAGATCAAGACTCAGGTAATTCATAGTGTTCTCCAACTTGACATAATACATCCCCAAACACTGTAGAAACATCATCATAAAAGATTTTATAAAATTCAACCGAAAATTCATCATCACCAGGCGATTTACCATTCGGCATTTCCATCATAGCCATTTTAATTTCCAAATCAGTAAATGGTTCTTCCAACTCCTGTATATCTGCTTCCTCTAATGTCGGTAAATTCAACTGTGATAAAAAAAGATCAATCGATCCAGTTTCTTGTTTTTTTCAGATGTATATAACTTTTTATAAAATGAACAAAATTCATCATTAATCTCACGGGGTTTATCAGTGATAAGAGAATTCCGTCTAACATCATTAATAGTCCTCGAAATCTGTTCTTTCTTTAATTGCCATGCCAGTACCTTACATGGTTTCTCTCCCTATTCACAATACCGTTATTTAGTCCTATTGATCACACATTCAAATTGATGATTGCAAAGTATTATATTCCAGTTTCAACCTAGATAATTCAATTTTCTGATCTTCTGTAGCATCTTTCTGAAATTCCTTTTCTAACTCATCAATCTGTTTCTCTAATTCAAGACTCTGATTTAATCGATTCTTTTTTATTTTAGAGGTATAACTAATTATTTGTCCTCTCAAATAAGTTTTCATAGCATCCCATAATACAAACTTACTTTGAACAGAATTAGAATTTTCTTTAAAAAAAAGTTAATATGTTTTTTCAAAAAATCTATAAATTCCATATTTTTAATAACATTATATTAAACCTCCAACAATAGGCCACATAAATTTTCTCAGAAGTATAGCAAATAATGATCTGAAATCACCTTACTTTTATATTCCGCTTGTTGTATTTTCCCTTGTAAATGTGCCGATACTAAAAAAAAGTCAATCCTTGAAAGCGATTCATGTCTAGATGAATAAAAGGAGAAATCTTTCTCTGTCAGATTAAGACATCTCCAAATATCTACTAAATTAAGATCTTTCATCAACGCTTGAACCTGAACTGCCATTTTAAGATTTCTTAACTTTCTTCAGAGATTTATCTAATAAAGGTTCAAAAACACAATTAAAATCACCACCAACCAAAATATTACCATTAGCCTGACCCAGATATAAAAATGCATCTGAAATAAATATTTCATCATCTACATTTGGGGCATAAATATTAAGTAAAGTCCCAACTTCACTAAAAATCTTACAATTTAATTTAAGAATACATCCTGCCTTTTCTTCCATTGATTGTAATTCAAAAGATAAATTTTTATGTATCAATTTCGCCCTGGAATTAAACGAAGAAGAATATACATGCCCTACCCAGTCCCTCTTCAATTTCATACTTTTTTTGACGATCAAATGTGTTTCTTGTAAAAAAGCAACATCAATTTTCATTTTCTTAATATATGCCAAGAGTTGCCTTCGCTTGATCGGACTGTTTAAACCTCGAACATTAAATGTAGCAAACGTCAACTTTGACATATCTACTGATATTACTAAGTACCAATAATATTTTTATATGAAAACTCAAATCAATGTATATAGGCCCTCCAATAGGAGAAAAAAAATCACAAATTAAAAGCTAATTAAAATTAAAAAATTTAAAAAAAAAATCTCCCCCCCCAAAAAAAAAACTACCAAAAGGTAGTAATCACTAAACAAAAATTGGGTGTGGGTCACCCACCAATGGCTGATGACTAGTAGAACTTAGAGCAAATTTCTCCCTCCCCAGCCGAACAAAAAATAACATCAAAATATCATAATAAAAAGTAAAATAAGAATAAGAAAATTATTCTATTCATCCAAGAGATTCCAAACTCAGAGGTCCCATTTCAAAAGAAGTTGGACTCTTTCCATTCCCGTTTTTCCCATTTCTGCCATTTCTTCCGTTTCCAGAACGACTAGATTTTTCTTTAGGAGACAATGGTGGACTACGTCTTTGTCCTCTTATATCTGGCAATGAATCAGCAAAAATCATTGTTTCACGATCATTCTCAAAAAACCGAGATTGATAAAACCGAGATCATTAAAACACCTTCAACACTGCTGGGTAGCAAAAAGTAGACTTATAACCTTTACGCCACAAAACTTCTTTAACTGAATTAAATTGACGTCGACGTTGAATGACCTCTTGACTCAAATCAGGATAAAAAAAACTCTGCTATTCTGAATCAATAACGGAGTTTGTCGTCGTCTCGCATTTTGCACTACTAATCAAAGTATTGCTTCTCTGTCCAAATAATTCAAACATCGAATTATTACAGGTCTCAGTGGTTGACCAGGTAAAGGTGTTCTTCTTGAAGCTCTATGAGCTCTTTCCAATTCCAAGTCTCCAGAAAAAAAATTCTTGCCCTAGTACTTATGGGATCCAGTCTTTAAAAAAACGAAGAGGATCTTGTCCTTCCATAACTTCTGGAAAACCAACAATTTTCACATTATTCCTTCTGCTTTGATTCTCCAAATAGTCTATTTTCTTCTTTCTCACGTTCTCGCAATTCTATAACTAATTTTTCAACCTTCAACACTTTTTCTGTGTTAGAAACCACTTGCTGTTTACATTCCAAAAAAGCAAACTGAAATTTTTAAAAATCTTCACAAGATGCTTCCACACATGTTTTAACTGTATTCAATTCTGAATTTATACTAGCATTCATTTGGGCCATCTCATTCAGTAAAGGTTGAATGACAGCGTTTAACTGCATACATTGTAGCTCATAAAAGCTCAGCCCTGCTTTCTCTGACGTAGTGCCAGAACCAGGTAACTGCAGCTCCTGCTGCAACTCAACAAAAGGCATTTTAGCGATTTTACTGCGGGTCTAGACTCCCAGCGACGGCATCCCGACTTCCTCAGGGGGTCGACGCTGGCCTCCCCCCGCAGCTCATTGTTTTTTTCTCAAAATCAGGGAGGAAATTGATATCTTCAGGTTGAAATGCTTCGTGATGCATTTCAAACAATGGCGTCGTCTTCCTGCATGCTCCCTCCGTTAAAATCGAAAGGCTTCCAGAATCGGGATCCACTTCTTGGGAATTCGCTCCTTCCTCCAGAGAACGGGTAATTCCAGTGCTATCCTTCACTTGGTGAGTAGTAGACATTTTTTTTTCAGCTCCCACAGGCAGTCTTTGAGGTTTAGACACTGAAGAAATTAAACCTAAAGCTCTAACAAGTTGTTTAGGCTCCAAATCTTCAGCACTTTGAAAATGTAACTTCTTATGCACTTGAGGTTTAATCTTTTTACCATTAATGGCCATAATAGTTCCTTAATACTTTAAACTAAAATTTAAGAAGTTTAAACTTGAAAACAAAGGGTTAAAAAACAGGTACTTAAAAGTCCGTCCAGAGAGGTCGAGATTACACGTCCAGACTCTACGCCATCTTGCCATTTCTTGTGATCTTGTAATCTTATTACAACTTTAGGTTTCTTGCAACTGTCTGCTATCTTACTACAAATTTGCTCCTCCAATCAAAGCATAGAATATAGGAGCTGGGAGGTGATGTTGAGACTGTGAGGCTAAATTTGGAATATTGTGTACAGTTCTGGTCCCCAAATTATAGGAAGGATATCAATAAGGTCAAGAGGGTGCATAGAAGATTTACTAAAATGTTGCCTGGATTGCAGTATCTAGAATACAAAGAAAGATTGAGTAGACTGGGACTTTATTCATTGAAGGTTGAGGGGGGATTTGATAGAGGTATATAAAGTCAGCCTGAAGAAAACTGAGGTCCTCCATCAGCCAGCTCCCCACCATGACTACCAGCACCCCCACATCTCCATCGGGCACACAAAACTCAAAACAGTCAACCAGTTTACCTAAATCGGCTGCACCATTTCATCAGATACAAGGATCGACAACAAGATGGACAACAGACTCGCCAAGGCAAATAGCGCCTTTGGAAGACTACACAAAAGAGTCTGGAAAAACAACCAACTGAAAAACCTCTCAAAGATAAGCATATACAGAGCCGTTGTCATACCCACACTCCTGTTCGGCTCCGAATCATGGGTCCTCTACCGGCATCACCTACGGCTCCTAGAACGCTTCCACCAGCGTTGTCTCCGCTCCATCCTCAACATTCATTGGAGCGCTTTCATCCCTAACGTTGAAGTACTCGAGATGGCAGAGGTCGACAGCATTGAGTCCACGCTGCTGAAGATCCAGCTGTGCTGGGTGGGTCACGTCTCCAGAATGGAGGACCATCGCCTTCCCAAGATCGTGTTATATGGCGAGCTCTCCACTGGCCACCAAGACAGAGGTGCACCAAAGAAGAGGTACAAGGACTGCCTAAAGAAAGCTCTTGATGCCTGCCACATTGACCACCGCCAGTGGGCTGATATCGCCTCAAACCGTGCATCTTGGCGCCTCACAGTTTGGCGGGCAGCAACCTCCTTTGAAGAAGACCGCAGAGCCCACCTCACTGACAAAAGGCAAAGGAGGAAAAACCCAACACCCAACCCCAACCAACCAATTTTCCCCTGCAACCGCTGCAACCGTGTCTGCCTGTCCCGCATCGGACTTGTCAGCCACAAACGAGCCTGCAGCTGACGTGGACATTTACCCCCTCCATAAATCTTCGTCCGCGAAGCCAAGCCAAAAGAAAAGAAAAGAAAAAAGAAGAATGAAATTATAAGGGTGATAGATAGAGTAGGTGTGATTAGACTCTTCCCCTTAAGTGTAGGTGATATTGGAACGAGGGGTCATAAGTTAAGGGTCAGGGGGAAAAATTTTGGAAGTAACTTAAGAGGAAGCTTCTTCACTCAGAGAGTGGTGGCTATGTGGAATGACCGTCTGGAAGAGATAGTTCCAGCAGGGTCAATTTTGTAATTTCAGAGAAGGTTGGATGAGTGCATGGATGTGAGGGGATTGGAGGGCTATGGAGAGGGAGCAGGTAGGTGGGACAAGTGGAGTTCACTTAAATTGGTACTGACTAGAGGAGCTGAGATGGCCTGTTTCCGTACTGTAATTGTTTTATGGTTATATAATTCCTTCTGACTATTGGGAGATCTATAATATAATCCCATTAACATCCCTTTCTCATTTCTCAGTTCCACCCATAGTAGATGAGCCCTTTAATCTACCCTGTCTGAACACTGTCATCACAATTTCCCAGATGAGCAACATCACCCCTTCCTGTTTCATCACCTCTTCTCTATCCCATCTCAAAAAAGAACTCCAAAACATTGACCTGCCAATCTTGCCCCTCTGCAAGCAAGTCTCACTAATGGTGACAATGTCATATTTAGCACATGCTGATCCATGCATTAAGCATGACCACCTTTCCCACAATACACCTTGCATTGAAATAGACACATTTCGGAATATTATTCTGACCAGTAACAAACTGGATAATGACAGAATGTTGATTTATTTGGTGTTTCTGAACTTTCAAAACATATTTGACAAAATATTACTTTGTCAGCAAAATTGAAGTTCACTTGAAATGTTTAAAGGTGAGTGGTCGTGGGGAGACAAATTCAGATTTCAAATTTATTGTCAGAATACATATATACAGGGGTGGCACGGATAGAACATAGTGGTTAGTGCAATGTTGTTACAGCGTCAGCGATTCGGTACTGGGGCTCGCATCCCATGTGAGTAAGGAGTTTGTATGTTCTCACCATGTCTGCATGGATTTTCCCTGGGTCTCCAGTTTCTTTCCACTGTTCTAAATGTACTGGGAGTTGTAGGTTAACTGGGTGAAAATTGGGTGGCATGGATGCACGGGCCGAAATGTCCTGTTACCATGCTGTATGGCTAAATTTAAAAAAAATTAAATTTAAATGACATCGCATACAACCCAGATGTTTTTGTTCCCTGTGTGAGAGGCAGAATTATCACATATTGGTAGTTAAAAAAGAACAATACTGAACATACACATGTAAACAAATAAAGAAATGCAAACAAATTGTGCAATACAGAAAGAAAAAACAATCAATAAAATTCAAAAGTAAGAGTCTTTAAATGAGTCCCTGATTGAGTTTGTTGAGTCTGATGGTGGAGGGGGACCAGTTGTTCCAGAACATGGTCATAAAGCAAGGAATGACTGTGAAGTTGTTTTCAGATAGGTGATTCCCATGGAGTCACAAAGGGAAGCTTTGTAAGTTCCTTACACGGATGTGCTGCAATGCCCTGATTCTGCTGGAAGATTCATTTCCAGATTATCAAGGATGCTTCTCCTCTCTGGGCCTCCATCTGTTGATCCTTTCTCCCATGAGTCATGTGGATTGTGGAGGGTCATGTGGCCTCTCCGTCTGGAACCTGGAGGGAATGTGATTTGTGGAGGGTCATGTGAGATCACTGGCTGGAGCCTAATCGGAAGTCACCTCTCCTCCCAATTAAGATTTAGATCTGCCCACCTGTGAGGCTGATGCATGATTGGCCCTGGCAGCTGACGTGGATGGGTCCTGTATTGAAAAGGCCGAGCAGTGGTTCTCTCTCTCTCTCACCCTTTCTTTGTTTGCTGCTGCCTTCAAACCATCCCTGCAGTCCAGGCTGCATGAATCTCCAGAGGGCCGACTGCAATGGGCCCGTCCCAGATCATGAGCAAGGGCTACACTGGAGACTAGGTTTATGTAAATGTTTATTTGTTACTGATATTAGTGTGCTGTGCCTGAACAAGTCAATTTCTCGTTTCTTGGTACACCGTACCTTTGTATAAGTTAGTCTGTTAGTGTGTGCCCTTTTCATGAATTCCAATGTGTGTGAATAAAGACCACTATTTGTTCATAACACTTGTCCAGCCTTGATTCTCTTTGAACCTGTCAAACTTGTTCTTGAACACAACACCTTGTACGGAGCAGCCTGCTACTGTTCACAATGTGTCTGCTGATGGCCGCAGTGGACTTCCTCTGAATCCCAACTTTTTGCAGGATAAGCAATATTTGTGCTGACTTTGCGAGCGACTCATGCAAAAATGTAATCTGTAAGCAATCTCCAAGATATAAATTTTATACATCTCCAACTTTATCAAAGTACGTGTCAGATTTTTTCAGACAACCATGCCTCACACACGTGGGGAAAAAAATATCTGCCAATTGCAGCTTATGTAGGCAGTCGGCCTGAACCATTGGAACATTTGCTCATATTAGCAAGTACTAGGGAACTCAGGAAACTACTGGGAATTAACACCCAATGAGTGAACACATTGAATCTGGTGATCATGCTCCAGCTAGGGCAGGTAGGAGTGGGAGGTTGGTTGGTTGAATTCCATTTCTTTAGGGTTAGACACAGGTTGGTTTAGTGGTTGTTGCAGGACAAGTGACCTGTGTTCAAATACGGTAAGTAGTTTGTACTGTCTTGCCATGACCTGTCTGGGTTTCCTCCCACCCTGAAAAATATATTGGGGAGGGGGTGTTGGAGGTTAATTGAGTAGCACAGGCTTGAGGGCTGGAAGGGCCTGTTACCATGGTGTAAGTCTAATTTTTTTTTAATTAAAAAATTCAGCACATTTAATTTGAAATTCACCAGCTGGTATTGAAATTGGGGCTTCTGTGGCTATATAATAGCCTCTGGTTCCTCACCAATCCTTCTCTGAGAGACGCATCTCCATTCGGCAATCACCCTTCCAAAATCATTTACACCACCCCCAAGGCCTCTCCGACATTTTTATAACTTCATTTCTATAATTTCCTGTTCTGCAGCTGGGATATAGAGGAGATGCCGGATCAGCCTTTCCTGCTGTGTTACATAGAGTCACAGGAATTAAAGAACAACAAACCTTTTGGCCTACTGAGTTCACGGTGACCACAGATCACCCATTTACACTAATCCTACATTAATCCTGTTTTACATAAAAACGCCGGAGAAAGTCAGCGAGTTGTGCAGCGTTCTTTTATGTCGTGAATACAACAAACAGTATTTCAGGCCTGAGCCCTTCGTCAAGGTCTGAATAAAATGGTGGAGGTAGGGGGGGTGGGGGGTGGGGCAGGGTAAGATGCATAGTAGGCCCAGATGGTATTAACTTTGAGATATCCAGTTTCTATTAGGCCATTCACCTGTCTCCCTCACTTCCCCATCCCTCTGTCCCCTCTCCTGCAACTCTCCACCACCTTCCCTCTGCATTCAGGGACATAGCTGCTCTCCCTAACACTTTTCAGCTTTTTCTCTTGTGCCCTCCCACCCATATCCACCTGCCTGTGGGCCTGTGGTCCACCCCCTGCCACTCCTTACACCATTTTATTCAGGTCCCTACCTGCTTTACCCTCATGTCTTGATGACTGGTTCAGGCCCAAACTTTGATAATGTATCTTTACCTTTGTGTGACTTGCTGAGATTCTCCAGCACTTTTGTGTAAACTACAATCACAGCATCTGAAGAGTTTCTTGCTTAACTGTATTAATCCTATTTTATTTTCCTTATATTCTCATCAACCTTCTATCAGGTTCCACCCCTCAATTACACACAAGGATCAATTTCATAGTGGATGTGGGCAGGACCCGGAGATCCCTGGGGAAAAAATACAAAGTCCAAAGCACAAGTTAGAAAAGAGAAGAATAGGAGTGGAGTACAGAAGGGTCAAATGCCAAAGGCACAAAGATTACTCGATTCTAAAGGGATGAGTGTTGGGCACTTTATGTGAATCCTTTTGCTTTTGTAAACAAGGCCAGTTAAATGTGACACAAAGCAGCGCAAAGGGTATGATTTAGTGTCCATTACATAAATACAGTTGATATGGACAGAACCATAGAACAATACAGCACAGAAACAGGCTCTTTGGCCTTTCCAAGTCGTGGTGAACTTTTATTCAACCTAGTCCCTCTGACCTGCAACCCAACCATAGTCCTCCATACCCCTCCAATGCATGTACCTGTCCAAATTTTTCAAAGTTAAAATTGAACTCGCATTCACAACGTCAGCTGGCAGCTCGCTCCACAAACCCACCACTCTCTGTGTGAAGTCCCCCCCCCAAATGTTCCCTCCTTTTCACTTTCACCCTTAACCCTTGCCCTCTAGTTGGTATCTCCCCTACCCTCAGTGGAAAAAGCCTACCTGCATTTACTCAGTCTATCCCCCTCATAATTTTAAATCATCAAATCTCCATATAACAATTCTTTGATGCTCCAGGGAATAAGGCCTAACTGATATAATAGTGAGCTTATTGTACAATGTCCACGTGCACCAAAATTATTAATTGCTGTAACTGAGCAGAAAACTGCAATAGTTTTCTTAACTGAAGTAAAAAGAGTCAATAAATTAAAAAAATAAAAAAAAATAAAAAATATTTACAGTTATCTTCGTGCAATTAACTGACAGCACAGACAACGCTTTTGTGATGTTGGAGCAGTTCCTGATTAGTGTGACAAGGGGAGGATCATGAGCCTGATGGCTGTTGGAAAGAACCTGTTCTTGAACCTGTTAGTGCTGGCCTTCAGGCTACTGTAATGTCTCCAGAAGGTAAGTGCGAGAAGTTGTTACCAGGGTTTGGGGAAGCCTTTTATGAAGTTAGCTACCTTCTT